>NC_138961.1:213100000-214300000 GCF_055761805.1 Camellia sinensis | reverse complement strand
TGAAAACATGGCCGACCAAATTAGTAAATCTGCCCTTGCCTTGGCCAGGGCGCGAGCTTGGGAAGCCGAATGGGCCTAACTCGTGGGCTGGCTGAGGTACAGATTGATCGGCGCTTGCGCTTGAAAACATGGCCGACCAGATTAGTAAATCTGCCCTTGCCTTGGCCAGGGCGCGTGCTTGGGAAGCCGAATGGGCCTAACTCGTGGGCTGGCTGAGGCATAGACTGATTGGCGCTTGCGCTTGAAAACATGGCCGACCAGATTAGTAAATCTGCCCTTGCCTTGTCTAGAGAGCGAGCTTGGGAAGCCGAATGGGCCTAACTCGTGGGCTGGCTAAGGCATAGACTGATCGGCGCTTGCGCTTGAAAACATGGCCGACCAGATTAGTAAATCTGCCCTTGCCTTGGCCAGGGCACGAGCTTGGGAAGCCGAATGAGCCTAATTCGTGGGCTGACTGAGGCACAGACTGATCGGTGCTTGCGCTTGAAAACATGGCCGACCAGATTAGTAAATCTGCCTTTGCCTTGGCCAGGGCGCAAGCATGGGAAGCCGAATGGGCCTAACTCGTAGGCTGGCTGAGGCACAGACTGATCGGCGCTTGCGCTTGAAAACATGGCCGACCAGATTAGTAAATCTGCCCTTGCCTTGGCCGGGGAGCAAGCTTGGGAAGCCGAATGGGCCTAACTCGTGGGCTGGACAATTGTCATCCGTCTTTTGATGTTTGGGATTACTGACGTTACCTCGGGAGAGCTGCATACATTGAAGGATAAATGGGGCGGGTGCACGCCAGAGGCCCTACTTATTTCTATTCAGGCAACTTGTGAGGGACGAAGATTAGCTGAATTAGACGCCGCAATGAGTGGCAGTAGCGAGCCTATGCGTACGGGAAGAAGGACGTCCAAGGATCGGGAAACACAGCAGCCCCTTAGTCATCGAAGCAGATCGCCCACAAAAGGACGGGCAATAGCAGGGAAATTCTCTGCACCCGCAACCGAGAATCAAGCCCAATACGACGCCACGACCGTTGAGTTTTGCAGTTTTTGTGAGGAATAGACCAATGACAGAGGCAAATTCTATCATTAAAGACCCAGGTGTGGTAGTCGAGTTTGCTCGACAGAGCTTCCCGCCAGAAGTCCAACAATCGATGGTCGGACGTCAAGATTTCGAAGTATTCGAGACGGCATACATGGGGCCGTGAAAGGACTATATACTGCTTACTTAGTCGGCATGCTTCTACGGGAAGCGCGACGTGAGAGTGAGAAAAAGGACAAAAAGAATCGCAGTCTGGAGATTCACGCGGAAAAGGCTGAGCGTGAGCTTCGGGAGCTGAAGAATGTTCAAACGAGCGCGTCAGTGGCGGCCAGCCAATCTAAATTGGTCGTTGAGGAGAGAGTGACCCAACGGACCTCGGGTTATGAAAAGGGGTTTCAGGACGGCCTGAAGGTTGGGATGGAGAAGACCAAACGAGACCTTGCCGAGGAGGTCTGCCGATGTGAAAATCATGGATTCAAGCATGGCTGGATCAAGGCCCTTCAAACCGATAAAGCTCTCGAAGCTGTCGGCATTGATTCGGCTTCGCCCCTATATCATCGTCACTACTTACCCTATTCCAATTTTGAAATTGAGAAGAGCGACGATGAGAGTGCTGAATAAATAGACTTGGGAACACGAGAACAGACTTTGCGCAGAACAAATAGAATTTCTTTTATTTTCAACGTTCGTATTTGGTCTTGAAATGTTATGTGCTTAATTAAACGTATTGTTTCAACTTACTGGCAAGTTTTGTGTTGCGTGGCGCAAATGTTTAAACATGCATTGACCGGCTCGAATTAAGAACAATTCTCAGTGAATATTTATTCGGCCAGTGGAGTGGTCCAAATGCATCTCACAAAGGCTCCGAATTCGCAATCTTATTCGGCCTTAAGAGGCTTAATCGATCCTAAGATGTCATTCGCTAAAAGGGGCTCCGAATCCGAAGACTTAATTCGCCCTAAGGTGTCATGCACCAAAAGGGGCTCCAAATCCGGAGACTTTAATTTGGCTAATCGTGATATCCACGAAGGGCGCTCCAAATTCAGAGACTTAATCGGCCCTAAGGTGTCATGCACCAAAAGGGGCTCCGAATC
This sequence comes from Camellia sinensis, assembly GCF_055761805.1. Lineage (NCBI taxonomy): Eukaryota > Viridiplantae > Streptophyta > Magnoliopsida > Ericales > Theaceae > Camellia > Camellia sinensis. The sequence goes on along the minus strand of NC_138961.1, from coordinate 214,297,874 downwards.
TGGAGACTTTAATTTGGCCAATCGTGATATCCACGAAGGACGCTCCGAATCCGAAGACTTTAATTTGGCCAATCGTGATATCCACAAAGGGCACTCCGAATCTGGAGACTTAATCGGCCCTAAGGTGTCATGCACCAAAAGGGGCTCCGAATCTGGAGACTTTAATTTGGCCAATCGTGATATTCACGAAGGGCGCTCCGAATCCGGAGACTTAATCGGCCCTAAGGTGTCATGCACCAAAAAGGGGCTCCAAATCCGGAGACTTTATTTTGGCCTTAGAAGGCTTAATCGGCCCTTAAAGGCTTGGGAGCGAGCTTGAGAAAACGAGAAGCTTTGTATTGCAACGGTGGAATATGTACAAGTATCAAGCGCACAAGTCGGGTCAATGATAGAATTTAAGTAAATGTGTTGAATTCCAAGGCTGTGGCAGGCTACTTCCTGACATGTCTGAGAGCCGGTATGCCCCTGTTCCTGCGATGGATTCTATCTGATAGGGGCCGTCCCAGTTTGGATCCAATTTTCCATCGACCGGTCTCCGGTCGGCTGGAAGTACCTTCTTGAGGACCAACTCTCCTAGCGTGCATCAGTGCAACTGAACTCACTGATTATACGACTTGGCGAGCTACTGCTGATACCGTCCCATGGATGCCAGGGCGCGGTCTCTTCGTTCTTCGATTAGAATCAGATCCAGGGCAAGCATCATGTCGTTTCGGCCTGTATCAAAAACTTGCAATTTCAGAGTTGGGAGGCCGATTTCCAGGGGTAAGATTGCCTGGGTTCCGAAGCATAGAGCAAACGGCGTTTCTCCAGTGGATCTCCTCGGCGTAGTATGATGAGCCCACAATACACTCGGCAATTCTTCGACCCATTTGCCTTTAGCTTTTTCCAGCCTCTTTTTGATACCGTCCAAGATGGATTTGTTAGAGGCTTCGGCTTGACCATTGTTTTGGGGGTAGGCCGGTGTAGAGAAGTAAGACCGAATGCCGTATTTGATGCATAATTCTCGATATAGCCACAATCGAACTGGGTGCCATTGTCTGAGATGAGAGCTCTTGGAATGCCGAACTGTGTTATGATGTTTCTCCATACAAAGCGTTTAATGTCGGCTTCTCGTATATGTGTTAAAGCCTCCACTTCGACCCATTTTGTGAAGTAATTTGTCGTGGCGATTAAGAATCGCTTGTTCCCTAGGGCCCTCGGCAATGGTCCTACGATATCAAGTCCCCACTGAGCAAACGGCCAGGGACTGGTGATAGAGTTCAACCTTTCGGCAGACAGATGGGTTAATGGGGAGAACTTTTGGCACTGTTCGTAGTTTTTTACATAACTCTCCGCGTCTGCTCTCATTGTCGGCCAATAATACCCCTGTGTTATAGCTCGATGGGCCATGGAGCGTCCGCCAGAATGGGCACCACAACTGCCCTCATGTATCTTTGTCAGAAGCTCCTCCACTTTGTTGGGGTGCACGCATTCCAAATATGGACCAGAGAGGGACTTTTTATAAAGCCCTCATTGCGGATCCAGAGAGTATCGCAGGGCTTTATTCCGCAACTTGTGTGCTTCTTTTTTGTCCTCTGGGAGTTGTTCAGAAGAGAGGAATGCAACAATGGGGTCTATCCAGCTTGGTGCGGATTCTATAACATTGACATGGATTTCCTCTGAAGGGCCAATACTTGGCTCCGAGATGAAACCTACTTCGATAGTCCATTTGATCTCAAAATTGATGGCGGAGGCTAGGCACGCCAAGACATCCGCGTGTGTGTTTTGGTCACGTGTTATTTGGTTCAGTTCGTGATGGTCAAATTTTGCCAGCAAGGAATTGGCCGTTTTCAAATTTTACCAATTTTGAATCACAAAACACAAGCTGAGGCCGAGCGCCGAGAAGGTGTGCATTTCGCGGACCGGCTAGAAGGGCTTCGTATTCAGCTTCGTTATTTGATGCTTCGAAGCCAAGCTTGACGGCCTGCTCAATTACTGCGCTGTCTGGAGACATGATTACAACTCTGACGCCGCTGCCCCTTTGGTTAGACGATCCATCACAGTATAATTGCCAAATATCCTCGACATAAATTCTCCAGTTCAGCTTTGGTCGAACTTCAGCCTTTGGTCGAACTTCGTCAGGTTTGAGGTTGGCAAGCTCGCCGGTGAATTCGGCAACAAAGTCGGCCAACACCTGCCCCTTGATTGCGGTTTTAGGTAAAAACTGAATGTCGTATTGGCCGAGTTCAAGAGCCCATTTTGAAACATGTCCTGATGTTTCTGCACTGCGTAGTACTGATCGGAGGGGATAATCTGTTAGCACCCCAATGCTATGTCCCTGGAAGTAATGCATCAGTTTTCTTGCCGCCGTGACTAGGGCTAAGATATGTTTTTCCAGCGGAAGGTAGCATGTTTCGGCGTCAACCATTGCCTTGTTCACATAATACACTGGCTGTAGCTCCCCTTCCTCTTTTAGCAGTACGGCGTTGACAGCCCTATCAGAAACTGCCAGATATAGAATGAGCGGGTCACCGGCAGCGGGTGTTGTCAAGAGAGGTACTGAGTGGAGGTAGGTCTTGAGTCCGTTGGAAGCTGTTTCGCATTCGGTGGACCATTCAAAAGCCTTACCCTGCCGTAGTGTTTGAAAGAATTGTCGACAGCGATCTGTAGACTGGCTGATGAACCTGTTGAGTGCAACGGCCATCCCTATCAACTTTTGGACTTCTTTTACTGAACGGGGGGAGCCGATTTCCAAGATTGCTGTGACTTGCCTCGGGTTAGCTTCAATTCCTCAGTGATTGACGATGTAACCCAGGAATTTACCAAAGCCGATTCCGAACGCACACTTGGAAGCGTTCAGTTTCATTCTGTATTTACGTAAGATACTGAATGTCTTTTCTAGATCGGCTATATGATTCTGTTCTTCTTTGGACTTGACCACCATATCGTCGATGTATACTTCCATAGTGTGGCCTAGTTGCTCTTTAAACATGGCGGTGACCAGTCTTTGCCAGGTTGCCCCTGCATTCTTCAGCCCAAAAGGCATAACTTTGTAGCAGTAGGTTCCTCTTGGGGTGAGGAAGGAAATTTTGTCCTGGTCACCTGGATGCATGGCGATTTGATGGTGGCCTCTGTAAGCATCGAGGAAGCTCATGCGTTGATGGCGTGCCGTCGCATCGACAAGCTGGTCGATTCTGGGTAGTGGAAAACAGTTTTTGGGGCAAGCTTTGTTCAGATCTGTGAAATCGACGCACACTCGCCAAGTCCCATTTTTCGTCATCACCACCACTATATTGGAGAGCCATATAGGGTAAGTGGCTTCCCTAATTGCCCCAGCGTCAAGCAGTCTGTCTATCTCCTCAACAACAGCGGCAGTGTGCTCCGCGGCTGACCGCCGGCCTTTCTGAATGATCGGCTTACATTTGGGATCGATGTTCAGATGGTGTTGTGAAACTGATAGGACTATTCCCGGCATTTCGTACAGAGTTCACGCAAAGACGTCGAGGTTGTTGAGCAAGAAAGAGATCAGCTGCTGCCTGTCGGCCTGATTCAAAGAAGCGCCGATCATGAAGAAATTTTCTAGGCTTCCATCGATGTCAACTCGGTCTAAACCTTCCGTGGCCTTCTCATTTGGATGCCGCCCAACGTCATCAAGGATCTCTCGATTCGGTAACTCAATGGAGTTTACTTGCAGTTCCTTTGGCGTTTTGGCGGCAAGGAGATAACATGCTTGTGCCGATTTCTGGGAGTCGCGGATTTGCTCAATGCCGTGTTCTATTGGGAAACGTAGCAGTTGATGATATGTGGTTGGGATGGCCTGCAAGGTATGCAACCGCGATCACCCCATGATGAGATTGTACGGCAATGGCAGCCTGACGACCAAGAATTCCACATCCATCGTTCTGGAACCTGCTCGGATGGGTAAGCTGATCTTTGCCAATGGGTACTCTGGATTGGCATTGAAGCTGAATAGTGGATAAGGAGTCGAACTCAGGTCTGACTCGTTGAATCTGAGTTTGATAAAGGTTTTATAATACATAACCTCTGAAGTAGTGCCCTGGCCGATAAGAACGCGTTCGACGGTGAACCGGTTTACGCGTAGCTCAATAACCAATGGATCGATGTGAGGAAGTGCTAAGACGATCAAATCAGAGTCGTCAAAGGTGATACTTGGCGTTTCGCGGGGCCACTTTGCTGGCGTGAGTTGCCGTTGGGGGCTTGGATGTGATTGGATCGCATGCACGGCTGGGGCTACTAGCAGACTGTATATCATGTGGACGGTGTCAAGCAGAAATGCATCCTTCGGAAGGGCAGGTGTTTTGATCGCACTCCTCTGGATGCATTGTTGGAGACGTTTGTCCTTTGCCAACTCCTCAAGATGATTTGTTGAGGCATAGCGGCCGTCAGTTTCTTGCTGTCGGGGTCGAGATCATCGATCATCTACCCTCGGGGGTCGCTCAGAAGCCTGGCGCACTATTTGTTTGGATTTTGCTATTTCTGAGGCCAGATCGCGACGAAGGCATTCGTTCTCAGCGGTGATGTTGTCCAACCTCTGTTTGGTTTGCCTAGCTTGTGCCATGGTCGCTTGTATTGTCTTTTGCGTTGGGTTTGAAGATAAGCAAAGGTCTAAGGCAAGTCTTGCTACGATGGTTTTTGGTCCAAGCGAGGTTGCTGGAGTGAGGTCATATCTCTGTGTGGTCTCGTCAGTGGCTATCAGAGGATCTTTAGTCACACCTGCCATGGATGTATTTGAGTATTCCCACAGACGGCGCCAGTTGTGGAGAAGTGATTTGGAAATACTCTTCAGATCCTGGGAGACGCTAGTGATCCTCAGCTAGTCACCTGAAAAGATACAAACACTCCGGTCGGGGGTGCTGGAATTAGCACTCCGACGGACAAGTCAGTTTAGACGCTCAGGTTAGCTTCTTTTCTAAGTTAAGTGAAGTGATTCTTACATACCTTTGTAAATCTGTGGTTCTTGTATTTATACTTGCTTTTTGGGGCTCAGGGCCTGAGCCTACTTTTATCCCATTCCTCTTTTATTTATTCGGAGCTACCGATCTCCAGCTATTCGGCCCTCCTAACGTATTCGGCATCCTAGTCACGCAATATGGAGCGGAATAATAGCTGATTTCTGGGGTACGCACCTTCCGACTCTTCTATTTATTCGGCTCCCACACTATTGATGAGGGATTGTATGTCAGCACACAGTCTGTGTACCTCATGAACAAGCTCCAGCACATCTCCAGGATGGGACTAGGAAGAAGTGGCCAGAAAGGCATTGCAGTATAAGCCAAAGTGTCGCACAACCCGCATACCTTTGGATTAGACTATCTGCCTATCAAAGAGGACTGGGTAAGGAAAGGCAAAGAAATAGCTGGAAGAACTAGAGCCAAGTAGACCGGGAAACATTTTGAGTTAATGCACCGACCCATCCGGGGTACCCTGAACGGACGCTTTGTCCGGGAGGGGGAAGACTTTCCATTTTGCGACTTCCTAGAGCCATGGTTGAACGCAGAAAAGAGGCGCATGCCGGGATTTGAAATATTCTTCGACTTGCAGTTATCCGGGGATGATGTCGCTGAGGAGATGACAGGTCCATCAGCTGAGGTCGGGCAGTGTAAGGAAGTGGATTCCGAGAACGCTGAGTTTAAAATGGGGGTAGCACTGGCCTATCTACTATCAGATCCTCCGATTTTCCATGAGTGCTTGGGGGATGATCTCTCAGTGTCTATGATTGGGAATGAAACAGCTGCGAGCCCACCTTCAAACATTTTGGATGCATCCATTGCACCTTTCCTCGTCTGGCAATACGAGGAGGGATTCTTATCGAGCAGCACCGGGTCAGGTAGTGAGCCAGAATCTGATTCCACTGAGTTCGTAGAGTCAGAATCAGGTTCCAGCTCGTCTGAGTCTGAGTCTGAGTCTGAGTCCGGTATTCTTGGGGGTGATAACCCAGATGCCACAGCCCTGTCTAGGTTGTCTTTTTCTTTCTCTTTCGAGTCTGTTGTAACAGAAGAATTAGATGGACTGGATGGAGTGATTAATGAGAATGGAATAGCTGTGGCTTCTGAGTACTTTTCTGTGCCTTTGATTTATTGTATTAATCAGGACTTGCAAAATTTCGATGAAAACGACGAGGAAGAAATTCCTCCGGTTTTGAAATATTTGCTTGAACAAGAGCAAGAGAGGTTTGTAAAACCGCTGGTTGATGAAATCACCCAAATTAATGGTGGTACTGAGAAGGACCCGCAGCTGGTCCAGATTGGGTCCACGTTGTCTTCGGAGGAGCGCGAGCGCTTAGTCGCTTTATTAAAAGATTTCAAAGATGTTTTCGCATGGTCCTACGAAGACATGCCCGGAATCGATCCTGAGATTGTACAGCACCGGATCCCTCTCGACCCAGAGGCCCGACCTGTCAAGCAGAAGCTCAGAAGGATTCGCCCAGACTGGGCCATCAAGATCAAAGAGGTCACCAAGCAAATTGACGCAGGGTTCCTTCGGGTATCTGAATACCTGACTTGGTTGGCCAACATCGTTCCCGTACCGAAGAAGGATGGCAGAATCTGGTTATGTGTGGACTTTAGAGATTTGAATAAAGCTAGTCCGAAGGACGACTTTCCTCTACCGCATATCGATGAGTTAGTGGATTTTACTACTGGGCATGCATTGCTCTCATTCATGGATGGCTTCTCAGGCTACAATCAGATTGTAATGGCACCCGAAGACCGGGAGAAGACTTCTTTTACCACCCCGTGGGGGACCAATTGTTATAGGGTAATGCCATTTGGTCTGAAGAATGCTGGAGCTACATATCAACGGGCTGTGACCACGATATTGCATGACATGATCCATAAAGAGGTTAAGGTGTACGTGGACGACATGATTGTCAAGTCCAAGGAAAGAGAGGGCCACTACACCGCTTTGCAAAAGTTCTTCCAAAGGATTAGAGAATTTCGGTTGCAGCTGAATCCTCAGAAATGCACGTTTGGGGTTACATCAGGAAAAATGCTGGGGTTCTTGATTACACAAAGGGGCATCGACCTCAACCCTTCCAAAATCAAGGCCATCTTAGAAATGCCACCACCAAGGACTGAAAAGGAGGTGCGAGGCTTTCTGGGTAAAGTGCAATTCATAAGATGGTTTATCTCAAAATTAACCTTGACTTGTGAACCACTCTTTAGGTTCCTGAAGAAAGGAACGAAGTTCCAATGGGACGGCCGATGCCAAGCTGCTTTTGAACATATTAAGCAATATTTACAAAACCCACCTATGTTGTCACCACCTGAGCTAGGGAAACCGTTGATTTTGTACCTTTCAGTGACTGAAAATACGATGGGCTGCATGCTTGCACAAGAGTTTGAGGACAAAGTGGAGAGGGCTATTTACTATCTGAGCAAGAAAATGTTGGAATACGAGACCCGTTATACTCCGCTGGAGAAGGCTTGTTTGGCCTTGGTATGGGCTACCAGGAAGCGGCATCACTACCTGTTAGCTCACTCTGTAACGTTGGTTTCCAGATTGGATCCTATCAAATATCTCTTTGAGAAGCCAGCACTTACGGGTAGGCTAGCTCGTCGGCTGCTTCTGCTTTTTGAATTTGATTTAAAGCATGTGATGCGCAAGTCAGTAAAGGGGAGAGCGGTAGCGGAGTTCCTTGCCGATCACCTAGTTGAAGGGGATGAAGTAGTTGAGTACCTGTTCCCAGACGAGGCCATTCTGCACATCGAAGAAGAATTTTGGATGATGTACTTTGACGGAGCGTCAAACCAATACGGGTATGGGATAGGAGTGTTACTAATAGCGCCCGATAATTCCCGCATCCCTCTGGCATTCAAACTCCGTTTCAAAGTATCAAACAATGAAGCAGAATATGAGCCATGCATTGCCGGTTTAGAAGCTGCCCTAGAGCTAGGGGCAAAACGGTTGGATGTCATAGGGGACTCGAACCTTGTTGTATCTCAGGCTAAAGGAGATTGGAAAGTCAAAGAAGAAAAGATGAGAATTTACCACCAGACCTAGGACTTGCTGATTCCTCGGTTTGAGAAGTTGAACTTTGCTCATCTGTTAAAAGAAAACAACAAGTTCACAGATTCACTAGCAACTCTATCTTCTATGATAGACATCCCTTTTGGAATTTGGATGCGTCCGATCATCATTGACCAGAAGTTTGTGCCGGCTTATGATTTGATTGCTTCCATAGATGAGGTTCAAGATAAGAATCCCTGGTATTACGATGTTTGGAATTTCTTGGAGAAAGAGACATATCCACCAGGGGCAAACGCCAAAGATAAAAGGGCAATTTGAAGAATGACCGCTCAGTTCATCATCTGCGGGGGTAAACTGTATAAAAGAGGTCATCTGGGAATGCATAAGCTGTGTGTTAGCACTGAAGAATCGAAGCGCCTGATAGTAGCCATCCATGGAGGTGAGTGTGGAGCGCACACGAACGGGGTGGTGCTAGCCCGAAAAATCCTTAGACAGGGTTACTACTGGTCCACCATGGAGGAGGATTGTATTGGCTTTGTTCAGTGATGCCACAAATGTCAAACCCATGCAAACCGCATGAATATTCCGCCGTCTAAGCTATACAACATGACTTCGCCATGGCCGTTTTCAGTTTGGGGGATTGACGTGATCCAAGATGTCACTCTAAAAGGGTCCAATGGGCATGAGTTCATTCTGGTGGCGATAGACTATTTTACAAAGTGGGTTAAGGCCCAATCTTATGCGGTGTTGAAGGCTTCAAATGTTGCAAAGTTCATCAGGAACAACATCATCTGTCCCTATGGGGTACCAAACGAGATCATTTCAGATAATGGTTCCCACATCAAGAAGGAGGTGATCAACCTGTTGGAGAAATACAACATGGCATTTCATAAGTCGTCTACGTATCGGCCGCAGACCAATGGAGCAGTTGAGGCCGCCAACAAGAACATCAAACACATATTGCAAAAGATGGTGGAGACCTACTGGGACTGGCCAGATAAGTTGTCGTTTGCTCTGTGGGGCTACCGGACTTCAATTAGAACTTCTACTGGAGCGACTTCGTATTTCTTGGTCTACGGAATGGAGGCTGTTCTACCTATCGAAATTGATGTTCCGTCATTGCGAGTACTGGCTGAGTGTCAGATAGCTGAGGCAGATTGGCAGCAGAGTAGGTTCGAAGAACTAATGTTGTTTGATGAAAGAATGCTAAAAGCATTGTACCATGTTCAGGGTTACCAACGCAGAATTGCTAGGGCTTTCAACAAGAAGGTTAAGTCCAGGAATTTGAAAGAGGGAGACTTGGTGCTCAAGGACAATCGAGCTCCCATCCACGACCCAAGAGGTAAGTTCAGACCTAATTGGACTGGCCCTTACATCATTAAGTCTATTTGGTTGGGTGGAGCTGTCGTTATGATGGACCTAGATGGACTAGAGTTCTCACAGCTGATCAACATGGACAAGTTGAAGAAATATTACCCCTGAGTGGCTCGCTAGGCCGAAAACCCGGAAGGGTGACCTAGGCAAAAGTTAGAGCACAAAAAAAATTGAAATTACAAAAACTGAGCTCGCAAGGTTGAAAACCCGCAAAGGGCGGCCTTGGCAAAAGTTAAAGCACAAAAGGAGAGAGTAAATACACGAGTGAACCCAAGCCGAACTACGTAAGGCTTGAATCCCATCTTTAGGATAGGTAGGCAACTTCATCTTGAAGTCCAACCATAAACACTTCCCTGATCAACTTTGTCCATGTGATCATGTTTGGTCATCTTTGTCTATTCAGCATTCAAGAGCCCGGTTATGATCTCCAGCGTAGTGCTATTTAGACTAGGGGCAACTTTCCAGTTGCTAGGACTCGGGGTTATACACCTCAGTGATAGACCTCGGGCATGTCCAGTTTTGATCCATATTGAAAATGGTTTTGAAAAGTTTTAATAAAAGTTGATTTTGTTCAAATTAATCTTTTTACAACTTAGACCATTTTTGGACCAAACGGAAAATTTTCAGTACCTACAACCTTCAATTTTATTGATTTCAATATAGAGTTCTCCTACTCTTGAATATAAATTGAAGTTGTTTTTTTTCCATTCAAAAGAAAACTTGAAAGTTCTGATTACAACAAATGAATTTAGGGCATAAGTCAGGTGTTCCTGCCTCCCCTACCAGAGCTTATGGAAACCTCTGATGCCAAAGTGGGCCCTACCTGTGCCTCTTCATTGAGCCAATCTAGGCACTCATCAGAAAGGGTGTAGCTGAAAACGGGAGCAGGAGCTAGAAGCTCTCTTGTTCTCCGGGCAAGTCTGATCATGTCCAAACTGACGGCGGAATCAGAATGGAAAGTAGAACACGCAGTGTGACAAGCCAACCAATTCAATCCCGGGATGACGGGTCATACTGTAACTCATTGCCGGTAGATTGAGATAAGGGCAGCGCCTAGCAATATCAAGAGTAGATAAACTACACATCCAGTTGAACCACCATCCCTCATCCGGGGCATTGATTAGACATCACCAGAAGAAGTAACTGGGAGTAGAGTATGCTGGACATGAGTCCACAACCTTCAATTTATCCATCAACCACACCTGGGGAGGGACGAAAAATAAGAGATTAAAGAATAGAGAGGTGTATGTTGAGAGAAAAGTGAGAAAAAGGGTTTTGAGAGAAAAATCGAGCTTGAGGGACGAGTGATGTGAGAAACATATGCAAGATGGGGTGGGAAACATTACCTGCACTAATAGTGGACTCCCCGCCAAGCTAGCTATCTCCCGGCGATGAAAAGCGTCCAAGCCTATCAACGTCTCAGCAAGCGTCATGGTGATGCATCTTTTGCTCTCCCTCAGGCCCTCAGCAACTTCAATCAAACGAGTGCTAAACCCACCAGAGCATGGGGTAAGAAATGAGATAACATGCGCAAGCAAAGCGCATGTCGTCGACAACCCTGCCAATGATGGTCGCCGCGGTCACCGGCACGAGAAAATCGACAAACCAAGCTCGGAATGTCTAAATCTCTATCATGTATCAATGATCGAGCATCATGCAAAGTGAGCCCACATATCCGCCCCAATGCTTGGACCTGGCCGAAGCAGAATTGTGGCAAGATTTCTTCATCGTGCTCGGATTTCATTAAAGCTCGAAAGTCTTCGAACGTGGGACACATCTCTTGCCTGCCAAAGCTAAAGACGTGTGTCACCGGATTCCAAAACCTTGCCGTGGCATGAAGAAATGGAAAACGCAGCGGGGTGCGACGCAACGTGAATAGTGCACTTATGCCAAAACCCTAGAAATTAAGCTTTTCCGAGCCATCTAAGTTCGCAATCCAATTTGTGAGGTTTTGAGCAAGGAATGCTTCCATTTGGTGCAAATTCGAGTTGAAATGAAGAGAATCCCAAAGTTGGAACTCATATAGAAAATAAGGCAGTGAGTGGAGGACAAATGTCAACATTTTGGAGAGTCTGCCATCGATGGCCGACAGTGGCTCATCAGTGGCCGGCAGTGGCACACTAATGGCCGGCAGGCCTTTTTATGTGGCCGGCAGTCTCTCCCTCATTCTCATTGACCTTCTTGTTGAAAACACAGTTGTTTGTTGTAGAGAAGTCCTGTTACCTAGGTCTTCTAAGGTCTTGTTTTGTCCTGTTGGACTCAGTCGTGTCTCGTTTAAGACGTATTAGTTTCTTTTTTGTGTCAGGTTGTAATCATCTTCCTTTCATTTATCGAGTTGTCGTAATTTGCTTATCGAGTTGTAAACTTGTTAAGACTTTGTTTTGCTTATCAAGTTATTTTATTGTTAGTCGGTTCACTACCTGATTAGTGCAATTCGAGTGTTGATTTTCAAACCAAAAGTTCGATCTCATTTACATTGTTGTGTAAACTGATGCGATGCGGTGCGATGCATAGAATGTACAAATGAAACACTTTTTCAACAAAATACTGTTATCATTTCATCATAGATTCTTTTTGCAAAAGAGCATAGTTTTGAAAAGTAAATCTGCCTGACGCAGTACAATGCGCAAAACTACTAGTAAAAAGGAAAATAAAGCAGAAAGAAGTGCAACGTCTGGCTCAGCAAAATGTCTGGATCAGCACCAGTTAGCACTTGACTCCGAACTCAAGTCATCCCCAGCTCCATCTCCATCATGAGACGACCCTGACCACAGACTCACTGCCTCCTCGTCAGACTCATCATCATCTGGGGCAGGCCTCCGTGAACTAGTCCCTCGTCCCGCTCCCCCTGCTGCTTGGGGAGGTGCCGAAGGACCTGCCCCTGCTCCTGCTGAGGTACCGGATGGGCCTGGCGCCAAGAAAAGAACCTGAAAAGGGCAATCCACCAAAATGCATTAGTAATGAAGATGTATCAGATGCCAAGAATAATGTGCTGTGAACAGTGAATGATTTGCAGTTAATGTGTACCGTGAGCGGGGTATGGGCGCGATGTGTCAAATCAGTGTAGTGTGAAACTATGCAAATGATGGCATGTCGAGAAAAGACTATGTGGCATGAAGTGTAGTTTGAAAGAACTCACTAGAATACTGTAAATACTGAGCAGGTCTAGGCTCGTCTGCAGCATCCCCATCACCGAAGCCGCCATCTCCAGAGACTGACGAGTATACTCAACAGGAGCCTGCAAAACAATGTTGAAGTCATTAGTATTCTGCGGGATATCCAATGAAATGAAATGATTGCGCAAAATGAAAAGTATAGCATGTACCAGGGTTGAGCCGTAAACTCCGACAAGCTCATGACCAGCTGGAGGAGGAGGGAAGGGAATTTGATAAGTCTTTCCAGCCCGCCCTTGGCATGTCATAGTAGCAGGCAGCACGGGCCATGCAGTCCCCTGTCTCCCCGCAGGACCTCTCCTCCTACGGGACTTGGTCTCTCCGCCTCTTCCTCTTGCAGCTGGAGCCCTCGCTCCCTCTCCTCCTTGCATACCGGACAAAGGTGGCATCAGATGTGTCTGAATAAAGGTCGCGTAGTAGCCCTCTGTGCAGAAGTACTCCGTCTCTAGTCCTACCATGAACTGAATCACCTGGTTGGCAAACAACCTATGTGTCTCCTCATCGATGGTGGAGGTGCCATCGGTACGAATGGAGCAGGCGACCCCAAGGTCTGACGCACGAAGTGCTCACTCAAAAACCAGGCGTGACAGATTGGGCCCTCGAAGAGAATGTGGAACTGAGACATGGTCCGGGCAGTGTGGTACTGATCTCGGAGTCCTGACGGAATCGTATCCCACGGCTGCCGTGTAATCTGAGAAAAGAAAACCGACAAGATGACCAGTCGTCGAACAACTAATCAAGGTGCATCAGATTAATTGAAATAATCTTATTGCAGACTTACCTCACGTGCTATGACCATTTCGAAAAACTGCCGTAAGAACGTTAAGCTCTCTTGGGTCCTACGACGGAGCTGGCCGTCGTATACATCAGAAAATGGGATGGTCACTGGGGTCTCCTCCACAGGCTCCAGAGCAAGTGTCAGGAAGTATACGTACACCCACAGCTGTGAGAAAGATGTGATCAGTACAGTGTATGAACAGATTACAGAAAATAGAACGTAGTACAATGAATAAAGGTCACCGGCCTAGAGCAAATATTTGATTGTGTGTGTGCAGTGTATGGTATGTAGTGTGCAGCATGTATGGTGTACAGAAAATGCAAAGTAGAAAGCATACAGTGTAAGAGCAGATATAGAAAATACAGAAAGTACAAGTGTCAAACAAAGCAAAAGTACAAATGCTGAGTAAAGCAATGAAAAAAGGAAACTAGGTTGTGTACCTCCCAAGCTCGTCAGTAGCCGCCAATCAACCTCCCATGCATCCAAGAGGTGGAGCTCATGTATCCATAAAGAGTGGTGAGACCGGCCGCACCCCAGTCATAGAAACAGACTCGCTGGAGTACCACCAGAGCGCCCAAGAAGTATAAACCTACAGTATTCCACCTATTCGAAAACAAGGTGGTACCGAAAAGGAACAAGAGGAAGCCCCTGGCGTACTGCTCTGCCTCCTCATCAGTATCAGGATCCTCCCCTCTGTAGTGCTCCTCGAACCAAGTGTATCTTGCCATGCCTGCACGAAGAGTAGGTGGACGTAGTCCAAGCAATGTGTCACATGCAGCAACCCACTCTCCCATGTCAGGATCAAGGGGTATCGGATCACCTCCTATGCCTAGGCCGGTGATTAAGGCGATGTCGAGAGGGGTCATGGTCATCTCTCCCGCCGTGGAGAAGTGGAAAGAGTTGGTGGTGTCCCACCACCTCTCCACAAGAGCTCCTAGGAGAGGGCGAATCCCTATAACCCGCGTCAAGCTACAGCAAAATACGCCAAAGCCGGTCCCGTCAATGATCCGGCGGACCCTCGCGGGAAGTGCATCGTACCAATCCCGAGCGGTCGTAGCATCATAACCTCGAAAGGAGCGAGATCCATCCTGCAACTCAAAATGCAGTTTAGATCAGATCAGTGATGTATTGAAAATGCAGTTCAAATCAAATTAGTAATGTATCGAAAATGCAGTTCAGATCAGATCAGTGATGCATTGAAAATGCGGTTCAGATCAGATCAGTGATGGATTGAAAATGCAGTTCAAGACAGATCAGTGATGTATTGAAAATGCAGTTCAGATCAGATCAGTGATGTATTGAAAATACAGTTGCGTGCAAATCAGTGATGTATTGAAGATACCGTTGAATTCAGAATAGTGACGCTTGAGGTGTGCTCGTATATAGTACATATAGGGTAGTGATGCGCGAAGTACAGTTCAACGCAGAGCAATAATGTATGAAATATAGTCAGGTTAAAGCATGTGATGCGATCAAATCGAAACAGTGCAAGAAATGCAAATAGTTGAAAGTAATACTGCAGAAAAGCAAACTGCGTACCTCCACAGCAATGGCCGACAAGTGAGACATTAGCTCCCTCAGCAAGAGGTCGTCTGACACGTCCTCATCAAAATCAGTAAAAGTGTGGATGCCTCCCGCCTCCGGTGTGTTGTGAGTCTTCGGATGATACCTAGCGAAGTCGAATGGACGTATGCTCAATGTAAAGGCTCAGGCTCAACCTTTGGCTCAGCCGCAAAGTCTGCTGCCAACTTTACTAGAGAAAGTACGGGGAAGCCCTCATCATGTGGGATGTCGTCAGCCATCTGAAATAGATGCAAAAATGAACAAAAATGAGAAAAATGGTGGAGTTTTGAACAAACCAAATCCTAAGAGAGAAAAAATTCATGAAAAGTTAAAAACCCACGAAGAGCGAACTAACTTTGAAAGAAATCTGGGGGAAATGATCCTCGAATGGGGGAAATGATGAAAGAGACCTCAGATGCAATTTCTGATTGGTTCAAATAGAAGAAAACCAAGAGGTTTTAATGATTCAAGATTGTTTAGGGTGTTGGGAAACGCGTAGAATGCACGAATCTAGAGAGAAGGCACACCTAGAGGGCAAGGAAAATGACTTCTATGCAAGGGTTTGTGAGGAAATGGGTTAATTTTGGGTCTATTTAAAGACCCATCACCGAAAAGACCATTTTGCCCGAATCTGCCACCGATGGCCGGCAGGGGCACATCGATGGCCGACAGTGGCTAGTGATGGCCAGTGGCAGCCGGCGGCTCTCCCTGATGGCCAGCAGTCCTCTACCAACTTCCTCTGCCTATTTGATCTTGGTATGTCTCCCTGGGTTCCAACAATCCCGAGGAATACTCAAGATTTGATTCAAAATGCCTCCGTGGAAGCCCGGGAATCATGTCCTCAATATACGGTGGTCGTCGCCCATCAACGCGCACAAGGTATATCCTTTTTGACGCATCACAAACCTTCCGGGAAGTAAAATCGGAAGTCCCAATTTAAGGTGTCTTCATTAAGCATGTTTTTGTTGTTGTTATCACCTAGCATTCGCTTATTAAATTAAACACCTATAGTTCATATTTGCATTGTTTTGCATCTAGTTCATATTTGCATTGTCTTATATCTAGTTTAATTTGCATTGTCTTGCATCTAGTTCATATTTGCATTGTCTTGCATTTGATTTAATTTGCATTGTCTTGCATCTAGTTTAATTCGCATTGTTTTGCACTTGGTTCGTATTTGCATTGTCTTGCATCTAGTTCATATTTGCATTGTTTTGCATCTCATCAAACTTGCATTGTTTTGCATCTCATCAAACTTGCATTGTTTTGCATCCCATCAAACCTGCATTGTTTTGCATCTCGCATTACTTATTATTTTAACTTGCGCTATTACGTAGGTTATGTGCGCTGTTACGCACTTATTATTTTAACTTGCGTTGTTACACAGGTTATGTGTGCTGTTACGCACTGTTTTTTCTTAACTTGCGCCGTTACGCAGGTTATGTGCGCTGTTACGCACTGATTATTTTAACTTGTGCTATTACGTAGGTTATGTGTGCTGTTACGCACTCATTTTCTCAACTTGCGCTGTTACGCACGTTATGTGCACTGTTACGTACTCTTTTTTCTTAACTTACGCTGTTACGCAGGTTATGTGCGTTGTTACACACTTATTATTTTAACTTGCACTGTTACGCAGGTTATGTGCCCTGTTACGCACTCATTTTCTTAACTTGTGCTGTTACGCAGGTTATGTGCGCTGTTACGCACTTATTATTTTTAGTTGGGCTGTTACGCAGGTTATGTGCACTGTTACACACTTATTATTTTAATTTGCGCTGTTACGTAGGTTATGTGCGCTATTACGCACTTATTATTTTAACTTGCGTTGTTACGTAGGTTATGTGCGCTGTTACGCACTCATTTCCTTAACTTGCGCTGTTACGTAGGTTATGTGCACTGTTACGCACTTGTTATTTTAACTTGCGCTGTTGCGCGGGTTATGTGCGCTGTTACGCACTTATCTTCTTTACTTGCGCTGTTACGCATGGTTATTTCTTTAACTTGCGCTGTCACGCATGTTTATCTCTTCAACTTGCTCTGTTACGCATGATTTACTTGTTTTACTTGCGTTGTAACGCATGTTTATTTCTTTGACTTGCGCTGTCACGCATGTTTTATTCCTTAAACTTGCACTGTTACGCATGTTTATTTCTTTTAACTTGCACTGTTACGCATGTTTATTTCTTTTAACTTGTGCTGTTACGCATGCTCTCCTTATTTTAACTTGCGCTGTTACACATGTTCACTTCATTAACTTGCGCTCTTACGCATGTTTATCTCTCTATCCTGCGCTGTTACGTATATCTACTTCTTTACTTGCGCTGTTACGCATGCTTTATCTTGCGCTGTTACGCATACTATGTTTAACTTGCACTGTCACACATGTTCCACCCGTGTTGTCTCGCACCCTCAGGATTGCACTGTCTTGCACCCCTTCACTTGCGTTGTCACGCACTTTTCACTGGCATTGCTATGCATGTTTCTAACAATATTGTACCTATTGAGTTTCTTTCTCTTACAAGCACGATATTGTATGCACGGTTCATTTGGAGTCGGCACGACCAGACGAACCGGACGGTATTGTATGCACTCCACGATGGACGTGGTGAGAATTGCATAATTTTTCTTACATTCTTTCTATTGAAATATGTAGGACTGTTATTCATTCGCTTAAAATGTTGCATTTATTTTGCATAACTGTTTCATTACAGTTTTCCTTTGCATAATCATAAGTTATGTTCTTGCATCTTGCATGTCGTTTGCATTATGCCCCAGCCTACAGGCGCATCTCTGCATACTTATATTGATTGTCTGCCTGAGTCTTCGGCCTTGTTAAAAATGGGTCGTCTCTAGGCTTTGACACTCACTCCCGTCACTTTGTGACTTTCAAGTTCTGTCAAAGAGGGGCAACTGTAGACACCCCATTTTTCACTGTCCTCAAGACTCGGTTGTGCTTGCAGGTACATCCGGACACAAGTTCGATTGCTCGTCTGGTATTCGACTTTTGCGACGGAACGTCACAGGTTCGAGCTTTCCAAACCCTGTATCCTTTCTACCCCATTCTTAGACCATGACTTGGTCCTTTCACAATGTGCTTCTTGGTGCACTAACGGCCCCTTTTTGGGCCTGCTGACCCCCTCTTTGTTGCTATCGGCCATTGGTTGAGCCTGTCGGCCATCAATGAGCCACTGCCGACCATCCCTGATGGCCGGCAGCACCCCTGTCTCAGCAGGTTTCACTCCAGATCTTTTGAGCTTGCTAGAATCCTTTTATCTGCCCTCCATACACATGTATAGAGGGATGAAGCTCTTGCCAAGCTTCTTGAAGAAGCTTTGCATTGTTTTTCTTCTATATAAGGAGAGAGCCTCTCTCCTTAGCAGAGGTTCAGCTTTTTTGAGAAGAAATATCTCTCTCTCCCTCTATATTGTTGTTCATTTGTGCCTTGAAGTCCATTTTCCTTGCACTTTTACACTACAACACATAGAGATCCACCACCATCTTTGGGTTGAGGTTCTTGAGAGGACTTCTTGAGCTCTGAAAGTGAGGTGTTACCCCCTGAAGTTGCTGGTTTCGAAGTTGATCTTCAAGGGTGAGTTTCTTCCCCCTTTTAGCGCTTTTTTGTACCTCATTTGGGCCATCCTTGCATATTGCTTCAGGCCTTGTTTTCAAATGAAAAAAGTCTTGTATTTGAGTGCTTTTGAAGTTTGTTTAAGGTCTTTTTGCTGTTGAGGGTCTTCAACCCTCTAGTTGGCCTTGTTTGGCCTTGTTTTCAGGCATGCCTTAAGGTCTCTGAGCTAGCCTTGGTTTGGCCTTTTAACCACTGAAATCCAGTAGATTTTTAGTGGTAGGCATGTGGTTTTGAGGCCTTAAATCAGAGGGGGTGCCCTCCTCTCTTTTGGTTCTTGTTTGCTTGCATTATTGGCCTTCCAAAGGAGCATGCCTCTATGTATTTTTGAGGCTTGGTTTAGGCCCTTTTTTCTAACTTTTAGGACCTGCCTTGGCTCTGTCCATGGCTGGTTTGGTCACCTTTTGCATGCATGTCGTATGTGTAGTGTAATCCCATTTGTAGCTCATCAAAGTAGCATGTTTGCTTAGCTTGTTTTGAGTCCATTTCAGTAGGTTTTTAGTGATGTTTTACCATGCCTTAGATCTTTTTTAGGTTGGTTTTGTCACTCCATGCATGTGCAATACACTTGTAGTGTAAATCTCATAAACTAGCTTTATATGATTCTTGCTTTAGCATGCCATCCTAGCTTATGTTCAGTCCATTTCAGAATATATTTGGTGATCATTTGGCATGTCATGACTCTATCTTTTGCTGGTTTGGTCGTATTTTGCATGCTCCATATACTTGTAGAACAAATCTTGCTTACTAGCTTTATGTGCATGATGCTTTGACTCATCATCCTAGCATATTTTGGCTTTGCTCCAGCATGATTTTGCTTTTATTTTGGGCTGTTTTGGGCTCCCATGGCCATATCACTCATGCTTTGTATAGCTATAGTGTGAATACTTAAGCTAGTCTTGGGTTTTGAAGCCCCTACCATGCCATACATGTGATGTTTGCATGCTTTGCCATCATTCTAAATGTTATTTCAGTCAATGAAATGTGGCCATACACTTGCATTTGACATGCTTTTAATGCCTTGGAGCCTTGGCTCTTTATGCCTCATGAATGGATCATTGTCCATGCCATTAAGCCTAAGCCTTTGGCTCATCATATCAGTTCATTTTTGGTCTTGTTATACCATGATGTAACTTTGTTTTATGCTTTCCAAGTCATGCCATGTTTGGTTTTAATAGGTGTAGTGCATTGCCTCTTTTGTAGCCTTGCATGCTCCATGTTTTTGGCGTTGTGTTCTAGCCTATGTTGCCTAGCTTCGAGCTTGTTTTTGGTCTTGTTTGGACTTGCCTTGGGACTGTTTTAGGTTCCCTTAACCCTTTGGGGCTTACTTTGTATGGCCATGGCTTAAGTCCTTTTGTTAGTTTTGAGCTTTGAGCTTTCTAACATGCTATGCTTGTATTGTTTAGTTGATTTGGCATCAATTTACATGAGATTTCAAAGCTTATCTGGTCACATATCCATGCTTGTCGCTCTTTAAGTATGCTTAAGAGTTGCATCTTTATGCGTAAATCCATGAGCTAATTGGCACGCATGTTTGCCTTGTCTTTTCATGCTTTTCATATTATCAATTCATCACTTATGGCCACTGATTTTAGGCATGGCTGAGGCCTATCCATCTTTAGTGTAAGCCCATCTTACCATGTTGTCACATGCTTGTCCCATTTCATATGTTGTTGCATACTTGTCCGCCTTCGCATGGCTTGCATGTTTGTATGTTCATGTTGCATTTTATCATGTGATTCAAGGTTGTTACCTCACATCATGCTTATATGCTTGTTGAATGCTTGATTTTTTGCATTACATGTTTGCATGCTTGTTGCATTGCATGTTTGCCATGCTTGTTTTGCATTGTCGTTTGGATGTGTTAATCCGAGCACGAGGAACGAGGGGCGTTTCATACTTCAAGTGATGAAACGTGTCTCAATTCTCGATCGCCGACGCTCTTGATAATCCATGATAGAGTTCTAGGCTTTATGTGTTTATTTGTGCATTCATTTCACATTGATTTGTACAAGTTGGATTTTTGGCCATCACGCATCGGGATGCGTGATTGATGGTCGTGGATCCGACTCTGCCTCTCCCCTGATGCTTTGAGATGATATGGGGTGGCATAGTGCATACATACCCTCAGGAGACCCTCCATTTCCTCTGTTTTGTGTGCTACTGCAGCTTGGTGTCCCAGCACATCAGTGGCCGGCAACGCCTTGTTGTTGGCCGGCACCCCTTCATTTTTGGTCGGCAGTGGCTCCCCATGGCTGGCAGGCCACTGATGCACTCCCCAGCATGTTTTTGGTAAGGTTCAGCAGGAATTCCTTGAGGACACCCTGTAGACAGAGCCTCTAAAAAGCAATCAGAAGGTGTTTCGAGGCGAGAAACTGAACGCGAGCATGCATACCCTTCTGCTTCTGTGAACAGAGCTGGAGCAGCTTTATTTGTTTCTTTTCAATTTGTAGTTAATTAATATGTTAATTAATTAAGTTTTGTAATAATTAGTTGTAGCTAGTTATTCAATTTCGTTGTGTAATAATTAATTAGCTTGTTAGTTAGTTAGTTAGTTAGTATTTATTATTTATTCGGACCTTCCGTCGAGAGGGCGAATTTTGTAATAAGTGTGCGTGCGTGTGTGCATGTCTTCCAACCTCCATTTCTTTCTCCCTTTTACTTACCTACTTTTGTTGGTTAGTTTTAGGTCATGTTTCAATTAGCATACTTATGCTTTGCATGTTTGCATCCATTCATCTGCCTAGCATACTTATGCTTCGCATGTTTGCATACATTCATATATCTTGCATGCACCGGGCTTAGTGCACCATATTTCGATTCCAAGTTGAATACATGTATCAAATTATCGCATCTCATATGTCATCTTAGAATAGCCGAGCCTATTTCTAGTTGCATCTTGTATGTGTTGCATTAGACATTTCAAACACGAATTAGGATCACGCATTGATTACTAACTAGTTTTTGTTTTGGCTCGGAGTACATTGTAAGTGTTTATGCTTGAGCATACTGCATGTGTGTGAATATTGCCATAATAGCATGCTTGCCATGAGGCTAACTGCTTATGTGTTTAACTGCCTGAATGATTGTGGGTGAAGGTTGGATTACTTGGATTGGAATAATTCATTGAAATCCGCATTTTAGCCTACTTACGAGTAGCAAACTTCAAACCATTTTCCAAACAAACGGATATGCGATGCTTTGTTCCAAATTAGGCGATCTAGTCTATACTTGTTTTGCTGTGCGTATCACATAGTAACTCTAGCTAATTAACCGGAATAAGAACACATGTGTTTTCAAAAACTAGATATCATGTTTAGTAGTGGCCGATCTTTGATCGGGCGAGCGGGGGTGCTCATAGATGACCTTCCCCAATCGTACCCAAGTTCCCGAGCCGAGGCAACTTTGGTGATGATGGACACGTGGCCTTAGGCACGAGTCAGGGTTTCCTAAATTTTTCCAAAATAAAATATTTAGGTGGCGACTCTGTATCTAGCAAAGCAATCCATGTTTGGCACTTCTTTACAAAAATCAGTTTACCAAAACGATTTGTTGGATTTGGACTCTTTGGTGATTTATAGGTCTTGCATTGCACTTTGTGAGATCAGATTCAGAACCGTGACAATTTGAGTCCAAACTGTAGGCATGAGGCCCTCGGGGGCGCATCTACAGCTGCGTGTTTAGAAATTTCAAAAAATATGAGCTGCGTGTTGACTTCAAAAGTTAAGCTGCATGTTCAGAAATTTAAAAAAATATGAGCTGCGTGTTTAGAATTTCAAAAAAAAAAGTTGAGCTACGTGTTCAGAATTTCAAAAAAGTTTGAGCTGCATGTTCATAATTTTATAAAAAATATGGGTTGCGTGTTCATATTTGAAAATTGTGGGCTGCGTGTTCACCACCAAAGTTTGAGCTGTGTGTTCAGATTTTATAAAAAATATGGGCTGCGTGTTCATATTTGAAAATTGTGGGCTGCATGTTCACCACCAAATTTTGAGCTGTGTGTTCAAATTTCAAAAATTCGTGAGCTACGTGTTCACTTCAAAAGTTTGAGCTGCGTCTTCAGATTTCAAACCGTGAGCTGCTTGTTCACAATCAAAATTCGAGCTGCGTGTTTAGATGTCAAATCGTGAGCAGCGTGTTCACAATCAAAATTTGAGTGTGTTTAGATTTCAAAAGAGTGAGCTGTGTGTTCAGAATCAAAATTTGAGCTGCATGTTCAAATTTCAAATCGTGAGCTACATATTCACAATCAAAATTTGAGCTGTGTGTTCATATTGAAAAGTTTGAGATGTGTGCCGACTAAATCAGAATGTTGTGTTATGGGTTGTGTGTTCAGATTGAACAGTGTTATGAGCTGTGTACCGACCTAATCAAATGCTGTGTTATGGGCTGTGTGTTCAGATTGAGCAGTATGATGAGCTGTGTGTCAACCTAACAGAATGCTGTGTTATGGACTGAGTATTCAGATTGAGCAGTGTTATGAGTTGTGTGCCCAAATGTGCTATGTGCCCAAATATGCTGTGTGCCCAAATGAGCTGTGTGCCCAATTAACAGAGCATTGTGTAGCGAGCCGTGTGTCGAGTCAGCGGAATGCTATGTACGAACAGTGGGTTCATAATGATTGAAATGCTGTATATGTGAATATGTTCATGATGAGCAGACATGATTCCAACATGGTTGGAATGTGCCCCCTCTTTTTTTGCTTTTACTATACTGTCTCTATTTTGCGCACATTACTTGCATTGTGCATGCATTTTATCGCGCTATTTTGCGTATCGCACTGTGTTGTGCATGCATTTCATTCGCGCTATTTTGCGCATCGCGCTATCTTGCGCACCCCATCGCACTGTCTTGTGCATTGCATCATTCGCGCTATCGTGCGCATCGCATCGCATTGTTTTGTGCATTGCGTCATTCGCGCTATCTCGCGCACCTCATCTGCACTTGTTAGTGCATTACATTGCTTTGCATCCCTTCCGCATTGTTATGCGTCACACTTAGGTTGCATTGTCATGCGTCCCTCCACTTCCGTTATTACGCACTTTTCACTTGCATTGCTATGCATCTTTCTAACGATATTGTACCTGTTGAGTTTCTTTCTTATGTAGGCACGATATTGTATGTACGGTTCATTTGAAGCTGGCGCGACCAGACGAACCAGACGGTATTGTATGTACTCCGTGTGAGACGTAGTAAGAATTGTATAATTCTCTTACATCCTTTCGGCATGTAATGAAGTTTGTTTTATATTCACCTACCTAAACCGTTGCATTTATTGTGTATATTTGATTCGTTACAGCTTTCTTTGCATGATCATAAGTCATGTTCGACTCTGTGCATGTCATTTGCATTTTGCCCCTGCCTACGGGCACGTTTCTTTGTTATCTTGCATGTTTGTCTAAGTCTTCGGCCTTGTCAAAAATGGGTCGTCTCTGGGCTTTGACATTCGCTCCCGTCACTTTCAATGCGATAGGTATGTACCTCAATATTGGTTAAGTCAGGAGATGCTGTTGGAAGGGTTGGTTGGGTGTATAACCCGTGGTTAGGGTGTGACCTGTGAGTAGGCTCACAGTGATATGGTGTTTGCAGATGAAGGTTTGGGATAATGGCGAGGAGGGTGAGAACTTTTACTTTAATTAAGTGTACTTTTTTACTTTTTACGAAAAGATATGTAGAAAAGTAGAGATGTGATATGACCCAAAAAAGATTAAAAAAAAAAAGAAAAAAAAGGAGCTAATATGGCATTTCACAAACAACCTTTTATTCGATGATCCCTTTCTAAATGGTTTATTTTTTAAAATATTGTCAAGAAAAAATTTATTGAAAATCTTAAGTATATTGCCTTTCTTTTGTTCATTGATATTAAATTTTTAATTAATTTTATTTATTATTTAAAAAAATAAATTAGCAAATAATTTATATATTTATATATATAATTTTTTTTGGTTGCTTAGGTTATTGGTGTTTCTACACAAATCCACTCAAATTTAATTTGAATTTTTGAATTTCTACATAGGTTTTTACTTAATTAAAAACCATATTGTTCAATCTTTAAAAAATTTTAAGTTCGCCTCAAGTTACCTAAGTTTGCAATTCTAACAAAGGGAGTCGAAAGTTACATGATTAAATTTGTGACAAATTAAAAAATAATAAATTCGTCTCAAGTTACACCCCATTTTTGACCGACGTTAAGACTTAGACGTCATCGATTGAGCGCTCGGTGATGGTCCATGTTGTGCTCATTTAGAGGTTTCGGAGTTTTGGCTGAGAGCCTTGCCTCCGGGCCTCTGAACTCTTTTGTGCTTCGGCTCAATCTGAGGACCGAACTCTGTTTCTCTTCCCGGAGGGAGGGAGAGGTCTTGTAGACCATCTCTTTGTGGTCGTAGACCACTTTTCGTGGTCGTAGACCGCTTTTCCTGTTTGGAGACTAGTTTCTGGTTTTAGAAGCCCTCGGCCGTGCGCCTTGTCTCGGGATCGCTTAACGTTCTCCGTTTGGTGTGGTTTTTGAACCACACATTGTTTCCTCTATCTAGAAGGACACTGTGGTCTGAGAGACCACTTTTTGTGGTCGTGTACCACTTTTGGTGCTCAACAGCTGGGTTTCGAGGCTCCCGGCTGCGCGCTTTGCCTCTCGAACTCTTGTTTTGCATCCGTGTTGGTTTTTTTTTTGGTACAAACCTTGTTTTCCTTGCTTGGAAGGTGGTACGAGGATGGGAGACCAGTTTTTCCCCTTGGAGACCACTTTCCTTCCCGCCAGCCGGTTTTCTGGTCGGGAAACTGGTTTTCTTGGTCTTTAGGCCACCTTTTCTGGTCTCCCCCCCACCATTGGCTTGCTTTCGGTGTGGAGACCACCAATTCCCCCTGCCGACCACTTTTTTTTCTGGGAGACCACTTTAAGTGGTCGGCCAACCACTGCAAGTAGCAAGCCGACCACTTAAAGTGGTCGGCAGCTCTCCCCCTATTTTGGCAGACTATGTGGATGCCAGTTATGCCAGCTGGAGGGCACAGATTGTATCCTCTATACACGTGTATGGAGGGATTGCAACCAAGTTTTAGCTTCTCCAAGAAGCTTGAACCTTTGTTTTTCTATAAGGGAGGCTCTCCCTCTCCGTGGGAGGGGTTCTAAAATTTTCCTAAGGCATAAGCATATATCTCTCTATATCTCTATATTTGGTGCCTAAAGAATGTGTTGTTCTTCACTTTTGCACCACAACCCTTAACCATACACCCCCATCATTGAGCTGAGGTTCTTGGAGGACTTTTTTGGAGGTTAAAAAGGTGATTCTTGGCTAAGAAATCTGCTGGTTTTGCAGTGCTTCAATGGTAACCTCTTTTCTCCCTTTTAAGCTTTATTTTAGTTGCTCTCTTGGTCTCATTTGCATGCTTATTTAGGCCTTGCTTTCAATTGGAAAAAGTTTTGTATTTAAGTGTTTTTGATGTTTGTTTAAGGCCTCTTGGGTGTTGAGGGTCTTCTACCCTGTTGCATGCCTTGTTTGGCCTTGTTTTGTGCCATGGTTTAGGGCCTTTCAGCTAGTCCTCGCTTGGCCTTCTAGCCACTGAAATCCAATGGATTTTGAGGCCTCAAATCAGAAGGGGGTGATCCCCTCTCTTCTTATTTTGTTTGCTTGCATTATTGGCCTATCAAAGGAGCATGCATCTTCATATTTCAAGGCTTGGTTCAGGAACTTTTTCATGACTTTTAGGGCCTGCCTTAGTTCTGTCTATGGCTGGTTTGGCCACCTTGTGTTTGCTTCTTGTATGTGTAGTGTATTCCCATTTGTGGCTTATCAAAGTAGCATGTCTTTCTAGCGTTTATTGACTCTATTTCAATAGATTTTTGGCCATCATTTGACATGTCATGACTCTGTTTTTGGCTAGTTTGGTAGCCTCTTGCATGCTCTATATGCTTGTAGTGTAAATCTTGTTTACTAGCTTTGTATGCATGATGTTTTGGCTCATTATCCTAGCATATTTTGGCTATGCTCTAGCATGATTTTGTTCTTATTTTGGGCCATCTTAGCTCTATTTTGAGGCTTCTTGGTCGATTGAGGCTTGTCATGCATGCTTGTAGTATAATAACCTTGACTAACTTTGAGTCTTGAGGTCTCTTGCATGCTTAACTTGAGGTATTTGCATGTTTTGGCATCATTGAGAATGATATTTTAGAGCATGTAGGGCTATTACACTTCCATATTTTCCGCTCTTTAAGTGCTCTTGAGGGTTGTGCTTTTGTGCCCTATTTTGAGCCATTGCATGAGCCTCATTTTTGTGCTTTTCAAGCCATCATCCCAACTCATTTTTGCTACTGTTTTGGCCTGCATAAGGTCTATTTGGGGTTGGTTTGGCCATTTGAGCATTATCTTGCATGCCTCTAGTGTAATCCATTTCAGCATGCATTACATGGGTTGTTGGCATGATTCTAAGTCATTTTGCATGACATTTTAGTGCTGGAGCATATGCCATTGTACCCCATGTTTCATCATTTCAATGCTTTTGGAGAGTTGTGTTTTGAGCCATAAGCTTGGGCCGATGTGCATGCATGTCTGTATAGCATTTTGAGTTTCTATCTTAGCATGTATGGCCACTGATTTAGACATGGCTGAGGCCTATCCATTTTGGTTTAAGTCCATTGTGCATTGAGTATGCCATGTGGTTCATAGCATTGAGAATGCCATGTTGTTTCATGATTGATTATTGCATTTGTGCATACCATGTCCATTGCCTAGCGTATGCTAGTTACCATGTGCATTGTGTACGCTAGTTGTCATGAGCATTGTGTATGCCATGCAGTTCATAGCATTGTGTATGCTAGTATATTGGTTGCATGTTTTCATGCTTGTCCCTTGCATCGTGTTCATATGCTTGTTTCATTGCATTGAATGTTTGCATGCTTGAGCCGTATTGTGTATGCCATGCCATGTTATTTGTTGCATTGTGTTTGGAATAGGAGTTAGTCCAAACACGGGAAACGAGGGAAGTTTCATACTCGAAGTGATGAAACGTGCCTCAATTCTCGATCGCCGACACTCTTGACTATACATGATGGGGTTTTAGGCTTTATGTGTTCATGTGTGCATTCATTTCATATTGAGTTGTGCAATTTGGCTCCTCGGCCATCATGCAACGAGATGCGTGATTGGTGGCCCAAGGGTCGAGAACCATACTCCCTTGAGCTTATGTAATGATAGGGAGGGTGGTTGTACATAAATGTGTTGCAAATACTTTGCCATGCCCCTTTCTTGCTCTCTGTTGCAGCAAACCAGAAACCAACAGCAAAAACTGGTCGGCCGACCAGATAAAGTGGCTGGCTGATCACTTTTTCTGGTTTTCAGCATAAAAAGTGGTCGGCAAGTGGTCTCCAATGCCAACAACTAGTTGGCCTCCCTCCCACAGATTCCCATGATGGAGTTTTAGCCTTCTGGAGCTTTTTGCAATGTTCTCAGACCAGTTGCAAACAGAGGCAAATCGGGGCATCGCGATGGATTTTCGTACGAGGTGACCAAGCACGCATCCTTCGTTATCCAAGGCAGATTGGAGGTATCCTATTCCATATATTTTATATGTTTATTCAATTGCTAAGTTAGTTAATTTGTTAATTAGTTAGAGTTGTGTAATAATTAGTTGTAGCTTGTTATTCATTATGTTGTGTAATAACTAGTTTAATTAGATTAGCTTAGATTAGCTAGTTGGTTCTGTATTATTCATTCGGACCCTCCATCAAGAGGGCACAACTGTTGTAAATAAGTGTGGGTGTGTGTGATGCATGTCTTCCAACTCCCTTTTGTTTACCAGCTTACGATGGTTAGTTTTAGGGCAAGTTTCAATTAGCATCCTTATGCTCGCATGTTTGCATCCATTTATCTATCTTGCATGCATCGGGCTCGGCGCATCATACTAACTGCATTGTATTTCAATTCCTATTTGAATACATGTATCAAATTGCATTTCACATGACATTTTAGAATAGCCGAGCCTATCTTAGTTGCATTTTGTATGTGTTGCATTAGGCATTCTTGACATAGCTAGGATCATGCATTGATTTCTAACATAGCTTTTGTTTTGGCTCGGAGTACTCGGTAAGTGTTGATGCTTTAGCATCCTTGCATGTGTGTGAGTGACTGCCATGATAGCATGCTTGCCATGAGGCTAACTGCTTATGTGATATAACTGCATGAATGCCTGTGGGTGAAGGTTGGATTACTTGAATTGGAACAATTCATTGATTGCGAGTTTTAAGCCCACTTGAGAGTGACAAATCACCATGTTTTCTAAAGCCCACTTGAGGGTGGCAAAATACGCATTTTAGCCTACTTGCGAGTATCAAACCACTTTCAAAACCAAACATGAGATGTTTTGTTCCAATTTAGGCGATCTAGTCTATACTTGTATGTTGTGCGCGTCACATAGTAATTCTAGGTTAATAACCGGAATGAGAGCACATGTGTTTTCAAAAATAAGATATCATGTTAGTAAAGGCCGATCTTTGATCGGGCGAGCGGGGGTGCTCATTGCATGACCTTCCCCTCTCGTACCCAAGTTCCCGAGCCGATGCAACTTTGGTGATGACAGATATGTGGCCTTAGGCATGAGTCAGGGTTTCCTAAGTTTCCCAAAAATAAAATATTTAGGTGACGACTCTGTTTCTAAAAATCAGTTTTTCAAAACGATTTGCCACATTTAGACTCTTTGGTGATTTATCAATCTCGCATTGCACTTTGCAAGATTAGATTAAGAACCGTGACATTTGAGTCCAAACTATAGTGAGCCCAATGAACAAAACGGGATTTCCTGGGACGTTCGGGCGCGTCTACAGCTGTGTAGTATATTAGTCTGTGGGAAGCCATTTTTGAATCACTTTTCAACCTTCTCTCTCTTTCTAGCTTTCCAAAACCCTATTTTGAGAGCTCCTCTCTCTAGAATACACCTTCTTTCTACAAAATCATCTAGCTCTAGTGATCTTCCACCCTTCCCCCTTTGTAAAAAGTGTAGAGCTTGGTGTGGGCTACGTTTGGATCTGAAAAATTTTGTGTTTGGAGCAACTTGAGTTTTCTTCTTCCTCTCCTTTGAGCTCCGAAATTTGTGGTAAGGATAACTACTCATATTTATGGTCTTTGACACAAACTTGTGGTCATTTTGATTTAATGTTGAAGTTGGGAAATTTTGGGTGTTAGGGTTTCAAAATGTATAAAGAGGGGTTTTGTTCTTTTGACCAATACATGTGTATTTGGGGTCTTAAAATAAGGTTATTGATGATATTTGGACCTTTGGGTCAATGTTGAGAAAATGGAGAGAAAAACCCTAATTTATTGTGATGAATTAATTTGTATAATTAATTTGGGAAAGTTGTGGAAATATGAAATTGAGTTGGAAATAATTAAATTGGGTAATTATGAGGTTTAATGGTGGTGTTGGATTGATTGATCACCCACCTTTGAGATTGTAGATAATTTATTAGTTTGACAATTTACTATCTGTTTAGAAATAATTGTTTTGGGCTATCGGTGGAGGATAGTCTTGATTGTTGTAGACACTGCATGATGATTAGGTGAATTAAAACTAACCAATTGAATATGTCATTGAATATGACGAATGGCATAACACATTGAATATGTGCTTGGCTCGATCATTGTATATGATAAGTGTTTAAATACATTGTATATGTATATTGTTTGGGAGGAGATAGGGCATGTACTCCACGGTTTGAGAGGAGATATGGGATGGACTCCTAAACCGGATTTGAGAGGAGATAGGGGATGGACTCCAGCGATAACTAAGTTGGCCGGAGCGTCCAGGGTAAAAGTCCCGAAATCTTAATTACGTTTGTATAATGTTGTGGAGATGTGGTTTGGAAATACTCTTCTGATCCAGGAGAATGCTCGTGATCCTCTTCTAGTCACCTGAAAAGGAATGAACACTCCGGTCGGGGGTGCCAGAATTAGCACTCCGACGTTCAAGTCAGAATCCACACTCAAGAATGCTTGTCTTCTAAGTTAAGCACAATAATTCTCACATTTTTTCTTCTTAGTCTATTGTTCCTTTATTTATACTTGTTTCCTGGGCCTCGTGGCCAGGCCCACTTGTCACTCATTATCCTCTTTTCTACTTGGCTCCATAGCTCAGTATCTATTCGGCCTATCTATTATATTCGGCATCCTTATCGTGCAGGGTAGAGTCGTGTAAAGTCTGTCTTCTAGAGTACACTTCTGATTATCCTAATAATCCGGCTCCCACAATTGCCCCCCAAATAACTCGCTAGCAACAGTTAGTCGGCGTGTTTGGCTAGAAGTCAAGAATTCAGCGGTTAATCCTCTTCCCGATACGTGTCAGAATGCGTACGTGTTTTTTGGTCATTGTAACGCTTTCTCGCCCCATTCGTGCTTCTCTCGCATATATTACGATTTGAAACTCAAGTCCCTTCGAAAATATGCTTTTTCAAATATTTGAACCTCCTAGACTGCTAGTCGGTATCTCTTCTTCGACGCGTTTTCTACAACTCCTATCCGTTCTCTCCTTGTCTCCTTTGCCTTTCGTATGTTTTCTTCTCCTCTCCTTGCAGTCCTATTTTCCGCTTTTATTTTTGATTTAGAATATCATTGAGTCCTTATTAGAATGGCTAAGCATTTGAAAGACCTCCTTTCCGAGGGTCAAATTTCTGGGTTCTGAAGACATTTTTCTATCCCTGAGGATGTCCATCTTTCTCTGGTAATGGACAATACCCTTGAAATGGAGAGGGACGACCAAAATATAATCATCTTCCCTCTCCTGTCTATTGCGAGGGGCGGAGTTCGCTTTCCCCTACACCCATTTCTCAGGGCTGTCCTCCGCTATTGGAATTTGATTCTTTCACAACCCAATGTGAATTTTTTTCGAATCGTAATGGGAATCGTAGAGTTGAGCCGACGTCTCAGAATTAACCTTGGCATTCCGGCTATTCGGCACTGCTATGCTTTAGCCAAATCCTCCGGCCGACTCGGGCACTACTTTCTCAGGGCCAAGGACACCGACCATCATTTGGTAATGATGCTTGCCAGCTCTGGCAAACGAGTTGATGATGTAACTGTCAATGTCTGAGGTAACTGGGAGTTCGACGAAGGTGAAGATTGCCTAGACCGTATTCCCAGATGAAGAGGTGAACCAGGTTGCTGTGTAACTCCTTGTTCGTTGATCTTTCTTTTATGCGGCTCTTTCTCCAAACCTTACCCTTTGTTCTTGGAGGCAATAAGTTAAAGAGGATTTGACTTCGGCTGACGACGCAGTCCTTGCGGAAATTAAAATTGTACTAAAGTACTTTGGCCGTCCAAACATACAGAAGCAAGGGAGGGCTGCTCATATTCTCCTGCGGTATGAGCCTACCTACACTACGTTCTCGGCCGCAGACGACATCCCTATCCCAATCGGCGAACAACACCTTACAGCTCTTGTCTTCCCTAGTTTCAAGATCCTTAAGCAAATTGGTCTCGAAGCTTCTGATTCAGAGCAAAGCTTAGAGCCGTTTGTCGAGGTAGATGCCGAATTATCGAGCGAGTTCGCCGCCGAGGCCGAAGAGGTTGACGAAGCTCTGAAATCAGCGTTTGAGGCAGCCGGTCTTAACCAGCCTAACTTACCGTCCACTTCGGGTCGGGCGGAGTTTTCCTTCGGAGATATTTTTACAAACTTGGGAGACCATCCCGGCACTTTTTCAAAAGGCATGGTTAGGGAGAATCTCACACAGATGGCGAGAAAGTGAAATGTCGAGCGAATGGCCGCTCGAAAGAAAGCCGAGGCCGCTCGTTCTAAGCCTGCCCCGGTTGAGTCCTTACAACCGGTTACTGGAGAAGAAACAGCACAAGTTGTTGTGGCCGAGATGGAGGGGGCTGAACAGCAGGTTATGGAAGAACGGCTGGTTTCAGTAGAGCGGGGTGAAAAACGTTCCGTCGAGGGAGAGGCCGATTCAAAGGATAGCCCTGCTGACAAACGGCCTCGCTTAGAGGAATCCGATGTGGTTGTCCCCTTCGTTGTTCAATCGAAGATCAAAGACACGCCAATCTCCTCTGACGCATCTGCCATGAAGGATCCAGCCGTGATGTTAAGCTTGACCGCCTCGGTTTCGCTACCAACTAACAAGGCCACCTTTTGAGAAGAGCTGGATTTGGTAGCTATCGCGTTCGCTGCCCAGTCGGCCCTTCTGGTATGTATACGATACTTTCTTGATTTTGTTTGGTTTGCATACGATGTTGCTTGATGTGGTGATCCAAACTTGTTTTGTAGACGGTTGGAAGCATAGCCGAACTAGGCCACCGGCAGCGTGATGCCATTGAGAGAATTGGTCGCTTAAAGTTTGAAGTTGAAGGTAAAAGAAGCAGGGCCGAGTTGGACGCGATGAGGGCCGCAATGGAAAGTGCTCGAGCTGAAGCTGAAAAGGAGAGGGCTCGGATTACTGACCAGCTCAGATCCGAAGCTGAGGATAGGGCGAACGCGAGTGAGGAGTCGCTCAAGTTAGCCCAGGAGGCGCTTTCCAAGGTAGAGGCCGAGTTAGAAGAATTGAAGGCGGCCAAGGAAAAATCCGAATCTGTAGCTTCTGCGGCGCTAGAAGCTGGGAAGAGCACCACCTTGAAGGAATACGTAGATGAGGTCCCCAAATTCGAGAATCGGGGATTCAAACATGGGTGGCTCAAAGCCCTTGCTGCCGCTGGAGTTACATTGGCCTTACCAATTCCGTACGAGCAAGTGGACGTTGAACCACTTGAGTCTGATCCCGAGGATTGATCTGGGAGACATTCTAGTTTTATCAAGTATCTTTAATTTCAATGTACGTTTTTGTTTAGTGGACGTTGAACCACTTGAGTCATATAAATTAGTTACTATCTGAGCTCAATTTAATAATGAAAATTTCCTTCCCGTTTCACTGTTACTTGTACGCAATTTTTGATATTAATGAAAGGTTTTGCCTTACATTACTTTGGATAACAGTGTAATCTTGACCATTATATTAGTTTAATCTCAATTTATCTGAAGTAAATCGACTCTTTGTACCGAATAGGACTAGTAAATTGACTCATGAAGCGGCTGCGGCACTCAAACCGAATAGATTGATGAATCTGCCCTTGCCCCAGCTGGTTCATGAATTTGAAATGCTGAACAGTACAATATTTGCCCCAGCTGCTTCATGGATTTGAGACGCCGAATAGTATAAAATTGATGAGTGTATTCGTGAAGCGGCTGTGGCAATGATGCCGAATAGATTGATGAATCTGCCCTTGCCCTAGCTGGTTCATGAATTTGAAACCCCGAACAGTACAATATTTGCCCCAGCTACTTCATGGATTTGAGACGCTGAATAGTACAATATCGACGAGTGTATTAGTGAAGCGGCTGCAGCACTGAAGCTGAATAGTTTGATGAATCTGCCCTTACCCCAGCTGGTTCATGAATTTGAAACACCGAACAGTATAATATTTTCCCCTGCTACTTTATGGATTTGAGACGCCGAATAGTACAATATTGACGAGTGTATTCGTGAAGCGACTGCGGCACTGAAGCCGAATAGATTGATTAATCGACTCTTTGTGCAGAATAGGACTAGTAAATCGACTCATGAAGCGGCTGCGACACTCAAACCGAATAGATTGATGAATCTGCCCTTGCCCCAGCTGGTTCATAAATTTGAAACACCGAACAGTACAACATTTGCCCCAGCTGTTTCATGGATTTGAGACACCGAATAGTACAATATTGACGAGTGTATTCGTGAAGCGGCTGTAGCACTGAAGCCGAATAGATTGATGAATCTGCCCTTGCCTCAGCTGCTTCATGGATTTGACATGCCGAATAGTATAATATTGACGAGTGTATTCGTGAAGCGGCTGCGACATTGAAGCCGAATAGATTGATGAATCTGCCCTTGCCCCAGCTGGTTCATGAATTTGCCCTTGCGGAAGTTAAGACTGCCTGAATCAGTATTTGATGGGGGCACGACTAGGTCGGCTTCAGGCTGTTGAGGTTTCGATATTAATTAGATTGCCTTGGAAGTGCTGCCCTCGTAGGGAATCTATAAATGAAGGACCTATTTAAGTGCTCAGTGAGCAACTCAATCCAGGTCTTTGATGAAGAATAAACAAGCGAGAATGTCGAATAGACTCTTCTTTAACAGCAAAGGGGAAGCGAGGACGCTGGCTGTGCTGGGAGGAGACATGAATCGAAGTGGCAAACCTTCGTGCTCGGGAGGTAGGATTTCAAGGAATCGAGAGAGACGTCAATCTCCTCATCGTCGAAGTAGGTCGCCCAGGAGGGACAAGGAGCCACAGGGCAAATCCCCGAAACCCCGTTCTGGAAGGAGGCCTGGTGAGAACTCATGCCCATTGAGTTTTGCAATCTTCGTGGGAAATAGGCCCATGACAGATGCGGACTCGATCATTCAAGATTCGAGTGTGGCAGTCGAATTTGCTCGACAGATTTTTACTCCCGAGGTCCAGCAGTCGATGGTAGGTCGACAGGACTTCGAAGTGTTTCGTGAAGGCATTCATGGTGCGGTGAAGGGGCTCTATACCGCCTACGAAATCGACATGCGTCTCCGTGCTTCCCGCTGAGAAATAGAGAAAAGGGATGAACGCATTCAAAGTTTGGAGGCTCGCCTGGAATCGGTGAGGCGTGAGCTAGGGAAGGCCAAGTCCGTTCAGGCACAACCCGTAGGACAGGCTAACCCAATCATGGAAGAAAGGGTCACCTAGCGGCTTATCAGTACCGCGCTTGCTGATCGCAATACGGTGAGCATGTTTGCTGTGGAATCCGCGAAGGGGAGGGCCTATGAAAAAGGCTTCCACGATGGTTGAAAAGTAGGGATACAGAAGACCAAGGAAAAGCTCGCCGAGGAAGTTTGCCGATGCGAAAATCGTGGATTTAAGCATGGTTGGATTAAGGCGCTTCAGGCCAAGGAAGCTCTCCAAGCAGCGGGGGTCGATTCGGCATTGCCACTGTACTAATATAACCATTTTTTGTTTTCCGCCTTTGAAGTCGAGCAGAGTGAGGATGAGGGCAACGCCGCATAAAAATATTCAATGTAACGTTCGAACGCTGATCGCGTTCAGAACTATGTAATTATTGCCTGATTGAATAAAACGTTCTATTTTAAATACTTCTTTGTAAATTTCATTCGTCACACCCATGTTTGCATGCATTTCATTGTATAAACATTGACCGGCTCGAATCAACTAGGCATTTTAATTCCGAACGGTTATATGCCGGCTTGTGATGAGCATTCTTTACAATATATTTTTGGCGTGTCACGCAGGGTTAGTTGCGACGATGAGGTTCCGAATTCAGAGGCTTAACCGGCCCGAAGGTGTCATGCACCTGGGGCTCCGGATCCAAAGACAGTCAACCCATCTATAATTGTCGTTTATATAATTAGGCGATTTTAACCCCAAAGACAAAAAGGCCAAAGATTGGTACATGGATTGGCTATGGCCAATATCGCTTGACGTTCATCTTTTGGAGTTCAATGTTAATGAAATTGCCTCGGGGCCACTGCAAGGATTTTGGAAATAAATCGCCTCAGACTTTTTGCTCCAGTGACTTCGCATACTGTGCTCAGACTCGATTTAAAACGATTTTGTTGCATGGGGTTAGATAAGTATGAATGTTGAATGGAGTTTTTCTTCAGCAGCAGAGGAGGAGCTCGGGCTCTGGCTGAGCTTGACGTTGCAAAGGATCGCAGCAGAGAACCCATCCATGCGGGAGGTAGGGCGTTCAAAAGCGGGAAAAACGTCAGCCTCTAAGTCGTCAAAGCGGATCACCTCTACGGGAGAAACAGCAATGGCGAAGTTCTCCGCAATCGCGACCAAGAAATGACGGCGATGTAGCGCCGCGACCATTGAGCATTGCTGCTTTCGTGGGGAATTCCTTTCTTGTCTTGGATCTTGGCCTTGACGTTGTCTATGGTGCCAAAGGTCCCCGCCTCAAGGGTGATTATATCATCGTTGTGAATCATGGATTCAAGCGCGGTTAGATCAAAACATTTCAAGTTGCGGGTGCTCTTTGATCAGCGGGCATTGATTCGAGGCTACCGCTTGTATCAACGCGACGTCGTATGAGAATAGACATTGTAATGCTTTGAGCGCAGATTGCATTCTTTTGTAATCACTGTTTGACCGAATAAAATATTTCATTCTAAAAGTTTGTCTCATTCTGAATTTTTGTATGCTAGAATATTTTGTCTTATTCATGCGGTTGTACTGGTTCAACCAACATATCCCTGCGTCGACGTGTAAATGTTTTCATTCTGGAGGGCGCTCTGAATTCGGAATATTACTCGGCCCTTGAGCGTCGCTCGGTGGCACTACTTGGTCAGCCGAATTTGGAGGCTTTATCTGGCCAATCGTGACATCCACGAAGGGCGCTCCGAATTTAGAGGCTTTATCGGCCCAAGGACGTCATGCGCCGATGGGGCTCCGAATCCGGAGACTATTTGGCCAATCATGACATCCACGAAGGGCACTCCGAATCCGGAGGCTTTATCGGTCCAAGGATGTCAGGCGCCGATGGGGCTCCGAATCTGGAGACTATTTGGCAAATCGTGACATCCACGAAGGGTGCTCCGTAATCGTCACATCTACGAAGGGCGCTCCGAATCCGGAGGCTTTATCGACCCAAGGACGTCATGCG
Source organism: Camellia sinensis (assembly GCF_055761805.1). Taxonomy (NCBI): domain Eukaryota; kingdom Viridiplantae; phylum Streptophyta; class Magnoliopsida; order Ericales; family Theaceae; genus Camellia; species Camellia sinensis. The sequence continues at coordinate 214,260,751 of NC_138961.1, read as the reverse complement.
CAGATGGGGCTCCGAATCCGGAGGCTATTTGGCCAATCGTGACATCCACGAAGGGCGCTCTGAATCCGGAGGCTTTATCGGCCCAAGGACGTCATGCGCCGATGGGGCTCCGAATCTGGAGACTATTTGGCCAATCGTGACATCTACGAAGGGCGCTCCGAATCCGGAGGCTTTATCGGCCCAAAGACGTCATGCGCCGATAGGGCTCCAAATCTGGAGACTTTATTTGGCCAATCGTGACATCCACGAAAGGTGCTCTGAATCCGAAGGCTTTATCAGCCCAAAGACGTCATGCGTCGATGGGGCTCCGAATCCGGAGGCTTTATTTGGCCAATCGTGACATCCACGAAGGGCGCTCCGAATCTGGAGGCTTTATTGGCCCAAGGACGTCATGCGCCGATGGGGCTCCGAATCCGGAGACTTTATTTGGCCAATCGTGATATTCATGAAGGGCGCTTCGAATCTGGAGGCTTTATCGGCCCAAGGACGTCATGCGCCAATGGGGCTCCGAATCCGGAGACTATTTGGCCAATCGTGACATCCACGAAGGGCCCTCTGAATCCGGAGGCTTTAGTGGCCCAAGGACGTCATGGACCGATGGGGCTCCAAATCCGGAGACTTTATTTGGCCAATCGTGACATCGACGAAGGGCGCTCCGTATCCGAAGGCTTTATTGGCCCAAGGATATTATGCGCCATTGGGGCTCCGAATCCGGAGACTATTTGGCCAATCGTGACATCTATGAAGGGCGCTCTGAATCCAAAGGCTTTATTGGCCCAAGGACGTCATGCGCCGATGGGGCTCCGAATCCGGAGACTTTATTTGGCCAATTGTGACATCCATAAAGGGCGCTCCGAATCCGGAGGCTTTATCTACCCAAAGACGTTATGCGCCGATGGGGCTCTGAATCCAAAGACTTTATTTGGAACACTTTTGAACTGGATTGCGCAGTGAGTAAACAAGAATCTTTGCATTACAGAAGTGGAAAGTGTACATGGTGAGCCATTCAGAACCAATATTATTCCCCACAGGTCGGGTTTAATGATAGAATTTCCGCAAGTGCATTAGGAGCAGGGCCGCGTGCCTAATTTGCCATCAACCGGCCTCCTATCATCCGGAAATACCTTCTGGAGCAACTTTCCCAGCATGCAGCGGCGCAGCTGGACGCGTTATGCATTCGTCTTGGGAAGCTACTACTGGTATCGCCTAGAGCTTCCGTGGCTTTTCGACAAGGAGCCGTCTGACATCATCGAGACTCTCACGCTTGGACACTTCAGTGGAGTTGGCTTGCGTCTCCATTGGTGTTTTTCCAAAAAGGAGATAGCATGCTTGTCCGGATTGCCGGGAATCACGAATTTGCTCAATGCCGTGTTCGGTCGGGAAGTGCAGCAACTGATGATAGGTGCTTGGCACGGCCTCAATAGTATGCAACCAAGTTCGCCCCATGGTGAGGTTATACGGTGAAGGGAGCTTGACGACCAAGAATTCCACATCCACCGTTTGGGAGCCCGTCTGAACGGGTATCGTGATTTTCCCCAACGGGTACTCCGGATTTGCGTTGAAGCCGAATAATGGATAAGAAGCCGAAGATAGGTCTGATTCGTTGAGGCCGACCTTGATGAAGGTCTCATAGTACATGACCTCTGAAGTGCTCCCCTGGTCTATGAGGACGTGTTCAACGGTAAATCGGTTCACGTGTAGTTCAATGACCAATAGATCAATATGGGGGAGCGTTATGCCGATAAGATCGAAATTGTCGAAGGGAATGCTCGGAGCTTCGTGGGCCTGTTTCGTTTGTGTGCGTTGCATCTGGGGGGCTGAATGAATTGCGTGTATGGTTCGTGGCATTGGAAGGCTGTATATCATATGAATAACGCCGAGGGGAGGTGACTCATGCCGAAGGGCGACAGTTTTGATTGTGCTCTTCCGGACGTGTTGTTAGAGCTGGCCATCTTGCACCAATTCCGCAAGGTGGTCTTTCAAGGCATAGCAACTGTCCGTGTCATGACCGTGATCTTTGTGATATTCACAACGCCTGTCCTGCCTTCTCGTGTCAGGTGGTCCCACCACCTTGGACACCCATTTGAAGAACGGAAGATGTTGGATTTTGGACATAATCGAGCTGATTGGCTCTGACAGCTACGTATATTTCTTGTCGGTGCACTTTGTGCGCCTGTTATCGACCTGCAGTTGCTCATTTGCTTGGTGTGAGCATTGATTGCTGGATCGGCGAGAATCCCGTCTCTTGTCTCGTTTAGCCCGCTGTCGTGGTTCAGGGCTCTGAGGTAGTGCGGAACTTATTGGTTGGGCAATTTCAAGAGGGGTCGTTTTGTTGGCCACGTGTTCGGCTTTAACCCGCAAGGCGTCATTTTCCACTTTGCAGTATTCATCTACTTTCTTCATCAACCCCCAAACTGTTTTGGGTGGTCTTCTAGTCAAGGACCTGCGGAGGGCACTATCTGGTTGTGGTCCCATTTTGAAGGCGGTGATGGCCATGGAGTTGTTGCAGGTGTCATCAACAAGATTAAAGCATTCCCAATATCGCGCCAAATATGCTCTTAGTGTTTCTCCTGGCAGGATTTGCATTGCCCAAAGAGAGTCGACTTGCTTTGGCTAGATTTCGTTGGTGATGAATCTGGCCCTGAAGGATTTCTGTAGTTGGTGGAAGGTTTTAATCGAAGTCGGCTCCAGTTTATAATACCACCCGACCGCGAATGGTCCCAAACTGCTGGGAAATATTCGGCACATAAGGGTCTCGTCGTCAGCATGCAATGTCATGGCCTGCTTGTAGTGGCAGATGTGGTCGGTGGGGTCTAATTTGCCGTCGTACAAGGTGAACAACGGCGTTTTGAATTTCTTGGGTAGCGCAGCGTTTACAATCCGTCATACAAAGGGATCGTGTTGGTCTTCATCCGAACCGTTCCTTCTTCGCTTGTGCATTGTACGGGGACTTTCTTCAGAAGAGCTGGTGGTTTCATGTTGTCCCTTCTTCCTGGGCTCCAGGGATAATGAGTCGGAGTCGCTATCAGTGTCTTGCCGTGCTCGAGGTTGTCGCCCACCTGCCTTCAGAGATCGTTCCGAATTTAGGCGCGCGGCTTGCTTGGACTTCGCCATTTCTAAGGCCAAATCTTCACGAAGTCGTTCGTTTTCAGCGATCATGTTCTCCAACCTCTGTTCATTTTGCTTTGCTTGTTCCATGATCGCCTTGTAGACGTGCCCGCGTGAGGCCTTCGCGCTACAGTTCAGACTCAATTTGTGTCACGGTTCTTAATCTGAACCAAAGAGTCCAAATCCGGCAAATCGTTTTGAGAAAACAGATTTTTAGAAAAGAAGTGCCAAACATGGACTGCTTTGCCAGATACAAAGTCGCCACCTAAATATTTTTTAAGGGGGAATTTAGGAAACCCTGACTCGGTGCCAAAGGCCACGTGTCCGTCATCACCAAAGTTGCCTCGGCTCTGGAGCTAGGGTACGATTGGGGAAGGTCAGCTATGAGCACCCCCTCTCGCCCGATCCGAAGATCGGCCTCTACTAACCACGATATCCGATTTTGAAAACGTTATGTGTTCTTATCCCGATTATTAGCCTAGAATTACTATGTTATGCGCACAGCACAAAAGTATAGACTAGATCGCCTAATTTGGAAATAAGCATTGCATATCCGTTTGTTTTGAAAAATGTTTTGGAATTTGCTACTCGCAAGTAGGCTAAAACACAGATTTCAATGAGCTATTCCAACTCAGACAATCCAACCTTCACCCAGAGGCATTCAGGCAATTTATAACACATAAGCATCTAGCCACATGGCAAGCATACTGTCATGTTAACATTCACACTCATGCGAGATGCTAAAGCATAAATACTTACATCGTACTCCGTGCCAAAACAAAGAACTCGTTAGCAATCAATGCATGATCCAAGTCCATGTTTAAATGCCTAATGCAACGCATACGAAAAGTTCCTGCAAAATCTATTTGACAGCAGCAGAAGACGAAGCTTTGCATGGCAATGCAATTCAAGCAATGTATGCACCAACCATATCCCTTATCATGTTTATGACTCAAAGGGACATGATCCTCGATTCTCGGGCCACCAATCACGCATTTCGATGCATGATGGCCCAAAGAATCGAGTGTGCAACTTCAATTTCAAATGTGATGCAATGCAAATAAACAAGCAAAGGGGCCCAACCTCTATCATGCTCAACTCAAGAGGTATAGCATGCATGTTAATGCAATGCAATCCTAAGCATGTGAGTTAGCATGCAACATAGGCAATGCAATGTGTACATGCAAGTATGCAAGCAAACATACAAGAGGAGAATGCAAACAAGCAAGGAGACGGACTTAAACTAAATTAGGCCACTCTCAAACAAGCCTAAATCAGCGGCCAAAGTGCTCAAACATGAGGGCCAACACACATACACGCATGCACATGTTAAGACCTAAACACTTAAGCATCAAAGGATATCCTTTAAGCACACTTCAAGGGGAATAATCACGGACATATGGCATGCATTGGAAGCTTTAAAATCATGCTAAATATGACACCAAATCAATTAAACATGACAAGCCAAGGCATGCAACCAAGGTCCCAAAACTCAAAGTAAGCTAAGGGGCATTAAACCACCCTTGACAAAACAAAACATGGCATGCATTAAACAACTAAAATCAGATTTCTAGCATGTTAAAACAAAGCCAAAAGACTACTTAGATGATATCTAAGAGGCCTAAGCATGCAAGCGCACCAAAGAGGCTAAACATGAAGCATGGAATGTCGACCTTTGAACACACTTAAGGGACATCAAATGCAACCACACGAGCATGCTAAGTGGGCTGAAATAACATGGCAAGTGGTTCCAAACCACTGAAATGAGGCAAGGATGCATGCTACACGCTCACACCCTTGAAGCCTACAAGCTAAAATGCAAAGAGGCTATGCAATGCATGCTAAAATCAACCCAAACAACAAAGGACACACCTTAAACATGGCAAAATAAACATGAAAGCTTCACAAAGCTAGGCCTAAAGCATGTTAGAACAATGGTTTACAACCTAAGGCATGTTAAGGCAACAAAATGGCATTACAAGGCATGTATGCTAAGCAAGCATGGTGTACCAAAACCAACTTAAAACAATGCTATATCATGGCATAATAAGCATAAAAAACAGCCAAAGCACGGTCAACATGAGCCTAAGCTAGGTGCTCCTTCAAGAGGCAAAAAATGATCCTTTTCAAGAGCAACAAGGAGAGGGGGTGACCCTCTCCTTCTTGGGACCTCCTCACCTCTGAAGAGGCCCAAACACCAAGGTCTCGGAGCTCACCCAAAATGGCACAAAATGGAGCCTTACAAGGCTTAAGAGGGGTCAAACAACCCCAAAGCTTGAGGCAACCTTAAACAACTATTTAGAGGGCCTAAAAACAGAACTTTTTTATGTTATACACTAAGCTCAAAAACAGATGCAAGATAGGCTAAAAAGCTATGCAAAAATGGGGTAAAAAGGGACAAAAGTCTTACCCTCGTAGACCCTCTTCACAAATGGTGGACCAGCAGTCTCCTTAGGTCCAAACCAGCTTCAAAACTCTGAAAACAATCCCTTAGAACCTCAATAGCCAAGGGAAGGTGTAATGGTAGGTGTTTGTGTCTAATACTATGAACAAACACACCTAGAACACTCAAGAGAGAGAGATATAGAGATGGAATATATATATAAGCCCTATCCTAAAAACCAGAGCTCTCTAAACATGTTTCTCTAACCTTAGAAGAGGGAGGAGAGCCCTCCTCTTATAGAAGCTCCCTCTTGCAAAGCTTACAAAACAAGCTTGCTAAGAGGGAAATCCCTCCATACACGTGTATGGAGGGAGCAAAGGTGGGTGCCCACTATCACAGCTGGCACAAAATATCTACTAAAAATAGATGAACAGTGATCGGCCATCCAAAATTGCCATTTTGACAAAATAAATGGCCGATCGGCAACAAAGAATGTCGACCGGCAATATATATTGCCAATGGCATAAAATCACTGGCCGGTGGCCTCGAGCCATGGCCGGTGATGTGTGGGGATGCCTCACAAGGCATTCCCTGCCCCTCCAAGGCAAAACACAAGTGTTTGGTGCAAAAACCAGACACAAAACAGTCGAGTCGAGAGATTCTGAGGCAAGGCGCGCAACCGAGACCTCCGGGAACTCAAGACGAACACAATCATGGATGATCCCCGAGTGTTCCAACGGTGACGTCTAAGTCTTGATGCCGGTCAAAAATGGGGTGTCTACACGCCTGTATTGTCTCGTCCTCCGAAGTCGAGGGTGAGGCAAAATTTAAGGCACGTCTTGCAGCGATAGTCTCTGTTCCAAGCAAGTTTGTTGGAGTGGTTTCATCTTGCGGTATAGGGTCGACAGTGACTATCGGAGGATCTTCTATCACGCTCGCCATGGATGTGCTTGAGTATTCCCACAGACGGCGCCAATTATGGAAATGTGATTTGGAAATACTCTTTTGATCCTGGAGAACGCTCGTGATCCTTTTCTGGTCACCTGAAAAGGAATAAACACTCTGGTCAGGGGTGCCAGAATTAGCACTCCGACGGACAAGTCAAAATCCACACTCAAGAATGCTTATCTTCTAAGTTAAGCACAATAATTCTCACATTTTTTCATCTTAGTCTGTTGTTCCTTTATTTATACTTGTTTCTTGGGCCTCGTGGCCAGGCCCACTTGTCACTCATTATCCTTTTTTTTACTCGGCTCCATAGCTTAGTATCTATTCGGCCTATCTATTATATTCGGCATCCTTATCATGCAGGGTAGAGCCGTGTAAAGTCTATCTTCTAGAGTACGCTTCTGATTATTCCAATAATCCGGCTTCCATAAACGTAGATAAATTGAAGTATTGAAGTGTTAATAATATGAGTTGTAATCTCATTTCAACTTGAAGTGTTGAAGTGTTAATTATGCGAGTTGTAGCCTCATGTTAATTGATTTTAATCGAAGTATTGTTGATATGAGCTGTGGTCTCATTTGAGTTGTCTGGATGAATAGGGAACCATATCTATGAATTGATTTGGATAATGAAATGGAAAGAGATGCATGTTGGTTTATATGAGTGAAACATTTATCAAATGCCAATGTTTTAGTTATTGCTCATATTATGTTCAGCATATCTCTATTGGGCGTCGGCTCACCCTATATGGGACATTATTTTCAGGTTCAGGTGTGATGCCGCCTTCAAGGCCTTAACTTGGATGGTTTTTGGGAGTTGAAGACTCTTTTGGTTGTTTTAATATTTTAGTGATACATGTAAATTCAAGCAAAGGGCTTATTTGTATAGAGAGTTAGAACTCTTCTTTTGTTGTAACCAAGTGTTGACTTGGAAAGTTGTAAGCCTACAGGGCATTTACTTTTGTTGTCAACATATATTACTTTTTGTAAGAATACTCTGATGAATGGAAATATGTTTTATTCACTTGTCTATGTATATCATGAATGTTGGGTTTATATGTATTATTTTGAGGGCGTTTCATTATGGATTTCAAATGGAAAGATAACAAAAATATTTCATAATCTCTCAATCCCAATCTCTCTCACCAATTTCAAAATGAAAATATTAAAACTTGCATTCCTTCTCTTTCCCCTAAAAAATTAGATAATATTTTTCATGATAGTTGTGGGTATCTATCTATATTTTATATATTATATTATAACATAACCAAAAAAAAAAAAAAAAAAAAAAAACTAAAAATCAGAAATACAAACAGATAAAATTAATAAATTTGATTTTTATTTATTTAGTTAAAATCTTTTTTTTTTTTTTTTTTTTTGCATCTCAACATCTAATTTTAAAATTTAAAAATCTTTAAAGTCTAATTTGAAAATATCACCCACCATCATACTTTAAATCAATAGAACTCACATGTCTTTCACATTATAACTTACCTAAATAATAATATTTAAAAATAAATAAAAACCATAGATATATTAAATTTAAAAGAATAGAAACATACAACTCCATCTTAAATAAATTGAAGAAAAACAAAATAGAAACCAAACAAAAATAAAGAAAATAAAGAATTTAGATATGGATCTCAAAAAGATATAACAATATCTAAATTTGAATTATCATTTAGTAATATAATGATCTTTTTTTTATTTTTTTTATGTATATCTATCAAAATTTTAAATCATTTAATGAGACAAATTAATTAGCTTGCAAGTCTTATTTAAAGAATAGTTTGATTAGTCATCCTAATTCCTAAATTTCACAAGCACTAGCGAAGGAGCTAACAGATGAGGTTGGGCGAGGTCTTAGTTGTTGGAGGTAACATCCTACCACTCCATAAATTTATTTATTTTTTAATTTTATTTTTTTCCCAGTGTGATTCTCTGTCTTTGCTATTGGTTTGGTTTTTGTTTATATTTTAGTGAGGTTTATGTGTTTATTTACAAGTTTACGTGGCAGAGAACAATTATTGGTAATTATAGTTGCAATCGAAATATCTATGCCCTATAGCGATCCCGGTTTTGACCTGACCTTCATTGTATTTTGGATTCGAGTTTCATGGTTCAATATTGTTATCCATGTCTTATTTTCCCTCTTTTGTCTTTGGGTTGGAGTATTGGAATGTCTTGGGCATGTTTGGAGCAGGCTAGTTGCTAGTTGTTCAAGTTGTTGTTGTCTAGAAATCTACTTCTTTGCTCGAGCGAGGCTTCTTGCCCTCGAGCGAGCCTTGTGAAATTTGTTTCTTCGCTTGAGCGAGGCTTCTTGCGCTCGAGCGAGCTTTGAGAGTTCTTAGTATTTTTCCTAGACGCAGAATTTTCTGGGAAGGTGAAGTTCTTTGCTTGAGCGAGACTTTTTGTGCTCGAGTGAGGGTGTGTGTCGGTGAAATACCTAAAGGTATGTATTCTGCGCTATAGCGATTTCGGTATTCCCTTTACTGTTCAATTGCATTCCGGACTCGGTTTCGTGGAGTTGGTAGTTGTGTCTACCTTGTTGTTGTCCTTTAATTCCATTTGATTGAGTTTTAGGATGTGTTGGGCATGTTTCGAGCAGGTGGGTTGAGCCTTGGTCTAATTTCTTGTTGCCAGGTTTTTGGTCGTTCCGCTCAAGCGGGTCATCTAGCGCTCGAGCGGAGATTGCACACTCCCAGTATTTTCGTGCTCTGCAAAACTTCTGCAGGTGTGATTTCTACGCTCGAGCGGATTTCCTGCGCTCAAGCGGGTTGCACTCGAGCGGGCTTGTTGGTGCTCGAGCGAGTAGTACATTTTTTGGTGTAAGTTCTAGGAGGGGAAAATCTACGCTCGAGCAGACTGGTTTTCACGCTCGAGCGGGTGTACTTTATTCTTGTGTCTTGGAGCTCGAGCGGGCCTTCTTGCGCTTGAGCAAACTCAGTATTTTGTTCTTGACGTTCGAGCGTTGTGTTTTTCGCTCAAGCGGACCTGTCGTATATCAAAAGGCAGTTGGGCATTTTCAAGCCACTTTTTACATCCTCACTCTCTCTCTTACTTTTCAAAAATGCCATTTGAGAGCTTCTCTCTCTAAAACCTCCACTTCTCTCTAAGTATCGATCTAGTAGGAGTTGTTTCCTCACCTTTGGCCTTTACAAAAAAGTTGTTGATCGTCGAGGGCTATCTCTTGATCTGAGAAATTTGTGATTTGGAGCATCTTCATTTTCGTCATCTCCTTCGTTGGGTTTCATCTTTTGATGTAGGGATTCCTACTCAGTCTTATGGGTTTTGACCTAGATTTTTGGGCACTTTGTTAAATGGTTTGATTTTGAGATCTAGGGTTTCAAAATGTATAAAAGGGGGTTTGTTATTTTGATTCTAAAATGTGTATTTTGGGTTTCAAAATAATGTTATTGTTGTTGGTTGTTGATATTTGGACTCTTGGGTCTAGATTGGGAAATGGGGTAGAGAACCCTAATCTGTTGTATAAATTAATTGGTATAATTAATTTGGAAAAATTGTTGTTATTTGGAATTGAGTTGGAAATAATGAAATTGGCTCATTATATTGTAGAATGGTAGAGTTGGATTTATTAATCACTCACTCTAGAAAACATTGATATTTTATCTATTTGAGCTTTTATTATTTGTTTAGAAATAATTGCTTGGGCTACCGGTGGAGGGTAGTTTTGATTGTTGTAAACAATGCATGATGATTAGGCAAACTAAAACTAATCAGGTGGATGTGTCATAGAGTATGACGGTTGATAGGATACAGTAACGCTATGTATTGATTGATTGTGTATATGAACTATGTGTTTATACGTTGTGTGTATGGGAGAAGATATAGGATGTACTCCACGGTTTGGAGGAAGATAGGAGATGGACCTCTAAACCGGATGTTGTTTGGGAGGAGATGGGGGATGGACTCCACTGATACAGCTCATATGTTTGTCAGATAGTATGTTGATATAGCTCATATGCTTATCTGTTGAAGTGTGGATACAGCTTGTATGCTTATCTGTTGAGATAATGATGTAGCTTATATGCTTATCTGATGAGAAGTTGATACAGCTTGTATGCTTATCTATTGCGAACTGGGAAACGTTTAATATGAATTATTATTTCATTTAGAGTGTGTGGCCAGGTTCTGAGCCACAGGTATGAATTTGGAAATTGTATAAGAAATTGAAAATGAAATGAAACATAGACATTGTGGTTATGTAATGGAAATGGTTTATGAATTGATTTATGGGAGTTAAACATTTATCAATTGCTAATGTCTTAGTTACTGCTCATATTGTGTTTAGCATATTTCTACTGGGCGTTGGCTCACCCTATATGGGACATTATTTTCAGGTACAGGTAGCATGCCACCTCCAAGGGCATAGCTTGGATAGTCATGGGAGTTGAAGACTCTTTTTGATTATTTTGTTTGTATTACATGTATATCAAGCCAAGGGCTTATTTTGTATAGAGCTAGCACTCTTCTTTTGTGTAACCAAGTGTTGACTTGGAAAGCTGTAAGCCCGTAGGGCATTTGCTTTTGTTGTTAACATGTAATACTGTTGTAAGAACTACGCTGATGAATGGAAAGGCGTTGATTTTCTTATATTACTGCATGTCTGAATGATAGGTATTATGTATTATTTTGAGGGCGTTACAACTTGGTATCAGAGCGTACCGGGTTCAAATACTTTGGGTACGTGGAAAGTGATTAGTATCACAATGGGTTTGTCTCGCTTGATAGAGACTTAGATGTAGTGTCATATGCTATGTGTTTAATTGATAACATGCTTCTGTGACTATGTGGGTATGGAATGTAGTTTCTAGGATATTGATTGGATCCTTGGGTTTTTGGGAGTCTTGTTGGAAAGGCACTTGATCAATGCTGTTTCTAACCGGAACTCTAGTAACGCATCGGGACTGTCATTATCCGGAAATGAAATTCATAATTGCTTACGTGGTTAGGTGCTTACGTGGAGTGAATTACAGTTGTCCATGCATTAGGACGTGAGTGTTATAGCTTCGGCACATTTGTGAATGTGCTAATAGTCTTGGTTACCTTTATTAGGATGTCTGGACGAGGACGTGGTAGGCGTGGCAGGCGTGGTAGACAGGAGATGCCTTTACCGGATGATATTTCAACACAGCAAGAGGAAGTTGGTCAGGCCAATGTGGCCGAGCCAGCTGGTCAACAGGCTATGAGTGCCTTGGCCCGAGAAATAGCAGGAGCTTTGGGTATTCTCAGAGCTGGGAATGAGGAGCAGGCCCACGCAGTTGAGGCAGGGCCTTCCTTCTTGATGAGAGAATTCTTCCGGTCCAATCCGGACGAGTTTGTTGGGAATCCGAAGGAGCCACTTAAGGCTGACGAGTGGTTGGAACAGATGGAGAAGATGTTCAAGATGCTTGGCATCGAGGACGGGGCTTTAAAGGTGACCTTGGCATCCTTCCAACTGAAAGGAGATGCGGGTCAGTGGTGGAAGTACGAGAAGGGCAGTGTTGGTGGTGTGTGGGAGGCCTCTGTGAATGCTTTCTAGGAGAGGTTCTTATCTTCAGCTGCTAGGGAGAAGCTGAGGGAGCAGTTTTGCCAACTTAAACAGTAGGGTTTGTCAGTGGCCGAGTTTGAGGCTACTTTTACCAGCTTGTCCAGGTTCGCACCTGAACTTGTGGCGTCCGAGGAACGCCGTTGCTTAGAGTTTGAGCGGAAGTTGAGGCGTGGACTCAAGTTGAGGGTTGGAGGGTCCTTTATTCGGGATTATAGACGTCTAGTGGATGCTGCAGCTCATATGGAAATTATGATACAGGAGGAGGAGGAAGGGCAAAGGGGCTCCAAGAGGAGCCAAGATGGTCAGGGTCATGGCAAGAGACAGAGAGGTCCTAACCCTCAGCATTCTCAGTGTGGTTTGGCCAGATCGACCTTTCCAGTGCCGAGTGCAGGCTCCGGGAGAGGTAATCAGGGAGGCTTGACTTGTTTCACTTGTGGCCAGCTGGGTCACAAGTCTTCAGTTTGCCCGCAGAAGGGAGGGGGTCAGTGAGCTGCCTCTTCTTCAGCTAAACCTCCGGGCCAGAGTCAGGGCAAGGGCCAGCCTTTGTCTTGTTATCAGGGTGGTCAGCCCGGGCACCTGAAGAGGTTTTGCCCACAGTTGAGTGCCACTTCAGGGGCGTCTGGTTCTAGGCAGACGCAGAGTTATCAGCCAGCTCAGTCTGTGCAGGCCTCGAGGGCCAATCCGGGAGCTTCGTCATCCCAGTCTGTGCAGCAGTCTTTTACTCCTAGAGGTGAGCAGGTGGATCAGGGGCCTACAGGGCGTGTGTATGTTGTTACCATGCAGGACCTAGTAGCGGCTCCATCAGTTGTGAGAGGTACCTTTCTGTTTTGCAACTCGATTGCTAGTGTGTTGATTGATACGGGTGCATCTCATTTTTTTGTATCTGCTGCATTTGCATCTGTGTTGGAGTTGGAGTTGGCACTATTAGCATCTCCTATATGTGTTGTATCACCTGTTAGGGGTGAATTGATTTTGAAACACGGATGTAGAGGTTGTGATATAGAGGTCGCCGACCGTAGGCTTCCTTTTCTTTTTGTTGTTATGCCCATGAAGGGTTTTGATGTTATTCTGGGTATGGACTGGCCATCATCATACTGGGCTGTTATTGATTGCTACCGCCAGAGGGTCACAGTATGTACCTTGAGCGAGGAGTGTTTCCATTTCTTGGGGGATCGGGTTGGTAGTGTGTTACCACCGGTGTATGATCCACGAGGGCGGAGTGAGCTTAGTGGTCTTCTTGCTAGCCTTTTGAGTAATGAGTGTGATGAGACCCAGAATGTATTGCCGAGGGTGGTTTGTGAGTATTCGAATGTTTTTTCCGAGGATCTCGTTAGTTTGCCACCTCACCCAGAGATAGAGTTCTCTATTGATTTAGTGCCCGGCACGGCGCCGATTTCTATGGCACCTTACCGTTTTGTCCCAGCCGAGTTGAGAGAGTTAAAGATTCAGCTCCAGGAATTGTTAGATAAGGGCTTCATCCACCCAAGTGTTTCGTCGTGGGGAGCACCGGCCCTCTTTGCTAAGAAGAAAGATGGTGCCTTGAGATTGTATATCGATTACCGAAAGTTGAATCGGGCTACGGTCAAGAATAAGTACCCTATGCCCGGTATAGATGCTTTGTTTGACTAGTTAAAGGGTTCCCATTGTTTCTCTAAGATAGACTTGAGATCGGGTTACCACCAGTTGAGGGTCAAAGAGGAGGATATTCCGAAGACGGCATTCCGTACGCGGTATGGCCATTATGAGTTTCTGGTGATGCCATTTGGGCTTACCAATGCACCGGCAGTCTTCATGTACTTGATGAACCGGATCTTCCGGGAATTCTTAGATCGTTTTGTAGTCGTTTTCGTGGACGACATTCTGATTTATTCGCCTTCTGAGGAGGAGCACGAGGAACACTTGAGAGTGTTGCTTAAGCTGCTTAGAGCCCGTAGGCTGTATGCCAAAATCGGGAAATGTGAGTTCTGGCTAGGAGAGGTCAAGTTCTTAGGCCATGTGGTATCCGGGAAAGGAGTGTCTGTTGATACGTCCAAGGTTGAGGCAGTGCAAGATTGGGCACAGCCTAAGAGTGTTTTTGAGATCCGCAATTTTCTGGGATTAGCTGGGTATTACTGCCGATTTGTGGGAGATTTCTCCAGGCTAGCTTCACCATTGACTAGATTGACGCGGAAAGGGGTCAAGTTTGTGTGGAGTGAGACTTGCGAAAAGTCATTCCAAGAGTTGAAGGTTAGATTGACCACTATTCCAGTCTTGATTATTCCAGAGAGAGGGTTGGGTTACGCAGTCTATTGTGATGCCTCACGAGAGGGTTTGGGTTGTGTGCTGATACAAGAGGGGAAAGTGGTAGCTTACGACTCACGTCAATTGAAAATTCATGAGAAGAATTACCCTACACACGACCTACAACTAGCAGCTATGATTTTTTGCCTTAAAGATTTAGAGGCACTACCTTTATGGTGAGAGGTTCGAGGTGTTCTCGGACCATAAGAGTTTGAAGTACCTGTTTACATAGAGGGACTTGAATTTTAGGTAGAGAAGGTGGATGGAGTTCATTGACGACTATGATTTTGAGTTGCATTATCACCCGGGAAAGGCCAATGTTGTGGCCGATGCCCTTAGTAGGAAATCCATTAGTGATGTAGCTTGTATAGCCATCTGGGAATGGGAGATGTTGGGTGCACTTGGCGAGTTTGATTTGCTTCTGAGCGAATCTGTTGAGGCTGCGGCCTTGTTTTCTGTTGTTGTGCAGCCAACACTTGTGACTCGAGTGTTAGAGACACAGAGAGGTGACCTTGAGGTAGAATCCCTCCGAGAGAAGATCTCGAGTGGGAAGGTTGAGAAGGGTTTGACGGTGTATCCTGACCTAAGTGTGAGATACCGAGACCGTTTGTTTGTACCAGAGTCTTGCCGAGAGGAAGTACTCTGAGAGTTTCACCATTCACGTCTTGCGGTGCATCTGGAAGGCACTAAGATGTATCGGGATTTGGGTCACCAGTTCTGGTGGAAGGGAATGAAGTGATATGTGGTAGTCTTCGTGTTTAAGTGCCTTACTTGCCAGCAAGTGAAGGCCGAGCATCAGAGGCCAGCGGGTTTGTTGCAAACCTTGCCTATTGCCGAGTAGAAATGGGAGCATGTCACTATGGACTTCGTTGTAGGTCTTCTGAAGACTCTGTGGGGTAGTGATGCTATTTGGGTGGTTGTAGACCGGTTGACTAAGTCGGCGCATTTTATCCCTATGCGCGTGAGAGATTTGGTAGATCATCTCGCCGACTTATATATTCGGGACATAGTGAGATTCCACGGGGTCCCAGTGACGATCGTCTCAGATAGAGATCCTTGTTTTACTGCTAGGTTGTGGCAGAGTTTGCAGAGTGGCTTGGGTACTAAATTGACCTTTAGTACGGCTTACCATCCTCAGACTGATGGGCAATTCGAGCGTACTATTCAGATCCTTGAGGATATGCTTCGAGGTTGTGTCCTTGACTTTAGTGGGACGTGGGAGAGGCACTTGCCCTTGGTGGAGTTTGCCTATAACAACAGTTTCCAGTCTAGCATCGATATGGCACCGTTTGAGGCCTTGTATGGCCAACCGTGTAGGTCTCCAGTTTGTTGGGCCGAGGTAGGTGATGCACCTTTGTTAGGTCTAGAATGGGTTAGGGAGACGACGGAGAAAGTTGAGCTTATCCATAGGAGGCTTGTTGCAGCCCAGAGTCGCCAAAAGAGTTATGCCGACCGTAGGAGGAGGCTTTTGGCGTTTGAGGTAGGTGATTATGTTTTCTTGAAAATATCACTTAGGCAAGATTTGATGAGGTTTGGGAAGAGTGGGAAGTTATCTCCTCGATTTATCGGTCCCTTTGAGATCCTTGAGAGGATTGGGGCAGTTGTTCGGAGTGCATGACGTGTTTCATGTGAGTATGCTTCGGAAGTATGAGCCGGATCTGTCCCATGTGTTGGATTGGACCGACTTAGAGGTAGATGAGGATGCCTCGTATGAAGAGAGACCGGTTCGGGTCTTGGATAGGCGGGATCAAGTCTTGCGAGGCAAGACCATTCCCTTGGTAAAAGTTTTGTGGAAGCATCACAGAGTAGAGGAAGCCACTTGGGAATGTGAGTTGGAAGTCCGTGAAAAGTATCCAGACATGTTTGTTGATGTGTAATCATGTAATGAAATTTTGTAATAATATTGAACTTTAAGAACATTATATATGTCTTAAGTTGTAAAACATTGTAAATGTTTTGGTAAGTGGAAGCGGTGTTAACGTTGTGCATGTTAAGTGCATTGTGAAAATGCAAGCATGATGTTAATGTTTCATGTGTTAAGGAATTGTGGAAAATGAGTTGAAATGGGTAAATTTGAAAGGAATGCATGTTGATAATGCAGGTTGTTATGTATAACGTGAAATGCCTCTTGAAAAGAGATGGGATTGACCGGTAATGGGTCAGATTGTTTAACATTATGTTGTAATATTGTTGGGAATGAACAAAACATGTTTTTGAAAAACTTGTATTTAATTCTGGGGACGAAATTCTTTAAGGGGGGAAGGTTATAGCGATTCCGGTATTCCTTTTACTGTTCAGTTGTATTCCAGACTCGATTCTGTGGAGTTGGTAGTTGTGTCTACCTTGTTGTCGTCCTTTAATTCCATTTGATTGAGTTTTAGGATGTGTTGGGCATGTTTCGAGCAGGTGGGTTGAGCCTTGGTCTAATTTCTTGTTGCCATGTTTTTGGTCGTTCCACTCGAGCGGGTTATCTAGCACTCGAGCGGAGATTGCACACTCCCAGTATTTTCGTGCTCTGCAAAACTTCTGCAGGTGTGATTTCTACGCTCGAGCGGATTTCCTGCGCTCGAGCGAGTAGTACATTTTTTGGTGTAAGTTCTAGGAGGGGAAAATCTACGCTCGAGCAGACTGGTTTTCACGCTCGAGCGGATGTACTTTATTCTTGTGTCTTGGAGCTCGAGCGGGCCTTCTTGCGCTCGAGTGAACTCAGTATTTTGTTCTTGACGCTCGAGCGTTGTGTTTTCCGCTCGAGCGGACCTATCGTATATCAGAAGGCAGTTGGGCATTTTCAAGTCATTTTTTACATCCTCACTCTCTCTCTTACTTTTCAAAAATGCCATTTGAGAGCTTCTCTCTCTAAAACCTCCACTTCTCTCTAAGTATCGATCCAGTTGGAGTTGTTTCCTCACCTTTGGCCTTTACAAAAGAGTTGTTGATCATCGTGGGCTATCTTTTGATCCGAGAAATTTGTGATTTGGAGCATCTTCATTTTCGTCATCTCCTTCGTTGGGTTTCATCTTTTGAGGTAGGGATTCCTACTCAGTCTTATGGGTTTTGACCTAGATTTTTGGGCACTTTGTTAAATGGTTTGATTTTGAGATCTAGGGTTTCAAAATGTATAAAAGGGGGTTTGTTATTTTGATTCTAAAATGTGTATTTTGGATTTCAAAATAATGTTATTGTTGTTGGTTGTTGATATTTGGACTCTGGGGTCTAGATTGGGAAATGGGGTAGAGAACCCTAATCTGTTGTATAAATTAATTGGTATAATTAATTTGGAAAAATTGTTGTTATTTGGAATTGAGTTGGAAATAATGAAATTGGCTCATTATATTGTAGAATGGTAAAGTTGGATTTATTAATCACTCATTCTTGAAAACATTGATATTTTATCTATTGGAGCTTTTATTATCTGTTTAGAAATAATTGCTTGGGCTACCGGTAGAGGGTAGTTTTGATTGTTGTAAACAATGCATGATGATTAGGCAAACTAAAACAAATCAGGTGGATGTGTCATAGAGTATGACGGTTGATAGGATACAGTAGCGCTACGTATTGATTGATTGTGTATATGAACTATGTGTTTATACGTTGTGTGTATGGGAGGTGATAGGGGATGTACTCCACGGTTTAGGGGAAGATAGGAGATGGACCTCTAAACCGGATGTTGTTTGGGAGGAGATGGGGGATGGACTCCACTGATACAGCTCATATGCTTGCCAGATAGTGCGTTGATATAGCTCATATGCTTATCTATGGAAGTGTTGATATAGCTCATATGCTTATCTGTTGAAGTGTGGATACAGCTTGTTTGCTTATCCGTTGAGATAATGATGTAGCTTATATTCTTATCTGATGAGAAGTTGATACAGCTTGTATGCTTATCTATTGCGAACTGGGAAACGTTTAATATGAATTATTATTTCATTTAGAGTATGTGGCCAAGTTCTGAGCCACGGGTATGAATTTGGAAATTGGTTAAGAAATAGAAAATGAAATGAAACATAGACATAGTGGTCATGTAATGGAAATGGTTTATGAAACGATTTATGGGAGTTAAACATTTATCAATTGCTAATGTCTTAGTTACTGCTCATATTGTGTTTAGCATATTTCTACTGGGCGTTGGCTCACCTTATATGGGACATTATTTTCAGGTACAGGTAGCATGCCACCTCCAAGGACATAGCTTGGATAGTCATGGGAGTTGAAGACTCTTTTTTAGTATTTTGTTTGTATTACATGTATATCAAGCCAAGGGCTTATTTTGTAAAGAGCTAGCACTCTTCTTTTGTGTAACCAAGTGTTGACTTGGAAAGCTGTATGCCCATAGGACATTTGCTTTTATTGTTAACTTGTAATACTGTTATAAGAACTACTCTGATGAATGGAAAGGCGTTGATTTTCTTATATTACTGCATGTTTGAATGATGGGTATTATGTATTATTTTGAGGGCATTACATGCGCTCGAGTGACGTTTCTTACGCTGGAGCAAGGTTTCTTGTTGTGTTTGGTTGCTCGAGCGACAACTCCTTTGCTCAAGTGAGGGTCGCGTATATCAGTTCGCAGCAGAGCAGTTTTATATCACTTTTGACTTCCTTTCTTCTCAAAACCCTAATTCAGCACTCTCTGTCTCTAAAATATTCTCTCTCTCTACAAATACACCTAGATTTAGGGATCTCTCAACTCTAGTCCCTTTGTTAAAAAAGTGGAGCATCTTGTGGGCTTCCTATTAATCCGAATAAAAATGAATTTGGGCGTCTTTGAAGTTCCTCCTCATCTCTTTTGGGTTTCTACACTTAAGGTAGGGATATTCTACACCTTAATATGGCTTTAAACCCAGATATTTGTTTTTATGTATAGATGATGGGATTTGGGAGTGAATTTGGATAAACTAGGGTTTGGGTTCAAATTAAAAGAGGGGTTTTTCCATGTTGGGTTGCAAAATGAGTATGGGGCTTTGAATATGATGCCCCTTATATTAAAATGCTGAAATTTTCCCTTGGGGTTGATATTTGAAAAATGGAGAAATTTGCCCTAATTTGGGTTGGATAATCATTTTGTATAAATAATGAAATTGATATGGGAAATGTGAAATTGGGAGGATATGTGAATGAATGGTGTAGTTGGAATTGTTGAATCAGTCACCTTTGGAAGTTTGATAAATTATCTATTATATAGATTATATAATTGTTTAGAAATATATGTTTTGGGCTATTGGTGGAAGATAACTATGATTGTTGTAGAAATTGCATGAGGATTAGGTGAATTGAAACTAATCATATAAATTATGTCATTGAATATGACGGTTTAATTAAACCATTGGATATGTGTTATGGATAGTCATTGTATATGACAATGCCTTTAAATACAGTGTATATGTATCATTGTTTGAGAGGAGATAGGGAATGTACTCCATTGTTGGGGAGAAGATAGAGGATGAATTCCATTTAAAATTAAGTTGGTCAGAGTGTCCAGGGTGAAAGTCCCAAAACCTTATATTTATGGTGCCGATTCCCTCGGATATGAATTCCGTAAAATGACAGAAATTAAAGTGTTTGAATAACGGTTGTTGTTGAATTGTGAACCAATGAGTTGTAACCTCATTTGGGGTTGTTTAGATAACAAGGAACTATATTCTTGAATTGATTTGAAATAAATGAATGGAAATGGATTGAGATGTAAATATCAATATTGAATGATCATGGAAAAAATGTGAGTTAGTTATGTATATTGAACATTCATCTGACACTTATATCTTAGTTAAACCTCATATATTGTGTTAGTATATCTTTATTGGGCTTTGGCTCACCCTACTTGGGAAGCCATTTTCAGGTACTGGTGATATGCTTCCTTCAAAGACATAGCTTGGGAGGACTCAGGAGCTGAAGGCTCTATTTTATATTTACTTTCTTTTGTACTTAAATGTTTATTCAAGCCGAGGGCTTTACATGTGTAGAGCTTATGGCTCACTTTTGTTGTAACAAAGTGATAACTTGGAAAGATGTAAGCCCGTAGGGTATTTATTTTGTTGTTATTAACTTGTATTACATGCTGTAGATTCAGGATAAATGTTTATGAATGTATAATGCATGTAATCCCTTTTGTAATACAAATTCTGATAAATGAAAGTGTACCATTTCTATTATATTCATAAATCTTATGAATTGGATTATTTGTATTATTTTGAGGGCATTATATGCCCGTTCTATGCCAAGGATTTTGATCAGATTTTACTTCAATGAAGACCGTAAAATTTAAGTAAAAAATGGGTATCGAATTTTTTTTTTTATTGTTATTGTTATTTTATAAAAAATGTGAAAATTTATTGAGAATTCAAGATTTTATTATAACATTAGATTTTTGTATAACTAGGTAAATTTAAAATTTTTAAATATTGTTGTGTTCTTTATTTTTTTTTTCCTCATTCTATCTCGTTATATCATTACTGCTATTTGTTAGTTTATTAATTATAATTCAATTAATTGAAAATAAAAACTTAGTATAACTTTTCATATATATTATAATTAATTTGTTACTGCTATAGTTGTATATAATAGCCTAATATATAGAGATAATCTCTAAATATAATTTCTATTTTTTATGTGATTAAAATAGTTCATCTTAAATAGTATACCGAGGAGTTAGATGGTTTCTGTTATCCCAAAAAACGCAATTTTTTTTTTTTTTTTACTTTTAAATTTCTTAAAACTTGAAATATCAGTTGTTTATATTCATAAAACAAAATTGATAAATATATATCCAAAACCTACATTTTTTTTCTTTTCTTTTTTTCTTTTTTTAATAGGTAGAATATTTACAAATGAAAAATGTTTGACATCTCAAAAAACTTTCCATAATCCGACTTATAATGATATAGTCATAAGTGTCAATTTTTATACAAATATGAGAAGAGAATTAATCAAATTATACATTTCAACCAACTACATACTCAAACTTTCATTATTTCAAGATGTTATTTCACTATAATTCCAATTAAAAAGAATGATGACATGTTGAAAATATTTTGAAACCTTCTTATTCTTAAATACTAGAAATTTGTATGTGTATTATATTCATATTGTATTTTTAGTTATGAAATTAAAATCAAAAGAAATGTAACTTAAATTATTGGATTAATAATAGAAATATCATATTAATTATTATTAAATATCACTTCCCTTCATATTTAATAATAAAATTGTATATTTGTCTTAATTATAATTTTTTAATTTGTACATTTTCATAACAAGAAAATGCATGTCATAATTCATTTAATCTCACTTAATTAGGTTCAACTTTTTTTTAATACAAATTATCAAAATTTCACTAAATAGATATATATATATTTTTTAATTTTTTTAAACTAATAATTAAAAATATTATAAACATAAAAGTTAACTTATAAATTTTATGTATACCACAAGGCAAAATATTAAATTATTTCAAGATAATAATAATAATTTTTTTAATTTATAAAGCTCCATGTGTAGCACGAGTTACCACTAATTTAGGTTATAGAGATGATAATTTTAATTAATTAATTTTAATAATTTATTATACTTAATAATATTATTGTATTATTAGATTATATATATTATAAATACAATATATGTTGAAACCGTTGGTATCGGTATAAACATATTGTGCATTGAACTAGTTGTATGGTTTCGGTTTAGTTCAATACACAAAGTGCTTAAATTGATACTGAGTCAAAAATCGGAAAAAATCAAATTAAAAAAGTGCAAAGACCGATTCTTATTAAAAAAATTTAAATATAGTCGATCGATCCAGTCGAATCGGTTTGATTGATTTTTTTTTATTTTTTATTTTTCCCACTTCCTACATGGTTAGTTTTATATTTATATTAAATCTGAATCATAGTTTCAGTTTTTTTTCAATAAAATTTTAAAATTTACAGCATTGCTGCATAAAAATTGTATGATGGCTAGATAGAGAGAGCGGGAGAGTCCACAAACCTGGATTAGTCCTCTGATAATTTCATCTGTATAATATTCTGGCTGTGATTCTTGTAAGGAAAGCAAATGATCGATCATAGTCTTCTTACTCTTGTCACGCCTGTGCTCATCGATTAGACCTTGCAGGAAGTCGTCCATTTTCTTATGAAGTCTCCTCAAATTCTTCTCAAAACTCTGGTAATCAATCCACTTTAAAACTGGTAAGAAATCCCCTGGGTACGATGCACCACCATACTCGAATGCCTGTCTCACAATCTCTCGGAACTCCTATGCTTCCTCGTTGGTCGACAAGTCGTCGTTTCCATAATACCTTTTTCTGGCGATCATTCTGATGATGATATTAAAGGTCAGTTCAGAAAACTTAGATTTCAATTCGACTCTGGTGAAATCATGAGACGAGTTTCGATACAATTTGCGGAGTAAAAGCTTGATTTCGTCTCACCTAATCGATAAGAAGCTTTTGAGGTGGCTGGTGGAGAAGATTTCCACCGAAATGAGGCGGCAGAGGTTGCGCCAGTGGTCGCCGTAATTGGACGCTTCGACACTGGTGTAATTATAGCAGAAGTACTTACCGATGGTGAGACGAGTGCGGTTGGCTAAGACGACGTCGTTCTTGGTGAAGCATTCCTCCACTGCGGAGGGCGATGACACCACCACCACGAGGTGTGACCCGAACCGGAGGGAGAAGATCGGCCCGAGGTTTTGGTGGAGTTCGTCAAAAGTTCGGTGTAGAGGTTGTTTGAGGAGATGGAGGTGACCGATGACCGGAAGAGCCGGTGGGCTTGGAGGGAGATTCTAGCGAGTTGTTGTTGCTCGTGACAAGAACTTGAAAGCGATAATAAGAAAGAAAAGAGAGAAATACGCATGGGAACTAACTTCCATGGCCAGTTGATTAATTAGTAATGAAAGATTGGATATATTGTTTTTGTTAGAAGATGGATGTGAAGATTAAAATATATATCCCTATATATATAAGAAGCACTTGAGGTTTGCTTTTTGTTTTGCTCATTTTGCCCTTTTGTTTGGTATGATTTACGAATGCTGGTTTGTACTTTAATTTTTTCATTTTGTCCTATTTTTTTGGTGATGTTTATGTTGGCTGTATAAATTGTATAAGCCAATCACGATTTAACACGTGGTATGAGAAGGCAATTTGGGAAGGTAATATAAATCGCCAACCAAGTTAGACACGTGTCAATCCATACTGGTAATAATGGGTCTACGTAGCACTGGAATGATTGAGGGATATAAGGTGATGTGGCCTAACGGTTACTCACAAGATTCAAATTCAAAATTAAGAAGGAAGCCTAACTCCAGACATGGCATGGTGGAGCTAAGTGTGAGAGTGCGTGATTAGCGATCATGGAGGGATGTTTCGACGGTTAGAAGCCCATTTCAATGGTTATCATTGAGAAGTATAAATAATAGAGAAGGCCCCAGAAAGAAGCCCCAGACTTAGATTTAGAAACTAGTTTTTATCTACTTTATTTTTCCTTCCAGTTTTACATTTCTTGTTCTTTACATTTCTACACTTCAAATTCTTGTATTGCATGTTATTCTTAGGAGTAGTTTCAAATAGCTTGTTGCTGTAAACCTCTATGAGGCTGGATCAGATCATTGTAAGTTTTTCATTTTTACTTAATGAAATGCTACAATTGTTCTTCATTTAATTATTGTTTACTAAATTCTCCTAAAGAAACCACCAATAAAAGTCCTCTTCATTGAGGCTGAAAGAACTGGAAGACAATCATCTGATAATTAGTTGGCAATTAATCTTCTATAAGGATTGATTGATCCTTGCTAGCACGCTTAAAATTACAATACTAACCTTCGAAAGCCAAAAAAGCCAACATATATTTTTGGCACGCCCAGTGGGACAAATTGAAATGGCTTGACGTAGGAGACAAGGAGAAAATGAACGCCTAGAAGAAGGTGTGGAAGGAGAGGTAGATGTACCTGATCCAGAGGATAATGTGATAACACATCCTATGAAAGCACCTATCTCATCAGAACCTATAGTCGAACAGGCCAGTAATGCAGAACATGCACCACGTGTCCAGAATAGTGGACGAGACCATGGAATTGGACCATCCGCTTTTCCATCTACTCAGCCAATGAATCCGTGGGGAGGCCTAGTAGATTCCGTGGGAAAATAGTTAATGAACACAACGGAAAGATGGGCAATATCCTTTATGGATCGGATGAATACCCATCAACTAACTAACACAAGGCATATAGAAGAAATTTCAAATGTCCCTCAGCAAAGATTGGCTAGAGATAAACAACTTGCGCAAACTAATAGACATACTCATGGTCAAACTAGTAATCAAAATTATGAAAGATCATCACCTCAGTCTTGGTATGAGCCTCTTTCAAGGCCTATGATAAATCAAAATGCCTCATTACTTAATAGTGAAGCCATGCAAATTGATAGATCTGGGCCCATACAAGAAAATGGCATAAGGATGTTTCCAAATCTCATGTTCGAAGCCATACCTGGCACAAGGAGGTTCACTAATCCTTTGTTCGAATTTGTACCCAGGGGGTTAGAAGGGTTTCCTGTGGCTGGAAGAGACACAACACCTGTTCCAGCACCTTTCGCAGGACAGACTCAGAGAGGTCAACCATATCCTCAACAGCAGCCAGCACCACAAGGATAGCCAGTCCTAAATATACCTCCCTATGAACCAAGAGGACCTCAGGCACAAGGTTTTCCACTAAATCCTGTGTTTGTTTCTCCAGTGGTGGTTCAACAAGCACAAAATATGGTTCATAGGGACCAAATTGCTGATATTGTTAGAGAAATGTGTGGACCTATGGCTCGGGCAGTTCAAACTCCTGTGTACAGGAAACCATATCCAGAATGGGTGGATAGGGTACATGAATACCCAAGAGGGTTTAGAATACAGACTTCGCTCCCTTTTATGGGAATGAAAACCAGTCGACGGTAGAACATTTTGCTAGGTTTGCTGCCCAATATGGTGAATTTACCAATAATGATTACATGAAGTTAAGACTTTTTCCAAATTCTCTAACTGTGGCAGCTTTTATATGGTATATTGACCTCACACCTGGTTCTATCTAAACTTGGTAACAAATGGAGAAGGTATTTCATGCCCAATTCTTCCAAACGAAACCAGAAGTTTCTATGGCAGATTTGGCAAGGTTAAGTCAAAGGCTTGATGAAAAAGCCGTTCAATTTATTGCCAGATTCAAAAGAGCACGAAACAAGTGTAGGATCATTCTACCAGAGCCTGAATTTGTGAGATTGGGTCAAAATGGTTTAGAGTTTAGGCTTCGAAAGAAGTTTGACTCAACTTAGTTTTGAGACTTAGTAGAATTAACCTATAAGGTGCCTAGATATGAATCATTACTTGAGGAAGAACAAGATCAAAGTAATGCATCGTACAAGACATATTATAGAGATCCTAATTATGAGATTGATGCAACAGAGATCGTAGGAAAAGAGCCTGTGATTTGTGAGGCGTTAATTCATAAAGACATTACAATAGATTAGCAGTTTAAAAAGAAAGACCTTTATAGGAAATATTCTTTCGATTTAACAAAGGCAGATAACATTTTTGATCATTTGCTTGCAGAAAATTTCCTAAAGTTACCAAAATTCCTCAAAATTCCTTCTCCAGAAGAACTTAAAGGAAAAATGTATTGTAAATGGCACAATTCTTGGTCTCACTCAATTAAAAAATGTATTGTTTTTCAGGATAAAATCCACGAACAGATTCGAAAAGGGAGTTTAAAATTCCCAGCTAAAGCAAAAAAAGCTATGGGGATTGACACTAATCCATTCCCAGAAATTAGAGAAGTTACAACCAATGTTAGTGTGCCAGACTTCTAGAACTTATCCTTGAAGGAATTGGAAGAAGTTAATGTACACATACATATTGCCAGCCATACTACTGTCAAGAAAGATGCTAGAAGTTCACGAGCGACTGGGTAGAGCTTTACAGACCAAAGGGAAGACTTTGATGAGGAGGCACTGAATGATGACTCTTTAGAGGCAGCTGTTATGCAAAGAATGTGTCCCAGATGCAGGTTAAGCTACAAATGGTTGAAAGGGTTCCTGATTGATGGGAAACAGTATTACAAGGATGTGCAGAGACTCCCTAAACCTACCAGTGCCTACAAGAAAAGGCCATACCCAACTGGTCCTAGACAGCAGCCATTCTTGGCTGGACTTACAACCACTAGAGTGCATTCCATGGACAAGAGACCTCTACATGAGTTCAGACCACCCAACTATTACAGAATGGAGGGTAATCATCCTGAGAGGAGACCTGAAGTGGGCTCAAGTTATGGGATCAAAGCCAGAGATTGGCCTCCTAGACCAGCCTCACACAAGATGGAAAGTAGCCACCCTCATAGAAGGTCTGAATTAGGCCCAAGACTGAGGGGCAGGGCCAAGCAGTGGTCTCCACAGGTAGCTTCGAAATTGGCTTCGAAGGCAGAAAGAGATAGTTCAACAATTGAGCTAGTGGGTTCATGGGTACCTAGGGTTCCATATTGGTTTGTCATACATAACAAGCCTAAGAAAATATCTACCCAGAGAAGTGTTGTTGGAGACCAGGGTAGGATGGTTAAACCTTCCTTGGTGACTTCAAATAATTGGGTGTTACTAAAACATCCAAAAACAAAGGAACCAAATATGGGCCCAGTGATTTCTAGGTCCCAAAAGAGGAAGATCCAGCGAAGGTACACTCAGTACCAAAAGGATATGAAAGAAAGTAGGGAAAGTTCTTCATTGGCCCAGCCAAAAGGCCAAATAGAGGGAAGAAAAAGTCCAAAGTTGAATCATAGTCCAAAATCGACTCCTTAGGACAAAAGGAGTTTCAGCAAAGTGCAGTTGGCTAAAGTTCACTCTGAACTGAAAGCCAAAGAAAGATCCAATTTAGCAGGTCTTGAAAAGGCTTTGATGGAAAGCGATAGTGAGACAAAGGGAGAAGTTGACCTAGGCTAAAGAAAAGAGATGGTTGAGGAGGAAATGTTTGAAGCCTTAATGGCTGAACAAACATTTTGGTCGAAAAACCAGCAGGAACAGACCATTCAAAGGAAGTCACTAGTACTGAAGTGCCAGAATACAGCATGGAAGATGTTTCTGAAATAATTGAACAAGTTGGCCTGGAAATGAAACAAGTATAGCCAGTGGTTCAATTTGGCTCATTTCCTCCAGTGTCAGTGAATATGGTACATATACTACGACAGGAGTTCCAGACTGAAGATGAAAACCAAGAAGGTGAGGAGATTGACCCTATTCCAGTTTCTAGGGAAGATTCACAGGTTAGTATGGTTCAAGATGAATCCGAAGTGGCCACACCAATGGAAACTGGGGACGAGAGTGAGGAAGATGTGAGTATTAATCTCTCATATCCTTTTGAGTATCCTACAACATCTATGACACAACATGTCAAGCCCTTGTATATCAAGGCTTTTTTCGATGGGATACATATGAATAGGGTATTGGTGGATAATGGAGCAGTGGTTAACCTACTTCCGAAATCTTCTTTCAAAAAACTAGGGAAAATGAACCCCAAATTAATCACAACCAGCACAACCATTGCTGGTTTTGCTGGAGATAAACAGATGGCTTAGGGTATTTTGCCTATCAACCTGAGTGTAGGAACCAGAGATTGCATGACGGCATTCTTTGTTATTGATAGCAATGCTAAGTATAACGCTCCACTTGGTAGGGATTAGATTCACACCAACAAATGTGTGCCTTCATCTCTACATCAGAAGATAATGATGGCCTTATGCAATGGAGAGACAGAGGACATCAACGTAGACCCTCAACCTTTTGTTGCTCGTGCTGATTTTGTGGAGGCCAAGTTGTACACTGAAGGAGTAACACCACTCAGTATATTGAGAAAACCTGATGGTTCAGCCGAAGTGACGGTTGATGAGGAAATAGCACACCTGAAGCACTTGCTACAGGGGAGTGCTGATGAAGAATTCGTCATCAAAGATGATAATGATGTCTGGTTGTAGGCAAGAAGGTGAAACCCAAGAAGCCAGACCATTAGCTTTAGTTAAGCTCACAGCATTGAACTTAAAAGCAATAGTCCAAAAGGTTTAAAAACAAGAGAAGGAAGCCATGATAGGTGGTTGTAAGCATAAATAACAATAGGTTAGACTTTTGACCTTTGATAAATACTGTGTATTGGACATAGAAACAAAAGTCCAGGAAATACAGGAGGAAGAAGCCTTATGGACAGACTTTGTCTATGAGGAGGAGGGCAAAGATGTTGAATCAAAGAAACTGGGAGCAGAACAAAGTAAAGAAATTGCTTTGAAGACAGAAAAAATCAAAAAAGAAGCATTAGTGAGTTCTCAGATACAAGACCCCTTGGAAGAGGTTAATTTAGGGGAATGTTCTACACAGCAACCCACCTACATTAGTGTTTGGCCAAGTGCTCCTGTCAGGGACCAGTTGTTGATGGTTTTAAAGAGATATAAAGATTGTTTTGCATGGTCTTATAATGAACTGCCAGGATTGGATAGGTCATTAGTAGAACATAGGCTCCTTATGAAGCCTAATTTCAAGCCATACAAGCAAAAACTGAGAAGGATGATTCCTGAAGTGATTCAGAAGGTCAAGGAGGAAATTCTTGCGCTCCTTAAGGCAGGCTTTATTAGAACAACCAGATATGTTGAATGGCTATCCAATATTGTGCCTGTAGTTAAGAAGAATGGTAAAATGAGGGTATGCATCGATTTTAGAAACCTAGATTTAGCAACTCCAAAAGATGAGTACCCTATGCCCATAGTAGATTTATTGGTGGATAGTTTAGCAGGGCACAAGATTTTATCAATGATGGATGGGCACTCTGGTTATAACCAAATCTGCATTGCAGAAGAGGATATCCATAAGACAGCATTCAGATGTCCTGGGAACATTGGCATCTTCAAATGGATTAAGATGCCATTTGGCGTAAAGAATGTTGTGGCTACATATCAAAGGACTATGAACACTATCTTTCATGATCTCATTGGAGGATATTTAAAGTATTACATTGATGACATTGTAGTGAAGTCCTAACCCATGGAGGAACATTTGTTTCACTTGGAAGCATCTTTTTAAAGAATGAGAAAGTTCAAGTTAATGCTTAATCCTCTCAAATGTGCTTTTGGCGTATCAGCTGGAAACTTCTTGGGCTATGTAGTACAAAAGAAGGGAGTACGGATTGATCAAAATAAAGCCAAAGCTATCATTGAAGCCAAACCTCCGTTAAGTAAGAAAGAAGTACAAAAATTCCTTAGACAAGTTAATTTGCTTCAAAGATTTATTTCTAATACTGCAAGGAAAACTAAAATATTTTCTTCCTTATTAAGATTGAAAGATGAAGAGGAGTTTGTATGGACAGCAGAGCATCAAACTGCTTTCGAATGAATCAAAGCCTACTTAGCCAAGCCTTCAATACTAATGCCACCAAAGGGTGATAATCCCTTGAAGTTGTATATTGCTGCAGCAGAAGATTCACTGGGAGTTTTCTTAGCCCAGGATAATGAAGAAGGCAAAGAGCAAGCAGTTTATTACCTTAGTAGGTTCTTAAATTCTTGTGAATGTAAATATTCAGCTATAGAAAAGTTGTGCCTTGCATTGTATTTTGCTGTAATGAAACTAAGATACTATCTTTTCCTACAACTATCTTGGTAATTGTAACCACATATTTGGTTAAATATATATTGTCCAGACTTATGTTGAGAGGAAGAATTGGCAAATGGATACTAGCTTTATCAGAATTTCATCTAGAATATGTCCCCCAAAAGGCAGTAAAAGGACAAGTTTTAGCTAATTTCTTAGCAGATCATCCATGTCAGACATAAAGCCAAGAGATAATGGATCTTGGTATGGTTAATATTGAACCATGGCAAATGTGGTTTGATGGATCAAAAGCCAACGGTCTAACTGGAATTGGTATGGTGATTAAGTCACCACAGGGGGTAGAAACCACACATGGTTTCAGAGTGGATGAAATTATTTGTTCGAATAATCAAGCTGAATATGAAGCTTTAATAATGGGATTGGAAATACTTATTGGGTTACAAGTTCATGCAGTTGATATATTTGGGGATTCTCAATTGGTGGTTAACCAAGTGAAATGAGTTTTCAAATGTCAAAGTGCAAGTATGTTGCCATACTATGTTGTTGCATTACATTTTCTTTCTCAATTCCAGGTAGCAAATGTGACTTATGTCCCAAGATTCATGAATTACAAAGCCAATGATGTGGCTTAGAAAGCTTCGAATTTCAGGAGAAGGGATAACACTCAAATGAATATAAGTCAAACAACATATCAAAAAGTAATACCACCCTTAACCAAAAGGAATGTGGTGTTAGAAGTCAATCATAATGACTTACAAGAACAAGATTGAAGGTATCCAATAATGTGGTACGTAACTGGCCTATCTTCGAAAACCAACAAGAAAATCAAATTACAATCTATGCAATACATAATGTATGGTAATGCTCTTTACAGAAGGGAAGCAGATGGTTTATTATTGGAATGTTTAGGGCCAAAGGAGGCATTGACAGCCATGACTGAGGTTCATGAAGGCATCTATGGTGCTCATTTGCCTGGTCTGAAGATAAGATGGCTGCTTCGAAGACATTCCTACTATTGACCAACCATCCTTAAAGATTGCATAGAATATGCTAGAGATTACCAGACATGCTAAAAGCATGGAACGATAAGACATGTACCAATAACTGATCTACATGTGGTTGTGAAGCCTTGTCCGTTTAGAGGATGGGCTATGGATATGATAGGAAAAATGCATCCACCCTCTTCGAAGCATCATTGTTTCATCTTAGTGGCCACAAATTACTTCACTAAGTGGGTTGATGCTAAACCATATAAGGCTGTAGACCAGATTGAAGTTATTGGATTCATTAAAGATCTGATCCATAGATTTGGCATCCCACAGACCACAGCTGTTGATAATGGGACTGTATTTGATGGGAAGATGGTAAAGTCTTTTGTGGCAGAGTTTGGAATTACCCTTGTGTTGACACCCCATTTTTGACCGACCTTAAGACTGAGACGTCACTGACTGAACGCTCGGTGATATTGCATATTGTGCTCGTTCAGAAGTTTCAGAGTCCCGGCTGCAAGCCTTGCCTCTAGACTTCCGGACTTTTCGTGCCTTGCCTCGGTTTGCGAACTAGGCTCTGTTTTCTCTGTTCTCTTCCCAAAGGGAGGGAGTGGTTTCTTAGATCATCTCTCAGTGGCCATAGGCTACGTTTCGTGGTCATAGGCTATTTTTCCAGTTTGGAGCCCGGTTTCCGATTTTTCGGAGCTGACGGCCGTGTGACTCGGTTCGGGACCGCTTAACCACCTCCGTTTGCTCCGGTTTTTGGTATACATCTTATTTCGTCCCTTTTGAGGGACACTGGGGTCTGAGAGACCAACTTCGTGGTCAAACGCCACCTCCGGTGCTTAACAGCCCATTTTCGGGGCCCCAGGCCGCGCGTTTCGGTCCCCGAACCTCCGTTTTGCATCCGTTTTGGTTCATTTTTGGTGGAGACCTTATTTTCATGGTTAGGAAGCTTGTAGGAGGGTGGAAGGCTAGCAATTGTTCTAAAAAGTAGGCTTTATTTCTTCATCACTCTCTGACACCCGTTTTCCTCACTTGAAAGCCAATGTTGACGACCCCGGGGCCACTTTCTTGAACCCTAAACCCCATATTTGTGTTGTACACACCAGGGAGGCCACCAATATTTGGTGGCCGACCAGTAATTGTGCCTGACCCTTTTGACCCCCTCTAAAAAATGGTCTTTTCTCTCTCCTGGTTCACTTTTTCTGGGTTTCAATCACATAGTTGTGTTGTGCACACATGGGAGGCCACCTTTTTGAGGTGGCCGGCCAGTAATTGTGCTTGACCTTTTTGACCCTTGGTCGGCCGGCCATGGGAGGTGATCGGCCGGCCACCTGAACCCTCAAAACCAGGCTGGCCATGACCCCCTCACCTGGTTCCTTACAGATATGCACTCCTTTTCCCCCCAGATCCTGTATCCGATGGGGGCTCTTTTGGGGGGAAAATTTGAATTTGATTTCCCCCCCTTTCCTCCATTCCTTTGCCTATATAACCAGCACCCCCAGCTGCATTTTAGGAGGTTAGAAAAATTGGTTTGGAGCCTTTGCCTACAACTCTGGCTCTCTCTCTACTTCAACCCTCTAAACCCTAAAAGCCTTACACTATTTACCCTACACCTCATAGCACAAGGCCTCAATCCACCATTCCAGTAACTTGGGGCTGCTTTCCAGAGGTGAAGAGCTCCCAAAATTGGTCCAAGAGCTGCTGGTCCATTGGTCTACAAGGGTGAGTCCCATTTTCCCTCTTTTGTGCCTTATCTTGCTTTGCATCTAAGCTATACTTTCTAGCATTTTTGGGCTCCAACCCAAACTTTAAATAGTCATATTTTGTGCTCATCTCCATGTTTGATTAAGGATCTTTCTCTGTTTGAGGTCCCCTCCTCACCCTTTGTGTTTAAACTCTCTTTTAGGCCAATTTTTGCATAGTATTTTAGGCCTATTTGTGAGTTGTTTTGGACTTTTCCATAAACTGTAAGGGCTCTCCTCTGTTTGAGGCCTCCTGCTATCACTTATTTCTTTATCTCTCTTTTAGGCCAATTTTTGCATAGTATTTTAGGCCTATTTGTGAGCTGTTTTGGACCTTTCAATAAACTGTGAAATATCTTGTTTTAAGCCCCTCTTCAACATTGTTGAAGGGATCTCCTCTGTTTGAGAACAGAAGTTGCCACTTGTCTCTTTACCCCTCTTTTAGGCCTTTTCTTGCATGATAGTTTGGCCTTATTTGTGATTATTTTCGTGGCTTAATGTAAACTGGAAAGTGCCCTGTTTTGATCCCCTCTTCAACTTTGTTGAAGGGATCTTTGCCATTTGGGGCCAGCTGCTGTCCCTTTGTGCTTAATCTCTATTTTGGGGCCATTTTTGCATGATAGGTTAGCCCTATTTGCATTTATTTTTAGGACTTGTTATAAACTAGAAATATGCATGTTTTGGGACTGTCTTGCATTTGTCTTCATGCTTCATGATCAAATAATGCATGCTTTGTATAGCTGTAAGTCATTCCATGTGCCTAGTTTCAAATTTCGGGTTTCATCTCGTGCATCGGATGCCATATTGCCATGTTTTGGGGCTGTTTAGCATCATATTTTAGTGCTGAAATTTGCATGTTCGCATACCATATTCCATGCCTTGCCATGCTTTGGTAGAATGGCATTTGTTGCCTTAGGCTCGGTCCTCAGTTTGCGTGCATGCGTGCATGTATTTCAAGAGTCTCGTTTTTCATCTAACGGCTACTGATGTGAGTGTGGCTGAGGTCCACTCATGTTGGTGTAAGTCCATTATGCATTGTGTATGCCATTTCGATTCATAGCATTGCGTATGCTAGGTTGTATGTTAGAGCATTGTGTATGCCTTGTTACATCGTGCATTGTGTATGCCATCTCATAGCATTGTGCATGCTAGGTTGTATATTAGTTGCATTCATGCATGTCATGCATATTGCATTGTGCTTGGGATAGGAGTTAGCCCGAGCACGGGAAACGAGGAACGTTTCGTACTTCGAGTGACGGAACGTGTCTCAATTCCCAGTCACCGACACTCCGGATTATCCATGATGGAGTTTAGGTCTTGTTGTGTTTATATGTGCATTCAATTCATATTGAGTCGTGCAATTCGACTCCTCGGCCATCATGCATCGATATGCGTGATTGGTGGCATGAGGATCGAGGACTACACTCCCCGAAGAGTAGTCATGCATACATATGTGAACATACTTTGCCATGCCCCTTTGTTGCTCTCTGTTGCAGCAAATCAGAAATCGGCAGCCTTCCGGAGCTTGGCATGCATTCCAAGAACAATTGCACACAGAGGCAAACCGGGGCATCACAAGAGATTTTCCGACAAAGGCAACCGGAGCATGCATCATTCTTCATCCGAAGCAGATTTGAGGCAGTCCCTGGCTTGCTTGCCAATTTATTGCTTTCCTAATTTAATTTGTTAATTAATTAGGGTTTTGTACATATTTGGACTGTAATTATTCATTTGGGACTGTATATTATTCATTCAGACCCTCTGCGCGAGGGCAATGTTGTAATAACTGTGCGTGTGTGTGATGTATGTCTTCCAACCCCACGTCTTTCTCCCTTTTATTTACC
The DNA here is from genome assembly GCF_055761805.1 of Camellia sinensis. Classification (NCBI taxonomy): domain Eukaryota; kingdom Viridiplantae; phylum Streptophyta; class Magnoliopsida; order Ericales; family Theaceae; genus Camellia; species Camellia sinensis. The sequence continues at coordinate 214,226,300 of NC_138961.1, read as the reverse complement.
CGCTTATGATGGTTAGATTAGGGCATGTTTCAATTAGCATACAGTATGATAGCATGTTTGCATTCATTTCATCTGTCTTGCATGCACTGGGCTCGGCGCATCATACTAACTGCATTTGTATTTCAATTCCAAGTTGAATACATGTTAGCTGTAGCATTTCATATGCCATGTCTAGAATAGCCGAGCCTGCTATAGTTGCACTTTTGCATGTGTTGCATTAGGCATTTCTGTATAATTAGGATCATGCATGGATTTCTAATTAGCTTCGGTTTTGGCTTGGAGTACTCGGTAAGTTTTATGCTTTAGCATCCTTGCATGCGTGTGAGTGACTGCCATGATAGCATGCTTACCATGAGGCTAATTGCTTATGTGATATATCTGCCTGAATGCCTGTGGGTGAAGGTTGGGTTATTTGGATTGGAACAATTCATCAAATGTGTGTTTTAAGCCCACTAGATAGTGGCAAAATCATGTTTTCTAAGCCCACCTGAGGGTGGCAAATCCACGTCTTAGCCTACTTGCGGGTAGCACCATCAAACCATTTTCAAACAAACAAACATGAAATGTTTTGTTCCAATTCAAGCGATCCAGTCTATACTTGTATGTTGTGCACATCACATAGTAAATCTAGGCTACTAACCGGAATAAGAACACATAATGTTTCCAAAAAATAGAAATCATGGTTAGTAAAGGCCGATCTTTGATCGGGCGAGCGGGGGTGCCCACGAAATGACCTTCCCCAATCGTACCCAAGTTCCCGAGCCGAGGCAACTTTGGTGATGACGGACACGTGGCCTTAGGCAACGAGTCAGGGTTTCCTAAATTTCCCAAAAATAAAATATTTAGGTGGCGACTCTGTATCTGGCAAAGCAGTCCATGTTTGGCACTTCTTTTAAAAAAATTTGTTTTCTCAAAACGATTTGCCGGATTTGGACTCTTTGGTTCAGATTAAGAACCGTGACAATTTGAGAGTCCGAGTTGTAGTGAGCCCAATATGAACAGAACGGGGGGAGGACTCATCCCTCCCGGGGCGTTCGGGGACATCTACAGTTTTTGGCGACTCTGCTGGGGATCTAGAGAACTTGACTCGAACTCATGATATCTGTTTTTTACTACACTTGTGTGTTTCTTTGCATTGCTTGTGCATTGGTGCACCTAGGACACCGTGTTTGCCATCTGCTATTCCTGAACGATTTGCCGGAGGCTTGTCTTGTCAAGGCATGACCATAAAACTGACCGGTTATGGGTTCTACCAGTATGGGAACACAAACCCCGGTTTTACCGGGGCACCCTTTTTGACCATTCGACCTAGTGCATATTCGGATCCATAGTGACCATTTCAAACTAGGACAGGTTGCTTACCCGTTTATAGGTTGTTTGAAACCGCTGCATACGTAGTGAAACCCTAGCTCCTGACAAAATAGGAGAAGGAAAACCCTACCCCAACATAGGGGTGTTTTGGCTCTCGCTTATCTGTTATGTGCTATCAGAGTGTGTCTCTACAGGGGTTGCATGTATCAGCTTGCGAGTTTGGGGCATCAGGCTTGCGGGCATCAAGCTGTGTTTGAGAATCAGTTATCTGCGGGTATCAAATTCAGTCTTTGGAGACAGTGATTCAGGGATAATGATCAGTGATTGAGGACAACGTGTATTCAGCTTATCGCCCATGTGTTGTTATGCCCAGCTGTGTGTTGTGTATTTACTTTAAGCTGTTATGTTGTCCGTTTATCTGTTTATTTATTTCCTTATTGCTTTATTTACCTTTTTACCAGGGCAGTTTTAGCACAATTGTTTCCGACCCAGTAGATATTCCCCAAGCACTCTGGACAAGAGGTCGCCGGCTCAATCGATCCGAGGATCTGGTTGACGGACAGCCAGTGTTTCATTCTCTACCCCCAGTTGTCAGAAGAAGGCCAAGAAAACGCAGTGTGTCTGAGCAAAGGTTATCGTGTTGTGAATTGACTGAGCGGTGTGCTAAGTCAATAAATCAAATATTGTGTTATGGACTGCGTGTTTAGATTGAGCAGTGTGCTAAAAAGTATATCGCGTTATGGACTGCGTGTTCAGATTGAGCAGTGTGCTAAGTCAATAAATCGAATACTGTGTTATGGACTGCATGTTCAGATTGAGCAGTGTGCTAAAAAGTATATCACGTTATGAACTGCGTGTTCAGATTGAGCGGTGTGCTAAGCTAATAAATTGAATACTGTGTTATGGACTCCGTGTTCAGATTGAGCAATGTGCCATAAAGTATATCGTGTTATGGACTGCATGTTTAGATTGAGCGGTGTGCTAAGTCAATAAACCGAATACTGTGTTATGGACTGCGTGTTCAGATTGAGCAGTGTGTTATGTTATAAAAAGTATATCGCGTTATGAACTGTGTGTTCAGATTGGGCGGTGTGCTATGTTATGAAAATAATCCGAATACTGTGTTATGAACTGCGTGTTCAGATTGAGCAGTGTGCTATGTTATGAAAGAGTGTATCGCGTTATGAATTGCGTGTTCAGATTGAGCGGTGTGCTGTCTTCAGACTAAACAGAATGCTGTGTTATGAACCGTGTGTTCAGATTATGCAGTGTTATGAGCTGTGTGCCCAAATGAGTTGTGTGCCCAAAAGAGCTGTGTGCAAAGTGAACAAGGTTTTGTGTTAAGAGCTGTGTGCCAAATGAGCAAAGCGTTATGATGAGAGCTGTGTGCCAAATGAATTAGATGTTGTGAGCAGAAGTACTGTGTATGTGAATGTGTTCAGAACGAGCAGATAAAGTACATCGCAGAAAACTAAAGTAAAGTATGCACTTCATGTGCATGATGAGATAGATGGGACTTAGGCTCCCATAACAGCAAGTCTGGGGGCGCCCGTCGCGCGAAGTCTGTGAAATGGTGGAAGGTACTCGGAAGAAGGATATGCTCCTGCGGGTCATACTCCTCCGGGTCGAACGGTCGTATCCTCGGAGGCAACGGTATGATGTCGGGTTCATCCTCTGCATATGAAGAACCCCCACCATATGGAATATCGTCAGCATTTTGAAGAAATATGCAAAAATGAGCGAAATGGGCCAAAATTACGAAAATTCAACAAAAGTCAACTCTCGGGAAGAGAAAAAGTCAACAAAAGTCAACGCCTGAGAAAAGGTGCCAAAGTTCGAGACAAACTTACCTCAAGTGGTGGAAATGGAGAAAGAAGCTCTGAAAACAAATTCTAATCGGTTCAAAACGAAGAGAATCGAAAGTTTTAGCAAAACAACTTCATGTGGGGCATTGGAAAACGAGTATAAAGTGCAGATCTGAGAGAGAAAAGGGTCTAGGGAGCAAGAGAAGTTGATTTCGGCCTTGGAGGTGTGAGCAAAACTGATTTGGATAAGTATACTTAAAGAACCGATGCTAAAAGACCAAACTGCCCCGAAATTTGGTTAACTGGTCGGCCAACCAGTTTTTCTGGTCGGCCGACCACTTTGGTTGGCAACAACTGGTCGGCCACTGATGTAATTGGTCGGCCATCCTCCTGGGTGATCCTCAGGGCTCTATTGATCTCCCTGTGTATTTTGGTGGTGATTGGAGTCCTTTGTTCTCGAGAAATTGCAAGAAAAGTACACTTTTTGGGGCGAAATTGTCCTCGCAAGAACTTCAATTCAAGTCTTCAATGCATGGCTCATTGTCACTTATCAAAAAGTGAGGTGTATCCTTTTTAACTCTGTTGTGACCCCTCCGAGAGGTAAATCGGAGGTTCCGATTAATTTGCTCGCATTAAGGTTTATGTTTTTTAACCGGCATTTTATCTCAAGGCATGCTATCAAAGTTATACCACTTTCGCATTGTTATGCACGCTTTTCTCTCTTGCATATGTTATGCACACCACTCGTTGCTTTGTTATGCATTCACTACTTGTGTCGTCACGCTTGTTTTACGTATTTTTCTATGCGTACTTCCGTTGCATTGTTATGCACCCGCACTTTTCACCTGCATTGTTATGCATTTTTCACTTGTGTTGTCGCGTATATTTCATCTGTTTGCTATGCACTCTTTTGGTTGCATTGTTGTGCACCCCTTTTCGCATTGTTATGCGTCACACTTAGGTTGCATTGTCGTGCACCCCTTCCGCATTGTTATGCATCACACTTAGGTTGCATTGTCGTGCACCCCTTCCGCATTGTTATGCGTCACACTTAGGTTGCATTGTTATGCACCCCTTCCACTTGCATTGTCATGCATTTTTCACTTGCATTGCTATGCATGTTTCTAACGATATTGTACCCGTTGAGTTTTTTTCTTTTGCAAGCACGATATTATATGTACGGTTCCTTTGAAGCTAGCGTGACCAGATGAACCAGAGGGTATTGTATATTCTCCGCGTGAAACGTAGCGAGAATTGTATAATTCTCTTACATCCTTTCTGCATGTAATGTAGTTTGATTTGTATTCGCTTGCTTAAATTGTGGCATTTATTGTTTATATTTGCTTCATTACAGCTTTCTTTACATGATCATAAGTTATGTTCAGCTTTGTGCATGTCCTTTGCATCTTGCCCCAGCCTGCCGGCGCATCCCTTTGTTATCTTGCCTGTTTGTCTAAGTCTTCGGCCTTATCAAAATGGTCGTCTCTGGGCTTTGACACTCACTCCCGTCACTTATGACTTCCGAGTTCTGTCAAAGAGGGACAACTGTAGACACCCCATTTTTGACAGACCTTAAGACTCAGACGTCATCGATTAAGCGCTTGGTGATAGTGCATGTTGTGCTCGTTTCGAGGTTTCAGAGTTTTGGCCGAGTGCCTTGCCTATGGGCCTCTAAACTCTTTGTGCTTCGGCTCGGTTTGCGAACCAAGTTTGGTTTTCCTTGCCTGAGGGAGGGAGAGGTCTTATAGACCACTCTTTAGTGGTCGTAGACCACTTTTTGTGGTTGTGATATCCCAGTCCCGCAATATGTTAATTGGTCCTTAATATGAGTATGGTTATGTGCTCAACATGATTTTGTGTGCCATTATGTGAAAATATATGATTTTGAATTTCTATCTGTTCACCGTAGGAATATCTGTTTGATTATATGCTTTGAGAATTAAATTGAAGGCCCTATCGGCCACCGAAACCAATATTGATTACGCCATTGTGATTAGTGTAATTTTTAGACCCTACGGTGAAATTTAATTGGAAATTAATTCGGATCAGATTAAATTGATTTAATTAGTGAATTAGTGCTCTATTATTTTATATTAAAATAATATAACAAGAGGGGCTTTTATATGAGCACTACACACTCAATTTCTCTTCTTTAGCTTGACTTGGGTGATTATAAACTATAAGGAAAAGGAGACGGTCGGCTAGAGAGAGAGAGGGTGAAGGAAATTGGAGTTTTGGCCTCAAAGATTGGTGATCTTGAAGGCACACTCAAGAATTTACCGTAAATTGTAAGGATTAAACTCCTGGGTGAGTAATCACCCCTTGGTTCATAAGTTTGAACTTGTGATTTTGTGTATTCAAGCTAGTTGGGTGATCAAGAGTAAGAGTTAACATGATTTGAGTTGGTTTTGTTGATTTGGTAGTCTATATGCACATACATGTGAAGAATTGTTTTGAAATTGCATGTTTGAGCACAAAATGTATAATCCACGGGATATTTTAATTAAAGCTCTTATTTTGACCTTCTCTTCATCCTCTAAGTTGACATTGAGAGTAATTTGCCACATGCATGTACAATTCACAAGGGTGTAAGTGTTGAATGCATGAAATTATTATGTTGGTAATGAATTTGGTGTAAATTGGGACATGCATGTGATTAATTTGTGAAATTGAGCTTCATAATGTTATGATTTGGTGTTTATACCATGTTAGTACATGTATATGTGATGTTTGATCCAAAAGCATGCATCTTGAACCTTTGAATGTCGAATTGAAGCTCAAGAACATGTTCTAGATTTTTCAGAATTTTGATTCTCGCTCGAGCGGGGAAACCGCCGCTCGAGCGTAAAATTCATGTTCCCAGTATTTTCTGCAGACATGGTGTCTGCTAAAGCGGGGAAGTACGCGCTCGAGCGGGGAGCCATGTAGAGAGGCCTTCCGCTCGAGGTCCAGAGTTCGCAATCGAGCGTAAATTTGACATATCTAGTACTTTTGCAGGCCTCAAGGGTCCGCTCGAGCGGGGAAGTCCACGCTCGAGCGGGAACCCTGTTTTCTGAAATTTTGAAAAGACGTTTTGTGTTTCATTTTCTGTTCTCTTTCACTTCCAAGTAATCTTAGGCATGTATCGAGCATTGTAATTGAGTTAAAGAGATAAGAATGAAGCCTAAAGAGGAAAATGTGAATTTAGAACGGATCAAATTGTTTGTGACCCGTTTGTGTTCATGGAATGTGTAGGGTCGAGCTCCAGGGCAAACCAACCAACCAATCACTGTGAGTAATATCTTAACAGAGATATCTGAAATATGTTGTTGTCCAATTGCTCACTTTTATGTAAGTTCTATAAGTTCATTGATTCGATTGGTGGACAATGTTTGCTATACCAAATGAGTGGGCCAGAGGCCAATCTGATCTGAATAATAGAATGAATGGGCCAGAGGCCGTTTTGACATGAATGAATGGGCCATGGGCCAGAGGCCATTTTGGAATGAATGGATGGGCCAGAGGCCGTTTTGACATGAATGGATGAGCCAGAGGCCGTTTTGACATGAATGGATGGGCCAGAGGCTGTTTTGACATGACTGAATGGGCCGGAGGCCGTTTTGACATGAATGAATGGGCTAGAGGCCGTTTCAACATGAATGAATGAATGGGCCAAAGGCCGTTTTGACACAAATGAAAGTTTGAATGGGCCAAAGGCCAGTTTGTTTGGAACCGCAGTCACTTAACCTAAATTGTGTATATATCTTAAATAGAAATATGAATTGGGCCTAAGGCCATATAAACATGTTGTTCTACATATCGTCTGTATAGTTTCTTTAATTGATATTATTCACTGGGCTTTCGCTCACGCTCATTCATGTGTTTGTAGGTGAGCCAAGAGAAATCCAAACCCAGTCCCAGTGAAGTCTATGTGGAACAACAAAGGTTTTGGGAGAGTCAGCCCTTGTGTCTCACGCACGAGACCCGTCTTCGCCCTTTTGTTATTGAATTATATTCTGTCATGTTGGCGAAGACTTTGCATTTATTGTATATAGTCGTGATGGGTTGAGTTAGACTTATTTGATCCTGTATGTATAGAACCTTATGTAGTACATATTTTGTTGTGAGTTATTAATATGCATGTGTACGGTTTGTTATGATGTGCCATGTAAGCACAACTCTATGGACAAAGTTTTAAATTGCTTCCCTTTGGCCCCCATTAACTCTGTTAAAATACGTTTGGTTTGGTTCAAGACCGTAGGTAATCTCTTGATTACTAGCCGGTTATGTCCTTAACCCACGGGGGCGAGTTCGGGTCATGACAGAGTGGTATCAGAGCACGAGTTAATAACTCACACACTTGTCCGAAAGAGCAATAAGCGTCTAGAAAAGATCTAGGATGCATTCATATGATAAGTGTGAAATTGAAAGCATCGAGAATATGCCTAACTATTTTGATATGAGCGATTATGTGCAATAAGTTTGTGAATTGCTTGCATTGTAATTGTTTGAATATGTGTGCTTCCTAGTATATGCATACTTGTGTACCTTTTTGTATAAAGTATAATGCAAGTTTAATCAGATGGTGAGAACAAGAGGTGATGAGATAGAGGAGTCCTCTACTGCCAGAATAGACCGAATGGAAAGACTAATACAGGAAATGGCAGAAGCTTTAAGGCAGCAACAGAAGTGGCAACAGCAGTGACAGCAACCACATCTGCCACCTCCACCTCCGGCACCACCCGTGCCAGATAATCAGAATGCTGATCGGATAATAGCTGTCACCAAAGAATTCAAAAAGATGAAACCACCATAGTTCCATGGTGGATTAGATCCATTGAAAGCCGAGGCATGGGTTCTCGGCGTTGAGAAATTGTTTGAAGTGTTCCCTTGCTCAGAGACACAGAAAGTGCTTCTAGCCACTTTTATGCTAGAAGACGAGGCAAGAAGATGGTGGATGTTAATGCGAGAAAATCACAAGGATGTTGATTGGGTGAAATTTTTGGAAATTTTCTATGACAAGTACTTCCCGCAGTGTGTTCGGGATAGGAAAGTAGCAGAGTTCATGGAACTTAAGCAAGACAGTATGGCTGTAGCTGTGTATGAGGCCAAATTCACTGAATTGGCCAGGTTTGCACCACACGTGACTGATACGGACTATAAGAAGGTGAGGCATTTTGAAGGTGGGCTTCAAAGCGACATTTTAGAAAGGGTGACTATTTTGAAGCTAGAAACCTACATTGGGGTGCTAGACAAGGCCATCATATCAGAGGCTAACATAGCTAGACAGGCTAAGCCACCGACAGAATGGAAAGGCAACAAAAGGCAAGGCTTCTTTTCAAGGAAGAAATTTCTGAAAAAGCAAAACACGGGCTCCTCAAATACTTCGAATTCTTCCCGAGACACAGCTCTCATGTGCAACATTTGTAGCAAAAGGCACCGTGGAGTTTGTTACCGTGCATCAGGTGCCTGTTTCAAATGTGGGAAACAAGGGCATATGGCCCGAGATTGTAATCAGAATGGTGAAAAGATAGCTGCTAGTTCCACTACATCGATCCCAAAGCCAGGAAATACTTTGAGATCTGCTACCACCGGGGATACCGTGAGACAGGGAAGAGTTTTTGCGCCTGTTCCGGGCGATACACGGAATGCCAACGTAGTTGTCTCAGGTACTATTTTCTATATGTAATCATGATGCTTTTGTGTTAATTGACTCCAGATCCACACACTCTTTTGTGACATATGCATTTGCATCTAGACTGAATAGACCCTTAGAATTACTACCATATCTGCTATATGTGTCTACTCCATCCGGGGAATCTGTATTGTGTGAATCTATATACCATTTTTGTGATATGCGTGTTGAGGATGCTATCCTATATGTGGATTTGTTGCCCTTGAATTTTAGACATTTTGATGTAATTTTGGGCATGGATTGGTTGACCAAATATTGTGCCACCATTGATTTGTGTGACAAAACGGGTTGTGTTTAAACCACCAGAATAGAAAGAGATTGTGTTTGTGGGTAATGGGTAGTGCCTCCACCTTATTTGATATCTGCAATGAAAGCATGTAAACTGATCAGGAAAGGGTGCCAGGGTTACTTGTGCTATGTGTTGTCTGAACAATCTGTGAATGTTGAACTGAATGATATCCCTATTGTTAGAGAATTTCTAGATGTGTTCCCAAATGAATTACCAGGGGATTAATAGATAGGGAAATAGAGTTTACTATTGAAACTATGCTAGGCACCTAGCCCATTTCTAAAACTCCTTACAGAATGGCTACTGCCAAAATGAAAGAATTGAAAGAACAGTTGCAAGACCTGCTTGACAAGGGGTTTATTCGACCTAGCACTTCGCCTTGGGGTGCACCAGTATTGTTTGTGAAAAAGAAGGATGGAACTTTGCGTTTGTGCATCGATTATCGGGAATTGTACAAGGTAACAATAAAGAACAAATATCCCCTACCCCGTATTGATGACTTATTTGACCAGTTGCAGGGATCACAGGTGTTTTCTAAGATTGATTTGAGATCCGAGTATCATCAGCTGAAAGTTAAGGCAAAGGATGTTGAGAAAACCGCATTAAGAACGAGGTATGGACATTTGAGTTTCTTGTTATGCCATTTGGAGTGACTAATGTTCCAGCAACATTTATGGACTTATTGAACCGAATTTTTAAAACCTACCTTGACAAATTCGTTGTGGTTTTTATCGATGACATTTTTATATATTCTAAAGATAGACTTGAACATGAACATCATTTGAGAACTGTCCTACAAATACTTCGGGAAAGAAAATTATTTGCTAAACTAAAGAAATGTGAGTTTTGGTTGGATGAAGTTGTTTTCTTAGGGCATGTAATCAACAAGGAAGGAATTTCAGTGGACCCGCAGAAAATAGAGGCGATTGTGAGTTGGCCTACACCGACCAATGTGACAGAAGTCTGTAGTTTCATGGGCTTAGCTGGGGTACTACAGGAGGCTTGTGAAGGACTTTTCGAAATTAGTTGTGCCTCTTACCCAATTGACACGTAAAGGGAAACCGTTTGAATGAAACAACAAAAGAGAATCTGCCTTCTATGAACTGAAAACAAGATTGACCACTGCACCAATTTTGACACTACCTTCAGGTACGGAAAATTTTGTAATTTTCAGTGATGCGTCTTATAAAGGTTTGGGTTGTATGTTAATGCAGAACGGAAAAGTTATTACTTACGCCTCCCGATAACTGAGGCCACACGAGAAGAATTATCCAACGCATGACCTAGAATTGGCTGCAGTTGTTTTTGCTTTGAAAATCTAGCAGTATTATCTATATGGAGCAAAGTGTGAAGTCTACACAGAAAGAGTTGAATATGCAGCAGAGTAGATGGCTGGAATTGATAAAGGATTATGATCTGGAGATTTAATATCACCCCGGGAAAGCTAATACAGTTGCCGACGCCTTGAGTAGAAAATCAACGGGGAGTATGGCTTGTTTGCTTATTGAACAGAAAGAGATCTTGCAAGATTTTGAAAAATCTGAAATTGAAGTGGTAATGTGTGAACGGGCGGACTGATAGCCGCTATTACAGCCGAGCCGACAATCATTGACAAAATCAAGCAGAAGCAAAAAGAGGATGAATTCCTCAAGAAAGTGATTGATGAATTTGAGACAAGTCTGAAAGCAGAGTTTGGCATTGAGAATGAAGTGTTGAGATTTCAGAACAGAATGTGTGTCCCAGATATTTCGGAACTAAAGTAGAGGGTTTTAGATGAAGCCCACAGATCCGTGTTTGCTATGCATCTGAGTAATAATAAAATGTATCGGGATTTGAAACAAACCTATTGGTGGCCTAAAATAAAGAAAGAGATTGCAGAATATGTGTCCAAGTGTCTTTAATGTTAGCAAGTCAAAGCTGAACATCAGAAACCAGGCGGTCTACTTCAACCTCTCCCTATTCCTGAATGGAAGTGAGAGCATGTGACTATGGATTTCGTTGTTGGCCTACCTCGGACTTCTCGAGGTATGGATTCTATTTGGGTTGTAGTTGATAGACTGACTAAATCTGCACATTTTCTACCAGTTAGAACCACGTTTAATGCTTATAGACTGGCTACCATTTATGTTGATGAGGTTGTCCGTTTACACGGAGTTCCGGTATCCATTGTGTCGGATAGAGATCCGAAATTTGTATCTAGATTGTGGAAGAGTTTGCAGGAAGCTATGGCGATGGAACTAAGGTTCAGTACTGCATTCCACCCACATACAGATGGGCAATCAGAACGAACAATACAGACTTTGGAAGATATGCTTCAAATGTGTGCTTTGGATTTGCAGGTGAGTTGAGAAGACTATTTGCCACTTGCAGAATTTGCTTATAATAACAGCTTCCACTCCAACATCGGTATGGTACCATACGAGGCTTTGTATGGTAGAAGGTGTAGATCACCAAATTGTTGGACAGAGGTCGGGGATAGAGCTTTACTTGGGCCTGAAATTGTGCAAGATACTTGTGAGAAAATCAAAACTATTCGGCAAAGGCTCAAAACAGCTCAGGACTGAGAAAAGAATTACGCAGATGTTCGAAGAAGACCACTTGAATATGAGGTTGGTGACCATGTGTTCATCCGTGTATCTCCGATGAAGGGCCAAGTCAGGTTTGGAAAGAAGGGCAAGTTGTCGCCCTATTACATTAGGCCGTTTCAGATTCTAGAGAGGCTTGGCCCAGTTGCCTACAGAGTTGCTTTGCCACTGGGATTCGAACAAATCCATAACGTGTTTCATATGTCGATGTTGAGGGGTTACCTCCGAGACTCGTTCCATGTGATTGATTATCACCGGGTAGCTATTGATGAAAATATGGAGTACGCTGAACGGCGGGAACGAATCGTTGACCGGCAAGTGAAACAATTGAGAAGCAAGTCCATCCCAATGGTGAAAGTAGAATAGAAAGAACACTATGGGATAGATACCACATGGGAAAAAGAGGATGAAATGCGCCTGCGATATCTACATTTGTTTCCTGACGAAGCTAAAATAAGTTTGAGGGACCAAACTTCCTAAAGAGGGGAAGACTGTGATATCCCTGTCCCGCAATATGTTAATTGGTCCTTAATATGAGTATGGTTATGTGTTCAACATGATTTTGTGTGCTATTATGTGAAAATATGTGGTTTGGAATTTCTATCTGTTCACCGTAGGAATATCTGTTTGATTATATGCTTTGAGAATTAAATTGAAGGCCCTATCGGCCACCGAAACCAAAATTGATTACGCCATTGTGATTAGGGTAATTTTTAGAGCCTACGGTGAAATTTAATTGGAAATTGATTCGGATCAGATTAAATTGATTTAATTATTGAATTAGTGCTCTATTATTATATATTAAAATAATATAACAAGAGGGGCTTTTATATGAGCACTACACACTCAATTTCTCTTCTTTAGCTTGACTTGTCTGATTATAAACTCTAGGAAAAGGAGAGGGTTGGCTAGAGAGAGAGAGGGTGAAGGAAATTGGAGTTTTGGCCTCAAAGCTTGGTGATCTTGAAGGCACACTCAAGAATTTACCGTAAATTGTAAGGATTAAGCTCCTAGGTGAGTAATCGCCCCTTGGTTCATAAGTTTGAACTTGTGATTTTGTGTATTCAAGCTAGTTGTGTGATCAAGAGTAAGAGTTAACATGATTTGAGTTGGTTTTGTTGATTTGGTAGTCTATATGCACATGCATGTGAAGAATTGTTTTGAAATTGCATGTTTGAGCACAAAATGTATAATCCACAAGAGATTTTGATTGAAGCTCTTATTTTGACCTTCTCTTCATCATCTAAGTTGAGAATGAGAGTAATTTGCCACATGCATGTACAATTCACAAGGTTGTAAGTGTTGAATGCATGAAATTATTATGTTGGTAATGAATTTCGTGTAAATTGGGACATGCATGTGATTAATTTGTGAAATTGAGCTTCATAATGTTGTGATTTGGTGTTTATACCATGTTAGTACATGTATATGTGATGTTTAAGCCAAAAGCATGCATCTAGAATCTTTGAATGTCGAATTGAAGCTTAAGAACATGTTCTGGATTTTCCAGAATTTTGATTCCCGCTCGAGCGGGGAAACCGCCGCTCGAGCGTGAAATTCGTGTTCCCAGTATTTTCTGCAGACATGGTGTCCGCTCGAGCGGGGAAGTTCACGCTCGAGCTGGGAGCCATGTGGAGAGGCCTTCCACTCGAGCTTCAGAGTTCGCGATCGAGGGTAAACTTGACATATCCAGTACTTTTGCAGGCCTCAAGGGTCTGCTCGAGCGGGGACCCTGTTTTCTGAAATCTTGAAAAGACATTTTGTGTTTCATTTTCTGTTCTCTTTCAGTTCCAAGTACTTTTAGGCATGTATTGAGCATTGTAATTGAGTTAAAGAGATAAGAATGAAACCTAAAGAGGAAAATGTGAATTTAGAATGGATCGAATTGTTTGTGACCCTTTTGTGTTCATGGAATGTGTAGGGACGAGTTCCAAGGCAAACCAACCAACCGATCACTGTGAGTAATATCTTAATAGAGATATCTGAAATATGTTGTTGTCCAATTGTTTACTTCTATGTAAGTTCTATAAGTTCATTGATTCGATTGGTGGACAATGTTTGCTATACCAAATGAGCGGGCCAGAGGCAAGTCTGATCTGAATAATAGAATGAATGGGCCAGAGACCGTTTTGACATGAATGAATGGGCCAGAGACTGTTTTGACATGAATGAATGGGCCAGAGGCCGTTTTGGCATGAATGAATGGGCCAGAGGCCGCTTTGGCATTAATGGATGGGCCAGAGGCCGTTTTGACATGAATAGATGGGCCAGAGGCCGTTTTGACATAACTGAATGGGTCGGAGGCCGTTTTGACATGAGGGAATGGGCCAGAGGCCGTTTTGACATGAAGGAATGGGCCAGAGGCCGTTTCAACATGAATGAATGAATGGGCTAAAGGCCATTTTGTCATCTAAATAGGCCAAAGACCGTTTCGACACAAATGAAAGTTTGAATGGGCCAAAGGCCAGTTTGTTTGGAACCGCAGTCACTTAACCTAAATTGTGTATATACGTTAAATAGAAATATGAATCGGGCCTAAGGCCGTTTGAAGCATGTTGTTCTACATATCATCTGTATAGTTTCTTTAATTGATATTATTCACTTGGCTTTTGCTCAGGCTCATTCATGTGTTTGTAGGTGAGCCAAGAGAAGTCCAAACCTAGCCCCAGTGAAGTCTATGTGGAACAACAATGGTTTTGGGAGAGTCAACCCTTGTGTCTCACAAACAATACCCGCCTTCGCCCTTTTGTTATGTAATTATATTCTGTAATGTTGGCGAAGACTTTGCATCTGTTGTATATAGTCGTGATGGGTTGACTTAGACTTATATGATCCTGTATGTACAGAACCTTACGTAGTACATATTTTGTTGTGAGTTATTAATATGCATGTGTACGGTTTGTTATGATGTGCCATGTAAGCATAGCTCTATGGACAAATTTTTAAATTGCTTCCATTTGGCCCCCATTAACTCTGTTAAAATACGTTTGGTTTGGCTCAAGGCCGTAGGTAATCTCTTGATTACTTGTCGGTTATGTCCTTAACCCACAGGGGCGGGTTCAGGTCATGACAGTGGTCGTAGGCCACTTTTCCCGTTTGGAGACTAGTTTCTGATTTTCAGAGCCTTTGGCGGCGCGCCTTGTCTCAGGACCGCTTAACGTTCTCCGTTTGGTGAGGTTTTCGAACCACACCTTATTTCCTTGGCCAAGACGGCCACTGTGGTTTGGGAGACCACTTTTGTGGTCGTAAACCACTTTTGGTGCTTGTCAGCTAGTTTTCGAGGCTCCCAGCTACGCGCTTTGCCTCCCGAACTTTTGCCTTTCATCTGTTTTGGTTTGTTTTTAGTACAAACCTTGTTTTCCTTGTTTGGAAGGTGGTACAAGGTGGGAGACCAGTATTTTCCCTTGGAGACCACTTTTCCTCCTGCCAGCCGTTTTTCTGGTCTGACAACTAGTCTCCCTAGTCTTTGGACCATCAAAAGTGGTCGGTCACCACATCATTTGCTTGTTTTCATCCTCTGGACTCTCTCCTACCATGGCCGACCAGTTATTGATTTGGGAGACCACTTAAAGTGGTCGGCCGACCACTTAAGTAGCTGGCCGACCACTTTAAGTGGTCGACAGCTTTTTGTCACCTTTGGAGATATTTTCCTCTAGCTGCAGCTGGAGGGCGCTAAAGCCATTGTATGGAGGGATTGCCTTGGCCCTTAGCTTCTTTGAGAAGCTTTGCCTTTTATTCTCTATAAAGGGAGGCTCCTCCTCCCTCCTCTAAGTTCAAAAAATTAGGGTTTGACTTATACATATAGATTTCTATCTATCTTGCCTTGGTTCTTCATTTTTGTGCCAGCGTCAGTTTGTCTTACTTTAACACACAAACACACACTCAAACACCATCCTTTTGCTACTGAGGTGCTTAGGAGCTGGTTTTGGTGTTCTTGGGTTGCTTTGAGCTTGAAAAACCTGCTGGAGTTGCAGTTGTAAAGGTGGTCATCAAGGGTGAGTTTCTAACCCTTAAAACCCCCATTCTCGCTTAATCTTTTGAGCCTATTTGCATACTGTTTTAAGCTTATCTCTTTACTGGAAAAAGTTCTGTTTTTGCATGCTTAAAAAGTTTGTTTAAGGTCACTTTTTCGTTTGGGGTGATCTACCCCCTCTTAGGCCTTGTTTTGAGCCATCCCTTTAGGCTCTTGTTGTAGCCTTTGCATGACCTTTCTACCACTAAAATCTAGAGGATTTTCAGTGGTGGAAAAGTGGTTTTGGGGTCTTAAATAGGAGAGGGTCATCCCCTCTTCTTGTGTCTTGTTTACTTGCTTCATATGCCTCATGTTTGAGCATCTTTGTTAAGCTTATGTTGGCCATATCTTAGCTTGTATTTGTGGTTATTTTGCTGAGGCTTACCACTATTTTTGCTTGCTTTGGTCACTCCATGCATGCCTAATACACTCGTAGTGTAAATCTCACAAGCTAATCTTGTATACTTTATGAGGTAGTATGTCATTCTAGCTTATGTTGAGTCCATTTCAGCATGTTCTTGGGCTTGTTTTACCATGTCATACCCTTGTTCGGGTTTGGTTTGGTCACCCTTTGCATGCTCCTTGCACTTGTAGTGCATTTCCATGAAATAGCCTAACATGCATCATGCTTTAATATGTCATTCTAGCATGCTTTTAGCTTAACTTCATGAAGCTTTTGTCCATGTTCTAACATGCTTTAGCTTTGATTTGTGTTGTTTTGACCATGCATGACTTGCTTTGTATAGCTATAGTGCATTCTAGCTTGTTAGGTTTGTGTGTCAAGTCCACTAGCATGCTTTACTAGGACTATTTGAATGATTTGGCATCATTTATTATGTGATTTCAGCCCATGTTTCATGCTCATGCACTTGCATTTATCACTCATTCAATGCGTTAGAGGGTTGGCCCATTTATGCCTTAACAAGAACCATTGTGTATGCCTCCATGCCTTAGCTTGCGAGCCATCATTTCAGTGCTTATTTGGGGTTATTATGCCATGATATAACTCTGATTTCTATTTCCTAAGTCATTCCATGCTTAGTCTTAATAGGTGTAGTGTAATCCACCTTATTTGCCTTGTATGCATCATGCATTATGCCCTCCATGCTAGCTTATTTTGTCTTCCTTCCATGCATGTTTTAGACTTATTTTAACATGTTCAAGGACTATTTTGGGTTGCCTTGATGTAGACGTCCCCGAACGCCCCAAGAGGACGGGTCCCATTCTGTTCGTTTTGGGTTCACTACAGTTCAGGACTCTCAAATTGTCACGGTTCTTAATCTGAACCAAAGAGTCCAAATCCGGCAAATCGTTTTGAGAAACAGATTTTTGAAAAGAAGTGCCAAACATGGACTTCTTTGCCAAATACAGAGTCGCCACCTAAATATTTTATTTTGGGAAATTTAGGAAACCTAGACTCGGTGCCAAAGGCCACGTGTCCGTCATCACCAAAGTTGCCTCGGCTCGAGAGCTTGGGTACGATTGGGGAAGGTCAGCTATGAGCACCCCCTTTCGCCCGATCCGAAGATCGGCCTCTACTAATCGTGATATCCGTTTTTGAAAACGTTACGTGTTCTTATTCCGGTTATTAGCCTAGATTTACTACATTATGCGCACAGCAAACAAGTACAGACTAGATCGCCTAATTTGGAACAAAACATTGCATATCCGTTTGTTTGGAAAACGCTTTGGAATTTGCTACTCACAAGTAGGCTAAAATACGGATTTCAACGAGTTATCCCAACTCAAACAATCCAACCTTCACCCACAGGCATTCAAGCAGTTCATCAAATAAGCATCTAGCCTCATGGTAATCAATGCTATCATGTTAACGTTCACACTCATGTGAGATGCTAAAGCATAAAGAGCTCACCTAGTACTCCGTGCCAAAACAAGAACATGTTAGCAATCATGCATGATCCAAGTCTAGGTTTAAATTCCTAATGTAACGCATACGAAATGTCACTAGAGTAGGCTCGGCTTAGTCTATAAATGAAATGTGAAAATGCATAAGTAGCATGTATTCAAGTCAGATTTGAAATACTTATGCTGTTAGTATGATGCGCCAAGCCTGGTGCATGCAAGACTAATGAATGATGCACGTATGCATAGCATAAAGTATGCTAAAGTAAACATGCCCTAATGCTAACCATCAAAAGCAGGTAAGTAAAAGGGAGAAAGAAGTGGGGGTTGGAAGACATGCACACACGCACCCACACTTATTACAGATTTGCCCTCGCTCGGAGGGACCGAAAGAATAATAAAAGTTAATTAACCTGCAAGCTAATTAAATATTACAGACCAATTAATTAATTAACAAATTGACTAATCTAATGAAAGCAGTAAACAGCCTCGGGAAGAGGGCCCAATGCAATGCGCGCTCGGCTCCGCTCGAAAAGTCACTGCCATGCACAAGTTGCCTCTTCTTTGACTGTTCTGCTTCTCTGAAAATTGCACAACTCCCGTGGTTGCTTCTCTGAGTGTTGTGGAACACCACCGGCTGAGTGGGATCATCATCGGCCATTTTGAAGTGGTCATCGACCGTCCATTGAGCTCTCGGCCAAATATATTTGGTCGGTCGGCAATATATATGGGCGGCCGGCCAAAACTTCCTGCAGAAACCTGTTTGACAGCAGCAGAGGGCAGGCAAGGCATGGCAATGCGTTTCAAGCAATGTATGCACCAACCACACTCCTTATCATATTTATGACTCAAAGGAGGATGGGCCTCGATTCTCGGGACACCAATCACGCATTTCCATGCATGATGGCCCAAGAGACCAAGTAAGCATTTTGATTTCAAATGCAATGCACACACACAAACAAAGGCCCAATCCCTATCACTAGATCAAGGGACAAGGCATGCATGCTAGATGGAATGCAACCTAGGCATGCAAACTAGTATGCTATATGGTATAGAGGGGAGCATGCAAACATGCAATGTACACTAGGTACGCAACCTAAGTAAACAAGGCAAACAAGCATGGCACAACTATGCAAGCTAATGAAGCATGCGAGATGTGATCTAATCATGCAAGTGTGCAAGACATGCAAACATGCTAGCAACTTGACCAAGGGAATGCATGCCAAATGCAAGTGATTTCAAACATGCAACACATGCAACCAAAACATGCAAACGTGGATTAATGCAACAACATTTGAATAGCATGCAAAAGATGGACTTAAACTGAATTAGGCAGCTCTCGACTAGGCCAAAACAATGACTAACACGATCAAGAATGGAAGCCAAAACACATACAAATAGGCATGCATGTAAGGTCCAACGCTTAGGCACATAGAGACAAATTTTAAGCACACTTAAAAGAGGAACAACATGGGCATATGGCATGCAATGTAAGCTCTGAAAATCATGTTAATGATGGAGCCAAAACAAGCAAACAAGGTAAGCATGGCATGCAACAATGGTCCAAGATTCAAGGCAAGCCCAAGGGGGATTGAACTACACTTAATGCAACCACACATGGCATGAATTAAATGACCAAAATCAGAGTTTTAGCATGCTAAAACAAAGCCAAAAGACCACTTAGATGACATCAAAATGACTTCCACATGGAAACATACACAATGACCAAACATGGAGCATAAGACACAACCTCTTGGAGCATCAAAGGGGCCATGAAATGCAAGCATACAAGCATACTAAGTGGACTGAAATGACATGGAAAATGGTTCTAACTCACTAAATCAAAGCAAGTAAAGCATGCTCCACACTCACACACCTAAGGCTAACAAGCCAAAATGCAAGGTTGCTATACCAAGCATGTCATGGTCGACTAAAGAAATCAAAAAACAGAACTTAAGCATGCTAAAACAAGTACAAAAGCTCTACAAAGCTAGGCCAAAAGCATGCTTGAATAAGGGTTAAAACCTAGATGCATGTTAAGGCTACAATATGGCATTACCAGACATGTATGCTAAACAAGCAAGGTGTGTCCAAACCAACTAAAAACAGAGGCATATTATGACATAATAAGCATGAAAATCAGCTAAGGCATGGCCAACACACACTTAGACTAGATGCTCTCTCAAGAGGCAAAAAGGGGCCCTTTTCAAGGACAACAAGGAGAGGGGGTGGCCCTCTCCTTCCTAGGACCTCAAGGCACCCTCCTCATCACTGAAATCCCTCAAGATTTCAGTGGTGAGGAGGCCCAAACACAATGGTCGCAGAGCTCAACCAAAATGGCACAAAATGGAGCCTTTCAAGGCTTGAGAGGGGTCAAACCACCCCAAAGCTTAAAGCAACCTTAACCAACTATTTAGAGCACTAAAAAACAGAACTTTTATATGTTATACACAAAGCTCAAAAATAGGTGCAAGGTAGGAAAAAATGCAATACAAAAATGGGGAATAAAGGGACAAGTTTCTTACCTTTGTAGACCCTCTTCACCAATGGTGAACCAGCTGGTTCTTCAAGCTCAAACCAGCTCCACAACTCCAAAAACAACCCTCAAGGGCCTCAGCTCCAAGAAAAGGTGTAATGGTGGGTGTTTGTGTGCAAAACTAAGGCAAAAACACTCACAAAACAAAGAGAGAGAGAGATATATAGAGATGGAGGACGTATGAACCCTAACCCTAAAACTCAAAACCCTCTGAAAATTCTGCCTAAGTTGTCTAACCTCTAAAAGAGGGAGAGGAGGCCTCCTCTTATAGAGCTTCAATCTTGTAAGCTTACACGACAAGCTAGCTAAGAGGGAAATCCCTCCATACACGTGTATGGAGGGGAGCCAAGTGCATGCCAGCTCTATGAAAATATCTGCAAAAGCAGATGCACAGTAGTCGGCCGGCCAAAAATGCAATTGACCAAAAAAAGATAGCTGGCCGGCCATCTATAGTGCTGGTCCGCCAAGAATTTGGCCGGTGGCAACAAAACACAGCTGGTGGCCTCAAGCTATGGCCGGTGGAGTGTGGGGATGGCCCACAAGCCATTCCCTGCCCCTCCAAGGCAAAGCACAAGTGTTTGGTGCAAAACCAGACACAAAACAGTCGGGTCGAGAGATCCTGAGGCAAGGTGAGTAGCCGAGACCTCCGGGAACTCAAGACGAGCACAAACATGGATGATCACCGAGTGTTCAAGCGGTGACGTTCAAGTCTTGAGGACGGTAAAAAATAGGGTGTCTACAGTTGCCCATCTTTGACAGAACTCGAAAGTCATAACAATGACGGGAGTGAATGTCAAAACCCAGAGACGACCCATTTTTGACAAAGTCGAACACTTAGACAAACATGCAAGACAAACAAGATATGCACCCGAAGGTAGGGGCAAAATGCAAGACAATGCACAAAGCCGAACATAGCTTATGATCATGCAAAGAAAGCTGTAACGAAGCATAACATGTGACAGTTTTAAGCTAGCATACACCAAACTACACTACAATGCATAAAAGATGTAAGAGAATTATGCAACTCTCGATACGTCTGACTCGGAGAATATAGTACCTGTCCGGTTTGCCTGGTTGCACCAGCCTCAAATGAACCGTACATACAATGTCGTGCCTGCAAAGAAAGCCACTTAATAGGTACCATATCATTAGCAACATGCATAACATGCAAAATGATATGCAATATATACAAAACTATGTATAAACAATGCAAATGAAAATGCAATGCAATTGAAACAATGTAAACAATATGCAATGCAATTGAATCATGATCCAATCATGAGCGGTTCAAAGCCACACAAATGTCAAATAGATTGATGGAAGTAACAAGTCCATCTACCATAGAAAAGGTCACACAAAACTACGAGTGATGTAGACGGACACAAGAACAAGTAATTGGGTGGAATGACACAAGTGGGGAATGATCCGCTAACGAAAGAACATGATCCTAATGCAGGATGCAAAAATTACACTACAATGTAATATGTATGATGGATATGGCGTGCGGGCCAAACCAAATCTTGCCTAGGAAAGGCATAGACACAAACAAACCACGTCTAACATAGAACGGTCATACAGAACTATGAGTGTATAGACGTGAAAAGTATGGGCACATACCAGACCAAGCTCAACAAGGAAAGGCGCAAACCCTAGATGGAAGTGATGTAGTGGATGCATGCAAGCTATAATGCAGTATGCATTGGAATGGAATTGTAGACAAGTCCGCGTGGGACCGCTAAGCTACAGTTCGGACTCGATTTGTGTCACGGTTCTTAATCTGAACCAAAGAGTCCAAATCTGGCAAATCGTTTTGAGAAACAGATTTTTGAAAAAGTAGTGCCAAACATGGACTGCTTTGCCAGATACAGAGTCGCCACCTAAATATTTTAAAATGGGGAAATTTAGGAAACCCTGACTCGGTGCCGAAGGCAACATGTCCGTCATCACCGGAGTTGTCTCGGCTCGGGAGCTTGGGTACGATCGGGGAAGGTCAGCTATGAGCACCCCCTTTCGCCCGGTCCGAAGACCGGCCTGTACTAACCGTGATATCCGTTTTTGAAAACTTTACGTGTTCTAAAACCAATTATTAGCCTAGAATTACTATGTTTTGCGCACAGCAAACAAGTATAGACTAGATTGCCTAATTTGGAAATAAACATTGCATATCCATTCGGTTTGAAAATGCTTTGGAATTTGCTACTCGCAAGTAGGCTAAAATACGGATTTCAACGAGTTTTTCCAACTCAAACAATCCAACCTTCACCCACAGGCATTCGAAACAGTTTAACACATAAGCATCTAGCCACATGTTAAGCATGCTGTCATGGCAATATTCACACTCATGTGATATGCTAAAGCGGAAATACTTACATAGTACTCCGTGCCAAAACAAAGAACTTGTTAGCAAACATGCATGATCCAAGTCCATGTTAAGTGCCTAATGCGTCGCATACAAAATGTCGCTAAGATAGGCTCGGCTAATCCTAGACATGTCATGTGAAAATGCACAATTATCACATATTCAATTTTTTTGATTTGAAGTACGAATGCAATTAGCATGATGTACCGAGCCTAATGCATGTAATACAAAATGCATGAATGCACGCATGCATAGCATAAGGTATGCTGAATTTAAACATGCCCTAATCTACCACCGTAAGCAGGTAAATAAAAGGGAAGAAAGAAGTGGGGTTGGAAGACATACACACCACCCACACACACTTATTACAGATTTACCCTCACTCGGAGGGACCGAATAAATATTACAAATTAATTAACTACGCAAGCTAATTAATATTACAAATTAACTAATTTAATTAACGAATTAAATAAATTAATTAAAGTAGGAAAATGCCTCGGGAAGCGTGCCACCATGCATGGGCTGCCTCTGTTTTCCTTCCTTTCCTCCTCTGGAGGCTGTCAAAGCCTCAGGACTGATCCCTTGGACAGAGAGGATCACCACCGGCTGATTGAAATTGCCACCGGCAGTGTGGTATGGCCATCGGCACAAAATTGAATCTGTCGGCAGAGAAAATGGTGCCGGTCGGCACATTGCACTGCCGGTCGGCAGAGTATTCCTGCAGAACCTGCAACTCACAGCAACAGAGGGCAAAACAAAGCATGGCAACACAATTCAAGGCATGTATGCACCAACCATGTCCCTTATCATTGTAATGACTCAAAGGGGCATGTGCCTTGATTCTCGGACCACCTATCACGCATTTCCATGCACGATGGCCCAAGGAACCAAGTATGCAACTTTGATTTCAAATGCATGCAAACCAAACAAACCAAATAAGGCCCAATTCCTATCACCAAGTCAAGGAACAAGGAATGCATGCAAGATGCAATGCAACCTAGGCATACAAGCTAAGGATGCAACATGGCATGGCAAAGCACTTATGCAAGCATACAAGCATACATATGGCAATGCAAATAAATGGAAAGATGGACTCATACATGAATTAGGCAGCTCTAAAATAGACCTAAAACAGTGGCCAAAAGTGCTAAAGAGTGAGGGCTAAATGGCACACACACACACATGCACATAAGGACCAACACTTAAGCACAAATCAATCAACATTCAAGCACACTTGAAAGGGACAAACATGAACAATTAGCATGCATTATAAGCCTTGAAATCATGTTAGGATGGTGCCAAACCAAGCAACAAAATCAAGCCAAAACATGCAACAAATAGTCCAAGTGTTCAAAGCAAACCAATGGGGGATTGAACTACACTTAGCAAGACCAAACATGGCATGCATTAAACAACTAAAAACAGATTTTTAGCATGTTAAAACAAGGCCAAAGGACTCCTTAGATGGCATCTAAGTGGCTCAAATACAAAGGCATACACAATAGCCAAAACATGAGGCATGCAACACATGCTTATGAGGCATTAAAGATGCATGCAAGGCAATCAAGCAAGCATGGAAATGGGACTGAAATAACATATAAAGTGACCCCAAATCACCAAAACAATGCAAAGATATCATGCTACACATGCACATACTCAAGGCCAACAAGCCCAAATACAAAGGAGCTATGTCAAACATGCAAAGATCAACCCAAACGACTATGGACAGAGCTAAAACATGTCAAGATAAGCACATAATCTTCACAAGACTAAGCCAAAAACATGTTCCAACAAAGGCTAACAACCTAAGGCACATTAAGGCATAAACAAGGCATTACATGGCAACTATGCTAAACATGCATGGAGTTCCAAAACCAACTTAAAATCATGTTATATTATAGATATATAAGCATGAAAAACAAACCAAACATGCTCAATACACACTCAAGCATAGGCTTCCTTAGGAGGCCAAAATATGCCCTTTTGAAGGACAACAAGGAGAGGGGGTGGCCCTCTCCTTCTTGGGACTTCAAAGCATCATCTTCACCACTGAAATCCCTCAAGATTTCAGTGGTGAAGAGACCTCAACACTAAAATCCCGGAGCTAGCACAAAATGGCTCAAAATGAGGCCTTTTGAGGCCTAAGGGTGGTCAACAACCCTCAAACAACAAAACACTCTTAATAAACAATAAAGAGGGCCTAAAAACAGAACTTTTTTATGTTATACAATAATCACAAAAACAGCTCTAAGATAGGTATCAAATTAATGCAAGAATGGGGAAAAAAAGGACTAGAATCTCACCCTTGAAGACCCCTTCACAAATGGTGCTCCAATGGCCTCCTTGAGCTTGAATCCAACACCAAAATCTCAAAACAAACCCTTTAGAACCTCAGCTCCAAGAGGAAGGTGAAACACTAGGTGTTTGTGTGCAATAGTGAGACACAAAACACCTAGTGTACAAATAAGAGGGAAAGAGAGATAGAGAGTGTATATCTAACCCTAACCCTAGAAAAACCAGAGCTTGGTCTGTATTTTTTCTCTCCCAAAAATGTCTAAAAGCTCTCTCTTTGCCTTAGAGAGAGCCTCTCTCTATATGCCTCTTGTAAAGCTTACAAGACAAGCTTTGCAAGAGGGAGATCCCTCCATACACGTGTATGGAGGGGAGCAAAAGCAATACAGCTGTCTAAAAATATCTGCAAAAGCAGATGAACAGCAATCGGCCGGCCAAAAATGCCATCTTGGCCAAAAAGAGTGCCGGTCGGCAACAAATAGTGCCGACCGGCAACAAAGAGTGCCGGCCGGCAAACTATATTGCCGGTGGCAGCAAAAACCAGCCGGTGGCATCTAGCCACTACCGGTGATGGGTGGGGATGGTCTACAAGCCCTACCCTGCCATTCCAAGGCAAAACACAAGTGTTTGGTGCAAAACCAGACACTAAACAGTCGAGTTCAGAGATCCTGAGGCAAGGCACGCGAGCCGAGACCTCCGGGAACTCCAAACGAACACAAACATGGATAATCACTGAGTGTTCAAACGGTGACGTCCAAGTCTTGAGGACGGTCAAAAATGGGGTGTCTACAGTTGCCCCTCTTTGACAAAACTCAAAAGTCATAACAATGACGGGAGTGAATGTCAAAGCCCAGAGACGACCCATTTTTGACAAGGCCGAAGACTCAGACAAACATACAAGACAAATAAGATATGCGCCCGAAGGCAGGGGCAAAATGCAAGACAATGCACGAAGCCGAGCATAACTTATGATCATGCAAAGAAAGCTGTAATGAAGCAAAAATGCGACAATTTTAAGCTAGCATACCAAACTACACTACAATGCAGAAAGGATGTAAGAGAATTATGGAATTCTCAATACGTCTCACTCGGGAGATACAATACCTGTGCGGCTCGTCTGGTTACACCAGCTTCAAATGAACCGTACATACAATATCGTGCCTGCAAAGAAAACAAACTTAACAGGTACAATATTGTTAGCAACATGCATGACAATGCAAGGATAGTGGTGTACTCAAAATGCGTGACAGTGCAAAGCAAGTGGGGAGCATGACAATGCTGTGAAGATACAAATAGGTACGTGGAGCAAGCGGTCTACGCAGGCGACGAAACTGATCATGAACATGCGGTCTACGCAGTTGAAACATGCGGTCTACGCAGGTGATGAAACTAAACATGCGGTCTACGCGATCAAAACATGCGGTCTACGCAGATAATGAAACTAAACATGCGGTCTACGCAAGTAATGAAATTAAACATGCGGTCTACGCAAGTATTGAAATTAAGCATGCGGTCTACGCAATCAAAACATGCGGTCTACGCAGGTAATGAAATTAAGCATGCGGTCTACGCAATCAAAACATGCGGTCTACGCAGGTAATGGGATTAGCATGCGGTCTACGCAATCAAAACATGCGGTCTACGCAGGTATTGTAATGAACATGCGGTCTACGCAATCAAAACATGCGGTCTACGTAGATAATGAAATTTAACATGCGGTCTACGCAGGCAAAACATGCGGTCTACGTAGATATTGTAATGAACATGCGGTCTACGCAATCAAAACATGTGGTCTACACAGGTAATGAAATTTAACATGCGGTCTACGCAGGTAAAACATGCGGTCTACGCAAGTATTGTAATGAACATGTGGTCTACGCAATCAAAACATGCGGTCTACGCAGGTATTGGAATTAAGCATGCGGTCTACGCAATCAAAACATGCGGTCTACGCAGGTATTGTAATGAACATGCGGTCTACGCAATCAATGGAATTAAACATGCGGTCTACGCAAGCAAAACATGCGGTCTAGCAGGTAATGAAATTTAACATGAGGTCTACGCAGGTAAAACATGCGGTCTACGCAAGTATTGTAATGAACATGCGGTCTACGCAATCAAAACATGCGGTCTACGCAGGTAATGAAATTTAACATGCGGTCTACGCAGGTAAAACATGCGGTCTACGCAGGTAATGAAATTAAGCATGCGGTCTACGCAATCCAAACATGCGGTCTACGCAAGGAAAGAAAAAATTACAAACATGCGGTCTACGCAGGTAATGTAATTAACATGCGGTCTACGCAAGTAAAGAAATTGATTACAAACATGTGGTCTATGTAGGTTATGTAATTAACATGCGGTCTACGCAAGGAAAGAAAAGATTACAAACATGCGGTCTACGCAGGTAATGTAATTAACATGCGGTCTACGCAAGGAAAGAAAAAATTACAAACATGCGGTCTACGTAGGTAATGTAATGAGATGCGCAAAACCGCGCAATGGAATGCAATGCACAAAACAGTGCGACGATTTGAAATGCACAAAACAGTGCGACAGTTTGAAATGCACAAAACAGTGCGATAGTTTGAAATGCACAAAACAGTGCGCCGATTTGAAATGCACAAAACAGTGCGATGATTCGAAATGCACAAAACAGTGCGACGGTTTGAAATGCACAAAACAGTGCGATGCGCAGAACAGCGCGAACAATTTTGAAATGCACAAAACAGTGCAATGCGCAGAACAGCGCGAGGTTTGAAATGCACAAAACAGTGCGACGCGCAAAACAGCGCGAGGTTTGAAATGCACAAAACAGTGCGACGGTTTGAAGTGCACAAAACAGTACGATGCGCAGAACAGCGCGAACAATTTTGAAATGCACAAAACAGTGCAATGCGCAAAACAGTGCGAGGTTTGAAATGCACAAAACAGTGCGACGCGCAGAACAGCGCGAGGTTTGAAATGCACAAAACAGTGCGACGGTTTGAAGTGCACAAAACAGTGCGATGCGCAGAACAGCGCGAACAATTTTGAAATGCACAAAACAGTGCAATGCGCAGAACAGCGCGAGGTTTGAAATGCACAAAACAGTGCAATGCTAAGTGCGACATGCATGCCACACGGAATGTAAATGGGCTTAAATGCGCAACAACGCACGTATTCCAGAATGCATGACAATGCATGGAATGGAAATGCAATGATGATGCATGAGAAATGTGCACGATAATGCAAAGGGGTGCGTGTTGCAACGCATATAACACGTGCATAACAATGCAAATGTGTGGCACGCGACAGCGCGATGCAATGCACAGAAGTAGTGTGATGAACTCGTGCAACACACACATGGGGTAACTTTTGAATTCAAAAGGATACAAAAAGGATACACCTTGCACGAATTCGAGTGCCACGCACTGGAGACACGGCCCGCGGTCAGAACGGAGGCCGGTTGAGCGTCGGAGATGCACTTTCTTGCACTTTCTTGAGCTATGAAGACCCAAAACAGCTCAAATGGCCTAAACAAGGCTGTGGGAACCCCCACCGGCCGAAAGATGAGGCCACCGGCTGGCCATCGGCACAAAAACAATTCCATCGGCACAAAAAAAGTGCCGGCCGGCACAAAACATTGCCGACCGGCAAACAGTTGCTGATGCGGGGCAGTTTTGACTTTTCACCTTGGGTGTTATAAAATAGGGCTTCAAGCCCTATTTCCTCATTTCCTCCACGCCGAAATCCCTTGCTCTCTCTCTCTAGAGCTTTTTCCTTTCCCGTTTCTCCGTTTCTTCGCGTTCTACGCCCGTTTCGTCGTCGGATTCCCGTTTCTCTTCGCGTTTCGGACGTTTTCGACCGATCACATTCTCGTTTCGGTGCCTCGTTTGGCGTTCTCGCCTTTTCGGGGTTTGTTCCCCTCACTTTCCTCTTCATTTCCGTGCCCTTTCACATTCCGGCCTTCCCGGCCATTTCCGACCTTCTCGGGAGTTGACTTTCCGGTTGACTCTTCGTATTCCGACTCGGTTTTCCTTTTCCGGGCCATTTTCACACCACTCTCTTCATGGCGGACGACATTCCACGTGGCGGGACTCCCCCGGACCACGAGATGGATCCCGGGGTCGAGCTCTTACCACTGAGCGAGCGCCCGTTCGACCCGGCGACCTACCGGCCGGCGATCCACGTTCTACCCCCAGACGGCCTGCGTCAGTTCCGGAGCTTTGAGAGGTACGCGGCGCCTGAGCTACTACTACGCGAGCCTACCTCCCATCTGTCTTTCAGCACTTCCGAGGTAACTTGTCATCTTCTGCTTTTCCTTCTGCAATGTAGGATACAAAACTGCCATAGTTAGTTGTATGCTCTAACTGCTGAAATCTGATATGCCGTAGACCGTAGTTGACTGTAAACATACATACAACTGATATCTGCTTGAGACCGACACATGCACACACACTGCACTAGCCCTGAATCACCCAAACACACGGCGCACACTGTATTTCACTGCATAAACTGGCATCCAATATTTATCTGAATCTGTTAGATTTGCACACACGCTACATCTGTTCTGAAACACCTAAACACGCTAACACAGTACACGTATTTTACTGTAAGCACACCGGCACCTGGTATTTGCCTGAATCTGACAAACTTGCATACATGCCATATTTGTCCTTTCAAAACTGCATTTTGAATGTTGTCTTGCAATTATCATTTTCTGTTTGCAGGAGGGTTCCCATACCATTCGCGGGTATGGGAATACTGGTGCACGGGAGTGGTATGATGAGCTCCCTGATGCGGTCCAGCGCATCGTGGACCGAGCGGGCTTCGGCACCTTCTGCCGAGGGCTCTCTAGGTTGTCCACATGCAGACCTCTTCTTGCTGCTCTGGCGGAGAGGTGGTGGGACACCACCGATTCTTTCCACTTTTCTGCTGCAGGGGACATGACGATGACCCCTTATGACTTCTCGATGCTCACAGGCATCGGGGTAGGGGGTGATCCGATCCCCTTCGACACCGACATGGATGAGTGGACCGCCGCTCAGGTCCATTTACTGGGGGAGGCCCCACCGCTAGCTCGCCCAGGCTTCTTGCGGTACTCCTGGTTCGAGACACAGTTCAGGGTTCAGCCCGTTTTGGAGGAGGTGCAGATGACCCCAGAGGACGAGGAGAGGTATGCTCGCGGCTTCCTCATGTTCCTGTTCGGGACTACCATCTTCGCCGACCGGGTGAACACCGTGCCTCTCTGCCTTCTCAGCGCACTGGTGGACGTCCGGGATATTCTGCACTATGACTGGGGCGGCGCTGCTCTGGCCACCCTGTACGGATATATGAGCTCGGCTTCTCGTGGCAGCGGCCAGCTGCTTGGAGGTTACTGGCGGGCTTGGGAGGTACATTTCTTCTCCACTTTTCATTCCTGTCTCGTACTTTCTGTACTCAGTACACTGCACACACTGTGGTCTGCTCTATACTTGCTGTATACTGTACACACGGCACACACATACATTCTGCTTTACACTGACTGTACACTGCTCACACTGTACACTGTACACAATACACTGCACAACACACGGCTCTGCCATTTCTGCTTCATTCTGTATATTCTGCTTTTTCTGATAGTCATACTGACATCTGTTTTGCAGTTGTGGGTTTACGCCTACTTCTCTAGGCTTGCACCCGTACCAGTCGCGGAGCCTCCTCCGGCTGTCCCGTTCTCGAGTCGCTTCGACGGGAGATGCACCCGGCGACCACGGGAGACATTCGGCTTCTTCCGTCGATATTTTGACACCATCACCCCGGCCGAGGTATGCTTTACTTTCAGTTCATTTAGCTTCGCTTTCCCACTGCATGTTTCAATAACAGTAGATAACAAACTGTTTCTCACTTTCAGATCACTTGGCGGCCATGGGCTTCCTTGCCGTCGGCGATGCGGGGTCGGTTCCCTGGTGCTGAGGAGACCTCGCGTTTCCGGATTCTGCTTGAGGGCCCGGTCTGTCGGGCTTGGTACCTGGGGGAGCGTTTTCTACACCAGACCCGCGGGTTACCTGAGCAGATAGTCCCGGCTCACCCTCCTGCAGAGATGAGGGAGACCGAGGGGCTCACCACTGAGCAGCTGGATGATTACTCCATCGGCTGGGAGGAGGCCGGCTTCCGAGGCACCGGCGACTACCAGGAGTACGTGCGGACGTACCTGATGCGTCCCTTGAGCGGCCGTCGAGCAGAGGGGGCCAGGCCTGTAGCATCGGCGACTGGGGCCGGAGCGGGAGCAGGGGCTGGATCTTCGAGGAGGGCCCGGGTCCGTGGTAGGGGCGGAGTGCGGGGAGGACGAGGAGTTGGCTGGCCTGCCCTGCCTGCTGTACTAACTTTCCAGGGGCAGGGTGGGTCGACCTATCAGATCCCCTTCGTCCCTCCACCGGCTGGTCATGAGTTCATTGACGTCCCCGACTTACCTCCGGTATGTTCTACTGCATTTTGTACAGTCATTCATCTCAGTTTACTTGATATTCCACAAAATATTGATGCATCTGATACTTTTGCAGGCCTCTTCTGAGTACACCCGTCAGTCGTTGGCGATGAATGCCTCGATGATGGGGATGCTCCAGCGGACTTTTGACCTCCTAGCCGTCTACAGCATACCGGTATGTCCTTTTGACACTGGCCTCAAACCATTCATACACTGATTCGCATAATCTGATGCACGGCACAACGCGTGATACACTGATCTCACAGCATCTGACACACTGCATACACTGCATTCTGCACTGTACCCTACACTGATAAACTGCTCACGGCATTTCATACACTGTACTCACACACTGCATTCTGCATTGCTAAACTGCTCACGGTATACTGATGCATTTCCCTTTTCGTGAACTTTTCAGCCTCTTTTCCAGATTCCCATGGCAGGAGGTGCTCCAGCTAGACCTTCTGTCCCTGCTCGGAGGAGAGACGAGGAGGGCAGGATATTTCCCCGTACCAGGGGAGGGCGTACTCACGTCGGGAGTAGCTCGCGGGCTCCAGTCCCGGATGATGACGACGACGAGGAGTCAGAGGCGGAGGCCGAGGCGGAGTCCGAGTCGTCGGAGGAGGAGACCGGAGGCGGTTCTAGCTCGGGCTCTGACGACGATGCTGATGATGCTCCTGGACCCTCGTCCAGGAAGAGGACCAGGACGGACTGACAGCCCTCGGAGCGCTCGACAGAGATGCGGATTTTTGTTATCTTTCTTCTTTCTTGTACTTTTCTTTTTGTTGGTAGATAGATTACCTTGTACTGCCGCAGACAGATTTTGTTTCCAAAACTTGTACATTTGAAAAGATAGTTAAATGAACAGATTTTTACTTAAAAAGTGTTACATTCACATATCTCATGCATTGCATTGCATCTCATCATGTTACACCTCAATGTAAATGAAATTGATTAGCTATCTGAAAATTAAACACTTGCACTGTAATAATCAGATAACTAAACAGCCAACAGCAAAATAACCCAAGCAACCCACTGCCTGATTCTGGACACACAGCCCTTGCTTTACTGGGGATTAATCTGCACAGCCCATAACACAACATTCGTTTCATTCTGCACACGGCAATTCTCAAACAAACAGCCCAATCTAACAGGACGGACCTCAAAGATGGAACCGGTTGGAGTCGAAATGCGTTCAAATGTAGAGAATGGCACAGCATTCTGAGCATAAACAATTTTTGAAATCAAATGAGGTTTTTTTTTTTTTTTTTTTAAACCGGGATATCGAGCCTACCACTGAACACAGCGGGGAGGACTCAAACAAAGAGGTACACGACCTAAACACAACGAGACACGCTCGGGAGAGACTCAAAACAAAAGACGAGACCGTCAAATGAAAGAGACACGACACACAGACGCGTAAACGAAGATGGGAGACCTCGGACCACGAGGAGCCAGTTCAATCTGGGTATTGTTTCCCACCCTTTCTCATTTGTGATCCTCACATCACTCGACTCTCAAGCTCAGATTTTCTCTCAAAACCCTTTTCCTCACTTTTCTCTCAACTTACACCTCTCTATTCTTCATATCTCTCATTTTTCATCCCTCCCCGGGGTGATTGACGGATAAATAGAAAGGTGTGGGTTCACGCCCGATGCCGTTAGCTCACAGCTATTTCTTCTGGCGGGTAGAGCGCTCTTCTGGAAAGTACGTCGATGACGGGGGAAAGACAGAACGCGTGGCTCGACTGTGCCCCTAGTTCATCATTTTAACCATTTTTTTGTTTTTGCTTTCTACTAAAACAATTTTGACCAATATGAGAGTTAGATTAACATACTTGTTCGACTTTTGATTTGAAAATCATGCAAGTCAGGTTGCAAGCACTGAAAGTTTTCCTTTTTGGGTCCAAGACAATGGTCCGATTTTGGAAAATGGAATAGTTTTCGAGAGGATAGTCAACCTCAGTAAAAATTTTCAAAAACTATTTTTCAAACAGCTGATGCTCAACAAGCACAGAACTTACCCTTCGAGATGCGCAACCTCGGATCGGAGGCAATGGAAAATTGCCCCTGGTTTGAAGGGGGGTGGGAGGCAACGGAAAGTTGCCCCTAGTTTGGAAGGCGGCTCACAGTGGCTC
The DNA here is from genome assembly GCF_055761805.1 of Camellia sinensis. Taxonomy (NCBI): domain Eukaryota; kingdom Viridiplantae; phylum Streptophyta; class Magnoliopsida; order Ericales; family Theaceae; genus Camellia; species Camellia sinensis. Next base: position 214,192,989 of record NC_138961.1, on the reverse strand, counting down.
GTGGCAATGGAAAGTTGCCCCTTGTTTGGATGGTGCCGCAGCAATCCGTAGACAGTCTTCATTGGCGGTGGTCGAGCTCTTGGACACAGAGATAACGAAGACAGTCACAACAAATATATGGACACAGTCGCCTTTGGAGGGTGTTGGCGGCTGGACTTTGAGATGAAATCGAAACCATTGCATGGACTGAGACGCTATAAAAGCGTTGGGGGCTGGACTTCATGATGAAGTTGCCTACGTATCCCAAACATGGGAATCAAGCCTTACGTAGTTCCGGTTAAGGTACACTCGGGTATTTTAACCTTCACTTTGTTTGGCTCTCACTTTTGCCAAGGCGCCCAATGCGGGTTTTCGACCTTGCGAGCTTCTTTTCATTTTCTATTTCTTATTTTTTGTTCCTTTTTCTTTTTTCTGCTTTTCGTTTTTTTTTCTTTTTTTTTGTCTTTTTCTTTTTTCTCTTGCTCTAACTTTTGCCTGGGTCGCCCTTCCGGGTTTTCGGCCCAGCGAGCCTCTCAAAGGGTAAAAGTGTAGCGAGTCCATGCCAAATGGTTTTTTTTTCTTGGGATTGAAGCCTCTCTGTGTCCAGGAGAACGGCTGTTGCACTGATTTGCAGAAGAACCCTTCACGGTTGCTCAACGAGCTTCTTTCGGCGATATCCACTCCTTCTGACTTGACTTTTGGTGCCTCTTACTCGAGGGCTACTTCGAAACTGGCCATACAGACCTTTCACGGCGTTTGTCCGTTGAACATTCTGAACGTTCTGAACGGGTTCAAAGTCGGAGAACAAGTAGATTAAATCTTGAGGCTGAGAGCGATCCTAGGCTGCGCAATCTCAAGAGCGATTCCACACAGGTCTTCGCAGGGCCGCGTAAAACATTTGCTTTTGAAAGTTTTTAAGAAAGCGACAAATCGCTCGCGCCGAAGATAGTGTGGAACCAATCTGGATCAGGCCAGGATCCTTCTCAGTACTCACGCCGACAAGCATGATTTCATTCATAAAAAGGCTTAGCACGCCTTTCTTTCTCTCAAAATGATCAAAATTTTGCAAAACCCGAGGAATTCCTTCCTCTTCGTTTTTATCACCGCAGTGTTCAAAAGGTTTGTTTTTTGAAAATCTTAGGTTAATGCAATGAGTTTGGCGCGCAGGAGAGCAGGCGAGATGTACTGTCAGCCCAATCAAATTCTCTGGCACTTATGCTGAAAGCAAGCATGAAGTTTGAGATAGCAACAGCTGTTTCATTCAGATTTGTTGGTATAACTGGCCCCTCGGCAGAAACAGACTCAAAAAACAAAAATGGGTAATTACAAAACAAAACGGTGTTCGGGACAACAACCCCAGAATCACCAGGGATTATATACAACGGGGACTGACTCGATACAACAAGACAGACCCTTAAGCAAAAGACTGACTCAAGACAAAGAGACAAACTCAAAACAAAAGACTGACTCGATATCCAAGTCAGGATTTACAAAACTCGGTTTCACCGATGCTCAAAAATGCGTGCCAGACGCTTCAAAAATGCACCAAATGTTGCCCGCAGGCGTTTCACTTCATATACTCGCAGTATCTGAGCCCTCGAAATCCAACAACTGAGTGGTGACGGGCTTGCCCGAGGTGGGTGCTAGGATAACCTTGTTATCAATCAAATCCTGCACTTCATGACGAAGGCGGAAACATCCATCGGTGCTGTGACCGGACTATTGGTGGTACGCGCAGTACAAGGTAGCATCATGAGTGGCGGGGAGATTCTTCGGGAGTGGCCGGGGCTCCAAAGGCTTAAGATGCCCATTCTTCGCCAATATTAGCAATGCCCTAGATAAAGGCATGTGGAGGTCGTGAAAGACCCTGCGCCCTCGGGGCAGGTACTTTGCAGTTTGAGGATTCTTGCCAGATGCGCTGGCGAAAGGATCAGCTGGCGCTGCCTTGGCCTTTTGAACCTTTCCCGGTGCAGGGTTGGGAACTACAGGAACTGTCTGGGCATGACGGGGCCCATCCCGGTTTTCTGCCTGGCTTGAATTGCCTTTGATCGGAGTGGGGAAAGCATCATCCACAGCTTTGGTCACTATTGCAGACGTTTGTTGCTTGTTCATCCCTCTGACTTTCAGAGCCTCGACTGCCCACAGCAGTTGCTCAATGGGGTCGGCATCTATCTTTACGTTGTCTTTTCCTCTGGCCTCAGCCTGATCAAGGGTCGGGGTTGGTGCTGGCATGTCGTGGCTATAGCCGGAAGCCACCTCTGGCTGGCTGAGCTCTATCACAATCCGCCCCAATAGCGGGGGCTCCTGTGGTACAAAATTCCCGGCATACGGCACCGCTGGAGGTGAAGTCGATATTCCATAGGCGAGGTCTGCCACAGACCTTTGGAGATCGCCTATCATCCCCATTAATTCGAAGGTGGTGGGCTCACGAGCCTGGTATAACTGGGGAGCCCAAACCGGGTGCACAACGGGCGACCTGGGCGGGTATGACATACTGATGTTGGCCTCACTCTGCGGAGCGGTTCCCTGCTCCGATGCAGCCGTCATAACCACAATTTCTTCTGAACTTTGTGTCGCCATAAATCTTGCCTCAACAAAGGGGAGACACTGGCTATTCTGTATCAACTCTGCAACTCTCTGAACTGAAAGAAAAACATACAGCATTTCAGCCCAAACTGATCAAACACGGGTATAGCCAAACAACTGTACCCTACTGCTGATCATTGTTCCCAGATTTCTGTTCCCAAAATACTGAATCTGATACCCGCGGATAACTGATTCTTGATAACTGATTCTCAACAATACTGATTCTGGCGCCTTCGGGCCCGATACTCAAACTCGCAAACTGGTATATGCGTTCTTGTAGAGATACACTCTAAAAGCACATAGCAAGTAAAGAGAACAAAACACCCCTATGTTGGGGTAGGGTTTCCCTGTCCTATTTTGTCAGGAGCTAGGGTTTCACTATGCACGCAGCGGTTTCAAACAGCCTAACATCGGGTGAGCAACCTGTCCTAGTTTGGAATGGTCACTATGGATTTCGATATGCACTAGGTTGAATGGTCAAAAAGGGTGCCCCGGTAAACCGGGGTTTGTGTTCCCATGCTATCAGAGCCCATAGTCGGTCAGCCTTATGGACATGCCTTGACAAGACAAGCCTCCGGCAAACCGTTCAAGAATGGCAGATGGCAAACACTGTGCTCCTAGGCGCAACAATGCACATGCAATGCAAAGAGACACATAAATGAAATCAAAATAGGATATCACGAGTTCGAGTCAAGCTCTCTAAATTCCACAGCAGAGTCGCCAGAAACTGTAGACAAGTCCGCGTGGGACCGCTAAGCTACAGTTCGGACTCGATTTGTGTCACGGTTCTTAATCTGAACCAAAGAGTCCAAATCTGGCAAATCGTTTTGAGAAACAGATTTTTGAAAAAGTAATGCCAAACATGGACTGCTTTGCCAGATACAGAGTCGCCACCTAAATATTTTAAAATGGGGAAATTTAGGAAACCCTGACACGGTGCCGAAGGCCACATGTCCGTCATCACCGGAGTTGTCTCGGCTCGGGAGCTTGGGTACGATCGGGGAAGGTCAGCTATGAGCACCCCCTTTCGCCCGGTCCGAAGACCAGCCTCTACTAACCGTGATATCCGTTTTTGAAAACTTTACGTGTTCTAAAACCAATTATTAGCCTAGAATTACTATGTTATGCGCACAGCAAACAAGTATAGACTAGATTGCCTAATTTGGAAATAAACATTGCATATCCGTTCGGTTTGAAAATGCTTTGGAATTTGCTACTCGTAAGTAGGCTAAAACACGGATTTCAACGAGTTTTTCCAACTCAAATAGTCCAACCTTCACCCACAGGCATTCGAAACAGTTTAACACATAAGCATATAGCCACATGTTAAGCATGCTGTCATGGCAATATTCACACTCATGTGATATGCTAAAGCGGAAATACTTACATAGTACTCCGTGCCAAAACAAAGAACTTGTTAGCAAACATGCATGATCCAAGTCCATGTTAAGTGCCTAATGCGTCGCATACAAAATGTCGCTAAGATAGGCTCGGCTAATCCTAGACATGTCATGTGAAAATGCACAATTATCACATATTCAATTTTTTTGATTTGAAGTACGAATGCAATTAGCATGATGTACCGAGCCTAATGCATGTAATACAAAATGCATGAATGCACGCATGCATAGCATAAGGTATGCTGAATTTAAACATGCCCTAATCTACCACCGTAAGCAGGTAAATAAAAGGGAAGAAAGAAGTGGGGTTGGAAGACATACACACCACCCACACACACTTATTACAGATTTACCCTCACTCGGAGGGACCGAATAAATATTACAAATTAATTAACTACGCAAGCTAATTAATATTACAAATTAACTAATTTAATTAACGAATTAAATAAATTAATTAAAGCAGGAAAACGCCTCGGGAAGCGTGCCACCATGCATGGGCTGCCTCTGTTTTCCTTCCTTTCCTCCTCTGGAGGCTGTCAAAGCCTCAGGACTGATCCCTTGGACAGAGAGGATCACCACCGGCTGATTGAAATTGCCACCGGCAGTGTGGTATGGCCATCGGCACAAAATTGAATCTGTCGGCAGAGAAAATGGTGCCGGTCGGCACATTGCACTGCCGGTCGGCAGAGTATTCCTGCAGAACCTGCAACTCACAGCAACAGAGGGCAAAACAAAGCATGGCAACACAATTCAAGGCATGTATGCACCAACCATGTCCCTTATCATTGTAATGACTCAAAGGGGCATGTGCCTCAATTCTCGGACCACCTATCACGCATTTCCATGCACGATGGCCCAAGGAACCAAGTATGCAACTTTGATTTCAAATGCATGCAAACCAAACAAACCAAATAAGGCCCAATTCCTATCACCAAGTCAAGGAACAAGGAATGCATGCAAGATGCAATGCAACCTAGGCATACAAGCTAAGGATGCAACATGGCATGGCAAAGCACTTATGCAAGCATACAAGCATACATATGGCAATGCAAATAAATGGAAAGATGGACTTATACATGAATTAGGCAGCTCTAAAATAGACCTAAAACAGTGGCCAAAAGTGCTAAAGAGTGAGGGCTAAATGGCACACACACACACATGCACATAAGGACCAACACTTAAGCACAAATCAAGCAACATTCAAGCACACTTGAAAGGGACAAACATGAACAATTAGCATGCATTATAAGCCTTGAAATCATGTTAGGATGGTGCCAAACCAAGCAACAAAATCAAGCCAAAACATGCAACAAATAGTCCAAGTGTTCAAAGCAAACCAATGGGGGATTGAACTACACTTAGCAAGACCAAACATGGCATGCATTAAACAACTAAAAACAGATTTTTAGCATGTTAAAACAAGGCCAAAGGACTCCTTAGATGGCATCTAAGTGGCTCAAATACAAAGGCATACACAATAGCCAAAACATGAGGCATGCAACACATGCTTATGAGGCATTAAAGATGCATGCAAGGCAATCAATCAAGCATGGAAATGGGACTGAAATAACATATAAAGTGACCCCAAATCACCAAAACAATGCAAAGATATCATGCTACACATGCACATACTCAAGACCAACAAACCCAAATACAAAGGAGCTATGTCAAGCATGCAAAGATCAATCCAAACGACTATGGACAGAGCTAAAATATGTCAAGATAAGCACATAATCTTCACAAGACTAAGCCAAAAACATGCTCCAACAAAGGCTAACAACCTAAGGCACATTAAGGCATAAACAAGGCATTACATGGCAACTATGCTAAACATGCATGGAGTTCCAAAACCAACTTAAAATCATGTTATATTATAGATATATAAGCATGAAAAACAAACCAAACATGCTCAATACACACTCAAGCATAGGCTTCCTTAGGAGGCCAAAATATGCCCTTTTGAAGGACAACAAGGAGAGGGGGTGGCCCTCTCCTTCTTGGGACTTCAAAGCATCATCTTCACCACTGAAATCCCTCAAGATTTCAGTGGTGAAGAGACCTCAACACCAAAATCCCGGAGCTAGCACAAAATGGCTCGAAATGAGGCCTTTTGAGGCCTAAGGGTGGTCAACAACCCTCAAACAACAAAACACTCTTAATAAACAATAAAGAGGGCCTAAAAACAGAACTTTTTTATGTTATACAATAATCACAAAAATATCTCTAAGATAGGTATAAAATTAATGCAAGAATGGGGAAAAAAAGGACTAGAATCTCACCCTTGAAGACCCCATCACAAATGGTGCTCCAATGGCCTCCTTGAGCTTGAATCCAACACCAAAATCTCAAAACAAACCCTTTAGAACCTCAGCTCCAAGAGGAAGGTGAAACACTAGGTGTTTGTGTTCAATAGTGAGACACAAAACACCTAGTGTACAAATAAGAGGGAAAGAGAGATAGAGAGTGTATATCTAACCCTAACCCTAGAAAAACCAGAGCTTGGTTTGTATTTTTTCTCTCCCAAAAATGTATAAAAGCTCTCTCTTTGCCTTAGAGAGAGCCTCTCTCTATATGCCTCTTGTAAAGCTTACAAGACAAGCTTTGCAAGAGGGAGATCCCTCCATACACGTGTATGGAGGGGAGCAAAAGCAATACAGCTATCTAAAAATATCTGCAAAAGCAGATGAACAGCAATCGGCCGGCCAAAAATGCCATCTTGGCCAAAAAGAGTGCCGGTCGGCAACAAATAGTGCCGACCCGCAACAAAGAGTGCCGGCCGGCAAACTATATTGCCGGTGGCAGCAAAAACCAGCCGGTGGCATCTAGCCACTGCCGGTGATGGGTGGGGATGGTCTACAAGCCCTACCCTGCCATTCCAAGGCAAAACACAAGTGTTTGGTGCAAAACCAGACACTAAACGGTCGATTTCGGAGATCCTGAGGCAAGGCACGCGAGCCGAGACCTCCGGGAACTCCAAACGAACACAAACATGGATAATCACCGAGTGTTCAAACGGTAACGTCCAAGTCTTGAGGACGGTCAAAAATGGGGTGTCTACAGGAATATATACAATGGATAAGGTACGCGGGCCAAACCAAATCTTGCCTAGGAAAGGCATGTACACAAACAAACCACGTCTAACATAGAACGGTCATACAGAACTGAGTGTATAGACGTGAAAAGTATGGGCACATACCAGACCAAGCTCAACAAGGAAAGGCGCAAACCCTAGATGGAAGTGATGTAGTGGATGCATGCAAGCTATAATGCAGTATGCACTGGAATGGAATATATACAATGGATAAGGCACGCGGGCCAAACCAAATCTTGCCTAGGAAAGGCATGTACACAAACAAACCACGTCTAACATAGAACGGTCATACAGAACTATGAGTGTGTAGACGTGAAAAGTATGGGCACATACCAGACCAAGCTCAACAAGGAAAGGCGCAAACCCTAGATGGAGGTGATGCAATGAATGCATGCAAGCTACAATGCAACGTCTACAATATGCAATGGAATGGATATAGTGGATTAAGGCCTACGGCCAAACCGTATCTTGCCTAGGAAAGGCATGGACATAAACAAGCAATGTCTAACATAGAACGGTCATACAGAACTATGAGTGTATAGATGTGAAAAGTATGGGCACATACCAGACCAAGCTCAACAAGGAAAGGTGCAAACCCTAGATGGAAGTGATGTAGTGAATGTATGCAAGCTACAATGCAATATCTACAATATGCAATGGATGGGTGTAAATGCGATATTTACAGTGATGCATGACATATGCACTATTGGTAATGAAATGCATGACATATGCAATGTATATAAGGGATGCATGACATATGCACTATCTACAATGAATGCATGTCATATGCATGTTGTTGTTTTTTTTTTGGTTTTGTTTGAAATGCATGTTGATGCATGCAAGAGACAATGCATGGAAATGCATGTTGCTCTCTTTTTTTGTTTTTCTTTTGAAAATGCATGATAATGCATGATTGTGTTTTTTTTTTTTTTTTTTTGTAATGCAAATGATGCATGTTGACGCATGCTGATGCAAATGCGTGACAATGCACATCTTTTGATATGCATGACAATGCATATGATCTTGGATGTGCGACCACGCACGTCGCTTGAAATGCTTATGAATTTGAATGCGCGACGATGCGCATCGCTTGAAATGCATGATAATGCATGTGAACTTGCCAAAAGTCGTTCGGGCACGACAAACACTGAAGGACTTGCACCTTCAGAGGATTTAAGGTCTCCTAGACCGAGCGTATTTAAGGTCTCGCCGGATCATGGCGAATGCATAACAATGCAAACATAATGACGTATAACTCAACACGTGTTTGCAAAACAACGTATGTGGGGAAACTTTCGAATCTTAAAAGAGACAAAAGGATACAAAAAGGATACACTTGCACATATTCGAGTGCCATGCACAGAAGACACGGTCCGAGGTCAAAACGGAGGCCAGTTGAGCTTCAGAAAGGCATTGTCTTGCACTATCTTGAGAAATAAATGCCCCAAACTATACATCTGACCCAAACAAGGTTATAGGAGGCTCACCGGCCATCAGGGGAGGTCACCGGCCATCAAAACATATCACCGGCTAAATATTTGGCCGACCGGACAAAGATGTAGCCGACCGGACAAATGTTGCTGAGTCGGGACAGTTTGGTCTTTTTGCCTTGGGTCTTTTAAAATAGGGCTTCAAACCCTATTTTTCTCATTTCCTCATAGCCAAAATTTCTCCCTCTCTCTCTCTAGAGTATTTCTCGAGCCTCTATTCTCCGTTTTCCTCGGTTTTCGTGCCCGTTTCGTCATTTGATTCGCGAATATCTTTACGTTTCAAACATTTTGAACTGAACATTTCTTCGTTCCGGTGTCTCCTTTGCTATTTTCACCTCTCAGGGTTTGTTTTCCCCGAGTTTCTCTCGATTTTCGTGCCTCTTCCATTTCCCGGCTTTTTCAGCCATTTTCTGCCCTCTCGGGGTTGACTTTTTGTTGACTCTTCGCATTCTAGGCCGATTTTCTCTCTTCCGGCCATTTTCACACCACTTTTGACATGGAGGATGATATTCCATGGGCAGGACTCCCCCAGAGCATGAGATGGATCCAGAGGCCGAGCTTCTCCCCTTGAGCGTCCGCCCATTCGACCCGGCGGCCTACCAGCCGGCGATTCACGTGTTTCCTCCCGACGGACTTCGCCAGTTCCAGGATTTTGCGAGAGGTGTGCCACCAGAGCTTCTTTTGCATGAGCCCGAGACGCACTTTTCATACGGCGCTTCCGAGGTATATTCTCTCCCGTTTCATTTTCCGCAATGTAGAACACTTAACTACCATAGTTGATTCTGCTCTTTAATTGCTTAGCCCGGATAAACCGATACACTATATGTTGTAGTTGACTGTGAATACACTTCCACTCGATATCCATTTGAATCTGAACATGTGCACACACACTACATTTGCCCTGAACCACTCAAACACACGGGTACATCACATGTTGTAGTTCACTGTGAGCATACCGGCACTCGGTACCTATTTGAATCTGAACACGTGCACACGCACTATATCTGTACTGAACCACTCAAACACACTGACACATCATATGCTGTAGTTCCCTGCTAGCATACCGGCACTCGGTACCTATTTGAATCTGAACACGTACACACACGCTATATCTGTACTGAACCACTCAAACACACTGATACATCATATGCTGTAGTTCCCTTCTAGCACATCGGCACCCGATGTTTGTTTGAACCTGAAAACGTGCACACACGCTATATTGCCACCAATTCTGAATACTCTTCAAAACTGTACATTTTATATTCTTCGCAACTATTTGCTTTTGAACAGGGAGATTCCCATACTGTCCGCGGGTATAGGAATGTTGCCACCAGGGATTGGTACATGGAGTTACCGGACTCAGTCCGTCGCATTGTTGACCAGGTCGGATTTGGAGCATTCTGCAGGGGACTCTCGCGCCTTACTGCGAGCAGACCTCTCCTTGCTGCTTTAGTGGCGAGGTGGTGGGACACCACCGACTCTTTCCACTTTTCTGCTACGGGAGACATGACGATGACTCCCTATGAGTTCTCGATGCTCACCGGCATCGGGGTAGGGGGTGATCCGATCCCCTTCGACACCGACATGGACAAGTGGGAGGCTGCTCAGATCTACCTGCTCGGTGAGGTGCCGCCTCTCATACGTCCCGGCTTCGTTCGATATTCATGGTTTGAGGTCCAGTTTAGAGTCCAGACAGCCTTAGTTGAGGAGGCTCCGATGACCCAGGAGGCGGTGGAGCGATATGCACGTGGCTTCCTCATGTTTCTGTTACGGACAACTATCTTCGCCGACCGGGCAAACGCTGTGCCCCTTTGCCTGCTTAGCGCTCCGACGGATAAGTCAGTGTAAACTCTCTTGGTTGCTTATATCTCAAGTTAAGCTTACTTGTTCTCACATACCTTTTTTAGCTAATGCTCTTCTTATTTATGGGCGTCCTTGATATTGATGATTGGGCCCTCCTCTCGTCCAATGAACAATCGCTCATTCGGCTTGATGTTCATATTCGGCCCGGTTTACACCTGATTCTTCGGCCGATCTGGTTATTCGGCCTTTGTCTCTTCGGGATAGAGCCGTATGTTACATGACTTGATTTCTTTCTTTAAGTTATTCGGCTGACCTACGCAATAATATACTCAGCCGCCACAATTGCCCCCCAAACATCCTACTAATATCAATTAGCTAGCATGTTTGGTTCTGGACTTAGAGGGTCGAAAAAAATATGGCGGCTTCCCTTATTCCAATGCAAGCGTCAGAACGCCTACTCTTTTTAGGCATGATTACAATTTCCCACCCCTTCGTACGCTTCATTCATTTAATATGATTTGAAATCATGTTGTCTCTTTGTTTGTATGCTTTTTCAAATGCACAAGGTTTCTCGTTGCCTGTCAGTACACCTCCCTTGCTTCACGCCCTCTGCAACTTCTTTCCGTTCTTCATTGTCCTCATTTCTTGTAAGTTTTTCTCCCTTCCATTTCTACTCCTTTTCCTTGTTTGTTTGCTGTTTAGAATGTCCACTTTGCCTACTATGATGGCGGAACATTTGAGAGCCCTTCTTTCTGCGGATCGAGTTTCTGGTTTTTGTCGTCATTTTTCTATTGCCGATGACATCCATCTATCACTCTTGGCAGAGAATGTGATTGACACGGAGAGGACTGATGAGAGTACAATTGTCTTTCCTTACCTGTCAATCACTGAGGGCGGAGTCTGTTTCCCCCCTCATCCACTCTTGAGGGTTGTCCTTCACCATTGGGGTTTAATCCCTTCTCAACCGTACGTAAATTTTTACCGAATAATAATGAGGATTGTAGAACTAAACTAGCGCCTTAGGCTTAACCTTGGAATCCCTGCCATTCGGCATTGTTATGCCTTGGCCAAATCCTCTGGTCGGCAGGGGTGCTATTTCCTCAGGGCCAAGGACACTAACCATCATCTGGTGACAATGTTTGCCAGCTCTGGCAAGCGTGTTAATGATGTCATGGTCGTTGGTCGTGGTAACTGGGAATTCGGCGAGGGCAAAGATCGTCAAGATCCAGTGCCTAAGTGAAGAGGCGAACCAGGTGGCCATTTGATCCCCCACAAATTTTTACAAAATATTTACTTGGTTCAAATTCTGCATACTTACCGTATTATTTATGCAGGAAATGATTTGAAAAAATTTCTTGTTTCGGCCGACAATGCTGTACTTGCGCAGATTAGAGCAGCACTCCAGTTCTTCGGCCATCTGAATCTCCCAAAACAAGGGAGGGCGGCCCACATTCTTTTGAGATATGAGCCGACCTACATTACTTTTTTGGCAGCAAATAACATTCCGGTTCCGAGGGGTGAACAACCCCTCACGGCGCTTATTTTTCCGAGCTTCAAGAACCTTAGGAAGATTGGTTTTGAGGCTTCAGAGTCAGAGCCAGTGGACGAACAAGTAGCTGAAGCGGTCGCTGAGCAGCCGAATCAACCACCCCAGGAAAGATCCGACGAATTAGAGGAAGAGATTGACGCGAAACTAAATTTTGCTTTTGAAGAAGCCGGCCTTAATCCTCCATCCACTTCTGGGCGAGCGGACGTGTCCTTCGAAGACATTTTCACCGACTTGGGGGACCTACCCGACTCGTATGTTGACAACATGGCCGGCAAGTCGCTTACTCGATTGGCCAGTCAGAAAAATGTCGAGAGCATGGCTACTCGTGGGAAAGCCGAGGCCGAGCGAAATGAACCTCCGCCCCCTCCACTTGACACTAGGGAAAAAACTCCACCTGCTCTCGTTGAGGAGGTGATTCAGACCGACGTGGATGAAACAGAGCCTGTTGTCGATGAACAGGACCAAGTGATAGAAAAAATTGGGGAAAAACGTCCGGCCGAACAAGAAGCCAGTTATTCGGAAGACCTAGTGGATAAACGGCCACGAATGGAAGAGTCAAATTTGGTCAAGCCGTTTATAATACAACCAAGGATAAGGAACATGCATGTTACTTCCGATGCATCGGTTGTAAAAGATCCAACTGTGGCCTTGAGTTTGGCCTCGTCCATTTCTCAACCGGTTGATAGAGCAACCTTTAGGGCAGAGCACGATCTGCTGTCCATCACGTTAGCCGCTCAATCGGCGATATTGGTATGTGATCCTTGTTTGTAATTTTTGCAAGGCTAACCAAAAGAAAATTCATATTGGCTTACCGATTTCTTGTTTTGTAGGCGGCAGGAAGGATTGCAAAGATTAGCTGTCACCACATCACGCTATCGAACAGATCGGCTTTCTCACAGCCAAAGTGGAAAATGAGAAGGGGAAGGTAGCAGAGGCCTCTCTCAGAGCCGAATCTGAGGCCAAGAAAGCGATGGCAGAGAGAGGGAGAGCCGATGTCGAAGAAGAAAAGGCCAAAGCTACTGACCGACTGAGATTGGCCACCGAAGAGAGGGCGAATGCCAATGAAGAAGTGCTTAAATTGGCCAACGAGACAATTGCCAAGTTGGAGGCCGATCTGGAGGAGTTGAGGAGGGCGATGGCAAACGCCGAATCCAAGATTTGCAAGTCATTTCAAGCTGGCAAGGATGCGGCCTTTGTCGGATTATGTAGAAGAATTACCGAAGTTCGAGAACAGTGGGTTCAAACATGGCTGGCTCAAAGCCTTAGCTGCCGCTAACGTGGTATCGGAGCAGCCGATTCCGTATGAGCAGGTAGACATTGAGCTGCTGGAGTCTGATCCTGAAGACTGACCTAGAGTCCAAGTATTTTTCATTTTGTTTTGGTATCCTGTGTATGTAGATTTTGTTAGAATTTTGACTGTTTATTTTTGTCAGAAGCTAACGCAGGGTAGTTTTCATTTGTAAAATGACTTCTGTTTGTGGGCAATTTATGAATGAAAATTGCTTTTGCCTTTCTGTCTGATGACTTTTGCCTTTTTGTCTGATGAATGCGCTTGTTAACAGCTAAGTAAGATGTACAAACGTGAAATGTGTTGAATGGAACAAACTATTGAATTAATCTAGCGCAAAAATAACTGTATAGCACTGCAACTTAGCCGAATATATTAGTGAATATGCCCTCGCCCCAGCAAGTTGATGAACAGGACCGCTGAAAAATGACAGTTCAGCGATTTGCTGGGGCATTGGAACGTCCTAATGCACAACACTGATATCTAGGCCGAATAGATTGATAAATCTACCCTTGCCTCATTAAAATTGAATAGCTCTGATATTTAGGTTGAATAGACTAATATTTAGGGCACAATAGCAATTCGGCTTGGAGCTCTGATATATAGGCCGAATAGATTGATGAATCTGCCCTTGCCCCAGCAAGTTAACGAATAGGAATAACAAGGCAAAAGTTGATGAATGGTAGTTCATGAGTTTGCTGGGCACAATAACAATTCGGCTAGGAGCTCTAATATTTAGGCCGAATAGATTGAAGAATGATGAATCTGCCCTTGCCCTAGCAAATTGATGAACACGGCCGATGAATTAATGAACAAGACCGCCGATCCACGTCAGTTTGAGGCGCAGAGCATTGAAAGGAATGCTTTGGGAACGCTGCACAAGCGATTAATAAGATGGGTGAGGGTTGCGCTCGTTTAGAGTCCATATTGGTGTCCAAATTTGGCAGATCACAAGAGGGAGAAGAGTAGTGGGTTGGAACTAGGTGTCTAGAAGGCTATTTTTCAACAGCAGAGAAGAAGGGAGAACACTCGCGGAGTTGGACGCAGAGATGAATCGAGGTTGCGAGCCTATGCGTACGGGGAGAAGGACGTCGAGGGAACATGAAAAATGCCAGTCCCCACGTCATCGAAGTAGGTCACCCATAAGGGAAAAACAGCAATGGGGCAGCTCTCCTCTACCATGCTCGAGAGGAGAAACCAGTGCGACACCGTGCCCATTAAGTTTTACGATTTTTGTAGGGAACAAACCGAAGACGGAAGCGGATTCAGTTGTGCACGACCCAAATGTGGCAGTCGAGTTCGCTCGACAAATTTTTCCACCAGAAGTCCAGCAGTCGATGGTCGGTCAACCTGATTTCGAAGTGTTTTGGGAGGGCATCCATGGAGCGGTGAAAGGGCTGTATACCGCGTATGAAATTGGCATGCGTCTTCATGCCGCGTGGTAGGAGATAGAGCAGAAGGATGAACGCATTCGAAGCTTAGAAGCTCACGCAGAGAAGGCTGAGCGTGAACTGAGAAAGGTCAAATCTGCCGAGACACAATCGGCCGGCCAAGCTAACCCGATTGTGGAAGAAAGGGTGACCCAACGGCTTATAAGTCATGCTATTGCCAATCGAGATACGACAAGCATGTTTACAATAAAGGCCGCAAGGACCAGGGCTTATGAAAAAGGCTTCCACGAGGGCCGAAAAGTTGGGATACAGAAGACTAAGGAAAATCTCGCTGAGGAGGTCTGCCGATGTGAGAATCGGGGATTTAAGCACGGGTGGGTCAAGGCTCTCCAGGCCGCAGATGCTCTTCGGGCAACAGGTGTTGATTTGGCGTTGCCGCTATAGTAGAGTCATCATTTTCCCTTTGTGGCTTTCGAAGTTGAGAAGAGCAATGACGAGGGGAGTGCTGAATAAAACTGAACATATTGTATTGCTCTAACATAGATTGGGAGCGAATTATGTGTTATCGATTAATTCAATGAAACATATTTTTTTAAATGTTTGCGTGTTGTTTCAATTTATGTTTATGAATTCAGTTATGATCATCTTTCATATTTCGTCAACTGCGTTTATGCTTATCAATCATAATACACGAAAAGCACGCCGAATTCGGAGGCTTTTATCTTGGCCAATCGTGAATTCCACGAAGGGCGCCCCGAATCCAGAGTCTCACTCAGCCCAAAAGTGTTATTCACTGATGGGGCTCCAAATTCGGAGGATTTCATCTTGGCCAATCGTGATATCCACGAAGGGCGCTCCAAATCTGAAGTCTTACTTGGCCCAAAAGTGTCCTTCACTGATGGGGCTCCAAATTTGGAGGCTTTCATCTTGGCCAATCGTGATATCCACGAATGGCACCCCGAAATCGGAGCCTTACTCGGCCCAAAAGTGTCATTTACTGAAGGGCGCTCCGAATCCGGAGTCTTACTCGGCCCAAAAGTGTCATTCACTGATAGGGCTCCGAATTCAGAGGCTTTTATCTTGGCCGATCGTGATATCCACGAAGGGCGCTCCAAATCCAAAGTCTTACTCGGTCCAAAAGTGCCATTCACTGATGGGGCTCCGAATTCGGAGGCTTTTATCTTGGCCAATCGTGATATCCACGAAGGGCGCTCCGAATCCGGAATCTTACTCGGCCCAAAAGTGTCATTCATTAATGTGGCTCCGAATTTGGAGGCTTTTATCTTCGAACTAAAATTTCAAATAGTGAGATAAGAAATTTTGCATTATAAAAGTGAAAGTTGTACAAGGTGAATATTCAAAACAAGTTATCATGCCCCATAAGTCGGGTTTGCATAGGGGCCGTCCCAGTTAGGACCCAATTTTCTATCAGCCGGATTCCTGGTAGCTGGAAGTACTTTCTTGAGGACCAACTCTCCTGGTGTATAGCAGCGTAGCTGAACACGTTGATTACACGACTAAGCAAGCTGCTGCTGGTACTGTGCCATGGATGCAAGGGCACAGTCTCTTCGTTCTTCAATCAGAGTCAAATCCAAGGCCAACATCAAGTCATTTCGGTCCATATCAAAAACTTTTGAGTTCAAGGTTAGGAGGCTGATCTCCAAGGGGATGATTGCCTGGGTTCTAAAGCATAAAGCAAACGGTGTTTCCCCAGTGGATCGCCTCGGAGTAGTGTGATGAGCCCACAACATACTCGGCAATTCTTCGACCCATCTACCTTTAGCTCTCTCCAGCCTCTTCTTAATGCCATCCAAGATGGCTTTGTTGGAGGCTTCAGCTTGACCATTGCTCTGTGGATAAGCCAGGGTGGGAAAATAGGGCCGAATACCATATGTGCTGCACAATTCTCAGTAGACGCCATAATCAAACTGGGTGCCGTTGTCTGAAATAAGTGCTCTTGGAATGCCGAATCATGTTACGATATTTTTCCATACAAAACGCCTAACATCATAATCACGGATGTGTGTTAGTGCCTCCACTTCGACCCGTTTTGTGAAGTAATCTGTCACGACAAGTAAGAATCGCTTGTTACCTGGGGCCTGTGGCAATGGCCTGATGATATCAAGCCCCCATTGAGCGAACGCCCAAGGATTGGTGATTGAGCTCAACTCCTCGGCAGCCAAATGGGTTAAAAGGGAAAACTTCTGGTACTATTCACATTTCTTGACATAACACTCAGCATCAGCTCTCATGGTCGGCCAATAGTACCCCTATGTTACAGCTCAATGAGCCAAAGAATGCCCACCAAAATGGGCACCATAACTACCTTCATGTATTTCAGTCAAGAGTTCTTCGACTTTATCCGGATGAACGCATTCTAGGTCTGGACCAAAACGGGATTTTTTGTAGAGCTTTCCTTGCGGATCTAAGTAATATCGCAGGGCTTTGTTTCGTAGTTTGTGCGCTTCTTTCCTGTCTGTTGGGAGCTGTTCGGAAGATAGAAATGTAGTGATAGGGTCCATCCAACTTGGACCTGATTCTATGATATTGATTTGAATTGACTCTGAGGGGGCAATGCTCAGCTCAAGGATGAATCCTACTTCAATTGTCCATTTAATTTCTAAGTTGATAGCAGAGGCTAGGCAAGCCATGGCGTCTGGATGTGTGTTCTTGTAGACGCGCCCCGGGGGGCCCCATGCTACTAAAGTTCGGACTCAAATGTCACGATTCTTAATCTGATCCCACAATGTGCGATGTGAGATTGATAAATCACCAAAGAGTCCAAATCTGGCAAATCGTTTTGGAAAACTGATTTTTTAGAAGGAAGTGCCAAACATGGACTGCTTTGCCAGATACAGAGTCGCCACCTAAATATTTTATTTTGGGGAAATTCAGGAAACCCTGACTCGTTGCCTAAGGCCATATGTCCGTCATCACCAAAGTTGCCTCGGCTCGGGAACTTGGGTACGATTGGGGAAAGTCATCTATGAGCACCCCCGCTCGCCCGATCAAAGATCGGCCACTACTAAACATGATATTTTGCTTTGAAAACATATGTGTTCTTATTCCAATTAATTAGCTAGAATTACTACGTGATGCGCACAACATACAAGTATAGACTAGATCGCCTAATTTCGAATAAAGCATCGCATATCCGTTTGTTTGGAAATGGTTTGAAGTTTGCTACTCGCAAGTAGGCTAAAACACGGATTTCAATGAATTGTCCTGATTCAAGCAATCCAACCTTCACCGACAGGCATTCAGACAGTTATATCATATAAGCACTTAGGCTCAGGGCAAGCATGTTGTCATGTTAACACTCACATACATGCAAGATGCTAAAGCATAAACACTCACAATGTACTCCGAGCCGAAACAAAGAACATGTTAGTAATCAAATGTATGATCCAAGTCCATGTTAAGATGGCTAATGCAACACATGCAAAATGCAACTAGAAATAGGCTCGGCTATTCTAAGATGTCATGTGAATGCTACATTTGATACATGTATTCAAATTGGAATTTGAAATACAATGCAGTTAGTATGATGCGCCGAGCCCGGTGCATGCAATACAGATGAATGATGCAAACATGCATAGCATAATATATGCTAATGGCAATATGCCCTAAATCTAACCATCGTAAGTGGTTAAATAAAAGGGAGAAAGAAGTGGGGTTGGAAGACATGCATCACACACACGCACGCTTATTACATAATTGTGCCCTCTCGACGGAGGGACCGAAAGAATAATACAAAGTAACTAATTAACTGACTAATTAATTATTACAAAACACTTAACTAATTAACCAAATTAATTAAGCTACAAAAACAGTAAAGAGGCTTCGAGAAGAGGGATGCATGCATGCTCGAACGGCATTGCTCGGAAATCCATCGCCATGCTCATGCTGCCTCTGTTTACACTGCTCTGCACCTCTGAAAACTGCACAAGTCTCAAGGATGCTTCCGAATCACCTTTTGAGCATTTTGGGATGTCACCGGCCAAAAGTAAAGGCCACCGGCTAATAGGAACTGGTCATCGATTATTTGTGGGGATCTCGGCCAACAATGCAGAGCCGGCCGGCACTGAAGATGGCCGACCGACCATCTCTTCCTGCAGACTCCTATTTTTGCTGCAACAGAGGACAGACAGAGCATGGCAATGCATTTTCAAGGAAATGTTTGCACAACCACCCTCCTTATCATGTTTAAAGCTCAAAGGAGTATGGTTTTCGACTCTCGGGCAACCAATTATGCATTTCAATGCATGATGGCCAAAGGAGCCAAGTGTGTATTTTAATGTCAAATGAAATGCACACAAAACATATAAAGGACCCCAACCTCTATCATGGTTTATCAAGAGGCAAGGGATGTAAATATGTCAGCAAAACTAGTGCAACATGAGCATGTTAATGATCATGTCATACAAGGCTAAAGGTAACAAGCATGCCAAATGCAATGCAACCTAGACAAGCATGCAAACATGCAAGGCATGTGACAACATTTAAAGATAGGCAAGCATGTAACAACATACGAGGCAAGCATGCAACAACATGCAAGGGACAATGCATGCAAAATGCAAAGCAACTTAACAAAAGGGGCATGCCAAATGCAATACAACTTAAGTATGCAACAACATGCAATAGGCCAAATATGTAACAACATGCAAGGCAAGCATGCAACAACATGCAATGGATGGACTTAAAGCAACATGGACAGCTCTCAGGTAGGCCCAAATCAGTGGCCAAAATGATGCGACAAAGGCATAAATATGCATACAAACACGCATGCAAATTAACCTAACACTTAGGCATAAAAGGGCAACTTTTGAGCGCACCAAAAAGGGGGGGGGGGCAAATATGGACATATGATAAACATGGTAAGCTCTGAAATCATGTTAGGGATGATGCCCAATCAACCAAATAATGCACATAAGGCAGGCAATAAAGCCCAAAACTTGAAACTAGCCAAGGGACTCAAAACCAAGGCTACATGAAGCAAGCCCCAAAGGGATGAGGGGACCTAAAACAGTCCCAAGGCAGATCTGAACAAGACCAAAAGTGAGCTCAAAACTAGCCAACACAAGCTAGAACACAATGCCAAAACATGAGACATGCAAGGCCACAAAAGAGGTATTACACTACACCTAACACAACCAAACATGGCATGACTTAAGCAACCAAAATCAGAGTTATGGCATGTCAAAGTAAGCCCAAAAACCCACTTAGATGGCATCTCGAAGACCTAAGCATGATGGCATACACAATGGCACATTCATGAGGCATAAAACACAAACCCTTCAAAACAATAAAGGAGTGACAAATGCAAGTATATGAGCATACTATATGGACTGAAATAACATAACAAGTGATTCCAAATCACTGAAATTAGCCAAGTAAAGTATGCTAGCGACTTGGACACTTAATGGTCGCATGCTAAAATGCATGGCGGCTATATGAAGCATGGCATATATGGTCAAAACAACTCAAATTAGAGCTTCAGCATGTTATAACAAGACTAAAAGATTCATGGAGTTGAGCCAAAATCATGCTAGAAACATGGTTTAAAGCATGATGCATGTTCAGGCAAATCATGGGATTACAAGACAAGTACATGAAGCATGCATGGTATGTCTAAACCAATTCAAAACAAAGCCTAATATATACTGAAATGAAGCTAAAACAAGCCAAGCACACATGCTACAAACATAAGCCATTTATGCAATCTTTCAAGACAATAAGGAGAGGGGATGACCCTCTCCTATTTAGGACCTCAAAACCACCTCTCCACCACTAAAAATCCTCTGGATTTCAGTGGTAGAGAGGTCATACAAAGACAAGAACAATGGCCAAAAGGGATGGCCTAAAACAAGGCCTAACAAGGCCTAAGAGGGGGGGGGGAGGGAACAACCCCAACTTCAAAATGACCTCAAACAAAGTTCTAAAGCAAGAAAAATTAGAACTTTTATCAGGTATAAGTTAAGCATAAAACAATAAGCAAGAAGGGCTAAAAGCTTAAGCAAGAAATGGGTATCTAAAGCACGGAACTCACCCTTTGTAGAACCTCTTCAAGAAGGAAGCTCTAGCGGGTTTTCTGAGTTCAAACTAACCCAAGAACACTGAAATCAACCTCCTAGCACCTTAGCAACCAATGATGGTGCTCTAGTGTGTGTTTGTGTACAATAGTAAGACAATACTACACTTTTGTGTACAAAACAAGGCTAAACCAAGAAATATAGATACAAGGGTGTATCTATTCTCTCAAGAATAGATTTTCAGAACCTCTGAGGAGGGAGGAGGAACTCCCTCTTTATAGAAGTTCAATCCAAAGCTTCTAAGAAAAGCTAAGCAAAGGGTGTAAATCCCTCCATACACGTGGAGGTGGTTAATTGCGGATGCCAGTTGTGCCAGCTGGCACAAAATATCTGCATAAAGCAGATGAACAGGGTTCGGCCAGCAAAAATGGACGATTGATCAACACAATGGCCAGCCGACCAAAAACAGTGCCGATCGGCCAACACACTTGGCCGATGGAAAGAACACAGGGCCGGTGGCCTCAAGCCTTGGCCGGTGGGTTGAGGGCATGGCAGACAAGCTGCCCTCTTCCTTTAGAAGCAAAAACACAAGTGTTTGGTTCACAACCAAGCACAAAACAGACAAGTTAGGAGATCTTGAGGCAAGGCGCGTGGTCGAGACCTCCGAGAACTCAAAACGAACACGAGCACGGATGATCATCGAGTGTTCAAATGATGACGTCCAAGTCTTGAGGACGGTCAAAAATGGGGTGTCTACAGTTCTGATCCCGGGTTATTTGATTTAATTCATGATGGTTGAATTTTGCCAGCAAAGAATTCGTCATTTTCATGTAAGCTGCCATACGGTCATTTTTGGCTGCGTATTCCCCCTTCAATTGGTTGATGACTAGCTTTGAGTCGTAGAAGATAAGCAGACGCCGACCACCAAGGAGATGTGCATTCCATAAGCCGGTTAACAACGCTTCGTATTCGGTCTCATTGTTCGATGCTTCGAAGCCCAGTTTGATAGCCTAATCAATTATTGCCCCGTCGGGAGCCATGATCACTACGCCCACCCCACTACCACGTTGATTGGATGATCCGTCACAATACAACTGCCAAATGTCCCTAATGTAAATTCTCCAGTTTGGCTTAGGTTGAATTTGATCAGACTTAAATTCGGCGAGAGATCCAGTGAATTCGACTACAAAGTCGGCGAGCACTTGCCCCTTGATTGAAGTTCTAGACAGAATTAAATATCGTACTGGTTGAGTTCGAGAGCCCATTTTGAAACGCGCCCTGATGCTTCTGCACTATAGAGTACCAAGCGGAGGGGGTAGTCCGTTAGTACCCTAATGGTATGCCCCTGAAAGTAATGCATCAGTTTTCTTGCTTCCATGACAAGAGCAAAGATAAGTTTTTCCAAAGGAAGGTAGCATGTTTTAGCGTCAACCGTTGCTTTGCTCACATAATAAACTGGCCGTTGCTCTCCTAGTTCTTTCTTTAATAGTATGACACTAACAGCCCGGTCGAAAACTGCCAGATATAAAATGAGCAAATCACCTGCCAAAGGTGTTGTCAAGAGTGGAACTGATCTGAGGTAAGCCTTGAAACCTTCCAAAGCGGCTTCGCACTCGGGGTTCCATTCAAATGCTTTACCCTACTGAAGGATATGAAAGAATTGTCGGCAGCGATCTGTTGAACGACTGATGAATCTGTTGAGTGCGGCGGCCATTCCCATCAACTTTTGAACCTCTTTGACTGACCGATGAGAGCCGAGTTCTAGAATTGGTGTGATTTTCCTCAGGGTTGGCTTCGATTCCGCGGAGGTTAACAATGTAGCCAAGGAATTTACCGGATCCGATGCCAAAGACACATTTGGAAGCGTTCAGCTTCATTTTGTATTTGCGAAGAATGCCAAATGTCACTTCCAGATCGGCTAGATGGGTTTGCTCTTCTTTGGACTTGACCACCATATCATCAATGTACACTTCTATAGTACGGCCGAGTTGCTCCTTGAACATGGCAGTGACTAGTCTTTGGTAGGTTGCCCCCACATTCTTCAGCCCGAAAGGCATAACCTTATAGCAATAGGTTCCTCTCGGGGTGAGGAATGCAGTTTGTCTTGGTCCTCCGGATGCATGGAAATTTGATGGTAGCCTCTGTATGCATCCAGGAAGCTCATATGTTAAAGATGTGCCGTTGCATCTACAAGTTGATCAATTCTAGGAAGGGAAAAGCAATCTTTGGGACAAGCTTTGTTTAAGTCAGTGAAATCCACACAAATACGCCAAGTTCCATTTTTCTTCTTTACAACCACAATATTCGACAACCATGTAGGATAGGTTAATTCGCGGATTGCCCCGGCATCAAGTAACCGATCAACTTCTTCAACAACGGTAGCAGTGTGTTCCGCGGCTGACCGTCGACTTTTCTGAATAATCGGCTTACATCTGGGATCAATGTTTAAGCAGTGTTCAGACACAGATGGATCCACCCCCTGCATCTCATATGGTGACCATGCAAATACATCAAGGTTGTTGAGTAAGAAGGAAATCTACTCCTGCCTGTCGACTTTATTCAGGGAGGCGCCGACCATGAAGAACTTGGGAGCCTTTTCACTTGGGAGCCGCCCAACATCTTCGAGGCTCTCTCGATCCGGCATCTCAATTGAATTCACTTCCATCTCTCTTTGTGTCTTTGCGGCAAGAAGATAACATGCCTGTGCTAATTTCTGGGAAACTCAAATTTGCACAATGCCGCGTTCAGTCGAAAAGCGAAGTAGTTGATGATATGTGCTTGGCACGGCCTACATGGTATGCGGCCAAGTTCGTCCCATGATAAGATTATACAGCGAAAGAAGTTTGACAACCAAAAATTCTACATCCACTGACCAGGTGCCCACCCGAACCGGTAGTGTGATTTTGCCCAACGGATATTTTGGATTAGCATTGAACCCGAATAACATATAATGAGTTGGGGCCAGGTCTGACTCAGTGAGGCCGAGTTTGACGAAGGTCTTGTAGTACATAACTTCCGAAGTGCTCCCCTGATCAATGAGAACACGTTCAATGGTGAATTGGTTTACGCGTAGCTCAATGACCAAGTGATCAATGTGGGGGAGTATTACGGCGGCCAAATCAGAATCATCGAAAGTAATGCTTGCAGCTTGATGGGGCCGTTTTGCTGGTGTGATTTGCTTTTGGAGGTTAGGATGTGACTGAATTGTATGTACGGCAGATTCCGTCAGCAAGCTATATATCATATGGATTACGCCAAGTGGAGGTGAATCCTGCCATAAAGCAACTGTTTTGGTTGAGTTGTTCTTTCGGACGTGTTGCTTAAGCCGACCGTTTTGCACCAACTCCTCAAGGTGATCTTGCAAAGCTTAACAACTGTCGATATCGTGACCATGGTCTTTGTAATATTCGTGCCGCCTATCCCGTCTCCCCGTGTCGGGATGTCCCACCATCTTGGGTGGCCATTTGAAGGACGGAAGATGTTAAACTTTAGACATAACCATGTTGATTAGCTCCGACAACTCCGTATATTTCTTGTCCACACGCCTTATGCGTCTGCTATCCACTTGAAGTTGTTCATTAGCCCGGTGCGGACATTGGTCATTTGATCAGCGTGAATCTCGTCTTTTGTCTCATTTAGTTTGATTTCGTGGTTCAAGGCTTCGTGATGGTATAGAATTTATCGACTGAACGATTTCAGATGGGGCCGTCTTGCTGGCCTTTGTAGACGTGCCCGAACATCCCGGGCTCTGCGCACGAAATGACGCGAAATCCCGTTTTGTTCATTGAGCTACTACAGTTCTGAATATAATCTCACAAAGTGCAATGTGAGACTGATAAATCACCAAAGAGTCCAAATCTGGCAAATCGTTTTGGAAAACTGATTTTAATAAAAAAGTACCAAACATGGATTGCTTTGCCAGATACAGAGTCGCCACCTAAATATTTTGTTTTTGGGGGGAAATTTAGGAAACCCTGACTCGTGCCTAAGGCCACGTGTTCGTCATCACCAAAGTTGCCTCGACTTGGGAACTTGGGTATGAGAGGGGAATGTCATGCAATGAGCACCCCCGCTCGCCCGATCAAAAAGATAGGCCTTTACTAAGCATGCTATTTTGTTTTGAAAACATATGTGTTCTTATTCCGCTTATTAACTAATCTTTACTACGTGATGCGCACAACACACAAGTATAGACTAGATCGCCTAAGTTGGAACAAAACATCTCATGATTGTTTGAAAAAGGTTTGAAGGTGCTATTCGCAAGTAGGCTAAGACGTGGATTTGCCACCCTCAAGTGGGCTTAGAAAACATGATTTTGCCACTCTCAAGTGGGCTTAAAACTAGCATTTCAATGAATTCTTCGAATTCAAGTAATCCAACCTTCACCCACAGGCATTCAGGCCATTAAACACATAAGCAGTTAGCCTCATGGCAAGCATGCTGTCATGGTAACACTTACATACATGCAAGATGCTAAAGCATAAAAGCTTGCCTAGTACTCCGAGCCAAAACAATAGCTAGTTAGTAATCAATGCATGATCCTAGCTATGTCAACAATGCCTAATGAAACACATGCAAAATACAACTAAGATAGGCTCGGCTATTCTAAAATGGCATGTGAAATGCGGCAATTGATACATGTATTCAACTTGGTAATGAAATGCAATGCAATTAGTATGATGCGCCAAGCCCGGTGCATGCAAGACAAATGAATGGATGCACACATGCTATCATAAGGATGCTAATTGAAACATGACCTAAAACTAACCATTGAAAGTAGGTAAGTAGAAGGGAGAAAAACTTTGGCTTGGAAAACATTCACACACTCACGCACAATTATTACAACAATTGGCCCTCTCGACGGATGGTCTGAATAAATAATACAAATCAACTAATTAATTAACTACCCTAGCTAATTAATTATTACAAAACTCTCAACTAATTAAGCAAATTAATTAAGTTACAAAGACAGTTAAATCTTCCTTGAGAAGAGGGAAATATGAATGCTCGGTCGGCTTCGCTCCGAAATCCGTTGCCATGCCTCATGTTGCCTCTGTTTACACTGTTTTGCACCTCTGAAAACTGTGAAAATCTTGGTGATGCTTCAGGACCACTTCATGAACACTGTGAGAGGCCATCGGCCAAATGGTATGGCCATCAGCCAAAGTATAAGGGCCATCGACCACTTATGAGGCTATTCGCCAAGAAATGTTAGCCGATCGGCACTGAAGATAGCCGATCGGCCATTTCTTCTTGCAAACTGCTCCTGTTGCTGCAGCAGATGGCAAACAAGGGCATGGCAATACATTTGCAAGAAAATGTTGTGCAACTACACCCGTTATCATGTTTGGGACTCAAAGGAGTGTAGTGTTCGACTCTCAAGCCATCAATCATGCATTTCGATGCATGATGGCCGAAGAGGCCGAGTTGCACAATTCAATGTGAATGAAATGCACAAAACACATGAATGCCTCACACTCTATCATGTTGGATCAGGAGTGTCGGCGACCGAGGATTGAGGCACGTTTCGTCACTTCAAGTACGAAACGTCCCTTGGTCCTCGTGTTTGGTTTGGCACCCCAAACCAAGCACAATGCAATGCATGCAACATGGAAAAGCTATGCAATACAACATAAGCATGCTAAATGCAATACGACTCAAACATGTACATAAGGCTAAGGTAACAAGCATGCTAAATGCAAGGCAACCTAAACAAGCATGTGACAAAATGCAAACTAGCAAGCATGCAAAATGCAACCTAGACATACAAACATGCATGGCATACATAGATGGACAAGCATGCAACAACATGCAAGTTAGCAAGCATGCAACAACATGCAACATGTCAAACATGCAACAACATGAAAGATGGACTTAAACCAAAATGGGCAGACCTCAGCCATGCCTAAATCAGTGGCAAAATGCCAAAACCCAAGCACCAAAAGACATGACATGCATGCACACACATTGGTCCATAAGCTAGGCAAGAGGAATACAAATCTCAAACATGAGAAATGAGTGAAAATCATGAGAGCATGGCAATAAAGTAAGCTCTGAAATCATGTGAGGAATGATCCCAGACCACCCAAACAAGACAAGCATAGCATATTAAGAGGCTCAAAGCTCAAGGTTAGTAAAGGGACTTAAACCATGACCATGCAAAGCAAGCCTCAAAGGGCCAAGGGCAACCAAAACAATCCCAAGGTAGGTCAATACAAGACCAAAAGCAAGCTTGAACATAGCCAACACAAGCTAGAACAAAGCACCAAAGGCATGAAGCATGCAAGGATAACAAAGGGGTGTTACACTACACCTATTACAACCAAACATGGCATGACTTGATCAATAAAAAACAGAGTTATGTCATGTCAAAATAAGCCCAAAAACCCACTGAGATGGCATCCTAAAGGCCTAAACATAGAGACATGTACAATGATCCATTCAAGAGGCATAAAACACCAACTCTTCAAAAGCATCAAAAGGGTGAAAAATGCAAGTGTATGACTACACTACATGGACTGAAATCACATATGGAATGATGCCAAATCATGAAAATGGTCTAAGCAATGCATGCTAATGACTTGGACACTCAAGCCAACAAGCTAGATTGAACCAAGGCTACTCAAAATAATGCATGCATGACTAAAACAACACCAAACAGAGCTTAAACATGGTAAAAACATGACTAAAAGTTCCGTTGAGTTGAGCCAAAATATGCAAGCATGATGGTCCAAATGCATGATGCATGTCAAGGCAAATGAGAGGATTGCAAGACAAGTGCATGATGCATGTAAGAGGCTATCAAATCAACTTAAAACAGAGGTATAGCATGGCCAAATAACACCAAATACTTGCTGAAATGAAGTGAAAACATGCTAAGCAAACATGCTACCATTATAAGCTATAAATACAAACAAATGAGAGACAAGGAGAGGGGGGTGTCCCTCTCCTATTCAAGACTCCGAAACCACTTCTCCACCACAGAAAATCCTCTAGATTTCAGTGGTGAGAAGGTCAAAACAAGATGGTTCCAAAGCTCAAAAGGGAAGGCACGAAACAAGGCCAAACAAGGCCTAAGAGGGGGTAGACTACCCCCAACCAAAAAGCGACCTTAAACAAACTTCACAAGGATGCAAAATCAAAACTTTTTACAGTTTAGAGTTAAGCTTAAAACAGTATGCAAATATGTCTAAAAGCTTAAGCAAGAATGGGGGATTAAAAGGTAGTTTACTCACCCTTGAAGAACACCTTCAAGAACACAACTCCAACAACTTTCTCTGGGCAAAACCACTCCAAGAACTCTAAAACCAACTCCTAAGGACCTTAGCAACCAAAGGATGGTGTATTGCTAGGTGCTCTGGTGCAAAAGTGTGAAGAAAACACACTTTAAGGTACAAACACACACACAAAATAAAAAGAGAGAGGGAGATATAGAGAGATATATATATATATATATATTACTTGTGTATGCAATTTTCAGAACCTCTGGAAAGGGAGAGGAGGCTCCCTTCTTATAGAATTTCAATTCTCAAGCTTGTTCAACAAGCTTGAGTCTTGAAACAAATCCCTCTATACACGTGTATGGAGGATAAGAATTGTGCCCACCAGCTGTCACAGTTGGTAGAAAATATCTGAAAAAGCAGATAGAAAGGTCTCGGCTCAAAAATATGGCCGATCGACCAAACAAAGTGTCGATCGACCAAAAAAAGTGCCAATTGGCCACCACTTTTGGCGGATGGCAAGAAAACATGGCTGATGGCACAATGCCTTAGCCGATCGGTTGAGGGGTTGGCCAACAAACCACCCTCTTCCCTCAGAAGCAAAACCACAAGTCCTTGGTCCACAACCAAGTACAAAATAGACAAGTTGAGAGATCCTGAGGCAAGGCGCGCAGCCGAGACCTTTGGGAACTCAAAACGAACACGAGCCTGGATGATCATCGAGTATTCAAACGATGACGTCCAAGTCTTGAGGACAGTCAAAAATGGGGTGTCTATAGTTGCCCCACTTTGATAGAACTCGAAAGTCATAAGATGAAGGGAGTGAATGTCAAAGCCCAGAGACGACCCATTTTTGACAAGGCCGAAGACTCAGACAAACATACAAGATAACAAAGATATGCGCCCGCAGGCAGGGGCAAGATGCAAATGACATGCACGATGCCGAACATAACTTCTGATCATGCAAAGAGAGCTGTAATGAAGCATAACATGCATCAATTTAAGCAAGTGAATAAGAATCAAACTATATTATATGCAGAAAGGATGTAAGAGAATTATATAATTCTCGCTACGTCTTGCACGGAGTACATACAATACCGTCTGGTTCGTCTGGTTGCGCCAGCTTCAAATGAACCATACATACAATATCGTGCCTGCGAAAGAAAGGAACTTAACAGGTACAATATTATTAGAAATATGCATAGCAATGTAATTGAAAGTGCGTGACAATGCAAGTGAAGGGGTGCATGACAATGCAACAATTGTGCGCGACAATGCAAGCAAGGGGGGCATAACAATGCAACCTAAGTGTACACATAACAATGCGATTTTGAAACAAGCATAACAGCGCAAGGAGGGCATGTGTGACAATGCAAGCCGAGTGGGATGCATAACAATGCAGTTTGAAACAAGCATAACAATGCGAGGAGGGCATGCACGACAACGCAAGCCGAGTGGGATGCATAACAATGCAATTTGAAACAAGCATAACAATACGATGAGGGCATGCGTGACAACGCAAGCTGTAACATGTCCGCGGGGGGGACCTCGCTGCTACAGTTCGGACTCGACTTGTGTCACGGTTCTTAATCTGAACCAAAGAGTCCAAATCTGGCAAATCGTTTTGAGAAACAGATTTTTGAAAAAGTAGTGCCAAACATGGACTGCTTTGCCAGATACAGAGTCGCCACCTAAATATTTTTTTATGGGAGAATTTAGGAAACCCTGACTCGGTGCCGAAGGCCACATGTCCGTCATCACCGGAGTTGTCTCGGCTCGGGAGCTTGGGTACGATCGGGGAAGGTCAGCTATGAGCACCCCCTTTCGCCCGGTCCGAAGACCGGCCTCTACTAACCGTGATATCCGTTTTTGAAAACTTTACGTGTTCTTATTCCGATTATCAGCCTAGAATTACTATGTTATGCGCACAGCAAACAAGTATAGACTAGATTGCTTAATTTGGAAATAAACATTGCATATCCGTTTGGTTTGAAAATGCTTTGGAATTTGCTACTCGCAAGTTGGCTAAAATACGGATTTCAACGAGTTTTTCCAACTCAAACAATCCAGCCTTCACCCACAGGCATTCAAGCAATTATAACACATAAGCATCTAGCCACATGTTAAGCATGCTGTCATGGTAACATTCACACTCATGTGATATGCTGAAGCGGAAATACTTACATAGTACTCCGTGCCAAAACAAAGAACTTGTTAGCAAACATGCATGATCCAAGTCCATGTTAAGTGCCTAATGCATCGCATACAAAATATTGCTAGAATAGGCTCGGCTATCCTAAACATGTCATGTGAAAATGCACAATTATCACGTATTCAGTTCGGAATTGAAGTACTGATGCAGTTAGCGTGATGTACCGAGCCTAATGCATGTAATACAAATGCATGGATGCACACATGCATAGCATAAGGTAAGCTAAATTAAACGTGCCCTAATCTACCATCGTAAGCAGGTAAATAAAAGGGAAGAAAGAAGGGAGGTTGGAAGACATACACACCACCCACACACACTTATTACAGATTTGCCCTCGCTCGGAGGGACCGAATAAATATTACAAATTAATTAACTACGCAAGCTAATTAAATATTACAAATTAATTAATTAACAAATTAACTAATTTAGGAAAACAGTAAAACGTCTCGAGAAGCGCGCCGCCATGCGCAAGCTGCCTCTGTTTTCCTCCCTTTCCTCCTCTGGAGGTTGTCAAAACCTCAGGACTACATCCTTGGACAGAGGGGATCATCACCGGCTAGATGAAATTTCCACCGGCAGTGTTGTATGGCCATCGGCACAAAGTTGAAGCTGTCGGCAGAGAAAATGGTGCCGGTCGGCACATTACACTGCCGGTCGGCAAAGTATTCCTGCAGAACCTGCAACTCACAGCAACAGAGGGCAAAACAAGGCATGGCAGCATATTTCAAGGCATGTATGCATCAACCATGTCTCTTATCATTGTGATAACTCAAAGGGACATGTGCCTCGGTTCTCGGACCACCAATCACGCATTTCTATGCATGATGGCCCAAAGAACCAAGTATGCAACTTTGGTTTCAAATGCAATGCAAACCAATCAAACAAAACTCCCAATCCCTATCACCCAAGTCAAGGGACAAGGAATGCATGCAAGATGCAATGCAACCTAGGCATAAAAGCTAAGGATGCAACATGGCATGGCAAAGCACTTATGCAATCATGCAAGCATACATATGGCAATGCAAATGGATGGCAAAGATGGACTTAAACATGAATTAGGCGACTCTAAAATAGGCCTAAAACAGTAGCCATTGTGCTAAAAGGTGAGGGCTAAATGGCATGCACACACACATGCACATAAGGACCAACACTTAAGCATAAATCAAACAACATTCAAGCACACTTGAAAGAAGGAAACATGGACAAATTAGCATGCATTATAAGCTCTAAAATCATGCTAACACATGGTGCCAAACCAAGCAACAAATCAAGCCAAGCATGCACCAAAAGGCCTAAATGTTCAAAGCAAATCAATGAGGCATTGAACTACACTTTAACAAGACCAAACATGGCATGCATTAAACAACTAAAAACAGATTTTTAGCATGTTAAAACAAGGCCAAAGGACTCCTTAGATGGCATCTAAGTGGCCCAAATTCAAAGGCATACACCATGGCCAAAACATGGAGCATTGCAACACATGCTTTCAAAGCATTAAAGAGGCATGCAAGGCAATCAAACAAGCATGGAAATGGGACTGAAATAGCATGTAGGATGATTCCAAATCACCAAAACAATGCAAAGATGGCATGCTACACATGCACATACTCAAGGCCAACAAGCCCAAATACAAAGGAGCTATATAATGCATGCGAAGATCGACCCAAACGATTATGGACAGAGCTAAAACATGGCAAAATAAGCACATAAACTTCACAAATGCAAGCCTAAAACATGCTCCAACAAAGGCTAACAACCTAGAACATGTTAAGGCACAAATAAGACATTACATGGCAACTATGCTAAACATGCATGAAGTTCCAAAACCAACTTGAAATCATGTTATATTATAGATATGTAAGGATGAAAAACAAACCAAACATGCTCAACACACACTCAAACATAGGCCTCCTTAAGAGGTCAAAATATGCCCTTTCCAAGGACAACAAGGAGAGGGGGTGGCCCTCTCCTTCTTGGGACTTCAAAGCATCATCTTCACCACTGAAATCCCTCAAGATTTCAGTGGTGAAGAGACCTCAACACCAAAATCCCGGAGCTAGCACAAAATGGCTCAAAATGAGGCCTTATGAGGCCTAAGGGTGGTCAACAACCCTCAAACAACAAAACACTCTTAATAAACAACAAAGAGGGCTTAAAAACAGAACTTTTTTATGTTATACAATAATCACAAAAACTACTCTAAGACTAGTAGAAAATCAATGCAAAAATGGGGGAAAAAGGGACTAGTTTCTCACCCTTGTAGTCCTCTTCAACAATGGTGCTCCAATGGCCTCCTTGAGCTTGAATCCAACACCAAAACTTCAAAACACACTCTTTAGAACCTCAGCTCCAAGAGGAAGGTGAAACACTAGGTGTTTGTGTGCAATAGTGAGACACAAAACACCTAGTGAACAAAATGAGAGGGAAAGAGAGATAGGTTGTGTATGTCTAACCCTAACCCTAGAAAACCAGAGCTCTCCTCTGTATTTTTCCTCTCTCAAAAATGTCTAAAGCCTCCCCTTTTTTTTCCTTAGAGAGGGCTTCTCTCTATATGCCTCTTGTAAAGCTTACAAGACAAGCTTTGCAAGAGGGAGATCCCTCCATACAGGTGTATGGAGGGGAGAAAAAGCTATACAGCTGTCTAAAAATATCTGCAAAAGCAGATGAACAGCAATCGGCCGGCAAAAAATGCCATCTTGGCCAAAAAGAGTGCCGGTCGGCAACAAAAAGTGCTGACCGGCAACAAAGAGTGCCGGCCGGCAAACTATATTGCCGGTGGCAGCAAAAACCAGCCGGTGGCATCTAGCCACTGCCGGTGATGGGTGGGGATGGTCTACAAGCCCCACTCTGCCTCTCAAAGGCAAGATGCAAGTGTTTGGTGCAAAACCAGACACTAAACGGTCGAGTTCGGGAATCCTGAGGCAAGGCGCGCGAGCCGAGACCTCCGGGAACTCCAAACAAACACAAACATGGAAGATCACCGTGTGTTCAAACAGTGACGTCCAAGTCTTGAGGACGGTCAAAAATGGGGTGTCTACAGTTGCCCCTCTTTGACAGAACTCGAAAGTCATAACAATGACGGGAGTGAATGTCAAAGCCCAGAGACGACCCATTTTTGACAAGGCCGAAGACTTAGACAAACATACAAGACAAATAAGATATGCGCCCGGAGGCAGGGGCAAAATGCAAGACAATGCACGGAGTCGAGCATAACTTATGATCATGCAAAGAAAGCTGTAATGAAGCAAACATGCGACAATTTTAAGCTAGCATACCAAACTACACTACAATGCAGAAAGGATATAAGAGAATTATGGAATTCTCAATACGTCTCACTCGGGAGATACAATACCTGTGCGGCTCGTCCGGTTGCACCAGCTGCAAATGAACCGTACATACAATATCGTGCCTGAAAAGAAAACAAACTTAACAGGTGCAATATGGTTAGCAACATGCATGACAATGCAAATGTGGTGTACTCGAAATGCGTGACAGCGCAAAGCAAGTGGGGAGCATGACAATGCTGTGGAAATACAAACATGTAAGTGGAGCATGCGGTCTACGCAGTCAACAAAAGTGATCATGAACACGCGGTCTACGCAGGCGATGATATTTAGCAAATATGCAGTCTACGCAGGTGACGAAACAAACAAGCGGTCTATGTAATTAACACATGCGGTCTACGCAGGTGACGAAACTAAGCATGCGGTTTATGCAATCAAAATATGCGGTCTACGCAGGTAATGAAATTAAACATGCGGTCTACGCAATCAAGACATGCGGTCTACGCAGGTAATGAAATTAACAAACATGCGGTCTACGCAATCAAAACATGCGGTCTACGCAGTCAAAACATGCGGTCTACGCTGTCAAAACATGCGGTCTACGCAGGTAATGAAATTAAACAAACATGCGGTCTACGCAAAAAACATGTGGTCTACGCAGGTATTGAAATTAAACATGCGGTCTACGCAATCAAAACATGCGGTCTACGCAGGTAATGAAATTAAGAATGCGGTCTACGCAATCAAAACATGCGGTCTACGCAGGTAATGAAATTAAACATGCGGTCTACGCAATCAAAACATGCGGTCTACGCAGGTAATGGAATTAAGCATGCGGTCTACGCAATCAAGACATGCGGTCTACGCAAGTAATGAAATTTAACATGCGGTCTACGCAATCAAAAACATGCGGTCTACGCAGGTAATGGAATTAAGCATGCGGTCTACGCAATCAAAACATGCGGTCTACGCAGGTAATGAAATTAAGAATGCGGTCTACGCAATCAAAACATGCGGTCTACGCAGGTAATGAAATTAAACATGCGGTCTACGCAATCAAAACATGCGGTCTACGCAGGTAATGAAATTTAACATGCGGTCTACGCAATCAAGACATGCGGTCTACGCAAGTAATGAAATTTAACATGCGGTCTACGCAATCAAAAACATGCGGTCTACGCAGGTAATGGAATTAAGCATGCGGTCTACGCAATCAAAACATGCGGTCTACGCAGGTAATGAAATTGAGCATGCGGTCTACGCAATCAAAACATGCGGTCTACGCAGGTAATGGAATTGAGCATGCGGTCTACGCAGGTAATGAAATTGAGATGCGGTCTACGCAAGGAAAGAAATTGAACAACTATGCGGTCTACGCAAGCAATACATGCGGTCTACGCAGGTAATGGAACTAAACATGCATGACAATGCAAAATGCAATGAGATGCGCAAAACAGCGCGACAATTTTGAAATGCACAAAACAGTGCGATGCGCATAACAGCGCGAACAATTTCGAAATGCACAAAACAGTGCGATGCGCAAAACAGCGCGCGGTTTAACATGCACAAAACAGTGCGACGGTTTGAAATGCACAAAACAGTGCGACGGTTTGAAATGCACAAAACAGTGCGATGCGCAGAACAGCGCGAACAATTTCGAAATGCACAAAACAGTGCGATGCGCAGAGCAGCGCGAGGTTTGAAACGCACAAAACAGTGCGATGGTTTGAAATGCACAAAACAGTGCGACGGTTTGAAATGCACAAAACAGTGCGATGCGCAGAACAGCGCGAACATTTTTGAAATGCACAAAACAGTGCGATACGCAGAGCAGCGCGAGGTTTGAAACGCACAAAACAGTGCGATGCCAAGTGTGACATGCATGCCACACGGAATGTAAATGGGCTTGAATGCGCAACAACGCACGTATTCCAGAATGCATGACAATGCATGGAATGGAAATGCAATGATGATGCATGAGAAATGTGCCCGACAATGCAAAGGTGTGCGTGTTGCAACGCATGTAACACGTGCACAACAATGCAAATGTGTGGCACGCGACAGCGCGATGTAATGCACCGAAGTAGTGTGATGAACTTGTGCAACACACATGGGGTAGCTTTTGAATTTAAAAGGATACAAAAAGGATACACCTTGCACGAATTTGAGTGCCACGCACTGGAGACACGGCCCGCGGTCAGAACGGAGGCCGGTTGAACATCGGAGATGCACTTTCTTGCACTTTCTTGAGCTATGAAGACCATGAACTTCTCATATGGCCTAAACAAGGCTGTGGGAACCCCACCGGCCGAAAGATGAGGCCACCGGCTGGCCATCGGCACAAAAACAATTCCATCGGCACAAAAAAGTGCCGGCCGGCACACAACATTGCCTACCGGCAAACAGTTGCTGGTGCGGGGCAGTTTTGTCTTTTCACCTCGAGTGTTATAAAATAGGGCTTCAAGCCCTATTTCCTTATTTCTCTCACGCCGAAAATCCCCATACTCTCTCTCTAGAGCTTTTCCCTCTCCTTTTTCGTCCATTTCTTCGCGTTCTACGCCCGTTTCGTCGTCGGATTCGCGTTTCTCTTCGCGTTTCGGACGTTTTCCACCGATCACATTTTCGTTTCGGTGCCTCGTTTGGCGTTCTAGCCTTTTCGGGGTTTGTTCCCCTTACTTTGCTCTTCATTTCCGTGCCTCTTCACATTCCGGCCTTCCCGGCCATTTCCGACCCTCTCGGGAGTTGACTTTTCAGTTGACTCTTCGCATTCCGGCTCGGTTTTCCCTTTTCCGGCCATTTTCACACCACTCTCTTCATGGCGGACGACATTCCACGTGGCGGGACTCCCCCGGACCACGAGATGGATCCCGGGGTCGAGCTCTTACCACTGAGCGAGCGCCCGTTCGACCCGGCGACCTACCGGCCGGCGATCCACGTTCTGCCCCCAGACGGCCTGCGTCAGTTCCGGAGCTTTGAGAGGTACGTGGCCCCTGAGCTACTATTACGCGAGCCTACCTCCCACCTTTCATTCGGCACTTCCGAGGTAACTCTCTTCTTTCTGCTTTACTTTTCGCAATGTAGGATACAAAACTGCCATAGTTAGCTGTATTCTTTAATTGCTGAAATCTGATATGCCGTAGACCGTAGTTGACTGTAAACATACATAAAACTGATATCTGCTTGAGACTGACACATGCACACACACTGCACTAGCCCTGAATCACCCAAACACACGGCACTCACTGTATTCTACTGCCTACACACTGGCACCCAGTATTTGTCTGAATCTGTCAAACTTGCATACATGCCACATCTGTTCTGAAACACCCAAACACGCTGACACAGCACATGTATTTTACTGTAAGCACACCGGCACCCGGTATTTGCCTGAATTTGACAAACTTGCATACATGCCATATCTGTTCTGAAACACTCAAACACGCTGACACAGCACACGTATTTCACTGTAAGCACACCGGTACCTGGTATTTGCCTGAATCTGACAAACTTGCATACATGCCATATCTGTCTTTCAAAATTGCATTTTGAATGTTGTCTTGCAATTGTCATTTTCTGTTTGCAGGAGGGTTCCCATACCATTCGCGGGTATGGGAATACTGGTGCGCGGGAGTGGTATGACGAGCTCCCTGATGCGGTCCAGCGCATCGTGGACCGAGCGGGCTTCGGCACCTTCTGCCGAGGGCTCTCTAGGCTCTCCACATGCAGACCTCTCCTTGCTGTTTTGGCGGAGAGGTGGTGGGACACCACCGATTCTTTCCATTTTTCTGCTGCAGGGGACATGACGATGACCCCTTATGACTTCTCGATGCTCACAGGCATCGGGGTAGGGGGGGATCCGATCCCTTTCGACACCGACATGGATGAGTGGACCGCCGCTCAGGTCCATCTACTGGGGGAGGCCCCACCGCTAGCTCGTCCAGGCTTCGTCCGATACTCCTGGTTCGAGACACAGTTTCGGGTCCAGCCCGCATTGGAGGAGGTGCAGATGACCCCAGAGGACGAGGAGAGGTATGCTCGCGGCTTCCTCATGTTCCTGTTCGGGACTACCATCTTCGCCGACCGGGCGAACACCGTGCCTCTCTGTCTTCTCAGCGCACTGGTGGACGTCCGGGACATCTTGCACTATGACTGGGGTGGCGCTGCTCTGGCCACCCTATACGGATACATGAGCTCGGCTTCTCGCGGCAGCGGCCAGCTCCTCGGAGGCTACTGGCGGGCTTGGGAGGTACATTTCTTCTCCGCTTTTTCACTCCTGTCTCGTACTTTCCGTACTCTGTACGCTGCACACACTGCGGTC
This sequence comes from Camellia sinensis, assembly GCF_055761805.1. NCBI lineage: Eukaryota > Viridiplantae > Streptophyta > Magnoliopsida > Ericales > Theaceae > Camellia > Camellia sinensis. The sequence continues at coordinate 214,155,346 of NC_138961.1, read as the reverse complement.
TGCTTTACACTCACTGTATACTGTACACACGGCACACACATACATTCTGCTTTACACTTACTGTACACTGCTCACACTGTGCACTGCACACAATACACGGCTCAACACACGGCTCTGCCATTTCTGCTTTATTCTGTATATCCTGCTTTATCTGATGGTCATACTGACATCTGTTTTGCAGCTATGGGTTTACGCCTACTTCCCTAGGCTTGCACCTGTGCCAGTTGCGGAGCCTCCTCCGGCTGTCCCGTTCTCGAGTCGTTTTGACGGGAGATGCACCCGGCGACCACGGGAGACGTTCGGCTTCTTCCGCCGATACTTCGACACCATCACCCCCACAGAGGTATGCTTTATTTTCAGTTCGTTTAGCTTCACTTTCCCACTGCATGTTTCAATAACAGTAGATAACAAACTGTCTGTTACTTTCAGATCACATGGCGGCCATGGGCTTCGCTGCCGTCGGCGATGCGGGGTCGGTTCCCTGGTGCTGAGGAGACCTCGCGTTTCCGGATTTTGCTTGAGGGCCCGGTCTGTCGGGCTTGGTACCTGGGGGAGCGTTTTCTACGCCAGACCCGCGGGTTACCTGAGCAGATAGTCCCGGCTCACCCTCCTGCAGAGATAAGGGAGACCGAGGGGCTGACCCCTGAGCAGCTGGATGATTACTCCATCGGCTGGGAGGAGGCCGGCTTCCGAGGCACTGGAGACTATCAGGGGTACGTGCGGACGTACCTGATGCGCCCCCTAAGCGGTCGTCGAGCAGAGGGGGCCAGGCCTGTAGCATCGGCGGCTGGGGCCGGAGCAGGAGCAGGGGCTGGATCCTCGAGGAGGGCCCGGGTCCGTGGCAGGGGCAGAGTGCGGGGAGGACGAGGAGCTGGCTGGCCTGCCCTGCCCGCTGTACTGACTTTCCAGGGGCAGGGTGGGTCGACCTATCAGATTCCCTTCGCCCCTCCACCGGCTGGTCACGAGTTCATCGATGTCCCCGATCTACCTCCGGTATGTATCACTGCACTTCGTACAGTTATTTCATTTCAGTTTACTTGATATTCCACAGAATACTAATGCATCTGATACCTTTGCAGGCTTCTTCTGAGTACACCCGTCAGTCGTTGGCGATGAATGCCTCGATGATGGGGATGCTCCAGCGGACATTTGACCTTCTAGCCGTCTACAGCATACCGGTATGTCCTTCTGACACTGGCCTCAAACCATTCATACACTGCTTTACATAATCTGATGCACGGCACAACACCTGATACACTGATCTCACAGTATCTGAACACTGCATACACTGCATTCTGCACCGTACCCTGTACTGATAAACTGCTCACGGCATTCTTACCCTGTACTCACATTCTGCATTCTGCACTGTTAAACTGCTCACGGCATCCATACACTGTATTCACACACTGCATTCTGCACTGATAAACTGCTCACGGAATGCTGATGCATTTCCCTTTTTGTGTACTTTTTCAGCCTCCTTTCCAGATTCCCATGGCAGGAGGTGCTCCAGCTAGACCTTCTGTCCCTGCTCGGAGGAGAGATGAGGAGGGCAGGATATTTCCCCGTACCAGGGGAGGGCGTACTCACGTCGGGAGTAGCTCGCGAGCTCCAGTCCCGGACGATGATGATGACGAGGAGTCAGAGGCGGAGGCAGAGTCATCGGAGGAAGAGACCGGAGACGGTTCTAGCTCGAGCTCTGACGACGATGCTGATGATGCTCCTGGACCTTCGTCCAGGAAGAGGACCAGGACGGACTGACAGCCCTTGGAGTCGCTGGACATAGATGCAGATTTTTGCTATCTTTTCTTTCTTTCTTTGTACTTTTCTTTTTCTTGGTAGATAGATTACCTTGTACTGCCGCAGGCAGATTTTTGTTTCCAAAACTTGTACATTTGAAAAGCTAAGTAAATGAAACAGACTTTTTATCTGAAAAAGTGTTTACATTTACACATTTCATGCATTGCATCGCATCTCATCATGTTACACCTCAATGTAAATGGAACTGATTGGCTGTCTGAAAATTGAACACTTCCACTGTAATAATCAGATAACTAAACAGCCAACAGCAAAATAACCCAAGCAACCCACTGCCTGATTCTTGAACACACAGCCCTTACTCTGTTGGGGATTAATCTGCACACAGCCCATAACACAGCATTCGATTCATTCTGCACACGGCAAATCTCAAACAAACAGCCCAATCTGACAAGACAAAGCTCAAAGATGGAACTGGTTGGAGTCGAAATGCGTTCAAATGTAGAGAATGGCACAGCATTCTAAGCATAAGCGATTTTTTTGAAATCGAATGAGGGTTTTTCAAACCGGGATATCGAGCCCAACACTGAACACAGCGAGGAGGACTCAAACAAAGAGGTACACAACCTAAACACAACGAGACACGCTCGGGAGAGACTCAAAACAAAAGACAAGACCGCCAAATGAAAGAGACACGACACACAGACGCATAAACGAAGATGGGAGACCTCGGACCACGAGGAGCCAGTTCAATCTGGGTATTGTTTTCCCACCCTTTCTGATTTGTGATCCTCACATCACTCGACTCTCAAGCTCGGATTTTCTCTCAAAACCCTTTTCCTCATTTTTCTCTCAACTTACACCTCTCTATTCTTCAATCTCTCATTTTCCATCCCTCCCCGAGGTGATTAATGGATGAACAGGAAGTTGCGGGTTCACGCCCGATGCCGTTAGCTCATCGCTATTTCTTCTGGCGGGCAGAGCGCTCTTCTGGCAAGTACGTCGGTGACGGGGGAAAGACAGAACGCCTGGCGCAACTGTGCCCCTAGTTCATCATTTTAACCATTCTTTGTTTTTGCTTTCTACTAAAATAGTTTTGATCAAAATGAGAGTCGGATTAACGTACTTGTTCAATTTTTGATTTGAAAAGCATGCAAGTCAGGCAGCAAGCACTGAAAGTTTTCCTTTTCGGATTCAAGACAATGGTCCGATTTTGGAAAATGAAATAGTTTTCGAGAAAATAGTCAACCTCAGTAAAAATTTTCAAAAACTATTTTTCGAACAGCTGATGCTCCACAAGCATGGAGCTTACCCTTTGAGATGCGCAACCTCAGATCGGAGGCAATGGAAAATTGCCCCTGGTTTAAAGGGGGTGGGAGGCAACAGAAAGTTGCCCCTAGTTTGAATGGCGTCTCACGACGGCTTGTGGCAACGGAAAGTTGCCCCTTGTTTGGGATGGTGCCGCAGCAATCCGCAGACAGTCTTCATTGGCGGTGGTCGAGTTCTTAGACACAGCGATGACGAAGACGAGCACAACACATATATGGACACAGTCACCTTGAAGGGTGTTGGCCACTGGACTTTGGGGATGATATCGAAACCATTGCATGGACTGAGACGCTTATGAAAGCGTTGGGGGCTGGACTTCATGATGAAGTTGCCTACGTATCCCAAACATGGGAATTAAGCCTTACGTAGTTCCGGTTAAGGTCCACTCGGGTATTTTAACCTTCACTTTGTTTGGCTCTCACTTTTGCCAAGGCGCCCAATGCGGGTTTTCGACCTTGCGAGCTTCTTTTCATTTTCTATTTCTTTTTTTCTTTTTTTTTTCCTTGCTTTTTTTTCTTTTTTTTCTTTTTCAATCTTTCTTTTTGTATTTTTCTCTTTTTTGTATCTTTCTCTTGCTCTAACTTTTGCCTGGGCCGCCCTTCCGGGTTTTCGGCCCAGCGAGCCTCTCAAAGGGTAAAAGTGTAGCAAGTCCATGCCAAATGGTTTTTGAAATTGGAGCCTCTCTGTGTCTAGGAGAACGGCTGTTGCACTGATTTGCGGAGAATCCATCAAGGTTGCTCCACGAGCTTCTTCCGGCAAGATCTACTCCTTCTGATTTGGCTTTGATGCTTCTTGATCGAAGGCTACCTCAAAACTGGCCACACGGGCCTTTCATGGCGTTTGTCTGTTGAACTTTCTGAACATTCTGAACGGGTTCAAGGTTGGAAAACAAAAAGGTTGGATCTTGAGGCTGAGAGCGATCCTAGGCTGCGCGACCTCAAGAGCGATTCCACACAGGTCTTCGCAGGGCCGCGTAAAACATTTTACTTTTGAAAGTTTTTAAGAAGGCGACGAATCGCTCGCGCCGAAGATAGTGCGGAACCAATCTGGATCAGGCCAGGATCCTTCTCAGTACTCACGCCGACAAGCATGGCTTTATTCATAAAAAGGCTTAGCACGCCTCTCTTTCTCTCAAAATGATCAAAATTTTACAAAACCCGAGGAATTCCTTCCTCTTCGTTTTCATCACCGCAGTGTTCAAAAGTTTGTTTTTTTTTGAAAAACTTAGGTTAACGCAATGAGTTTGGCACACAGGAGAGCAGGCGAGATGTACTGTCAGCCCATTCAAATTCTCTGGCACTTATGCTGAAAGCAAGCATGAAGTTGAGATAGCAACAGCTGTTTTGATCGGCTTTGTTGGTGCAACTGGCCCCTCGGCAGAAACAGACTCAAAACAAAAACAGATAATAATTATAAAACAAAATGGTGTTCGAGGCAACAACCCCAGAATCACCAGGTATTATATACAACGGGGACTGACTCGATACAACCCGACAGACCCTTAAGCAAAAAAGACTGACTCAAGACAAAGAGACAGACTCAAAACAAAAGACTGACTCGACATCCAAGCCAAGATTTACAAAACTCGGTTTCACCGATGCTCAAAAATGCGTGCCAGACGCTTCATCAAAAATGTACCAAATGTTGCCCGCAGGCGGTTCACTTTACATACTCGTAGTATCTGAGCCCTCGAAATCCAACAACTGAGTGGTGACGGGCTTGCCTGAGGTAGGTGGTAGGATAACCTTGTTATCAATGAAATCCTGCACTTCATGACGAAGGCGGGAACATCCATCGGTACTGTGACCGGACTGTTGATGGTACGCGCAGTACAAGGTAGCATCATGAGTGGTGGGGAGATTCTTCGGGAGTGGCCGGGGCTCCAAAGGCTTAAGATGCCCATTCTTCACCAATATTAGCAATGCCCTAGACAAAGGCATGTGGAGGTCATGAAAGACCCTGCGCCCTCGGGGCAGGTACTTTGCAGTTTGAGGATTCTTGCCAGATGCGCTAGCGAAAGGATCAGCTGGCGCTGCCTTGGCTTTTTGAACCTTTCCCGGTGTAGGGGTGGGAGCTACTGGAATTGTCTAGGCATGACGGTGCCCATCCCGGTTTTCTGTCTGGCTTGAACTGCCCTTGGTTGGAGCGGGGAAAGCATCATTTATAACTTTGGTCACTATCGCAGATGCTTGTTGCTTGTTCATCCCTCTGGCCTTCAAAGCCTCGACTTCCCACAACAGTTGCTCAATAGGGTCGGCGTCTACCTTTGCCTTGTCCTTTCCCCTGGCCTCAGCCTGATCGAGGGCCTGGGTTGGTGCTGGCATGTCGTGGCTATAGCCGGAAGTCACCTCTGGCTGGCTGAGCTCTATCACAATCCGCCCCAGTAGCGGGGCCTCCTGTGGTACAAAATTCCCGGCATACGGTGCCGCTGGCGGTGAAGCCGACATTCAATAGGCGAGGTCTGCCACAGACCTTTGGAGATCGCCTATCATCCCCATCAATTCGAAGGTGGTGGGCTCATGAGCCTGGTATAACTGGGGAGTCCAGACCGGGTGCACAATGGGCATCCTGGGCGGGTATGACATACTGATGCCGGCCTCATTCTGCGGAGTGGTTCCCTGCTCCGGTGCGGCTGTCATAACCACAATTTCTTCTGAACTTTGTGTCGCCATAAATCTTGGCTCAGCAAGGGGGAGACACTGGTTATTCTGTATCAACTCTGCAACTCTCTGAACTGAAAGAAAAACAGACAGCATTTCAGCCCAAACTGATCAAACACGGGTGTAGCGGAACAACTGTACCCTACTGCTGATCACTGTTCCCAGAAATTACTGTTCCCGAAAACTGAACCAATACCTGCGGATAACTGATTCTCACAACTGATACTGATACTGGTGTCCCCAGGTTTAATACTCAGACTTGCAAACTGACATGTGCGTTCCGTGTAGAGCAACACTCTAAAAGCACATAGCAAGTAAAGAGAACAAAACACCCCTATGTTGGGGTAGGGTTTCCCTGTCCTATTTTGTCAGGAACTAGGGTTTCACTACGCACACAGCGGTTTCAAACAACTTAGCATCGGGTAAGCAACCTGTCCTAGCTTGGAATGGTCACTATGGTTCCGAATATGCACTAGGTCGAATGGTCATAAAGGGTGCCCCGGTAAAACCGGGGTTTGTGTTCCCATACTGTCAGAGCCCATAGCCGGTCAGCCTTATGGACATGCCTTGACAAGACAAGCCTCCGGCAAACCGTTCAGGAATGGCAGATGGCAAACACTGTGTTCCTAGGCGCACCAATGCACATGCAATGCAAAGAAACACATAAACGAGATCAAAACAGGATATCACGAGTTTGAGTCAAGCTCTCTAAAAAATCCCCAGCAGAGTCGCCAGAAACTGTAACATGTCCGCGGGGGGGACCTCGCTGCTACAGTTCGGACTCGACTTGTGTCACGGTTCTTAATCTGAACCAAAGAGTCCAAATCTGGCAAATCGTTTTGAGAAATAGATTTTTGAAAAAGTAGTGCCAAACATGGACTGCTTTGCCAGATACAGAGTCGCCACCTAAATATTTTTTTTATGGGAGAATTTAGGAAACCCTGACTCGGTGCCGAAGGCCACATGTCCGTCATCACCGGAGTTGTCTCGGCTCGGGAGCTTGGGTACGATCGGGGAAGGTCAGCTATGAGCACCCCCTTTCGCCCGGTCCGAAGACCGGCCTCTACTAACCGTGATATCCGTTTTTGAAAACTTTACGTGTTCTTATTCCGATTATCAGCCTAGAATTACTATGTTATGCGCACAGCAAACAAGTATAGACTAGATTGCTTAATTTGGAAATAAACATTGCATATCCGTTTGGTTTGAAAATGCTTTGGAATTTGCTACTCGCAAGTAGGCTAAAATGCGGATTTCAACGAGTTTTTCCAACTCAAACAATCCAACCTTCACCCACAGGCATTCAAGCAATTATAACACATAAGCATCTAGCCACATGTTAAGCATGCTGTCATGGTAACATTCACACTCATGTGATATGCTGAAGCGGAAATACTTACATAGTACTCCGTGCCAAAACAAAGAACTTGTTAGCAAACATGCATGATCCAAGTCCATGTTAAGTGCCTAATGCATCACATACAAAATATTGCTAGAATAGGCTCGGCTATCCTAAACATGTCATGTGAAAATGCACAATTATCACGTATTCAGTTCGGAATTGAAGTACTGATGCAGTTAGCGTGATGTACCGAGCCTAATGCATGTAATACAAATGCATGGATGCACACATGCATAGCATAAGGTATGCTAAATTAAACGTGCCCTAATCTACCGTCGTAAGCAGGTAAATAAAAGGGAAGAAAGAAGGGAGGTTGGAAGACATACACACCACCCACACACACTTATTACAGATTTGCCCTCGCTCGGAGGGACCGAATAAATATTACAAATTAATTAACTACGCAAGCTAATTAAATATTACAAATTAATTAATTAACAAATTAACTAATTTAGGAAAACAGTAAAACGTCTCGAGAAGCGCGCCGCCATGCGCAAGATGCCTCTGTTTTCCTCCCTTTCCTCCTCTGGAGGTTGTCAAAACCTCAGGACTACATCCTTGGACAGAGGGGATCATCACCGGCTAGATGAAATTTCCACCGGCAGTGTTGTATGGCCATCGGCACAGAGTTGAAGCTGTCGGCAGAGAAAATGGTGCCGGTCGGCACATTACACTGCCGGTCGGCAAAGTATTCCTGCAGAACCTGCAACTCACAGCAACAGAGGGCAAAACAAGGCATGGCAGCATATTTCAAGGCATGTATGCATCAACCATGTCTCTTATCATTGTGATAACTCAAAGGGACATGTGCCTCGGTTCTCGGACCACCAATCACGCATTTCTATGCATGATGGCCCAAAGAACCAAGTATGCAACTTTGGTTTCAAATGCAATGCAAACCAATCAAACAAAACTCCCAATCCCTATCACCCAAGTCAAGGGACAAGGAATGCATGCAAGATGCAATGCAACCTAGGCATAAAAGCTAAGGATGCAACATGGCATGGCAAAGCACTTATGCAATCATGCAAGCATACATATGGCAATGCAAATGGATGGCAAAGATGGACTTAAACATGAATTAGGCGACTCTAAAATAGGCCTAAAACAGTAGCCATTGTGCTAAAAGGTGAGGGCTAAATGGCATGCACACACACATGCACATAAGGACCAACACTTAAGCATAAATCAAACAACATTCAAGCACACTTGAAAGAAGGAAACATGGACAAATTAGCATGCATTATAAGCTCTAAAATCATGCTAACACATGGGGCCAAACCAAGCAACAAATCAAGCCAAGCATGCACCAAAAGGCCTAAATGTTCAAAGCAAATCAATGAGGCATTGAACTACACTTTAACAAGACCAAACATGGCATGCATTAAACAACTAAAAATAGATTTTTAGCATGTTAAAACAAGGCCAAAGGACTCCTTAGATGGCATCTAAGTGGCCCAAATTCAAAGGCATACACCATGGCCAAAACATGGAGCATTGCAACACATGCTTTCAAAGCATTAAAGAGGCATGCAAGGCAATCAAACAAGCATGGAAATGGGACTGAAATAGCATGTAGGATGATTCCAAATCACCAAAACAATGCAAAGATGGCATGCTACACATGCACATACTCAAGGCCAACAAGCCCAAATACAAAGGAGCTATATAATGCATGCGAAGATCGACCCAAACGATTATGGACAGAGTTAAAACATGGCAAAATAAGCACATAAACTTCACAAATGCAAGCCTAAAACATGCTCCAACAAAGGCTAACAACCTAGAACATGTTAAGGCACAAATAAGGCATTACATGGCAACTATGCTAAACATGCATGAAGTTCCAAAACCAACTTGAAATCATGTTATATTATAGATATATAAGCATGAAAAACAAACCAAACATGCTCAACACACACTCAAACATAGGCCTCCTTAAGAGGTCAAAATATGCCCTTTCCAAGGACAACAAGGAGAGGGGGTGGCCCTCTCCTTCTTGGGACTTCAAAGCATCATCTTCACCACTGAAATCCCACAAGATTTCAGTGGTGAAGAGACCTCAACACCAAAATCCCGGAGCTAGCACAAAATGGCTCAAAATGAGGCCTTTTGAGGCCTAAGGGTGGTCAACAACCCTCAAACAACAAAACACTCTTAATAAACAACAAAGAGGGCTTAAAAACAGAACTTTTTTATGTTATACAATAATCACAAAAACAGCTCTAAGACTAGTAGAAAATCAATGCAAAAATGGGGGAAAAAGGGACTAGTTTCCCACCCTTGTAGTCCTCTTCAACAATGGTGCTCCAATGGCCTCCTTGAGCTTGAATCCAACACCAAAACTTCAAAACACACTCTTTAGAACCTCAGCTCCAAGAGGAAGGTCAAACACTAGGTGTTTGTGTGCAATAGTGAGACACAAAACACCTAGTGAACAAAATGAGAGGGAAAGAGAGATAGGTTGTGTATGTCTAACCCTAACCCTAGAAAACCAGAGCTCTCCTCTGTATTTTTCCTCTCTAAAAAATGTCTAAAGCCTCCCCTTTTTTTGCCTTAGAGAGGGCTTCTCTCTATATGCCTCTTGTAAAGCTTACAAGACAAGCTTTGCAAGAGGGAGATCCCTCCATACACGTGTATGGAGGGGAGAAAAAGCTATACAGCTGTCTAAAAATATCTGCAAAAGCAGATGAACAGCAATCGGCCGGCAAAAAATGCCATCTTGGCCAAAAAGAGTGCCGGTCGGCAACAAAAAGTGATGACCGGCAACAAAGAGTGCCGGCCGGCAAACTATATTGCCGGTGGCAGCAAAAACCAACCGGTGGCATCTAGCCACTGCCGGTGATGGGTGGGGATGGTCTACAAGCCCCACTCTGCCTCTCAAAGGCAAAATGCAAGTGTTTGGTGCAAAACCAGACACTAAACGGTCGAGTTCGGGAATCCTGAGGCAAGGCGCGCGAGCCGAGACCTCCGGGAACTCCAAACAAACACAAACATGGAAGATCACCGTGTGTTCAAACAGTGACGTCCAAGTCTTGAGGACGGTCAAAAATGGGGTGTCTACACAAGCCGAGTGGGATGCATAACAATGCAATTAAAGGGTGCATAAACACATGTAAGTAAAGCATATGCGACAACATATACAACGTGTGTAACAATGCAAGAAGGGTGCATAAACACATGTAAGTAAAGCATACGTGACAACGCATACAATGTGTGTAACATGCGAGGAGAGAGCACAAACACGTGTAAGTAAAGCATACACGACAATGCATACAATGTGTGTTACAATGCGAGGACAGAGCATAAACACACGTAAGTAAAGCATACGCGACAACACATACAATGTGTGTAACAATGCGAGGAAAAGCATAAACACATGTAAGTAAAGCATACGCGACGATGCATACAATGTGTGTAACAATGTGAGGACAGAGCATAAACACGTGTAAGTAAAGCATACGCGACAACGCATACAATGTGTGTAACAATGCAAGGATAGAGCATAAACACATGTAAGTAAAGCATATGCGACAACGCATACAATGTGTGTAAGAATGCGAGAAAAAGCATAAACACATGTAAGTAAAGCATACGTGACAACACATACAATGTATGTAAAAATCCGAGGACAGAGCATAAACACATGTAAGTAAAGCATACGCGACAATGCATACAATGTGTGTAACATAGCGAGGACAGAGAGAGGCACATATTCAACGAAAGCATGGTAAGGGCATGTTATTCACGACGTTGAGACGTAACTCTGAAACAAGATGAGGCATGTTCAATGCAAGAGCGAAACAACGTATAACCAATGCGCGCTTTACAAGCACTGTAATGCAACATGCACACAGGCAATTCTCGAGTTTCGCAATACAAAAGGATACGAAAAAAGATACACCTCACGCATATCGAATGCCACACACGGAAGACACGGTTCGAGGTTAACATGAAGGCCGGTTAAGCTTGAAAAGTGTATTTTCTTGCACTCCCTTGAGAGATAAGGGTACCAATCAACAGAACTGACCCAAACAAGAACATTGGAGGTGCATCGACCACAAAGGGAGGCCATCAGCCATCCATCGGCCACAAAAGGAGATAATCGGCCAAATATTTAGCCGATCGGCTAACAATTTGGCCGATCGGCCAAAAATGGCAATTTCGGGGCAATTTTGTCCATTCACCTCTAGTCTTTAAATATAGGGCCTCAAACCCCATTTCCTCACTTCCTCAAGCTTGAAAAACATTTCCCTACCTCTCTAGGTCATTTTCCTCGCTTCGATCCTTGCTTTTCTCCCGTTTTCGAGCCTTTTACATCGTTCGATTTGCGAAACCTTCTTCGTTTTACACACTTTGAACCGAACAAAACTCAATTTCGGTGCCACATTCTTGATTTCCTTCACTTGGGGTTTGTTTCCCCTGAGTTTACCTCGATCTTCGTGCCTTTTCTCGCACCCCGACCTTTTCTCCCATTTTTCACCCCTCAGGGCTGACTTTTGGCATTCTTGCCCATTTTGCACACCCTCGACCGTTTTTTGCACCTTTCTCGAGATGGCAGACGACATTCCACGGGGTGGGACTCCCCTAGAGATGGACATGGACCCTGAGGTTGAGCTCCTGCCACTTAGTGTTCGACCGTTCGATCCGGCGACCTACAGGCCTGCGATACACATACTGCCTCCTGACAGCATTCGTCAGTTCAAGAGCTACGTGCGAGGCGCGCCATTGGAGCTCTTGCTACGTGAGCCAGAGTCACACCTATCCTTTGGCGCCGCGGGGGTATATTCTTCCTCTCTTTCATTTCCGCAATGTAGATTAGATATCTTCGATAGCCGATACTGCTCTATAACTGAATAACCTAAACACACTAATACATCATATGCGCAGTTCCCCGTGAGCACACCCACACATGATATCAGTTTAAACTTGAACACATGCACACACACTCCATATTCATCAATTCTGAATGCATTCAACATACTATATTTTTCACACTGCTTTGCATCCGTCTATTTTGAACACAGGGAGATTCCCATGCCTTCCGGGGGTATGGGAACACCATCACCCGAGGTTGGTACATGGAGCTGCCCGATACAGTCTGTCACATCGTTGATCAGGCCGGCTTCGGCGTTTTCTGCATGGGACTCTCGCGCCTCACTGCGAGTAGGCCCCTTCTCGGTGCCCTGGTGGAGAGGTGCTGGCACACTACCGATTCCTTCCACCTTTCTGCTGCAGGGGAGATGAACATTACTCCCTTTGACTTCTCGATGCTCACTGGCATCGGAGTAAGGGGTGATCCGATTCCCTTTGACATTGATATGGATGAGTGGGACACCGCCCAGATGTTTTTGCACGGCGCTCGGCCACCCCTCTCCCTGCTAGGGTTCGTGAGGTACTCTTGGTTCGAGGACCATTTCAGAGTGTAGGGGCCTACAACCCGTGAGGAGGTGGAACAGTACGCTCGAGGCTTCGTCATGTTCTTGCTAGGGACCACCCTTTTCACTGATCGGGCGAACACTGTCGCCTTTTATCTACTGAGCGCACTGGTGGACGTGACCAGGATTCGACGGTACGACTAGGGTGACGTAGGCTTGGCCACGCTCTACGAATATATGAGCTCATCCTCCCACCGCAGCGGACACTTGCTCGGAGGTTATTGGCCAGCCTGGGAGGTACATTTTCCCTTTTTTTTTTTACAGTTTTGCTTTACACTATCTGTACACCACACACACTGCACAGATACAATCTGCTTTACACTGGCCGTACACCGCACACACTGCACAATACACTTCACAAGCTGCACAATACACTGCACACCATTCTCTGATTTCTGTTTTATTTGCATTCTGCTTTATCTGATAAGCATACTCATATTTGCCCTGTTACACTCTGTAGTTGTGGGTGTATGCCTACTTTTCGAGGCTTGCCCCAGTGCCGGATGTGGAGATCCCCCTCGGCGTTCCATATTCTCATCGCTATGACGTGATATGCGAGGGGAGGCCACGGGAGTCCTTCCTGTTTTTCTGCAGATACTTCGACACCATCACCGCCGCAGAGGTGTTTCAAACTTTACAGTTCATTTAAGCTTCGCTTTACATTGTACTTTCAACAGTAGATAACAAACTGTATTTCCCATTATTTGCAGATCACTTGGCAGCCCTGGGCTCTGTTACCTAACGCAGTGAGAAAGCAGTATGCGGTGCTCGGGAGACTGCCAGATTAAGGATTTTATTAAAGGGTTCGGTCTGCCGAGTTTGGTACCTGGGTGAGCGCTTCCTGCGCCAGACCCTCTGCTTACTGGAGCAGATAGTTCTGAGTCCACCTCCTACCCATATGAGGCATACCAAGAGGCACACCTTGGAGGAGTTGATGGATTTCACGATAGGCTGGGATTCTGACCCCTTCAGAGGCAAGGACGACTACACCGAGTTCATCCAGGCTTATTTGATGTGGCCTCTGACCAATGCTCACTGAGTCAAGAGAGAGAGAGGCCTATAGCACCAGCAGCAGGAGCGGGAGCATCGAGGGCGGCTCAGGCCCGTAGCAGGAGTGGGTCCCGGAGGGGACAGGGAGTAGAGTGGCCAGCCCTGCCCACTACCATGACATGTCGAGGACAGGGTGGGGAGACTTATCAGATACCCATCGCTCCTCCTCCGGCTGATCATGAGCTTGTCGGAGTTCGCGACTCGACCCCGGTATGTGATTTATTTTGCATTATGTACAATCATTTCATTTCATTTAACATCCCGCAGAATACTAATGATTTCAAAACTTTTGCAGGCTTCCATCGAGTACACTAGTCAGTCTCTGGAGCTGACGGCCTCAGTGATGGGGATGCTACAGAGGAGCATTAACCTGTTGACCAGTTACGGTATCCCGGTGAGTTCTTTCAACCTCGGTCTCAAGACTCTGCACATTTTGTTCCATACTGATCTGATACATCACATTATCAATACAGCACTTGACACACGACACTCATATACCACTCACAGCACTGATACACTGTACTCACATACTGTTCACAGCACTAATGCACTGTACTCATAGCATTCGTATACTACTCACAGCATTGCCCACGACATTCATACACTTTACTCATACAATGTATTCGATATTCATACTCGACTTTGCATAACATAACTGATGTGTTTGCCAATTGTTCTTTTCAGGCCCCTTTTCAGATACCGGCTGCAGGGGGTGCTCCAGCAGGACCTTCAGCGCCTGCCAGAGCAGCTGGGGGAGCCAGGTGGGGGATGACTATCCACAGCCGAGGCAGACACAGGCGAGCTCGTGTTGCGAGTAGTTCACGGGAGCCTTTCCCTGATGATGATGAGTCTGATGCGGAGGCAGAGTCATCCCAGGGTGAGGCTGGAGATGACTCAGACAGTGGAAGTGACGGTGGCGACCCTGGACCTTCGTCCAGGAAGAGGACGAGGACGGACTCCCGTATTTGAGGCGACCGGCACCCATCCAGACATTTTGCTACTTTTCTTCTTCTGTTTTTGCTTTATTTTTCTTTTTACTGGTAGTATAAGCACATTGTACTGCCTTAGGTAGGCTTTGCTTTTTTCAAAACTATGTAATTTTGCAAAAGAAAATGATGGAATGAAACAACTATTTTGTTGAAAAAGTGTTGTATTTGTACATCGCATCGCATCGCATCGCATTACAATGTAAATGAGATTGAACTTTGTTTTGAAAACTAAACACTCGAATTACAATTAATCAGGTAGTGAACCAACTAATGACAAAATAACTCGATAAGCAAAATAAAGAATTTAACAAGCTAACCCAATGTAAATACAACTCGATAAGAAAAACAAAGACTAAAGAAAACACAATACAACTGGATAAACAAAAGTATAACAACTCAATAAACAAATTGCAGTAACACAGGCATGACTTTGTAAAATCATCACCGAAAGGCATTCGAAGTGGAACCAGTCACAAGTTCTCAACATATTCAACACATATACAGCTCAGGGAACAAGTGAAGAGGCCATCGACCAAATTGAGAGGCCATCGGCCACGAGAAATGGCCATCGGCCAACATTACTAGCTGATCGGCCAAAAAGGATGGTCGGTCGGCACTCTTTTTAGCCGATCGGCCAAAAATGGCAAGCACGTCCGGAATGCAAACACCTGTCTTCCACTCAACACCTTATCCTCTACAAAAGCCTCAGCTTCATAGTTTTCTCCATTTCAGCTCAGTTTTTTCACCAAATGGAAGCATTTCTTGTCCAGAATCTCACAAGTTGGATTGCCAATTTGGATGGCACAGAAAAGCTAAATTTTCGGGGCTTTGGCATAAATGTACTATTCACGTTGAGTCGCACCCCGCTGCGTTTTCCGTTCCTCCATGTTGCGGCAAGGTTTTGGAATCCGATTACACATGTCTTTAGCTTTGGTGGACAAGAGATATGTCCCACTTTCGACGATTTCCAAGCTTTAATGAAATCCGAGCACGATGAAGAAATCTTGCCTTAGCTCCGGTTCAGCCACGTCCAAGCCTTAGGACAGATTTGTGGCCTTACTATGTACTCGGTCATTGATTCACGATAGAGAGCTAGACATTCCGAGCTTGATTTGTTGGTTTTCTGATGCCAGTGATCGCAGCGACCATCATTGGCAGGGTTACCGGCGACATGCGCTTTGCTTGTGCATGTTGTCTCATTTCTTGTTTGCCCTAGGCTCCGGTGGTTTTAGCACTCGTTTGATTGAAGTTGTCGAGGGCTTAAAAGAGGGCAAGAGCTGCATCTCCGTGACGCTAGCTGAGACGTTGATGGGATTGGATGCTTTTCATCGCTGGGAGACAACTAGATTCGCGGGGAGTCCACTACAATTACAGGTAATGTTTCCCACCCTATCTCACATATATTGCCCACATCACTCGGCCCTCAGGCTCGGTTTTTCTCTTAAAACCTTTTTCTCACATTTCTCTCAACGTACACCTCTCTATTCTTTAATCTCTCATTTTTCATCCCTCCCCAGGTGTGGTTGATGGATAAATTAAGAGTGGTGGACTCATGCCCGACATATTCAGCTCACAGCTCTTTCTTCAGACGACGTCTAGTCGATGCCCCTGATGAGGGATAGTGGTACAACTGGATGTGCAGTTTGTCCGCAGACCACATTGCTTGGCGCTGCCCTTGGCTCAATCTGCTAGTGATTAGTTACAGCATGACCCGCCAGCCCGAGATTCGGTTGATTGGCCTGGCACAATGTGTCTTTTACTTTCCGTTCCAAATCCGGCGCCAGTTCGGACATGATCAGACTTGTCCGGAAGAGGGGATACAGTACCCTGCTACATTTCTGGTCTGAGGCGCACAGCTAGCTCGGTATGCCGCAGCATGGAGGACGAGATAGCTTCTGGCCCTCCCTTCCACTTTCAGTTGCACCCTCTCTGATGAATGCATAGATTGGCTCAATGAAGAGGCACATGTAGGGCCCACTTTGGCATCAGAGGCTTCTACCAACTCGGGGAGGGGATGCAGGAACACCTGACTATGCCCCGAATTTATATGCTTTTAATTAGAACTTTCAAGTTTTCTTTGTGAATGTAATGAAAAGCAACTTCAATTTGTATTCAAGAGTAGGAGAACTTTGTATTGAAATCAATGTAATTGAAGGTTGTGGGTACTGAAAATTTTCCGTTTGGTCCAAAAAATGGTCTAAGTTGTAAAAAGATTAATTTGAGCAAAATCAACTTTTATTAAAACTTTTTAAAGCCATTTTCAATATGGATCAGAACTGGACACGCCTGAGATCTATAACTGAGATGTACAACCCCAGATCCCAGCAATTGGAAAGTTGCCCCTAGTTTGAATAGCACTGTACCGGAGATCACAACCGGGCTCCTGAATGCAAAATAGACAAAGATGACCGAACATGATCACATGGACAAAGTTGATTGGGGAGTGTTTATGGCTGGACTTCAGGATGAATTTGCCTACGTATCCCAAAGATGGGAATAAAGCCTTACGTAGTTCGGCTATGGTTCACTCGTGTATTAACTCTCTCCGCTTTAACTTTTGCCAAGGTCGCCCTTTCTGGGTTTTCAACCTTGCGAGCTCAATTTTATTATTTCAAAAAAAAATTTATGCTCTAACTTTTGCCTAGGTCGCCCTTTCGGGTTTTCGGCCTAGCGAGCCACTCAGGGAAAATATTTCTTCAACTTGTCCATGTTGATCGGTTGGGAGAACTCTGGGCCATCTAGGTTCATTAGAATGACAGCTCCACCCGACCAGATAGACTTGATAATGTAAGGACCAGTACAATTGGGTCTGAACTTGCCCTTAGGGTCGTGGATGGGAACTCGGTTGTCTTTGGGCACCAAATCTTCTTCTTTCAAATTTCGGGACTTAACCTTCTTGTTAAAAGCGCTGGCAATTCGTCGTTGATAACCCTGAACATGATACAATGCTTTCAACCTTCTTTCATCAAAGAGCACAAGTTCTTTGAACCTACTTTGCTGCCAATCTACCTCGGCTATTTGACACTCAGCCAGTACTCGTAATGACGGAACCTTAATTTCGACTGGTAGAATGGCCTCCATCCCATAGACCAAGGAATGCAGAGTCGCCCCAGTAGAAGTTCGAATTGAAGTTCGGTAGCCCCACAGAGCAAATGGCAGCTTATCTGGCCAGTCCCGGTAGGTTTCCACCATCTTCTGCAAAATGTGCTTGATATTCTTGTTGGCTGCCTCAGCTGCTCCGTTGGTTTGTGGCCAATATATAGATGACTTGTGAAAAGCCACATTGTATTTCTCTAACAAGTCGATCACTTCCTTCTTTAAGTGGGAACCATTATCTGAAATAATCTCGTTTGGGACCCCGTAGCGACAGATGATGTTGTTCCTGATGAACTTTGCAACGTACGATGCCCTCAACACCGCATAAGATTGGGCCTCAACCCACTTTGTAAAATAGTCTATCGTGACCAGAATGAACTCATGTCCATTGGACCCCTTCGGAGTGACAGCCCCGATCACATCAATCCCCCAGACTGAAAACGGCCATGGCAAAGTCATGTTGTACAGCTTCGACGGCGGAATGTTCATGCGGTTTGCATGGATCTAACATTTGTGGCATCGTCGGACAAAGCCAATACAATCATCCTCCATGGTGGACCAATAGTAACCTTGTCTAAGGATCTTCCGGGCTAGCATCACCACGTTCATGTGCGCTCTGCACTCTCCTCCATGGATGGCCTCCATCAGGCGCTTGGATTCTTCGGCATCAACACACAGCTTGTGCATCCCGAGATGACCTCTCTTATACAGTTTTCCTCCGCAGACGATGAACTTAGCAGCCATTCTTCGAATTGCCCTTTTATCTTTCGCATTTGCCCCTGGTGGATACACCACTTTTTCCAAGAAATTCCAGACATCGTAATACCAGGGGTTCTCATCTTGTACCTCATCTATGGCAGCAATCAGCTCGTAAACCGGCGCAAATTTCTGTTCGATGATGATTAGACGCATCCGGACTCCGAAAGGGATGTCTACCATAGAAGATAGAGTTGCTAGTGAATCAGCGAACCTGTCGTTCTCTCTTAACAGATGAGCGAAATTCAATTTCTCAAGCCGAGGAATCAGCAAGTCCAAGGTCTGGTGGTAGATTCTCATCTTTTCTTCTTTGACTTTCTAATCTCCTTTAGCTTGAGGTACAACAAGGTTCGAGTCCTCCATGATGTCCAACTGTTTTGCCCCTAGTTCCAGAGCTACTTCTAGTCCAGCAATACACGCCTCATACTCTGCTTTATTGTTCAATACTTTGAACCGGAGTTTGAATGCTAGAGGCATACAGGAATTGTCGGGTGCTATCAGTAACACCCCTATCCCGTACCTGTATTGGTTTGACGCTCCGTCAAAGTACATCATCCAATATTCTTCTTCGATATGCGGAATGGCCTCGTCTGGGAACAAGTACTGAACTGCTTCATCCCCTTCCACTGGGTGATCGGCTAGGAACTCTGCTACTGCTCTCCCCTTTACTGACTTGCGCGTCACATACTTCAAATCGAATTCGGAAAGCAGAAGCAACCAAGGAGCTAGCCTACCTGTAAGTGCCAATTTCTCGAAGAGATATTTGATGGGATCTAATCTCGAAACCGGTATTACAGAGTGAGCTAACAGGTAGTGCCACAGCTTCTTGGTAGCCCATACCAAGGCCAAGCAAGTCTTCTCCAGCAGAGTGTAGTGGTCTCATAATCCAGCATCTTTTTGCTCAGGTAGTAGATAGCACTCTCCACCTTGTCCTCAGACTCTTGTGCAAGCATGCAGCCTATTGTAGTTTTAGTCACTGAAAGATACAGAATCAACGGTTTCTCCGGCTCAGGCGGTGACAACACGGGTGGGTTCTGTAAATATTGCTTTATCTGTTCAAAAGCAGCTTGGCATCGGTCGTGCCATTGGAACTTCTTTCCTTTCTTCAGGAGACCAAATAGTGGTTCACAAGTCAAGGTTAATTTTGTAATAAACCGTCTTATGAATTACACTTTAACCAGAAAGCCTCACATCTCCTTTTCAGTCCTTAGTGGTGGCATTTCTAAGATGGCCTTGATTTTGGAAGGGTCGACTTTGATACCTCTCTGTGTAATCAAAAACCCCAACATTTTTCCTGCTATAACACCAAACGTACACTTCTGAGGATTCAGCCGCAACCGAAATTCTCTGATCCTTTGGAAGAACATTTGCAAGGCGGTGTAGTGGCCCTCTCTTTCCTTGGACTTGACAATCATGTCGTCCACGTACACCTCAACCTCTTTGTGGATCATGTCATGAAAAATTGTGGTCACAGCCCGTTGATATGTAGCCCCAGCATTCTTCAGCCCAAACGGCATCACCCTATAACAATAGGTTCCCCACGGGGTGGTAAAAATAGTCTTCTCCCGGTCTTCAGGTGCCATCAATATCTCATTGTAGCCTGAAAAGTCATCCATGAATGAGAGTAACGCGTGCCCAGCTGTAAAATCCACTAATTCGTCGATATGCGACAGAGGAAAGTCGTCCTTCGGACTGGCTTTGTTCAAATCCCTAAAGTCCACACATACCTGAATTTTGCCGTCCTTCTTCGGCACTAGAACTATATTGGCTAACCAAGTTGGGTATTCAGACACCAGTAGGAACCCTGCGTCAATTTGCTTTGTGACCTCTTCTTTGATCTTGATAGCCCAGTCTGGGCGAATCCTTCTGAACTTCTGCTTAACAGGTCGGGCCTCTAGGTCAAGAGGGATCTGGTGCTGTACAATCTCAGGATCGATTCCAAGCATGTCTTCGTAAGACCACGTGAAAACATCTTTGAAATCTTTTAATAAAGCGACTAAGCGCTCGCGCTTCTCCGAAGACAACGTGGACCCGATCTGGACCAGTCGCGGGTCCTTCTCAGTGCCAACATTAATTTGAATGATTTCATTAACCAGCGGTTTAACAAACCTCTCCTCCTCTTGGTCTAGCAAATATTTCAAAATCGAAGGAATTTCTTCCTCGTCGTTTTCATCGAAATTTTGAAAGTCTAAATTAATGTAATAAATCAAGGGCACAGAAAAATACTTAAAGGCCACAACCATTCCATTCTCAGTAATCACTTCCAAGCCGCCTGATTCCTCTGTTACAATAGACTCAAGGAAAAAAGAAAAAGACGACCTAGTCAGGACTGTGGCATCCGGGTTGACACTCCCAGGAATACCGAACTCAGACTCAGACGAGCTGGAACCTGATTCTGACTCAACAGACTCGGTGGAATCAGATTCCGGCACACTACCTGACCCGGTACTGCTCGATAAGAATCCCTCCTCGTACTGCCAGACGAGGGAGGGTGCGATGGACGCATCCAAAATGTTTTAAAGTGGGCTCACAGCCGTTTCATTCCCGATCATAGACACTGAGTGGTCATCCCCCAAGCACTCATGTACGATCGGAGGATCTAAAAGTAGACAAGCTAGTGCTACCCCCATTTTAATCTCGATGCTCTTGAAATCCACTTCCTTACACTGCTCAACCTCAGTTGATGAGTCTGTCTGCTCTTCGGCAACATCATCTCCGGACAATTGCAAGTCAAAGAATATTTCAAATCCCGACAGGTGCCTCTTCTGTGCGTTTAGCCATGGCTCTGGGAAGCCGCAGAATGGACAGTCTTCCCCCTGCCGAACAAAGCGTCCATTCAGGGTGCCCTGGATAGGCCGATACATCAACTCAAAATGCCTCCCGGTCTGCTTGGCTCTGGCTCTCCCAGCCATTTCTTTTCCCTTTCTCACCCAGTCCTCTTTCGTGGGTAGATAACCCAAGCCAAAGGTATGCGGGTTGTGCGGCACTTCGACCGATGTTGTAATGCCCTTCCGGCCACTTCTTCCTAGTCCCATCCCAGGGATGTGCTGGAGCTTGTTCATGAGGTACACTAACTGTGCACTGATATACAACCCCTCATCAACAGCCAAGATATTCTGAACAACCCGGGCCTCGGCTAGGGTGAATCCTGACAGGAACACATCCTCCGTGCCATGCTCGATTTCCAAAATCAGTGTAGACACCTCTGGCGGCAGATGGATTGATGAATTCCCCAAAACAATAGCCACCCCCTTTGCGTGGGAGTATTTCAACATCTAATGCAGGGTAGAAGAGACCGTCTTCACCTGGTGCAACCACGGCCGCCCCAAGAGTAGATTAAAGATTGCGGGAACGTCCAAGACATGAAAGTCAATCTCGTGTTGTCCTGGACCAACCTGTGTCTGGATCTGCACAGTCCCCATCGCCTCTCTACTAGTATTGTCGCAGGCCCTTATCACCTGGGTAGTTGGCACAAAGTCTGCGGGCTTCAACCCGATTGCATATGTCGTCCACGACGGGCACACATTAATGGCGGATCCTATATCGACAAGAACTACCAGTATCCATTTTTCTCTACACTCGACAGAGATGTAGAGAGGTTTGTTATGGTTTGCGCCCTCAGGCGGCAGCTCCTTGTCAGTGAAGGTCAACGTCGGGAAAGCTCCTCCCCGAAAGACCAGTCCTACCAACTGCTTAGGTGTGGTATCTATTGAAAGTTTGGCCTTGTCTATTGCAGAAAGGATAGCTTGTCTATGTACTCTGGAGGCCATAAGAAGTCCCCAGATGGAGATGTCTACTTGTATCTTCTTCAGCTGTCTTAGTACAGCCTCCTCTTCGAGCAGCTTTTCTTTCTACCTGTCTACCTCCTTGTCCTTTCCGGACGCCTCTGGTTGATGTAAGTGCGGGTGCTTGAAATAATGCCCGCTTCTAGTCATGTGGTCTACTTCGCCAATGTACCAGGTATCATCTGGCTGGCATCGTCCCCAGTCTTCATTTGTGTGGGCAAGACACAGGTCGTCATCTTCCCACCACATGCCATCGACAGCTGACAGACACCTGTCCGACTCCGTTACGACTATTCCTGTGCCCACAGCACCCTATGTTCCTGTGCTCGCAGCACGCTCCGTTCCTGTGCACGCAGCACGCTCCGTTCCTGTGCACGCAGCACGTTCTGTCCCTGTAGGGGCTTTGGCCTTTCTGACCCTCTCAGAATCTTTGATCCTTTCCTGCCCAAACTGCCTCAGTACAGCCTGTTGTTCAGTGTCTTCCGTACCCAAACTACCTGTATTTTGAGCAAAATTCTTAACACCGTTGCTCTCTGGCGGTGTATCCTGATTCCCGGCCCTTTCGGCCACTGTCGATGTCCCTATCCATGATGGACTCTGCTCTAGCTGAGGTTGTTCAACAACATCCGGCTGGTCATCAAGCCACCCTATAGACTCTGCTGACCCATTCAAATCAAATCAGTTGACTGCCACGTCTCCCGGATCTTGTTCATTGAAAAACTGAAGGTTAGCAATGTCCTCTTCCAAATTCGCTTGGTCATCTAGCCCCTGATTAGGTCCATCCTCCCGTACTACACAAATCTCTGCCCCTACTAGCAATTCCACATTCGGCCTAGCCTGGCCTGCTGATGTAATGTAACCGCTCGGGTTGTACATGAAGCTTGTAGACCCCTCAGGCTCTATATAACCATTCTCATCTGCCTCCACAGCCGACCCACTTCTATCTTCGATGGCAACCACCACCGTTTCAGGTTGGGTTTGGGAGATGTCCGACATGCACAAGTCAGTGCTGTCAGGAATGAACACCTCCGGCTT
Source organism: Camellia sinensis (assembly GCF_055761805.1). Classification (NCBI taxonomy): domain Eukaryota; kingdom Viridiplantae; phylum Streptophyta; class Magnoliopsida; order Ericales; family Theaceae; genus Camellia; species Camellia sinensis. Next base: position 214,132,051 of record NC_138961.1, on the reverse strand, counting down.
GGATAGGTGAGAAGGGGTGATATATATGCTAGGGTCGTATGACACAACCCCAGTTTGGATCATATTGATGCGTTTGGGAGGTGGAGCTTGGTTATGTGGTGGGAGAGGATTGGTTGTGACATTCGGTTTCTCTGGAGGCACGATCACCCTATTGTCAATGAGATCTTGAACCTCGTGATGCAATCTATAGCACTGGTCGCTGTCATGACTATGCTGTTGGTGAAACGCGCAGTATTTAGCTGGGTTGTGGGAGGGAGGAAGTTTTTCTAGCAATAGCCGTGGCTCTAGGGGCTTCAAGTGCCTTTCCTGATCAAAACCCTCAAAGCCTTGGACAAAGACATGTATAGTGGGGTGAAGGTTCTTTGGCCTCGGGGTGGAAGCTTGGTTGTATGTGAGCTACTTTCGGACGCACCGGTGAATAGTGCTGCTAAAAGGGTTCTTGGGATGGTGGTGGTGGTGACCATACTCACATCTGAAGCTCTGGCAGCTACAGCACTGCTTGTGCCTGCATTCGTACTGTTGTTGAATCCCCCCTTGGGATGTTCTCTCTCATGATCAATGAGGCCCTGTTACATAGCGTCCTCGATCTGCACCCCTATCTCATGTAAATCTGCAAAGGTGGGAAGGGAGAGAACGATCATCTTCTGCATGAGCTTGAGCTGGAGGTTGCGCACAACCATCCGAATCTGATCTTTGTCAACAGGCCTGATGGTCATCATCGAGGCCTTGGCCCTCCACCGGGTCACAAAATCTAAGAAGCTCTCCTTTGGCTCTTGCCTAGTTGTCTCGAGATCACAAGTTATGACCTCGATCTGTGTATTATAGGAGTATTGGGCTACAAAGGCCTCAGCTATCTCCTCCAAATTTCTCTTAACTGAGTCCTCCAGTTTTGTATACCAAATAGCCGCTACACCCGACAGGGTCCGGCCAAACAAGGAAAGCTTCTGCAATCTAGAGAGGCCCATCGGCCTTAGTATGTTCGAAAACAGTCGCAAATGCACCAGAGAATCTCCAGACCCGTCGAAACAGTCTATGTGCGGTATTTTAAACCGATCTAGTAGAGTCACGGTCGAGTCGGTATACCTATCCTCTATATCTGGAATGGATTTCACACCCTGAGACTTCTTGAACATCTTTTCAAGCTTGCTCACTTTTAGTGTTGTGGGGTCCACCTCGAACTCAAAGGGAGAATCCGGTAGGTTGATAGGTGCTTTGGATAGCTTGGGTAGGATCGGGGGTGGAACTGGCCCCGTTGGATCGTCTATATTATCCTGGACGTTAGCGGTCTCCCTGAGTATTGGAACTCTTGGTGGGAGAGGAGCTGGGTGCGAAGCAGATGCTCTGGCTTGTTGTGGTGGTTGTTGATGCTATAATCTAGCAATCAACTCTACCTGTCGGGCCATAACCTCGACCTGGCGAGCGAAAAATTCAACTTGATTGTTCACAGGTGGGGTAGATCACTGATCTGGCGACTATTGTACCGATACACTGCGCCTTTTTGACCTCCATCTGGTAACCGGGGGTAAAGAAAGGAACACCGCTTGTCCGTCTATGTTATCCCTAGATCGATTAAGTCTACGACCTCTAACCCAGAGTGCTCGGGGAATATCTACCTGGTCGGATGCAATGGTGCTAAACTACCTTGCAAAAAGATTAATAAAGCATAATAAGGAAATAATGAATAGAAAAACGGACAGCATAACAGCTTAAATAAAGACAACACACAGTTGGCAAACACAAGCTGAAAGAACTGTTCTCAACCACTGATCACTGTTCCCAAATCACTGCCCCAAATATGAATCTGATACCCGCAGGTAAAACTGATTCCCTAAATATTGATGCCCGCAGGCCTGATATCCAGACTTGCAAATTGATACGTGCATTCCTGCAGAGGCCAACTCTAAAGCACATAACAAGCAAGTAAGAGCCAAAACACCCCTATGTTGGGGTAGGGTTTCCCTGTCCTATTGTCAGGAGCTAGGGTTTCACTAAGCACACAGCGGTTTCATATAACCTATAATCGGGTAAGTAACCTGTCCTTGCTTGGAATGGTCACTACAGTTTCCGATATGCACTAGGTCAAATGGTCAAAAAGGGTGCCTCGGTAAAAATCGAGGTTTGTGTTCCTGTCGTGGCAGAGCCCGCAACTGGTCAGCCTTATGGCACGTTTCTCGAAGCGCGCCTCGGCAAACCGTTCAGGAATAGCATACGGCAAACACGGTGTCCTAGGCGCACCAATGCAAATGCAATGCAAAGAGACACATATGTGTAATCAAAACAAGATATCATGAGTTCGAGTCAGGTTCTCTAAATCCCCAACAGAGTCTCCAGAAACTATAGACGTGCCCGAACGTCCCAGGGACTGCGTGCGAAATAGCGTGAAATCCCATTTTGTTCATTGAGCTACTACAGTTCGAACTCAAATGTCACGGTTCTGAATCTAATCTCACAAAGTGCAATGTGAGACTGATAAATCACCAAAGAGTCGAAATCTGACAAATCGTTTTGAAAAAATGATTTTAATAAAGAAGTGCCAAACATGGACTACTTTGCCAGATACAGAGTCACCACCTAAATATTTTGTTCTGGGGGGAAATTTAGGAAACCCTGACTCGTACCTAAGGCCACGTGTCCGTCATCACCAAAGTTGCCTCGGCTCGGGAACTTGGGTACGAGAGGGGAAGGTCATGCATTGAGCACCCCCGTTCGCCCGATCAAAAAGATCGGCCTTTACTAAGCATGCTATTTTGTTTTGAAAACATATGTGTTCTTATTCCGGTTATTAACTAATCTTTACTACGTGATGCGCACAATACACAAGTATAGACTAGATCGCCTAAGTTGGAACAAAACATCTCATGTTTGTTTGAAAATGGTTTGAAGGTGCTACTCGCAAGTAGGCTAAGGCATGGATTTGCCACCCTTAAGTGGGCTTAGAAAACATGATTTTGCCACTCTCAAGTGGGCTTAAAACTTGCATTTCAATGAATTGTTCAAATTCAAGTAATGCAACCTTCACCCGCAGGCATTCAGGCAGTTAAACACATAAGCAGTTAGCCTCATGGCAAGCATGCTATCATGGTAGCACTTACATACATGCAAGATGCTAAAGCCTAAAAACTTACCTAGTACTCCGAGCCAAAATAATAGCTAGTTAGTAATCAATGCATGATCCTAGCTATGTCAACAATGCCTAATGCAACACATGCAAAATGCAACTAAGATAGGCTCGGCTATTCTAAAATGGCATGTGAAATGCGACAATTGATACATGTATTCAACTTGGTATTGAAATACAATGCAGTTAGTATGATGCGCCGAGCCCAGTGCATGCAAGACAAATGAATGGATGCACACATGCTATCATAAGGATGCTAATTGAAACATGACCTGAAACTAACCATTGAAAGCAGATAAGTAAAAGGGAGAAAGGCGTGGGGTTGGAAAACATGTACACACTCATGCACACTTATTACAATAGTTGGCCCTCTCGATGTAGGGTCCGAATAAATAATACAAATCAACTAATTAATTAACTACCCTAGCTAATTAATTATTACAAAACTCTTAACTAATTAAGCAAATTAATTAAGTTACAATCACAATTGCCATGCCTCGAGAAAAGGGACATATGCATGCTCGGTCGGCTTCGCTCGGAAATCAGTTGCCATGCCTCACGTTGCCTCTTTTTACACTGTTTTGCACCTCTGAAAACTGTGAAAATCTCTGTGATGCTTCTAGCCCACTTCATGAGCACTGTGAGAGGCCATTGGCTAAATGGTATGGCCATCGGCCAAAGTATAAGGGCCATCGACCACTTATGAGGCTATCAGCCAAGAAATGTTAGCTGATCGGCACTGAAGATAGCCAATCAGCCATCTCTTCCTGCAAACTACTCCTATTGCTGCAGCCGAGGGAAAACAAGGGCATGGCAATACATTTGCAAGAAAATGTTGTGTAACTACACCCCTTATCATGTTTGGGACTCAAAGGAGTGTAGTGTTCGACTCTCGACCCATCAATCACGCATTTCGATGCATGATGGCCAAATAGGCCGAGTCGCACAATTCAATGTGAATGAAATGCAAAAAACACATGAATACCTCACACTCTATCATGTTGGATCAAGAGTGTCAGCGATCGAGGATTGAGGCACGTTTCGTCACTTCAAGTACGAAACGTCCCTCAGTCCTCGTGTTTGGTTTGACACTGCAAACCAAACACAATACAATGCATGCAACATGGAAAAGCTATGCAATGCAACATAAGCATGCCAAATGCAATACGACTCAAACATGTTGTAGACACCCCATTTTTTACCGTCCTCAACACTCGGACGTCACCATTTGAACCCTCGGTGATCATCCATGTTCGTGTTCGTTTTGAGATCCCGAAAGACTCGGCGCATGCCTTGCCTTAGGATCTCTCGACTTGACTGTTTTGTGCTTGGTTGTGGACTAAGAACTTGTCTGTTTTTGCACCTAAGGGTAGGAGGTGGCTTGTTAGCCATCCCCTAAAACCCACCGGCCGTGGCATAAAGCCACCGGCCTTGCGTTTTCTGCTACTGACCAAATATTTGGTCGGTCGGCACTTCTATTAGGTGTATCGGCTCTTTGAGTGGTCGGCCGGCCATTTATTTGGCCGATAGTCTCTTTCTCTGGCCGATACCTCCTTTTTTCCTTTTTCAGGCATTGTGCATGCCAGATGTGCCAGTTGGAGTGCACGAACATGTCCACCATACACGTGTATGGAGGAATTTGCACCCTTTGCACCCTTTTGGTCTAGCTTCTTGAGGAAGCTTGGACCTTTGTCTTAGCTTCCTCAAGAAGCTTGGACCCCTGTCTCAGCTTCCTCAGGAAGCCTTGGCCCCTTAGCCTTAGCTTCTTTAAGAAGCCTTGACCCCTTTTGTTTAGCTTCTCTTGGAAGCTTAGGCGCCCTCCCTCTCCTTTGAGGAGGTTCAGCAAAATCAAACTTATACATCTGATATATAATATATATCACTCTCTCTCTCTATATATATATATATATATATCTATATATATTTGTGTGTTAGAGGGCCTAAAAGTGTGTTTTGGTCTTAATTTTGCACTAAGACACCTAGTGTTACACCTTGCCTTGGTTATTGAGGTGTTGAGAGGTTTTTCTTGGAGCTTTTGAGTTGGTTTTGATCAGAAAAGGGGGCTGGTGTTTTGGTTCTTCAAGTGTTCTTCAAGGGTGAGCACTATTGCTTTATATTCCCCATTCTTGCACTAGCTTTTAACCTACTTTGCATACTGTTTTGAGCTTTGTGTATAACATATAAAAGTTCTGTTTTTTTTGTGTTTAAGATACTTCATTGAGGTCACTTTAGTGTTGGGGGTCGTTCACCCCCTCTTAGGCCTTATTTGGCCATTTTTGTGCTTTCTTTGTTGAGCTTCGGGAACCTTCGTGTATTGGCCTCCTCACCAATGAAATCCAAAGGATTTTCAGTGGTGCAGAAGTGGTTTTTAAGTCTTGCATAGGGGAGGGACGCCCCTCTCCCTTTGTCTCTCTTTTGCTTATGTTTTTGGCTCATCAGAGTAGCATGCATGCTTAGTTGTTTTTAGCATCATTTCAGTAGGTATTTGGTGATATTTGGTCATATTATGCCTCTATTTTTAGTTGGTTTGATGGTCCATTTCATGCATTATATGCTTGCCTTGTAATCTCATGTTTTGGCCTAACATGTATCATGTTGTGAGATGACATTTTAGCATGATTTTGGTTTGACTCCATGAAGCTTTTAGTCCTATTTCATCATGTTTAAGGTCTGTCTTAGGTCTTTAGAGTCATGTTTGCCATGTTTTGTATAGCCCCTTTGCATTCTAGCTTTGTAGGCCTTGAGTGTGTGAGCCATAAGCATGTTGTAGTTGGGTTGTTTCAATGATTTGGAGTCATTTCCCATGCTATTTCAGTCCATAATCCATGCGTGTACGCTTGCATTCATCATCCCTTTCATGCTTTGAAGAATCGTTCTTTTGTGCCTTAAAATGGGTCATAGTGCATGCCTTTTGTTGAAGTCATTTGGGATGCCATTCATGTGGGTTTTGGGGTGTATTTTGACGCACTAAAACTCTATTTTTGGTTGCATAATCCATGCCATGTGTGGTCATGATAATTATAATGGAATGCTCCCTTTTATGCCTTAGTTTTAGGCCCATTGGTGTGCATGTTTGCATGAGCATTTGTCCATCATTTTTAGCATGTTTGACCACTGTTTTGGGGCATGGCTGAGGCCTCCCATTTCAGTTTAAGTCCATCCTTGTATATAAATTCCATGATTGACATGTTGCATTAGATTGGTTGCATGCTTACATTGTATCATGTTTGCATGTTGTTTAGCTAGTTGCATTACATAGTCTCGTTGTATGCTCGACATGTTCTTATTGCATTAGTTTGGCTTGCATGGTTAGGCAGTGTCATGTTGCATTAGCTTAGCATGCTCATATTGCATTGCATTAGTTGCATTACTTCGCATTGCATATAGCATACATACATAGCATTGTGTTTGGTTTGGGGTGTCAAACCAAACACGAGGAGTGAGGTGTGTTCGTACTCAAAGTGACGAAACACATCTCAATCCTTGGTCACCGATGCCCTTGATTTCAACATGATAGGGCGTGAGGCATTCATTTGTTTTGTTGCATGCATTTACATTGATTTGCAAGCTTGGTGCCTTTGGCCATCATGCATCGAAATGCGTGACTGGTGCCCCGAGTACCAAGGGCCGCACTCCCTTGAGTCCATAACATGATGGGGAGTGTGGCTATGCATACATTGCTATTAAATTTCCTTGCCATGCACTGTCTATCCACTGCTGCAGCAAAAATAGGATTCTTCATGAATAAATGTCCGGCCGACCACTTTCAGTGCCGACCGACCATCAAAGTCCAGCCGGTGACCCAATTTATGGTCGATGATGACATTTACATGTTCGGTGGTGCTCTTCATTGGCCGGTGGCATTCCAAAATGGTCAAGGAAGGGTTCAGAGGTGCCTCAAGAATTTTCACATCCCTCAGAGGTGCAGAACAGTGCAAATAGAGGTAACAGTGGCATGGTAACAGATTTCCAATCAAGGCAAATCGAGCATGCATCATCCACGCATTCTGAGGCAGAGCTGCGGCGGTCTCTTTAGTTTCATATTTAGGCGGTTTTTGTAATTAATTTGTTAATTAATTAGAAGTTTTGTAATAATTAACTAGCTAGGAGAGTTGATTCATTATTTGGGCTGCATTATTCTTTTGGACCCTCCGAGCGAGGGCAATTGTGTAATAAGTGTGTGTGAGTGTGTGCATGTCTTCCAACCCCCATTTCATTCTCCTTTTTATTTACCTGTTTTCAATGGTTAGTATTAGGGCATATTTAAATTAGTATACCTTATGCTATGCATGAGTACATTCATTCATCTGTATTGCATGCACCGGGCTCGGCGCATCATACTAACTGCATGGTATTTCAATTCCAAGTTGAATACATGTTATCTGTTGCATTTTATATGCCATGTTTAGAATAACCGAGCCTATCTAGGTTGCATTTTCGCATGTGTTGCATTAAGCGTTTCAGCATAATTAGGATTCATGCATGTTCACTAACTAGTTCCTGTTTTGGCTTGGAATACTCGGTAAGTTTTCATGCTTTAGCATCCTTGCATACGTGTGAGTGTTGCCATGATAGCATCCTTTACCATGAGGATATGTGCTTATGTGATATAATTGCCTGAGTGCCTGTGGGTGAGGGTTGGGTTATTTGAATTGGAACGATGCATTGAATGCAAGTTTTAAGCCCACTTGAAAGTGGCAAAACCGCGTTTTCTAAACCCACCCGAGGGTGGCAAGATCTGCTTTTTTAGCCTATTTACGAGTAGTAAACCGCTTTCAAAAACAAACATGAGATGTTTTGTTCCAACTTAGATGACCCAGTCTATACTTGTATGTTGTATGCATCACCTAGTAAATCTAGGCTAATAACCGGAATAAGAACGCATAATGTTTTCAAAACTTGAAATCATGATTAGTAGAGGGCGATCTTTGATCGGGCGAGCGGGGGTGCTCATAGCTGACCTTTCCCAATCGTACCCAAGTTCCCGAGCCGAGGCAACTTTGGTGATGACGGACACGTGGCCTTAGGCAAACGAGTCAGGGTTTCCTAAATTCTCCCATAAAAAAAATTTAGGTGGCGACTCTGTATCTGGCAAAGCAGTCCATGTTTGGCACTTCTTTCAAAAAAATCTATTTTCAAAAATGATTTGCCAGATTTGGACACTTTGGTGATTTATCAATCTCACATTGCACATTGTGAGATCAAATTAAGAACCGTGACAATTTGAGTCCGAACTGTAGTGAGCCCCAAATGAACAGAACGAGATTTCCCTCCCAGGACGTTCAGGGACGTCTATAGTTTCTAGCGACTCTGCTGGGGAGTTTGGAGAACTTGACTCGAACTCATGATATCTTGTTTTGACTACACGTACGTGTTTTTTTACATTGCATGTGCATTGGTGCGCCTAAGTCACAGTGTTTGCCGTCTGCTATTCCTGAACGGTTTGCCGGAGGCACACTTCGAGAAGCGTGCCACAAGGCTGACCGGTTACGGGCTCTGCCACGATGGGAACACAAACCCCGGTTGTCACTGGGGCACCCTTTTGACAATTCGACCTAGTGCATGTTCGGAATCCATAGAGACCATTCCAAGCTAGGATAGGTTACTAAACGATTATAGGTTGTTTGAAACCACTGCGTGCGTAGTGAAACCCTAGCTCCTGACAAAATAGGACAAGGAAACCCTACCCAAATATAGGGGTGTTTTGGCTCTCATTTACTTGCTATGTGTGCTTTTAAAGTGTATCTCTTGAGGGGATGCGCATATCAGTTTGCAAGTTTGGGCATCAGGCCTTCGGGCACCAATTGAGTATTGTGAGAATCAGTTATCTGCGGGTTTCAGATTCAGTTTTGGGGGCAGTGATTTGGGGAACAATGATCAGTATTTGAGAATAGTCTATTCAGCTTATCAACTGTGTGTTGTGATGCCCAACTACGTGTTGTGTGTTTATTTACGCTGTTGTGCTATCCATTTGTCTGGTCGTTTATTTCCTTATTATTGCTTTATTTATCTTTTTACTAGGTAGTTTAACACAATTGCTTCAGACCAAGCACATATTCCCCAAGCACTCTGGATTAGAGGTCGCCGACTCAATCGATCTGAGGATCTGGTCGACGGACAACCAGTGTTTTATTCCTTACCCCCGGTTATCAGACGGAGGTCGAGAAGACACAGTGTATCGGTACCGAGATTGCCAGATCAGTGGTCTTTGAACAGTTGGGTTGAGATTTTCGAATCTACTACAGAGGCAAATACACTGGCAGTTCAAATAAATCAGAACAGTATGTCAGGGATGGAAAACATGGTGCGCCAGCTCCAGGAGAGCATGAAAGCCATGCAGGAGGACGTTGTCCGCCAAGCGGAATTTGCCAAACAGCAGGCTGCGATCATGGCCCAACAGGCAGAGCTAATCACCCAGTTACAACAGCAAATCGGAGCATCTGCTTCACACCAGGCTCCTCCCCCAACAAGAGTCCCAATACCTGAGCAGATGACGAACGTCCAGAATGCTCAAAAGGATACAAACATCCCAACGGGGATGGCTCCATCCCCGATTCTACCTCAACTATCCAAGGCGTCTACGCCTATCAATCAACCGGACTCTCCCTTTGAGTTCGAGGTGGACCCTACAGCATTGAAGTTGAGCAAGCTTGAGAAGTTGTTCAAGAAGTCCCAAGGGGTAAAGTCCATCCCAGATATCGAGGACGGGTATACCGACGCAGTTGTGACGCTACCAGATCGGTTCAAGATGCCACAAATCGACCGCTTTGAAGGTCCAGGGATCCCATGGTGCATCTACGTTTGTTTTCGGATATACTAAGGCAGATGGGCCTCACCAGACTACAGAAGCTTTCTTTATTCGGCTGGACCTTGTCAGGTGTAGCAGCCATCAAGTATGCAAAATTGGAAGACGATGCCAAGAGGAATTGGGGTGAGATGGCCGAGGCTTTCGTCGTTCAATACTCCTATAATACACAGATCGAGATTACAACCTGTGATCTTAAGATGACTAGGCAGGAGCCTAAGGAGAGTTTCTCTGAATTCGTAACCCACTGGAGGGCCAAGGCCTCAATGATGACCATAAGGCCGACAGATAAGGATCAAATACGAATGGTTGTGCGCAACCTCCAACCCAAATTAATGCAGAAAATGATCGTGCTCCCCATCCCTACCTTTTCAAATCTGCATGAGATGGGAGTACAGATCGAGGATGCCTTGAAGCAAGGCTTGATTGACAATGACAGAGAGCAACCCAGGACAACCTTCAACAACCGCAGTACAAATGCAGGCACAAGCAGTGCCGCAGCTGCCAGATCTCATGAAGTTAGCAGGTCACCACCAACACCCCAAGAACCCTTGCAGCTACGCCATTCACCGGTGCATCTGGTAGTAGTTCGCAAATAGCTAGATACCCACCCAAAAGCAAAGAACCTTCGCTCCATTATATATGCCCCTGTCCAAAGCTTTAGGGGTTTTAATCAAAAAAGGGCACTTAAAGCCCCTAGAGCCGCGGCCATTGCCGGAAAAACTCCCCCCTTCCCACAACCTGGCCAAATATTTCTCGTTTCACCAACAGCACGGTCATGACACTAACTAATGCTTCCGATTACGCCACGAGATTCAAGATCTCATCGATATTGGGGTGATTGTGCCTCCAGAGAAACCCAATGTCACAACCAACCTTCTCCCGCCACACAACCAAGCTCCACCCCCCAAACGTATCAACTTTATCCAGACCGGGGTTACGGCATACGACCCCAGCATATACATCACTCATTCCCATCTACCTAAGCCAGAGGTGCGCCTTCCTGACTGCACTGACTTGTGCATGTTGGACATCTCCAGAACCCAACCCGAACCAATGGTGGTGACTGTCGAAGACAGAACCGGGGAGACTTCAGTATAGAGTGGGATTGTTGAGTCAGAATTTGAGCAATCTGGGAGTTTTACTGAGGAGGTATACAGTTCGAGTGACTGCTTTCTGTCAATAGGCCAGGTTGGGCCAAATGTGGAATTGCTAGCAGGGGCAGAGCTTTGTGTGGTGTAGGGGGATGGATTTGGTTAGAGGATAGATGACTTGGTGGCTGTGGAGGGGAATTTTGCTGACCTCCAATTCTTCAATGAACAAGATCCAGAGGGCATGGCTGTCAACTGGTCTGATTTTGAAGAGTCAGCAGAGGTTTCCAGATGGCTTGATGACTTACCAGACGTCGTCCAAGAATCTCAGTTGGAACAGGGCCTGACAGAGGCAAGGACATCAATTGTGGCCAGAAGGGCCGGAGATCATAATGCATCACTAGAGAGCGCTAGTGTCGAGAATTTTGCTCAGGATTTTGGCATTTTGAATGCAGGGATTGTTGAACAACAAACTGTACTGATGCAATTAGAACAAGAAGGAATCGAAGAGTTTGAGAGAATCAAGAAAGCCAAAGCCCCTGTGGGGACTGAAAGTGCTGTATGCACAAGAACGGAGGGTGTTGCGAATGGGTGGACAAAAGGTACCATGAGTACAAGGACGGTGGTAACAGAGTCGGACAGGTGTCTGTTGGCTGCCGATGGAATGTGGTGGGAGGACGATGATCTATGTCTTGCCCACACAGATGAGGACTGGGGAAGCAATCAACCAGACGATACATGGTACATCGGCGAAGTTGATCATATGACCAGGAACGGGTGGTATTTCAAGCCCCCGTATTTAGACCAACCAGAAGCGTCCGGGAAGGACAAAGAGGCAGAGAAACAGAGAGAGAAGCAACTCGAAGAAGAAGCTGTACTGAAGCAGTTGAAAAAGATACAAGCAGACATCTCCATCTGGGGACTGCTTATGGCATCGCGAGTACATAGGCAGGTCGTCCTATCGACAATGGATAAGGCCAAACTCTCAATAGAAACCACGCTGGAACAGCTGGTGGGATTAGTCTTTCCGGGAGGAGCTTCCCCGATGTTGACCTTCTCCGACAAATAATTGCCACCCGAGGGTGCGAATCACAACAAGCCACTTTACAACTCTGTGGAGTGTAAGAGCAAATGGATACCGGTGGTTCTAGTTGATACCAGGTCCGCCATCAATGTGTGCCCGGCAAGGACAACCTATGCAATCGGGTTAAAACCCGCAGACTTTGCGCCAACCACCTAGGTAACAAGGGTGTATGATAACACAAGTACAGAGGTAAAGGGGACCGTGCAAATTCAAACTAAGGTTGGTCCGGGACAACATGAGATAGACTTTCACATCCTGGAAGTTCCTGCAACCTTCAATCTACTCTTGGGGTGGTCGTGGTTGCATCAGGTAAAGGCAGTTTTGTCCACCTTGCACCAGATGTTGAAGTACCCCCATGGGAAGGGAGTAGCCATCGTTTTTGGAAATTCGTCGATCCATCCACCGCCAGAAGTATCTACGCCAGTCTTTGAAATTGAGCACGGTATAGAGGATGTGTTCATCTCAGGTTTTACCCTGGCTGAGGCCCGGGTCGTGCAAAACATCTTAACTGTTAATGAGGGGGTGTATGTTACCGCACAATCAGTATACCTCATGAACAAGCTTCAACACATCCCCGAGATTAGATTGGGAAAGAGTGGCCGGAAGGGCGTTGCAGCATTGGCCGAAGTACCACACAACCCACATACCTTTGGCTTGGGTTATCTGCCCACAAAAGAGGATTGGGTGAGAAAAGGTAAGGAAATGGCTGGGAGAGCCAGAGCGAAGCAGGCAGGGAAGCCTTTTGAGTTGATGCGCCGGCCCATTCAGGGCACCCTAAACGGACGCTTTGTCCGAGAGGCGGAGGACTTTCCATTTTGTGGCTTCCCAGAGCTGTGGATAAACGAAGAGAAGCGTCGTGTGCCAAGGTTTGAGATTTTCTTTGACCTGTTATCCGGGGATGATGTTGCCGAAGAGCAGACGGACCCATTAGCTGAGGCTGAGCAGAACAAGAAAGTGGAGTCTGAGGATGCTGAAAGTGAAATGGGGGTAGCGCTGGCGTGTCTACTTTCAGATCCTCCGATCGAATAGAAGTGCTTGGGGGATAACTTATCGGTATCCGTGATCGGGAATAAAACAGTTGCGGGCCTACCATCAAACATTTTGGATGCATCCATTGCACCCTCTCTCATCTGGCAGTACGAGAAGGGATTTTTATCAAGCTGCACCGGGTCAGGTAGTGAGTCGGAATCTGATTCCACTAAATATGTTGAGTCAGAATCAGGTTCCAGGTCGACTGAGTCTGAGTCCGGTATTCCTGGGGGTGACAACCCGGATGCCACAGTCCTGTCTAGGTCGTCTTTTTCTTTTTCTTTTGAGTCAGTTGTAACCGAAGAATTGGACGATTGGGATGTGCTTAATGAGAATTTTGTGGCTGTGGTTTCTGAGTACTTTTCTGTGCCCTTGATTTATTGCATTAACTCAGACTTTCAAAATTTTGATGAAAACGACGAGGAAGAAATTCCTCCGATTTTGCAACGCTTCATTGAACAAGAGCAGGAAAGATTTGTTAAACCCTTAATGGATGAAATCACTACTGTGAATATTGGTACTGAGGAGGACCTGCAGCTGGTCCAGATCGAGTCCACGTTGTCTTCAGAGGAACGCGAGCGCTTAGTCTCTTTATTAAAAGATTTCAAAGATGTTTTCGCGTGGTCCTATAAAGACATGCCTGGAATCGATCCTGAGATTGTACAGCATCGGATCCCTTATGACCCAGAGGCCCGACCCGTTAAACAGAAACTCTGAAGGATCTGCCCGGACTGGGCTCTTAAGATTAAGGAAGAGGTCACCAAGCAAATTGACGCAGGTTTCCTGCTAGTATCCGAATACCCAACTTGGTTGGCCAACATTGTTCCGGTGCCGAAGAAGGATGGTAGGATCTGGGTATGCGTGGATTTTAGGGACTTGAATAGAGCTAGTTCGAAGGGCGACTTCCCCTTGCCGCATATCGATGAGTTAATGGACTTCACAGCGGGGCATGCTTTGCTTTCATTCATGGATGGTTTCTCAGGCTATAATCATATTGTAATGGCACCCGAGGACCGGGAGAAGACTGCTTTCACCACCCCGTGGGGGACCTACTGCCACAGAGTGATGTCGTTTGGGTTGAAGAACGCTGGAGCTACATATCAACGGGCCGTGACCATGATATTGCACGACATGATCCACAAAGAGGTAGAGGTGTACGTGGATGACATGATTGTCAAGTCCAAAGAAAGATAGGGCCACTACACTGCCTTGCAAAAGTTTTTCCAAAGGATCAGAGAGTTTCGGTTGCGGCTGAATCCTCAGAAGTGTACGTTCGGTGTTATAGCAGGGAAAATGTTGGGGTTTCTGATTACACAGAGAGGTATCGAAGTCGACCCTTCCAAAATCAAGGCCATCTTAGAAATGCCACCATCAAGGACTAAAAAGGAGGTGCAAGGCCTTCTGGGTAAAGTGCAATTCATAAGACGGTTTATTTCAAAATTAACCTTGACTTGTGAACCATTTTTTGGCCTTCTGAAGAAAGGAAAGAAGTTCCAATGGGACGGCCGATGCCAAGCTGCTTTTGAACAGATCAAGGAATACTTACAGAACCCGCCCGTGTTGTCACCGCAAGAGCCGGGGAGACCGTTGATTTTGTATCTTTCAGTGACTGAGACCACAATTGGCTGCATGCTCGCAGAAGAGTCTAAGGACAAGGTGGAGAGGGCTATCTACTATCTGAGTAAGAAGATGTTGGAGTATGAAACCCGCTACACACTGTTAGAAAAGGCTTGCTTGGCCTTGGTATAGGCTACCAGGAAGTTGCAGCACTACCTGTTAGCTCACTCTGTAACGTTGGTTTCAAGATTAGATCCCATCAAATATCTCTTCCAGAAACCGACACTTACGGGTAGGCTAGCTCGCTGGTTGCTTTTGCTTTCCGAATTCGATTTGAAATATGTGACGCGCAAGTCAGTCAAGGAAAGAGCGGTAGCGGAGTTCTTAGCCGATCATCCAGTTGAAGGAGGTGAAGCAGTTGAGTACTTATTCCCAGATGAGGTCATTTTGCATATCAAAGACGAAAATTGGACGATGTACTTTGACGGAGCGTCAAACCAATACGGGTATGGGATAGGGGTGTTGCTGATAGCACCTGACAAATCCCGTATTCCCCTAGCCTTCAAACTCTGTTTCAAAGTCTCGAACAACGAAACAGAGTACGAAGCATGCGTTGCTGGTTTACAAGCGGCCCTGGAACTAGGGGCAAGACGATTGGACGTCATTGGGGACTCGAACCTTGTGGTATCCCAAGCTAAGGGGGATTGGAAAGTCAAAGAGGAAAAGATGATAATGTACCACCAGACCTTGGACTTGCTGATTCCTCAGTTTGAGAAGCTAAACTTCACTCATCTACTAAGAGAAAACAACAGGTTCGCAGATTCATTAGCAACTCTATCTTCCATGATAGACATCCCTTCTGGAGTCTGGATGCATCCGATCATTATTGACCAGAAGTTTGCACCAGCCTACGAGTCTATTTCCGCCATAGAAGAAGTTCAAGGCGAGTGGTATTACGATGTCTAGAACTTCTTGGAGAAAGAAGCATATCCGCCAGGGGCAAACGCCAAAGACAAGAGGGAAATCCGAAGGATGGCTGCCCAATTCATCATCTGCGGAGGAAAACTGTATAAGGGAGGTCATCTGGGAATGCATAAGCTGTGCGTTGAGGCTGAAGAGTCAAAGCGCCTAATGGAGGCCATCCATGGGGAAGAATGCGGAGCGCATATGAATGGGGTAATGCTGGCCCAAAAGATCCTCAGACAGGGTTACTACTGGTCCACCATGGAGGAGGATTGTATCGGCTTTGTTCGGCGATGCCACAAATGTCAGATCCATGCAAACCGCATGAACATCCCGCCGTCGAAGCTGTACAACATGACTTCGCCATGGCCATTTTCAGTTTGGGGAATTGATATGATCAGAGCTGCTACTCCGAAGGGGTCAAATGGGCATGAGTTCATCCTAGTCGCGATAGACTACTTTACAAAGTGGGTCGAGGCCCAATCTTATACGGTGTTGAAGGCGTCGCACGTTGCAAAGTTTATCAAAAACAACATCATCTGTCGTTATGGGGTTCCGAACAAGATTATTTCAGATAACGGTTCCCACTTCAAGAAGGAAGTGATTGACTTGTTGGAAAAATACAATGTGGCTTTTCATAAGTCATCCACATACCGACCGCAAACCAATGGAGCGGTTGAGGCCGCCAATAAGAATATCAAACACATACTGCAGAAGATGGTGAAAACCTACCGAGACTGGCTAGATAAGCTGTCGTTTGCTCTGTAGCGCTACCGGACTTCAATTAGAACTTCTACTAGGGCGACTCCGTATTCATTGGTTTATGGGATGGAGGTCGTTCTACCTATTGAAATTGAGGTTCCGTCTTTGCGAGTATTGGCTGAGTGTCAGATAGTCGAAGCAAATTGGCAGCAGAGCAGATTTGAAGAACTCATGCTCTTTGATGAGAGAATACTGAAAGCACTGTACCATGTTCAAGGTTATCAGCGGAGAATTGCCAGGGCTGTCAACAAGAAAGTTACGTCCAGGAATTTCAAAGAAGGAGATTTGGTGCTCAAGGACAACCGAGCTCCCATCCATGACCCTAGGGGCAACTTCATACCCAGTTGGACTGGCCATTACATCATTAAGTCTATCTGGTCAGGTGGAGCTATCGTTCTGATAGACCTAGATGCCCTAGAGTTCTCCCAACCGATCAATATGGACAAATTGAAGAAATATTACCCCTGAGCGGCTCGCTAGGCCGAAAACCCAAAAGGGCGACCTAGGCAAAAGTTAGAGCACAGAAAATTTGAAATTACAAAAACTGAGCTCGCAAGGTTGAAAACCCGCAAAGGGCGGCCTTGGCAAAAGTTAGAGCGTAAAAGGAGAGTGAAAATACTCGAGTGAACCCGAGCCTGAACTACGTAAGGCTTGATTCCCATTTTTTGGGATACGTAGGCAACTTCATCCTGAAGTTCAGTCATAAAACTTTTTCCCGATCAACTTTGTCCATTTGATCATCTCGGTCATCTTTGTCTATTCAGCATTCAAAAACTTGGTTGTGATCTCCGGTGCAGTGCTTTTTAGACTAGGGGCAACTTTCCAATTGTTAGGATCTGGGGTTGTGCATCTCAGGGATAAATCTCAAGCGTGTCTAGTTCTGATCCATATCGAAAATGGTTTTGAAAAGTTTTAATAAAAGTTGATTTTGCTCAAATTAATCTTTTTTTACAACTTAGACCATTTTTGGACCAAAGCGAAAAAATTTTGAATACCCACAACCTTCAATTTTATTGATTTCAATACAGAGTTCTCCTGCTCTTGCATACAAATTGAAGTTCCTTTTCATTACATTCATAAAGAAAACTTTAAAGTTCTGATTAAAGCAAATAAATCCGGGGCATAGATGAGTCAGGTGTTCCTGCATCCCCTCTCAGAGCTAGTCGAAGCCTCTGATGCCAAGCTGGGCCCAATCTGTGCCTCTTGATTAAGCCAATCTATGCACTTATCAAATAAGGCGCAACTGAAAGTGGGAGCAGGGGCCAGGAGTTCTCTAGTCCTCCATGCTGCGGCATGCCGGGAAAGCTGCGCACCTCAGACCGAGAATGCGGCTGGATACTCCATCCCCTCTACCGGGCAAATCTGATCATGGCCAAACTGGTGTTGGAACCAGAACGAGAAATAGAATCCACAGCGAGTCAAGCCAATCAACTGAATCCCGGTCTGCCGGGACATGCTGTAGCTCATTGCTGGTAGTTTGAGCTAGGGACACCGCCAAGCAATGCAGTCTGCGGACAAATTACACGTCCAGTCGAACCACCATCCCTCATCTAGGGCGTCAACTAGACGACGTCGGAAGAAGTAGCCGCGAGCTGAGTATGCTGGGCAAGAGTCCACAACCCGTAACTTATCCATCAACCACACTTGGAGAGGGATGAAAAATGAGAGAATAAAGAATAGAGAGGTGTACGATGAGAGAAAAAGTAAGAAAAGGGTTTTTGTGAGAAAAATTAAGCTTGAGGGCCAAGTGATGCGAGCAATACATATGTGAGAAAAGGGTGGGAAACATTACCTGCAACAGTAGTAGACTCCCCACAAACCTGGTCGTCTCCCGACGATGGAAACCATCCAAGCCCATCAATGTCTCGGCCAATGACATGGCAATGCAGCTTTTGCCTTCCCTTAAGCCTTGAACAACCTTGATCAGCCAGATACTAGATCCTCCGGATCCTGAGGCAAGCAAGAAATGAGATAGCATGCACAAACAAAGGGCATGTCGCCGAAAGCCTTGCCAATGATGGTCACCACGGTCACCGGCATCGGAAAACCGACAAATCAAACTCGGAATATCCAGCATTCTGTCACAAATCAAAGATCGAGCATCATGCATAATGAATTCACACATTCGCCCCAAGGCTTGGGCGTGGCCGAAGCGAAGTTGGGGCAAGATTTCCTCGTTGCACACGAATTCCATCAAAGCTTGGAAATCTTCGAAGGTAGGACACACCTCTTGCCCGCCAAAGATAAAGACATGTGTTACCGGATTCAAAAACATTACCGCGGCATGGAGAAACGGAAAGTGCAGCGGAGTACGGCTCAGCGTGAATAGTGCATTTATGCCAAAGCCCTGGAAATTTAGCTTTTCCGAGCCATCCAAGTTGGCAATCCAAGCTGTGAGATTTTGGGCAAGAAACTCTTCCATTTGGAGCAAATCAGTGTTGAATTGAGAAAAACTACAAAGCTAAGGCTTTTTGTAGGGGATAAGGTGTGAGTGGAAGACAAGTGTCAGCATTCTGGTGGTTCTTGCCATTTATGGCCGGCCGGCCAAAAATAGTGCCGACCGACCACCATTTTTGGTTGAAACGGCCAAAAATTTGGGTCGATGGACATTTACTGAGGCCGGTGGTCTTCCTTCTTGTTCCTTGAGCTATATATGTGCTGAACATGCTGGGAATTTGGAACTGGCACCATTTCCAATGCCCTCCGATGATTATTGTTACGGGGTCATGCCCATTTGCATATCGAGTTGTTGCACATTTGCTTATCGAGTTGTATGTCACATCCTTTAAATTTTTGTTTTGCTTATCGAGTTGTACTCGCACTTGATTAGCTTATCGAGTCCTTTGTTTTGATTATCGAGTTGTTTTGTCCTTGCTCGATTCACTACCAGATTATTACAAGGCAAGCGCTTACTTTTCAAGTAATCAAAAGATTCAAATCTCATTTACATTGTTCTGTAATGCAATGCAATGCGATGCGATGCATGCAGAGTACCAATGCAACACCTTTTTGGACAGAATAGCTATTTCATTGCCGTCATGTCTCTTGCAAAAAAAAAAAGTAAGTAAAAGTAGTTTTGAGAAAGTAAAAACCTGCCTAAGGCAGTGCAATGTGCTTAAACTACCAGTAAAAAGATAAGTAAAGCAAAAGGGGAGCAGGGCAGCAGAGTGTTCGGATTAACACTAGTAGCCTCCCATTATGGTCGATGCACCTCCCACGCCCTTGTTCGGGTCAATTATGTGGTTTGGCACCTTCATTACTCAAGACAATGCAAGGAATTCCACTCTTGAAACCTTAGTAGAACCTCGTGCTGACCTCGAGCCGTGTCTTCTATGGGCGATGTTCGGTACGTGCAAGGAGCATCCTTTCCCGTATCCTTTTTGTCTCTTATTACTCCCACAAATCGCTTTGATTATGTTGCATTATGTTGCTTCGCTTTGGCTTTAGTAAAGCATGCTCGTTACACATCTTGCGTTGAGCGCTACTGTAGACGCGCCCGCGAGGGACCCCACTGCTACAGCTCAGACTCGATTTTGTTTGTGTCACGGTTCTTAATCTGAACCAAAGAGTCCAAATCTGGAAAATCGTTTTGAGAAAACAGATTTTTAGAAAAAGAAGTGCCAAACATGGACTGCTTTGCCAGATACAGAGTCGCCACCTAAATATTTTAAAATGGTGGAATTTAGGAAACCCTGACTCGGTGCCAAAGGCCACGTGTCCGTCATCACCAAAGTTGCCTCGGCTCGGGAACTTGGGTACGATTGGGGAAGGTCAGCTATGAGCACCCCCTCTCGCCCGATCCGAAGATCGGCCTCTACTAACCGTGATATCCATTTTTGAAAACGTTATGTGTTCTTATTCCAGTTATTAGCCTAGAATTACTATGTTATGCGCACAGCAGACAAGTATAGAGTAGATTGCCTAATTTGGGAATAAGCATTGCATATCCGTTCGTTTTGGAAAAATGTTTTAGAATTTGCTACTCGTAAGTAGGCTTAGACACGGATTTCAATGAGCCATTCCAACTCAGACAATCCAACCTTCACCCACAGGCATCCGAACAGTTTATCACATAAGCATCTAGCCACATGGTAATCATACTATCATGGCAACACTCACACACATGCGGTATGCTAAAGCATAAATGCTTACCTAGTACTTCAAGCCAAAACAGAAACCAGTTAGTAATCACATGCATGATCCTAGTTCATGTTAAGATGGCTAATGCAACACATGCAAAATGCAACTAAGATAGGCTCGGCTAATCTACAATGGCATGTGAAATGCTACAACTAACACGTATTCAATTTGGAATTGGAATACAAATGCAGTTAGAATGATGCGTCGAGCCCGGTGCATGCAAAACAAATGTATGAATGCACGCATGCATAGCATAAGGTATGCTAATTTAAACATTCCCTAGTCTACCATCATAAGCGGGTAAATAAAAGGGAAGAAAGACGTGGGGTTGGAAGACATGCACACACTCACGCACGCTTATTACACAATTGCCCTCACTCGGAGGGTCCAAATAAATATTACAGTCCGAATAATAAACACATTAATTATTACAGAATTTCTAGTTAATTAACAGAATGAATGCAAAAAGAAAGGTGGCCACAGCCCCTGCCTCGGGATGCGCGAATGAAGCATGCTCGAACACGTCTCACCCGAAAAGTCCGTACCATACCACCATCGCCCCTGTTTTCACTACCTTGCTTCTCTGAAAAATTCTAAAGTTCTGGGACAGGTTCCTTGCACACTGTAGAATACCATCGGCTGAAGGAAATGCCCACCGGCCATATGTAATTTCCATCGGCTGCTGATGGAGTTATCGGCTGTTCACCAATGGCCGGTCGGCATTGGACACTGCCGGTCGGCAGAAACTTCCTGCAGAAGATAGTTTTGACAGCAACAGAGGACAGACAGTATATGGCTTGGG
The DNA here is from genome assembly GCF_055761805.1 of Camellia sinensis. Taxonomy (NCBI): domain Eukaryota; kingdom Viridiplantae; phylum Streptophyta; class Magnoliopsida; order Ericales; family Theaceae; genus Camellia; species Camellia sinensis. The sequence goes on along the minus strand of NC_138961.1, from coordinate 214,110,700 downwards.
ATTTTAGGCACATGTGAGCATAGTCATATTTCCCATCATGCTTTGAACTCAGGGAAGCATGGCCCTCGATCCTGGAGACATCAATTGTGCATGATAGCCTAAGTGATCAAGCTTGCCATTTGATGTAAAAAAAAAAAAAAAAATGCAACACACAAATGAGAACCAAGACCCTATCATCTCTAAGTCAAGGGCCCTGGTGACCGAGAGTTAAGATGCGTTACATCACTTATAGTATGAACGCTCCTTAACCCTCACACTTGGTTTGACACCCCAAACCAAGTAATGCAATGCATGCTATGCAAACATGACTCAAAGATGTAGTATGAGATCAAGATGTAAGTCATGCCAAATACCATGCAACCATCATGTCAAGTATGCAATGCTAGGCATGCAAGATGCAAATGCAATGAAAAGATGGACAATTTAAGTAATAGGACCAACATGTTACAACACCTAATGAAGTAATCATGCAACAAACATGAAACAAGCATGCAATAGTGGACTTAAACCATAAAGGGGCAGACCTCAATCCACCCCAAAACAGTGGCCAAAATGGTGGATAAACACTCATGCCAACATGCAAGCCAATGGACCTAAAGCTAAGGCACAAAAAGGGGACACTTTACTTCCACTAACATGACCATGCATGGCATGAATTAGGCAAGTAAAAACAGAATCTTAGCATGCAAAAATGAACTCCAAAACCCACTGATATGGCAGCTTAAGTGGCTCCAATGAGATGCATACACCAAAACTCATTTCTAGGCATAAAAGGGCACATCCTCAAAGCATGAAAGAGGTCACATATGCAGGCATACAAACATGATTTATGGGCTGAAATATGATCCTAAATGATGCCAAATCATGAGGATGGTCTAAACTACGCATGCTAGAGGCCAATATACTCAAGGCTTACAAGCCAAAACACAAAGAGATGACACCAAACATGGCAAGCATGACTGAAACAGATGGCCAACAGGCCTTAAACATGGTAGAATAATGCCAATATCTTCATGAAATTAGGCTAACACATGCAAGAATCATGGCTTAAACACAAGATGCATTTCAAGGCCATATAGAGGAATGTAAAGCAAGTATGTTAAGCATGCAAAAGGGGACAAATCTGACCAAAAAAAGAGATGACATACGACCTAGAGACACCCAAAAACCTCTGAAATAGGGCCAAAATCAATCAAGCATGCATGTTACCCTTTAAGCCAAAAGACAAGGAAATGAGGCAATGAAGGGAGAGGGGTGTCCCTTCCCTATACAAGACTTCAAACCACCTTCCTCACCACTGAAAATCCACTGGTTTTCAGTGGTGAGAAGGCCAAGATACTCAAGTAAACAAGGCCTCACAAAGGAGGCACCAAAAAGGCCAAATAAGGCCTAAGAGGGTGAGTTTGAACTCAAACCACAAAAAACAACCTTAATGAAAGTTCTTAAGCATGAAAATATAAGCCTTTTTTATGTTATGCACAAAGCCTAAATCAGCAAGCAAGACAGGTAAAAAACTAGTGCAAGTTTGGAGAAACTAAAGCAAAGTGATTACCCTTGAAGAACAACTCAAGAACAGCCAATGCAGCCCTCTTCTTTTGATCAAAATCAGTCCAAAAACTCAAGAATCAACCCTCCAAGCCTCTCAATCTCGGAGCAAGGTGTAATGGTGTGTGTTTTAGTGCAAAAGTACGGCCAAAATGCACTTTTGGGCTACCAAACACACACTAAGGAAGGAGAGAGAGGGAAATGTAGAGAGAGATGATATATCTAGCAGATATATGTATATAAGCTCTGGTTTTTTAGGTTTAAAACTCCAACCCTTAACAATGGAGGAGGGGGGCTCTATATATAGACTAAGAAAATGGTTCTTGGCTTCTCCAAGAAGCCAAGTGAAAGGGGCAAAGGGTGCAAAGGAGTCTAGGCTTCTTGGAGAAGCTAAAACAGCTGGCAAAGCTTCTCCAAGAAGCTTAGCCAAGGGTTCATCCTTCTAGAAGGAACCAAAGGGGTTCAAAGGCTCATACCAGCCAAAACTGCACGGGGAGGAGTGATGGTGCATTCCAGCTGGCACAGCTGGCATGCACCATGCCTCAAGAGTGCAAAGGAGTCACACCGGCCAGCAAAAGATTACACTGGCAAAGGAAAGTGCCGATCGGCAGTATACTATGCCGACCGGCCATTGATTTTAAGAAACCAAGGCCGGTGGCACCCCTGAACAGCCAGTGATGTGTGGGGATGCCTCACAAGGCATACCCTGCCCCTCCAAGGCAAAACACAAGTGTTTGGTATAAAACCAGACACTAAACAAGCGAGTTCGGAGATCCCGAGGCAAGGCGCGTAGCCAAGACCCCCGGGAACTCCAAACGAACACAAACATGGATGATCACCGGGTGTTCAAACGGTGACGTCCAAGTCTTGAGGACGGTCAAAAATGGGGTGTCTACAGTTGCCCCTCTTTGACAGAACTCGAAAGTCATAACAATGACGGGAGTGAATGTCAAAGCCCAGAGACGAACCATTTTTGACAAGGCCGAAGACTCAGACAAACATGCAAGACAAGCAAGGTATGCGCCCGAAGGCAGAGGCAAAATGCAAGACAATGCACAGAGCCGGACATAACTTGTGATCATGCAAAGAAAGCTGTAACGGAGCATACATGCAACAGTTTTAAGCTAGCATACACCAAACTACACTATAATGCAGAAAGGATGTAAGAGAATTAAGCAATTCTCGATACATCTCACTCGGAGGATACAAATACCTGTGCGGCTCGTCTGGTTGCACGCACCGCAAGTGAACCGTACATACAATATCGTGCCTGCAAAGAAAACAGACTTAACAGGTACAATATCATTAGCAACATGCATAGTAGTGTGCTCGAAATGCGTGACAACGCAAAGCGAATGGGAAACATAACAATGCTGTGAAGGCACATATATGTAAGTGGGGCACGCGGTCTACGCGGGCAACGAAATTGATTACAAGGATGCGGTCTACACAAGCAATGAAATTGATTACAAACATGCGGTCTACGCAAGCAGGACATGCGGTCTACGCAGGTAATGAAATTGAATGCCAATATGCGGTCTATGCAAGCAAAACGTGCGATCTACGCAAGTAATGAAATTGAACAATCATGCGGTTTACGCAAGCAAAACATGCGGTCTACGCAAGTAATGAAATTGAATAAACATGCGGTCTACGCAAGTAATGAAATTGATTACAAACATGCGGTCTACGCAAGTAATGAAATTGAACAATCATGCGGTCTACGCAAGCAAAACATGCGGTCTACGCAAGTAATGAAATCAACATGCGGTCTACGCAAGCAAAACATGCGGTCTACGCAAGTAATGAAATCAACATGCGGTCTACGCAAGTAATGAAATTAATTACAAACATGCGGTCTACGCAAGTAACGTAACTAACATGCGGTCTACGCAAGCAAAACATGCGGTCTACGCAAGTAATGAAATTAGCATGCAGTCTATGAAAGTAATGAAATTAATTACAAGCATGCGGTCTACGCAAGTAACGTAATTGACATGCGGTCTACGCAAGTAATGAAATTAATTACAAACATGCGGTCTACACAAGTAACGTAACTAACATGCGGTCTACGCAAGCAAAACATGCGGTCTACACAGGTAATGAAATTAACATGCGGTCTACGCATGCAAAACATGCGGTCTACGCAGGTAATGAAATTAACATGCTGTCTACGCAGGTAATGAAATTAACATGCGGTCTATGCAAGTAATGAAATTAATTACAAACATGCGGTCTACGCAAGTAATGAGTATAAAGAGAAACTTGAACACATGTGAGTGAAAACCTATCATTCATAATGCAGGGATGTAAAATACTGTAACACAACATAATTGAAACGATTTGTGGGAATCCTCAAGACATGAAAAGGATACGGGAAGGGACGTTCTTCGTACGTATCAAGCATCGTTCGCAGAAGTTGTGGCCTGATGTCAACTCGAAGGTCCACGTTTCAAAAGCGTGCTTCCCCGCATGGTCTCAAGTAATGAAGGTGCCAAGCCATGTAGTTGACCCGAACAAAGGCGCGGAAGGTGCGTTGACCGCAAGGGGAGTTTTACTGGTATCAATTTTGACACTTTGCTACCCTGTCATTCTATGTTTTACTTTCCTTTTTACTGGTAGTTTAAGTACATTGCACTGCCTCGGGCAGGTTTTATTCTTTCTCAAAATTACACATTTTGCAAAGCACATGACGGGAATGAAACAACCATTTCGTTCAAAAGATGTTGCATTCGTAAACTCTCTACGCATCGCATCGCAAGGTATCACACCATAATGTGAACGAAATTGAATCTATTTTGAACACCGAGTATTTGCATCGTAATAATCAGGTAGCAAACTGACTTACAACTCGATAAGCAAAACAAAGGCATGATATAACCAAACAAGTGTGAGTACAACTCAATAAACAAATCAAAAACTCAAAGAGAGTGAAATACAACTCGATAAGCAAATGTACAATAACTCGATAAGCAGACAGGTGTGACTTCGCAAGAATCAATCACCGGGGGAGGGATCGGAGGTGGTGGAGTTCCCCAATCCCTAGCATAAACAGCTCAGGGAACCAGGAGGAAGCCCATCGGCCAGGGGTAGAGGCCATCGGCTACAAGGAATGGCCATCGGCCAGAAATTCGTCCGGTCGGCAAAAGATAATGGCCGGTCGGCAAAATATTTGGCCGGCCGGCTATGAATGAGGGAATCACCAGAATGTTGACACCTGTCTTCCACCCAACCTTATCTCCTACAAAAGACCCCATCTTCGTAGTTTTTCTCAATTCTACACTGATTTGCTCTAATGGAAGAGTTTCTTGCTCAAAATCTCACAACTTGGATTGCTAGCTTGGATGGCTCGGAAAAGTTGAATTTCTAGGGTTTTGGCATAAATGCTCACTCTGGGTCGTACCCCATTGCACCTCCCGTTTCTCCATGCCGCGGCAAGGTTTTGGAATCCGGTGACGCATGTCTTTAACTTCGCTGGGCAAGAGATATGTCCTACCTTTGAAGATTTCCAAGCCTTAATGGAGTCCGAGCGCGACGAGGAGCTCCTGCCCCAACTTAATTTTGGCCATGCCCAATCCTTAGGGCGAATGTGTGGACTCAGCATGCGTGACGCTCGGTCTCTGATTTGTGACGGGATGCTGGATATTCCGAGTTTGACCGATCGGTTTTCTGATGCTGGTGATCGCAACAACCATCACTGGCAAGGCTTCCGGCAACATGCCCTCTGTTTGTGCATGCTATCCCATTTTCTATTTGTCTCAGGCTCGGGAAGGTCTAGTGTCCGGCTGATTGAGGTTGCCCAAGGCTTGAAGGAGGGCAAGAGCTGTATTGCCATGACTCTGGCTGAGACGTTGATGGGCTTAGACGCCTTTTATCGTCATGAGACGACCAGATTAGCAGGGAGTCGACTACTACTACAGGTAATGTTTCCCACCCAATCTCACGCATGCATTGCTCATATCACTCGGCCCTCAAGCTCGGTCTTTTCTCACAAAGCCCTATTCTCACTTTTCTCTCCTCGTACATCTCTCTATTCTTTATTCTCTCATTTTTCATCCCTCCCCAGGTATGGTTGATGGACAAACTGCAGGTTGTGGACTCTTGCCCAGCATATTCAGCTCGCGGCTACTTCTTCCGGCACCGTCTAGTCAATGCCCTTGATGAGGGATGGTGGTTCGCTTGGATGTGCCGCTTGTCTGCAGACCTTATTGCTTGGCGGTGCCCTTGCCTGAGCCTTCCGGCAATGAGTTACAGTATGTTCTGGCAGACTGGGATTCAATTGATCGGTCTCACTCACTGTGTATTCTACTTCCCATTTCGAATTTGACGCCAGTTCGGCCATGATCAGATCTGCCCGCCAGAGGGGATAGAGTATCCTGCCGCATTTCCAGCCCGAGGCACACAGCTCGCTCGGCAAGCCATCGCGTGGAGGGCAAGAGAACTCCTGGCCCCCGCTCCCACTTTCAATTATACTTTGCCTAACGAGTGCGTGGATTGGCTCAATGAAGAGGCACAGATTGGGCCTAGCTTGGCATCAGAGGCTTCGACCAGCTCTGGGAGGGGGCGCCGGAGCACCTGACTTGACTATGCCCTGAATTTATTGCTTGATTAGTACTTTCAAGTTTTCTTTATGAATGTAATAAAAACAACTTCGATTGTATGCAAGAGCAGGAGGACTCTGTTTTGAAATCAATGAAATTGAAGGTTGTGGTACTGAAAATTTTCCGCTTTGGTCCAAAAATGGTCTTAGTTGTAAAGAGATTGATTTGAACAAAGTCAACTTTTATTAAAACTTTTCAAAACTATTTTCGATATGGATCAGAACTGGACAGGCCTAAGATCTGTCACTGAGATGCACAACCCCAGATCCCTACAACTGGAAAGTTGCCCCTAGTTTGGAGAGTACCGCAGCACTGCATGGCAACGGAAAGTTTCCCCTAGTCTGAATAGCGCTGCACCGGAGATCGCGATAAATGCTGATGGATAAAGATGACCGAGATGGTCAAAATGGACAAAGTTGATCGGGGAAAAGTTTATGGCTGAACTTCAGGGTGAAGTTGCCTACGTATCCCAAAGATGGGAATCAAGCCTTACGTAGTTTAGGCTTAGGTTCACTCGGGTATTTTCACCCTCCTTTTACGCTCTAACTTTTGCCAAGGTCGCCCTTTGTGGGTTTTCAACCTTGCGAGCTCAGTTTTTATATTTTCCAATTTTTTTAATCCTCTAACTTTTGCCTAGGTCGCCCTTTCGGGTTTTCGGCCTAGCGAGCCTCTCAAGGGTAATATTTCTTCAACTTGTCCATGTTGATCGGTTAGGAGAACTCTAGGCCATCTAGATCCATCAGAACCACAGCTCCACCTGACCAGATAGCTTTGATGATGTAGGGACCAGTCCAATTGGGTTTGAACTTGCCCCTTGGGTCGTGGATGGCAGCTCGATTGTCCTTGAGCACCAAATCTCCTTCTTTTAGATTCCTGGACTTAACTTTTTTATTGAAAGCCCGGGTAATTCTGCGCTGATAGCCTTGAATATGGTACAGTGCTTTCAGTCTTCTCTCGTCAAAAAGCATGAGTTCCTCAAATCTGCTCTGCTGCCAATCTGCTTCGGCTGTTTGACACTCAGCCAACGCTCGTAAGGACGAAACCTCAATTTCGATAGGTAGAACGGCCTCCATCCCATAAACTAGTGAATACGGAGTCGCTCCGGTAGAAGTTCTAATTGAAGTCCTATAGCCCCACAGAGCAAACGGCAGCTTATCTGGCCAATCCCGGTAGGTTTCTACCATCTTTTGCAGTATGTGGTTGATGTTCTTGTTGGCGGCCTCAACCGCTCCATTGGTCTGCGCCCGGTATGTGGATGACTTATGAAAGGCCACATTGTTTTTTTCCAACAAGTCTATCACTTCCTTCTTGAAGTGGGAACCGTTATCTGAAATTATCTCGTTTGGGACCCCGTAGCGACAGATGATGTTGTTTCTGATAAATTTCGCGACGTGTGAAGCCTTCAACACCGCATAAGATTGGGCCTTGACCCACTTCGTAAAGTAATCTATCGCTACCAGGATAAACTCATGCCCATTCGATCCCTTCGGGGTAACAGCTCCGATCACATCGATTCCCCAAACTGAAAACGGCCATGGGGACGTCATGTTGTACAGTTTTGACGGCGGGATGTTCATGCGGTTTGCATGAATCTGGCATTTGTGGCATCGCCGAACAAAGCCGATACAATCCTCTTCCATGGTGGACTAGTAGTAGCCCTGTCTGAGGATCTTTCTGGCCAGCATTACTCCATTCATATGTGCCCCACATTCTCCACCATGGATGGCCTCCATCAGGCACTTCGACTCTTCAGCTTCTACACAAAGTTTATGCATTCCCAGATGACCTCTCTTATACAGCTTACCCCCACAGATGATGAACTGAACAGCCATTCTTCTGATTGCCCTTTTATCCTTGGCATTTGCCCCTGGTGGATACGTCTCCTTTTCCAAGAAGTTCCAAATGTCGTAATACCAGGGGTTGTCGTCCTGAGCCTCATCTATGGCGGAAATCAACTCGTATGCTGGCGCAAACTTCTAGTCAATAATGACTGGACGCATCCGAACCCCGGACGAAATGCCTATCATGGAAGATAGAGTTGCTACTGAATCTGCGAACCTATCGTTCTCTCTTACTAGGTGGGTGAAATTTAGCTTCTCAAATCGAGGAATTAACAAATCCAAGGTTTGGTGGTAAATAATCATCTTTTCCTCTTTGACTTTCCAGTCTCCTTTTGCTTGAGATACAACAAGGTTCGAGTCCCCAATGATGTCTAACCGTCTTGCCCCTAGTTCTAGGGCTGCTTCCAAGCCAGCAATACATGCCTCATATTTTGCTTCGTTGTTCGAGACTTTGAACTGAAGCTTGAATGCTAAGGGGATACGAGAATCGTCAGGCGCTATCAGCAACACTCCTATCCCATACCCGTACTGGTTTGACACTCCGTCAAAGTACATCGTCCAAGTTTCATCTTCGATGTGTAGAATGGCTTCATCTGGGAATATGTACTCAACCGCTTCATCCCCCTCAACCGGGTGGTCAGCAAGGAACTCCGCTACCGCTCTTCCTTTTACTGACTTGCGTGTTACATATTTCAGATCAAATTCAAAAAGCAACAGCAGCCAACGAGCTAGCCTACCCGTAAGTGCCGGTTTCTAGAAAAGATATTTGATGGGATCCAAGCGTGAAACCAACATTACAGAGTGAGCTAACAGGTAGTGCCTCAGCTTCCTGGTAGCCCATACCAAGGCTGAATAAGCCTTCTCCAGCGGGGTGTAGTGGGTCTCGTAATCCAGCATCTTCTTGCTCAGATAGTAGATGGCCCTTTCCACTTTGTCCTCTGACTCTTGTGCGAGCATACAGCCCATGGTAGTCTCAGTTACTGAAAGGTACAATATCAACGGTTTCCCCGGCTCTGGTGGTGACAACACAGGCGGGTTCTGTAAATATTCTTTGATCTGTTCGAAAGCTGCTTGACATCGGCCGTCCCATTGGAATTTCTTTCCTTTCTTCAGGAGACCAAAAAGTGGTTCACAAGTCAAGATTAGTTTTGAGATAAACCGTCTTATGAATTGCACTTTACCCAAAAAGCCTCGCACCTCCTTTTCAGTCATTGGTGGTGGCATTTCTAAGATGGCCTTGATTTTGGAAGGGTTAACTTCGATGCCCCTTTGTGTAATCAGAAACCCTAGCATTTTTCCCGCTGTAACACCGAATGTACACTTCTGAGGATTCAACCGCAGCCGAAACTCTCTGATCCTTTGAAAGAACTTTTGCAAGGCAGTGTAGTGGCCCTCTCTTTCTTTGGACTTGACAATCATGTCGTCCACGTACACCTCCACCTCTTTGTGGATCATATCATGCAGTATTGTGGTCGCTGCCCGTTGATAAGTAGCTCCAGCGTTCTTCAACCCAAACGGCATTACTCTATAGCAATATGTACCCCACGGGGTAGTGAATGCAGTCTTCTCCCGGTCTTCGGGTGCCATTACTATCTGATTATAGCCTGAGAAGCCATCCATGAACGAGAGCAAGGCATGCCCCGCCGTGAAATCTACCAGTTCATCAATGTGTGGCAAGGGAAAGTCGTCCTTCGGACTGGCCCTGTTCAAATCTCTGAAGTCTACACATACCCGAATTCTGCCATCCTTCTTCGGTACCGGGACAATGTTGGCCAACCAAGTCGGGTATTCGGATACCAGCAGGAAGCCTGCATCGATTTGCTTGGTGACCTCTTCCTTGATTTTAATGGCCCAATCAGGGCGGATCCTTCTAAGCTTCTGCTTAATCGGTCGGGCCTCGGGGTTAAGAGGGATCCGGTGCTGTACAATCTCAGGACCGATTCCAGGCATGTCTTCATAGGACCACACGAAAAAATCTTTGAAATCCTTTAATAAAGCGACTAGGCGCTCGCGTTCCTCTGAAGACAACGTGGACCCGATCTGGACCAGCTGCGGGTCCTTCTCAGTACCAACGTTCACAGTAGTGATTTCATCCATTAAGGGTTTAACAAATCTTTCCTGCTCTTGATCAATCAATCGTTGCAAAACAGGAGGAATTTCTTCCTCATCATTTTCATCAAAATTTTGAAAATCCTGATTTAAGCAATAAATCAAAGGCACAGAAAAATACTCAGAAACCACATTCACGTCATTCTCATTAAATACTTCCAAGCCGTCCGATTCTTCTGTTACAACAGACTCGAAAGAAAAAGAAAATGACAACCTAGACAGGACTTTGGCATCCGGGTTATCACCCCCAGGAATACCGGTCTCAGACTCAGTCGAGCTGGAACCTGATTCCGACTCACAGGACTCGGTGGAATCAGATTCCGGCTCACTACCTGACCCGGTGCTGCTGGACAAAAATCCTTCCTCGTACTGCCAAATGAGAGAGGGCGCGATGGATGCATCCAAAATAGTTGATGGTAGGCCCGTAGTCGTTTCATTCCCGATCATGCATACCGAGGAGTTATCCCCCAAGCACTTCTGTTCGATCAGAGGATCTGAAAGTAGACATGCCAGTGCTACCTCCATTTCGTTTTCAGCGTCCTTAGACTGCACTTCCTTACTCTGTTCAGTCTCAGCCGACAGATCTGTCCGCCCTTCGGCGATGTCATTCTCAGGTAGCTGCAGGTCAAAGAAAATCTCAAAACCTGGCACTCGCTTCTTCTCCGCGTTCAGCCATGGTTCTGGGAAGCCACAAAACGGAAAGTCCTCCCCCTCCCGGACGAAGCGTCCGTTTAGGGTACCCTGAATGGGCCTATGCATCAACTCAAAAGGCTTCCCAGCCTTCTTCGCTCTGGCTCTTCCGGCCATTTCTTTTCCTTTCCTTACCCAGTCCTCTTTGGTGGGTAGATAACCTAACCCAAAATGAGGGTTGTGTGGCACTTCGGCCAATGCTGCGACGCCCTTCCGGCCGCTCTTGCCCAATCCCATCCCGAGGATGTGTTGGAGCTTGTTCATGAGATAGACTGCCTGAGCACTGACGTATACCCCTTCATTAGCAGCCATGATGTCCTGTACAACCCGAGCCTCAGCCAAGGTGAAACCCGATATGAACACATCTTCCATACCGTGCTCAATTTCTAGAACAGGTGTAGATACTTCTGGTGGCGGATGAATCGATGAATTTCCCAAAACGATGGCTACTCCCTTCCCATAGGGGTATTTCACCACTTGATGTAGAGTGGAGGAGACTGCCTTTACCTGATGCAGCCACAGCTGCCCTAAAAGCAGGTTGAAAGTTGCAGGAACCTCCAAGACATGGAAATCTATCTCATGCTGTCTCGACCCAACCTTTGTTTGAATCTTAACTGTTCCCATTACTTCTCGGCTTGTGTTGTCATACGCCCGAATCACCTGAGCCGTTGGCACGAAATTCGCGATTTTCAAACCGATCGCATAGGCTGTCCTTGCCGGGCAGACGTTGATGGCGGACCCTGTGTCGACAAGCACCACGGGTATCCATTTATCTCTGCACTCCACAGAGATGTAGAGTGGCTTGTTATGGTTCGCACCCTCAGGTGGCAGTTCTTTGTCAGAAAAGGTCAACATCGGGGTAGTCCCTCCCGAAAAAACTAGGCCCACCAGCTGTTCGGGCGTGGTGTCTATAGAAAGCTTGGCTTTATCCATGGCTGAAAGGACAGCCTGTCTATGTACTCGAGAAGCCATAAGTAGCCCCCAGATGGAGATGTCTGCTTGTATCTTTTTCAATTGTCTCAATACGGCCTTATCCTCGAGTTGCTTTTCTTTTTGCTTCTCTACCTCCCTATCTTTTCCAGACGCCTCTGGTTGTTCTAGGTGTGGAGGCTTGAAGTACCGTCCACTTCTAGTCATGTGATCGACTTCGCCGATATACCAGGTATTATCTAGTTGGTCACTCCCCCAATCCTCGTCTGTGTGGGCAAGACATAGATCATCGTCCTCCCACCACATTCCATCTGCAGCTGACAAGCACCTGTCTGGTTCTGGCATGACTGCTCCAATACTTGCAGTACCTTCCATTCCTATGCTCACGGCATTCCCCGTTTCTGTACTTGCGGCGGTCTCAACCCCCACGTGGGCTTTTGCCTTCCTGATTCTCTCGGAATCTTCGAATCTTTCCTGCTCTGACTGTGTCAATGCGGTTAATTGTTCAATAATCCTTGTACTCAAAATGCTCCAATCCCGAGCGAAATTCTTGGCACCGGCGCTCTCCGGCGATGTACTCTGTTCTTCGACCCTCCCGGCTGTTACTGACATTCCTGTCCCTGTCGGGCCTTGTCCTGACTGAAACTCTCCTACCACATCTGGCTGATCGTCCAACCATCCCGTGGCCTCCGTTGATTCCTCATAATCGAACCAGTTGACGGCTGAGTCTCCTGGATCTTGGTTACTATAAAACTGGAGCTTGGCGAGGTCCTCTTCCACAGCCGTTAGATCATCCGTTCCCTGTCCTGGACTGTCCCCTTGGATCGCACACAGCTCTCCTCCTGTTGGAAATTCCACATCTGGTCTATTTTGGTCTATTGGCGAAATGTAGTTACTCGGACTATAAGTATTCCCAACATCACTCCCAGATTCCACAGACTCTAGCTCGACAACCCCCTTCTCCTTTGGAGTCTTCTCTCTCCTGCTCTCGGTGGTCACCACCGCTGGCTTGGGTTGGGTTAAGGAGACGTCCATCATGCAAAAATCGGTGCAATCAGGAAGGAAAACCTCCGGCTTAGGCAGATAGGAAGGTGTGATATAAATACTAGGATCGTAGGACACGACCCCAGTATGGATAGAATTGACTCTTTTGGGTGGTGGAGCTTGGTTATGTGTGGGGAGAGGATTTGTAGTAACGTTGGGTTTCTCAAGAGGCAAAATCACCCCATTATCAATGAGATCTTGAATCTCATGACGTAATCGAAAACACAGGTCAGTGTCATGACCGTGCTGTTGGTGAAATGCACAATACTTGGCTGGATTGTGGCCAGCGGGGAGTCTTTCCGGTAAGGGCCGCGGCTCTAGGGTCTTCAGATGCCCTTTTCTGATTAGAACCCCCAAAGCTTTGGACAGGGGCATATAAAGCGGAGCGAAGGTTCTGGTGTTTTTGGGAGGGTATTTGGCTGTTTGTGGGTTGCTTCCGTATGCACCGGAGAATGGTGCGGCTACTATAGTTCTCGGGGGAGGGTTGGTGGTGACCATACTCACTTCGGAGGTCCTGGTAGTTATAGCGCCACTCAGGCCTGCATTAGTATTACGATTGAAAGTTCTGCAGGGTTGCTCCCGATCATTATCAATCAAGCCTTGCTTTAAGGCATCCTCAATCTGCACCCTCATTTTGTGCAGATCAGAAAAGGTAGGGAAGGGGAGTACAATCATCTTTTGCATTAACTTCGGCTGAAGATTGCGCACAATCATCCGAATCTGGTCTTTGTCCGTGGGCCTTAAGGTCATCATCGAAGCCTTAGCCCACCATCTGGTTACGAATTCTGAGAAGCTTTCTTTGGGTTCTTGCCTCGTTGTCTCGAGATCCCGGGTCCTGATCTCGATTTGCGTATTGTATGGGTACTGCAAGATGAAGGCCTCAGCCATCTCGTCCCAACTTCTCTTGACATCATCCTCCAATTTGGCATACCATATGGCTGCTACGCCCGATAGGGTCCGGTCAAATAGAGACAGCTTCTATAGTCTAGTGAGGCCCATTGGCCTTAGAATGTCTGAGAACAGTCGCAGGTGCACCATAGGATCCTCGGATCTGTCAAAACGATCAATTTGTGGCATCTTAAACCGATCTGGCTGCGTCACGGCTGCATCAGTGTATCCATCCTCAATGTCCGGAATGGACTTCACACCTTGAGATTTCTTGAACAGCTTTTCAAGCTTGCTCATTTTTAATGCCATAGGGTCTACCTCAGACTCGAAAGGAGAATCCGGTTGATTGATAGGAGTGGGTGCCTTGGATAGTTGAGGCAGAATCGGGGGTGGAGCCAGCCCCATTGGGATGTTTGTATCTTCTTGGACATTCCGGGCATTTGGCGTATCTTCGGGTATCGGAACCCTTAGTGGGGGAGGGACTTGCTATGAAGCAGATGCTCCAGTTTGCTGCTGCAATCTCACGATTAACTCCGCTTGCTCATTCATAACTGTGGCTTGTTGTTTGGCAAATTCTGCCTGTCGGACAGCATCCTGCTGCATCACTTTCATGCTTTCTTGGAGTTGGTGCACCATCTCTTCTAAACTAGCCATGCTGTTCTGTTCTGACCGAATTATCGGTATATGTTCCCTTTCTGTGGGTAAAACGGAATCCTGATCCCTACTGTACACAGGTGGGGTAGATAAAGCCCTCTGTATTGACTGTTGAACTGATACCCTCTGCCCAACTGTCCTCCGTCTAGTAACCGGGGCTAGAGAGTGGTGCACTGGTTGTCCGTCGACCAGATCCTCAGATCGATGGAGCCGACGACCTCTAATCTAGAGTGCTTGGGGAATATCTATCGGGTTGGAAGCAATGGTGCTAAACTACCTAGTAAAAAGATAAATAAAGTAGTAAATAAACAAACAATCGGACAGCACAGCGGCGTAAAATAAACACATACAACGCACAGTTGGGTATTCATAATACACAGTTGGTAAGCCGAACACACTGTTTCTCGATACTGATCACTGTTCCCAGAAATCACTGTCCCCAGAACTGAACCTGATACCCGCAGATAACTGATTCTCATAACTGACACTGATGTCCTCAGGTCTGATACTCAAACTTGCAAAGTGATATGTATGTTCCCTGTAGAGATACATTCTGAAAGCACATAGCAAGTAAAGAGAGCCAAAACACCCCTATGTTGAGGTAAGGTTTCCCTATCCTATTTTGTCAGGAGCTAGGGTTTTACTATGCACGCAGCAGTTTTCAAACAACCTAACATCGGGTAAGCAGCCTGTCCTAATTTGGAATGGTCACTATGGATCCGAATATGCACTAGGTCGAATGGTCAAAAAGGGTGCCCCGGTAAAACCGGGGTTTGTGTTCCCATACTGTCAGAGCCCATAACCGGTTAGCCTTATGGTCATGCCTTGACAAGACAAGCCTCCAACAAACCTTTCAGGAATGGCAGATGGCAAACACTGTGTTCCTAGGCGCACCAATCCACATGCAATGCAAAGAGACACAAATGGAATCAAAATAGGATATCACGAGTTTGAGTCCAGCTCTCTAAATCCCCAGCGGAGTCGCCAGAAGCTATAGACGCGCCCGCGAGGGACCCCGCTGCTACAGCTCGGACTCGATTTTGTTTGTGTCACGGTTCTTAATTTGAACCAAAGAGTCCAAATCTGGAAAATCGTTTTGAGAAAACAGATTTTTAGAAAAAGAAGTGCCAAACATGGACTGCTTTGCCAGATACAGAGTCGCCACCTACATATTTTAAAATGGGGGAATTTAGGAAACCCTGACTCGGTGCCAAAGGCCACGTGTCCGTCATCACCAAAGTTGCCTCGGCTCGGGAACTTGGGTACGATTGGAAAAGGTCAGCTATGAGCACCCCCTCTCGCCCGATCCGAAGATCGGCCTCTACTAACCGTGATATCCGTTTTTGAAAACGTTATGTGTTCTTATTCCAGTTATTAGCCTAGAATTACTATGTTATGCGCACAGCAGACAAGTATAGACTAGATTGCCTAATTTGGGAATAAGCATTGCATATCCGTTCGTTTTGAAAAAATGTTTTGGAATTTGCTACTCGCAAGTAAGCTAAGGCACGGATTTCAATGAGCCATTCCAACTTAGACAATCCAACCTTCACCCACAAGCATTCGAATAGTTTATCACATAAGCATCTAGCCACATTGTAATCCTACTATCATGGCAACACTCACACACATGCGGTATGCTAAAGCATAAATGCTTACCTAGTAATCCATGCCAAAACAGAAACCAATTAGTAATCACATGCATGATCCTAGTTCATGTTAAGATGGCTAATGCAACACATGCAAAATGCAACTAAGATAGGCTCGGCTAATCTACAATGGCATGTGAAATGCTACAACTAACACGTATTCAATTTGGAATTGGAATACAAATGCAGTTAGAATGATGCGCCGAGCCCGGTGCATGCAAGACAAATGTATGAATGCATACATGCATAGCATAAGGTATGCTAATTTAAACATGCCCTAGTCTACCATCATAAGCGGGTAAATAAAAGGGAAGAAAGACGTGGGGTTGGAAGACATGCACACACTCACGCACGCTTATTACACAATTGCCCTCACTCGGAGGGTCCAAATAAATATTACAGTCCGAATAATAAACACATTAATTATTACAGAATTTCTAGTTAATTAACAGAATGAATGCAAAAAGAAAGGTGGCCACAGCCCCTGCCTCGGGATGCGCGAATGATGCATGCTCGTACCCGTCTCGCCCAGAAAGTCCGTACAGTACCACTGTCGTCCCCTGTTTTCACTGCCTTGCTTCTATGAAAAATTTTAAAGTTCTGGGACAAGTTCCTTGCACACTGTAGAATACCATCGGCTGAAGGAAATGCCCACCGGCCATATGTAATTTCCATCGGCTGCTGATGGAGTTATCGGCCATTCACCAATGGCCGGTTGGCGTTGGACACTGCCGGTCGGCAGAAACTTCTTGCAGAAGACAGTTTTGACAGCAACAGAGGACAGACAGTATATGGCTTGGGCTTTCAGGCATATGTGAGCATAGTCATATTTCCCATCATGCTTTGATCTCAGGGAAGCATGGCCCTCGATCCTCGAGCCATCAATTATGCATGATAGCCTAAGTGATCAAGCTTGCCATTTGATGTGTAAAAAAAAAATGCAACACACAAATGAGAACCAAGACCCTATCATGTCTAAGTCAAGGGCCCCGGTGACCGAGAGTTAAGATGCGTTACATCACTTATAGTATGAACGCTCCTTAACCCTCACACTTGGTTTGACACCCCAAACCAAGTAATGCAATGCATGTTATGCAAACATGACTCAAAGATGCAGTATGAGATCAAGATGTAAGTCATGCCAAATACCATGCAACCATCATGTCAAGTATGCAATGCTAGGCATGCAAGATGCAAATGCAATGCAAAGATGGACAATTTAAGTAATAGGACCAACATGTTACAACACCTAATGAAGCAATCATGCAACAAACATGAAACAAGCATGCAATAGTGGACTTAAACCATAAAGGGGCAGACCTCAATCCACCCCAAAACAGTGGCCAAAAGTGTCCAAAATGGTGGATAAACACTCATGCCAACATGCAAGCCAATGGACCTAAAGCTAAGGCACAAAAAGGGGACACTTTACTTCCACTAACACGACCATGCATGGCATGAATTAGGCAAGTAAAAACAGAATCTTAGCATGCAAAAATGGACTCCAAAACCCACTGATATGGCAGCTTAAGTGGCTCCAATGAGATGCATACACCAAAACTCATTTCTAGGCATAAAAGGGCACATCCTCAAAGCATGAAAGAGGTCACATATGCAGGCATACAAACATGATTTATGGGCTGAAATATGATCCTAAATGATGCCAAATCATGAGGATGGTCTAAACTACGCATGCTAGAGGCCAATATACTCAAGGCTTACAAGCCAAAACACAAAGAGATGACACCAAACATGGCAAGCATGACTGAAACAGATGGCCAACAGGCCTTAAACATGGTAGAATAATGCCAATATCTTCATGAAATTAGGCTAGCACATGCAAGAATCATGGCTTAAACACAAGATGCATTTCTAGGCTAAATAGAGGAATGTAAAGCAAGTATGTTAAGCATGCAAAAGGGCACAAATCCAACCAAAAAAAGAGATGAAATATGACCTAGAGACACCCAAAAACCTCTGAAATAGGGCCAAAATCAATCAAGCATGCATGTTACCCTTTAAGCCAAAAGACAAGGAAATGAGGCAATGAAGGGAGAGGGGTGTCCCTCCCCTATACAAGACTTCAAACCACCTTCCTCACCACTGAAAATCCACTGGTTTTCAGTGGTGAGAAGGCCAAGATAATCAAGCAAACAAGGCCTCACAAAGGAGGCACCAAAAAGGCCAAATAAGGCCTAAGAGGGTGAGTTTGAACTCAAAGCACAAAACAACCTTAATGAAAGTTCTTAAGCATGAAAATATAAGCCTTTTTTATGTTATGCACAAAGCCTAAATCAGCAAGCAAGACAGGTAAAAAACTAGTGCAAGTTTGGGGAAACTAAAGCAAACTGATTACCCTTGATGAACACCTCAAGAACAGCCAATGCAGCCCTCTTCTTTTGATCAAAATCAGTCCAAAAACTCAAGAATCAACCCTCCAAGCCTCTCAATCTCGGAGCAAGGTGTAATGGTGTGTGTTTTAGTGCAAAAGTAAAGCCAAAATGCACTTTTGGGCTACCAAACACACACTAAGGGAGGAGAGAGAGGGAAATGTAGAGAGAGAGGATATATCTAGCAGATATATGTATATAAGCTCTGGTTTTTTAGGTTTAAAACTCCAACCCTTAACAATGGAGGAGGAGGGCTCTATATATAGACTAAGCAAATGGTTCTTGGCTTCTACAAGAAGCCAAGTGAAAAGGGCAAAGGGTGCAAAGGAGTCTAGGCTTCTTGGAGAAGCTAAAACAGCTGGCAAAGCTTCTCCAAGAAGCTTAGCCAAGGGTTCATCCTTCTAGAAGGAACCAAAAGCGTTCAAAGGCTCATACCAGCCAAAACTGCATGGGGAGGAGTGATGGTGCATTCCAGCTGGCACAGCTGGCATGCACCATGCCTCAAGGGTGCAAAGGAGTCACACCGGCCAGCAAAAGATTACATCGGCAAAGTAAAGTGCCGATCGGCAGTATACTATGCCGACCGGCCATTGATTTTAAGAAACCAAGGCCGGTGGCACCCCTGAACAGCCGGTGATGTGTGGGGATGCCTCACAAGGCATAGCCTGCCCCTCCAAGGCAAAACACAAGTGTTTGGTATAAAACCAGACACTAAACAAGCGAGTTCGGAGATCCCGAGGCAAGGCGCGTAGCCGAGACCCCCGGGAACTCCAAACGAACACAAACATGGATGATCACCGGGTGTTCAAACGGTGACGTCCAAGTCTTGAGGACGGTCAAAAATGGGGTGCCTACAGCTACCTCGCCTTGTTTCGAATTCGTATCTCAACATCATGAGTAACATGCCTTTACCATGCTTCAGTTGAGTATCCACCCTTTCCGCATTGCTTTACACATTGCGTACGTTTCCGCATACGCTTTACTTACATGTGTTTATACACCCTCTCAAGTTCCTATACACATTGCATGCGTTGTCGCGTATTGCTTTACTTATATGTGTTCAAGTTCCTTTTTATACACATTGCATGCGTTGTCGCGTATTGCTTTACTCATATGTGTTCAAGTTCCTATACACATTGCATTCGTTGCCACGTATTGTTTTACTTATATGTGTTCAAGTTCCTTTTTATACACATTGCATGCGTTGTCACGTCGTGCTTTACTTACATGTGTACATTTCAAGTTTCCTATACATATTGCATGCGTTGTCGCGTTATGCTTTACTTATATGTGTTCAAGTTTCTATACACATTGCATATGCTATACTTATATGTGTTCAAGTTTCTATACACATTGCATACGTTGTCGTGTTATGCTTTACTTATATGTGTTCAAGTTTCTATACACATTGTGTACATTTCCACATATGCTTTACTTACATGTGTACATTTCAAGTTCCTTTATTTTCACACATTGCACATGTCATCGCATGTGCTTTACTTACATGTGTGCATTTCATTCCTGCCACACACATTGCATACGTTTCCACGTATGCTTTACTTACATGTGTACATTTCAAGTTATATGTGTTCAAATTCCTTTATTTTTACACATTGTACATGTTGTCGCATGTGCTTTACTTACATGTGTGTACTCTTCCTCGCCTCCACACATTGTACACGTTGTCGCGTGTACTTTACTTATATGTGTTTATGCCTTCATAGCATTATTATGCCTATTTCCAAATTGCATTGTTATGCACACACTTGGATTGCGTTGTTATGCACCCCTCTCACCCGCATTGTCGTGCACCCCTTCACTTGCGTTGTCACGCACCTTTCAATTGCATTGTTATGTATGTATCTAACAATACTGTACCTGTTAAGTTTTCTTTCTCTTACAGGCACGATATTGTATGTACGGTTCATTTGAAGCTGGACCAACCAAACGAACCGGACCGGTATTGTATTCTCCGTGTGAGACGTAGCGAGAATTGAATAATTCTCTTACACCCTCTCTGCATTGTAATATAGCTTGGTTTTAGCTTAAAACTGTTACATGATTTGCTTCGTTACAGCTTTCTTTGCATGATCATAAGTTATGCTCGACTTTGTGCATTGTTTTGCATTTTGCCCCCGCCTTCGGGCGCATATCTTTGTTTGTAGCTTGCATGCTTTGTCTAAGTCTTCGGCCTTGTCAAAAATGGGTCATCTCTGGCTTTGACATTCACTCCCGTCATTGTTATGATTTTTGAGTTCTATCAAAGACAGGCAACTGTAGACACCCCATTTTTGACCGTCCACAAGACTCGGACGTCACCGTTTGAACACTCGGTGATCATCCATGTTCGTGTTCATTTTGAGATCCCGAAGGACTCGGCTGCACGCCTTGCCTTAGGATCTCTCGACTTGACTGTTTTGTGCTTGGTTGTGGACCAAGAACTTGTTTGTTTTTGCACCTGAGGGTAGGAGGTGGCTTGTTAGCCATCCCCTAAAACCCACCGGCTGTGGCATGAAGCCACCGGCCTTGCTTTTTCTGCTACTGACCAAATATTTGGTCGGTCGGCACTTCTGTTAGGTGTATTGGCTTTTTGAGTGGTCGGTCGGCCATTTATTTGGCCGATAGTCTCTCTCTTTGGCCAATACCTCCTTTTTTCCTTTTTCAGGCATTATGCATGCCAGTTGTGCCAGCTGCAGTACACGGACCTGTCCTCCATACACGTGTATGGAGGAATTTGCATCCTTTGCACCCTTTTGGTCTAGTTTCTTGAGGAAGCTTGGACCTTTGTCTTAGCTTCCTCAAAAAGCTTGGACCCCTGTCTCAGCTTCCTTAGGAAGCCTTGGCCCCTTAGCCTTAGCTTCTTTAAGAAGCCTTGACCCCTTTTGTTTAGCTTCTCTTGGAAGCTTAGGCCTTTACCTTGTTTATATAAGAGGGCCCTCCCTCTCCTTTGAGGAGGTTCAGCAAAATCAGACTTATACATCTGATACATAATATATATCACACTCTCTCTATATATCTCCCTCTCTCTCTACATTTGCGTGTGTTAGAGGGCCTAAAAGTGTGTTTTGGTCTTAATTTTGCACTAAGACACCTAGTGTTACACCTTGCCTTGGTTATTGAGGCAATGAGAGGTTGTTCTTGGAGCTTTTGAGTTGGTTTTGATCAGAAAAGGGGGCTGGAGTTTTGGTTCTTCAAGTGTTCTTCAAGGGTGAGTACCATTGGTTTATATTCCCCATTCTTGCACCAGCTTTTAACCTACTTTGCATGCTGTTTTGAGCTTTGTGTACAACATATAAAAGTTCTTTTTTTTGTGTGTTTAAGATACTTCATTAAGGTCACTTTGGTATTGGGGGTCGTCCACCCCCTCTTAGGCCTTGTTTGGCCCTTTTTGTGCATTCTTTGTTGAGCTTCAGGAACCTTCGTGTATTGGCCTTCTCACCACTAAAATCCAGAGGATTTTCAGTGGTGAAGAAGAGGTTTTGAGGTCTTGCATAAGGGAGGGACACCCCTCTCCCTTTGTCTCTCTTTTGCTTATGTTTTTGGCTCATAAGAGTAGCATGCATGCTTAGTTGTTTTTAGCATCATTTCAATAGGTATTTGGTGATATTTGGTCATATTATACCTCTGTTTTCAGTTGGTTTGATGGTCCATTTCATGCATTATATGCTTGCCTTGTAATCTCATGTTTTGGCCTAACATGTATCATGTTGTGAGATGACATTTTAGCATGATTTTGGTTTGACGCCATGAAGCTTTTAGTCCTATTTCATCATGTTTAAGGTCTGTCTTAGGTCTTTAGAGTCATGTTTGCCATGTTTTGTATTGCCCCTTTGCATTCTAGCTTGTAGGCCTTGAGTGTGTGAGCCATAAGCATGTTGTAGTTGGGTTGTTTCAGTGATTTGGAGTCATTTCCCATGCTATTTCAGTCCATAATCCATGCTTGTATGCTTGCATTCATCATCACTTTCATGCTTTGAAGAGTCATTCTTTTGTGCCTTGAAATGGGTCATAGTCCATGCCTTTTGTTTAAGTCATTTGGGATGCCATTCATGTGGGTTTTGGGGTGTATTTTGACGCACTAAAACTCCATTTTTTGTTGCACAATTCATGCCATGTGTGGTCATGATAGTTATAATGGAATGCCACCTTTTATGCCTGTTTTGGGGCATGGCTGAGGCCTCTCATTTCAGTTTAAGTCCATCCTTGTATATAAATTCCAAGATTGACATGTTGCATTACATTGGTTGCATGCTTACATTGTATCATGTTTGCATGTTTGCATGTTGTTTAGCTAGTAGCATTACATAGTCTCGTTGTATGCTTGACATGTACATATTGCATTAGTTTAGCTTGCATGGTTAGGTAGTGTCATGTTGCATTAGCTTAGCATGCTCATATTGCATTGCATTAGTTGCATTACTTCACATTGCATATAGCATACGTGCATAGCATTGTGTTTGGTTTGGGGTGTCAAACCAAACACGAGGAGTGAGGTGTGTTCGTACTCAAAGTGACAAAACACATCTCAATCTTAGGTGGCCGATGCCCTTGATCTCAACATGATAGGCCGTAAGGCATTCATTTGTTTTGTTGCATGCATTTACATTGATTTGCAAGCTTGGTGCCTTTGGCCATCATGCATCGAAATGCGTAACTGGTGGCCTGAGTATCAAGGACCGCACTCCCTTGAGTCCCTAACATGATGGGGAGTGTGGCCATACATACATTGCTTTGAAATTTCCTTGCCATGCACTGTCTGTCCACTGCTACAGCAAAAACAGGATTCTGTAGGAATAAATTGCCGGCCGGCCACTTTCAGTGCCGACCGACCATCAGAGTCCAGCCGGTGACCCAATTTATGGTCGATGATCACATTTACATGGTCGGTAGTGCTCTTCATTGGCTGGTGGCATTCCAAAATGATCAGGGAAGGGTTCAGAGGTGCCTCAAGAATTTTCACATCCCTCAGAGGTGCAGAACAGTGCAACAGGGGCAACAGTGGCATGGTAACGGATTTCCAAACAAGGCAAATCGAGCATGCATCATCCATGCATTCCGAGGCAGAGCTGTGGCGGTCTCTTTAGTTTCATATTTAGGCTTTTTTTGTAATTAATTTGTTAATTAATTAGAAGTTTTGTAATAATTAACTAGCTTGGATAGTTGATTCATTATTTGGCCTGTATTATTCTTTTGGACCCTCCGAGCGAGGGCAATTGTGTAATAAGTGTGTGTGAGTGTGTGTATGTCTTCCAACCCCCATTTCTTTCTCCCTTTTATTTACTTGCTTTCAATGGTTAGTATTAGGGCACATTTAAATTAGCATACCTTATGCTATGCATGCGTGCATTCTTTCACCTATATTGCATGCACCGGGCTCGGCGCATCATACTAACTGCATGGTATTTCAATTCCAAGTTGAATACATGTTATCTGTTGCATTTCATATGCCATGTGTAGAATAGCCGAGCCTATCTAGGTTGCATTTTCGCATGTGTTGCATTAAGCATTTCAGCATAATTAGGATTCATGCATGTTCACTAACTAGTTCCTGTTTTGGCTTGCAGTACTCGGTAAGTTTTTATGCTTTAGCATCCTTGCATGCGTGTGAGTGTTGCCATGATATCATCCTTTACCACGAGGCTATGTGCTAATGTGATATAACTGTCTGAGTGCCTGTGGATGAAGGTTGGGTTATTTGAATTAGAACGATGCATTGAATGCGAGATTTAAGCCCACTCGAAAGTGGCAAAACGACATTTTCTAAACCCACCCGAGGGTGGCAAAATCTGCATTTTTAGCCTACTTGTGAGTAGTAAACCGCTTTCAAAAACAAACATGAGATGTTTTGTTCCAACTTAGACAACCCAGTCTATACTTGTATGCTGTGTGCATCACGTAGTAAATCTAGGCTAATAACCGGAATAAGAACGCATAATGTTTTCAAAACTTGATATCATGATTAGTAGAGGTCGATCTTTGATCGGGCGAGCGGGGGTGCTCAAAGCTGACCTTCCCCAATCGTATCCAAGTTCCCGAGCCGAGGTAACTTTGGTGATGACGAACACGTGGCCTTAGGCAAACGAGTCAGGGTTTCCTAAATTCTCCCATAAAAAATATTTAGGTGGCGACTCTGTATCTGGCAAAGCAGTCCATGTTTGGCACTTCTTTCAAAAAAATCTGTTTTCAAAAATAATTTGCCAGATTTGGACTCTTTGGTGATTTATCAATCTCACATTGTGAGATCAGATTAAGAACCGTGACAATTTGAGTCCGAACTGTAGTGAGCCCCAAATGAACAGAACGGGATTTCCCTCCCGGGATGTTTAGGGACGTCTACACATGTACGCAAGGCTAAGGTAACAAGCATGCTAAATGCAATGCAACCTAAACAAGCATGTGACAAAATGCAAACTAGCAAGCATGCAAAATGCAACCTAGACATACAAACATGCATGGCATGCAAAGATGGACAAGCATGCAACAACATGCAAGCCAGCAAGCATGCAACAACATGCAACATGTCAAACATGCAACAACATGCGAAGATGGACTTACACCAAAATGGGCAGACCTCAGCCATGCCTAAATCAGTGGCCAAAATGCCAAAACCCAAGCACCAAAAGGCAAGACATGCATGCACACACGTTGGTCCATAAGCTAGGCAAGAAGAATACAAATCTCAAACATGAGCAATGAGTGAAAATCATGAGAGCATGGCAATAAAGTAAGCTCTGAAATCATGTGAGGAATGATGCCAAACCACCCAAACAAGACAAACATAGCATATTAAGAGGCTCAAAGCGCAAGGTTAACAAAGGGACTTAAACCATGACAATGCAAAGCAAGCCTCAAAGGGCCAAGGGCAGCCAAAACAGTCCCAAGGCAGGTCAATACAAGACCAAAAGGAAGCTTGAACCTAGCCAACACAAGCTAGAACAAAGCACCAAAGGCATGAAGCATGCAAGGCTAACAAAGGGGTGTTACACTACACCTATTATAACCAAACATGGCATGACTTAATCAATAAAAAATAGAGTTATGGCATGTCAAAATAAGCCCAAAAATCCACTGAGATGGCATCCTAAAGACCTAAACATAAAGGCATGTACAATGATCCATTCAAGAGGCATAAAACACCAACTCTTCAAAGCATCAAAAGGGTGAAAAATCCAAGTGTATGACTACACTATATAGACTGAAATCACATATGGAATGATGTCAAATCATGAAAATGGTCTAAGCAATGCATGCTAATGACTTGGACACTCAAAGCCAACAAGCTAGATTGAACCAAGGCTACACAAAACAATGCATGCATGACTAAAACAACACCAAACAGAGCTTAAACATGGTAAAACATGACTAAAAGTTCCTTTGAGTTGAGCCAAAATATGCAAGCATGATGGTCCAAATGCATGATGCATGTTAAGGCAAATGAGAGGATTCCATGACAAGTGCATGATGCATGTAAGAGGCTATCAAACCAACTTAAAACAGAGGTATAGCATGGCCAAATAATACCAAATACTTGCTGAAATGAAGTGAAAACATGCTAAGCAAACATGCTACCATTATGAGCCATAAATACAAGCCAATGAGACACAGGGAGAGGGGGGTGTCCCTCTCCTATTCAAGACTTCAAAACCACTTCCCACTGAAAATCCTCTAGATTTCAGTGGTGATAAGGTCAAAACAAGATGGTTCCAAAGCTCAAAAGGGAAGGCACAAAACAAGGCCAAACAACTCCTAAGGACCTCAGCAACCAAAGGATGGTGTATTGCTAGGTGCTCTAGTGCAAAAGTCTGAAGAAAACACACTTTAAGGCACAAACACACACACAAAATATAGACAGAGAGGGAGATATATATAGAGAGAGAGGTATATATAACTTGTGTATGCAATTTTTAGAACCTCTGGAAAGGGAGAGGAGGCTTCCTTCTTATAGAATTTCAATTCTCAAGCTTGTTCAACAAGCTTGAGTCTTGAAACAAATCCCCCCATACACATGTATAGAGGATCAGAATTGTGCCCACCAGCTGTCACAGCTGGTAGAAAATATTTGCAAAAAGCAGATGGAAATGTCTCGGCTCAAAAATATGGCCGATCGACCAAACAAAGTGCCGATCGACCAAAAAAAGTGCCGATCGGCCACCACTTTTGGCCGATGGCAAGAAAACATGGCATGGCACAATGCCTTAGCTGATGGGTTGAGGGGATGGCCAACAAGCCACCCTTCTTCCCTCAGAAGCAAAACCACAAGTCCTTGGTCCACAACCAAGCACAAAACAGACGAGTTGAGAGATTCTAAGGCAAGGCGCGCAGCCGAGACCTTCGGGAACTCAAAACAAACACGAGCATGGATGGTCATCGAGTGTTCAAATGATGACGTCCAAGTCTTGAGGACGGTCAAAAATGGGGTGTCTACAGCCTTGTGCTAGGCTTTGACCCGTAATGCGTCATCTTCCACTTTGCAGTATTCCTCGACTTTCTTCATTAACGACCAAACTGTTTTGGGGGGCCTTCTGGTCAAGGAGCTACGGAGGGCACTATCAGGATGCGACCCCATTTTAAAGGCTGTGATAACCATGGAGTCATGTCACGCATCATCTACGAGATTAAAGCATTCCCAATATTGCACCGAATACGCACGTAGGGTTTCTCTTGGTTGGATTTGCATTGCCCAGAGAGAATCGACCTGCTTCGGCTGGACCTCATTGGTGATGAACCTTGCCGTAAAGAATTTTTGGAGTTAATGGAAGCTCTTAATCGATGCCAATTCCAATGGTCCCAAACTGCTCAGAAATATTTGAAACATGAGGGCCGTGTCGTCTGCGTGTAGCGTCATGGCTTGCTTATAATGACGGATGTGATCAGTGGGGTCCGATTTTCCATCGTATAGGGTGAACGATGGAGCCTTGAACTGTTTGGGTAGCACTGCCCTTGCGATCCATCGCACAAAGAGGTCATGTTGATCCTCTTCGTATGAATCATTTCTTCTTGGCTGATTCCGTGCATGCAGACTCCCTTCAGAAGAACTGGAGACTTCGACTCATCCCTTCTTTTTGGATTTTGGGGATGACAAGTCGGAATCACTGCCACTATCTTGTCTCTGAGCTCGAGGTCGTCGACCATCCTTTCTCAAAGGTCATCCTGGATCTTAGCATGCGGCCTGTTGGGATTTTGCTACCTCCAAGGCTAAATCTTGTGGAAGGCATTCGTTCTCAGCCATCATGTTTTCCAACCTCTGTTCGTTTTGCTTCGCCTGATACATAATCGCTTGCATTGTCTCATGTGCTACTGTCAAGGGTGAGGTCTGGGCAATTGAGTCAAAATTCAAGGCTCTTCATGCGGCGATGGTCTCAGGTCCAAGCATGTCGCTCGGAGTGGTATCATCTCGTGGCGTAAGGTCGTCAGCGACTATCGGAGGATCTTCCGTTACGCCCGCCATGGATGTGCTGGAGTATTTCCACAGACGGCGCCAATTGTGGAGAAGTGGTTTGGAAATACTCTTTGGATCCAGTAGGACACTCGTGATCCTCAGCTAGTCACCTGAAAAGGAATGAACACTCCGATCGGGGGTGTCGGAATTAGCACTCCAACAAATAAGTCAGTGTATACTCTCTTGGTTGCTTATATCTCAAGTTAAACTTACTTGTTCTCGCATACCTTTTTTAGCTGATGTTTTTCTTATTTATAGGCGTCCTTGATATTCCTGATTGGGCCCACCTCTCGTCCAACAAACAATCACTCATTCGGCTAGATGTTCATATTCGGCCCGATTTACAACTGATTCTTCGGCCGATCTGGTTATTCGACCTCTGTCCCTTCGGGATAGAGCCGTATATTACATGACTTGATTTCCATCTTTAAGTTATTTGGCTAACCTACGCAATAATATACTCGGCCCCCACATTAGCAACTTCGTGTCAAAGAAGAAGATATAGCTAAAACTGTGTTTTGAATCCATTATGGCCACTATGAGTTCGTGGTAATGCCATTTGGTTTGACGAATCCGCCTGGGGTATTCATGAGTTTAATGAACAAAATTTTTACAGCTTATTTGGATCAATTTGTGGTAGTGTTCATTGATGATATTTTGATATACTCATGATCGGAGGAAGATCATGAGCGATATCTGAGAACCGTTTTGAAAATTCTAAGGGAGAACCAATTGTATGCTAAAGCTAGCAAATGTGAATTTTGGTTGAACAAAGTAAAAGTCAGGTTGTGTCTGAATCAGGAATATCAGTGGATCCTACTACAGTAGAAGTAGTAATGGGATGGAAACAACCTAAGAATACATTTGAGATTCGTAGTTTCTTGGGATTAGCAGGTTATTATAGGAGATTCATTCAAGATTTCACCAAATTAGCCAAGCCGATGACACGCCTAACACAAAACGGAGTGAAGTTTGAATGGAACGAAACTTATGAGTAGTCGTTTCAAGAACTCAAGAAGAGGCTGACAAGCGCTTTTATATTAATCATACCCGAACATGATGTTGGGTACACAGTTTATTGTGATGCCTCTAAAGAAGGGTTAGGTGGTGTGTTAATGCAAAACGAGAAGGTAGTAGCTTATGGATCAAGACAATTAAAGAATCATGAGAAAAATTATCTTACTCATGATCTGGAGTTGGCGGATGTGGTCTATGCACTTAAGACTTGGCGACATTACCTTTATGGCAAAAATTTTGAGATATTTACCGATCACAAAAGCTTGAAGTACTTGTTCACACAAAGAGATTTGAACATGAGGCAAAGACGCTAGATGGAGTACCTTGAAGATTACCAATTCACTTGTCTTATCATTCCGGGAAAGCTAATGTTGTAGCAGATGCACTAAGTCGAAAGCCAAGAGAGATTGTAGCCAACATATCAATTAAAAAATGGGAAATGGTAAGCACCGTGAATGAGTTTAAGTTATAACCAGAGAATCATAATGGGAAGGGTAGGTTGTTTGTGCTAGTTACAACACCCCAACTTCTTACCAAAGTATTAGAAGCCCAAAGATTTGATCAAGAGACCTACTTCATCAGGGCACGATTAGCGCCCGGGGAATCTTCATCGGATTGGATGCTCTATCAAGATGGTAGTTTAAGGTATTTAGGTAGAATTTTTGTGCCGAACATCGAACAATTAAGAGAAGAAGTACTTAAAGAATTTCACCATTCGGTTTTTGCGGTTCATCTGGGAGGAAACAAGATGTACCAGGATCTTAAGCGACAATATTGATGGAGTGGAATGAAGAATGATGTTGCTCAATTTGTGTCAAAGTGCTGGATGTGTTAGCAAGTGAAGGCAGAACATCAGAAGCCGACAGGGAAACTCCAACCTTTGCCAATACCTAAGAGGAAGTGGGAACACATAACAATGGATTTTGTAACGAGATTACCCCAGTCGCTGCAAGGCCGTGATGCCATTTGGGTGATGGTTGATCGGTTAACTAAGACGGCACATTTCCTACCAATAGGACCAACAGACACACTCGAATTGTTAAGTTGATTATTTATTCGAGAAATCATTAGGTTGCACGGAGTACTAGTTTCAGTAGTGTTAGATCGTGATTCTCGTTTTACGTCACAATTCTGGCAAAGTTTGCAGAAAGCCTTGGGTACAGAGTTGTATTTTAGTACAGCTTTTCACACTCAAACAAACTGTCAATCGGAAAGAACAATTCAGACTTTAGAAGACATGCTTCGAGCTCGTGTGATGGACTTTAAGGGTAGTTGGGAAAGACACTTACCTAGTCGAATTCTCTTACAATAACAGTTTTCAAGCAAGTATTGGTATGGCACCGTATGAGGCTCCGAATGGATGGCCTTGTCGATCACCAATATGTTGGACGGAAGTCGGAGAAGCACATCTTTTAGGGCCAGAGTAAGTTCAAGAAACTACCGAGAAGGTGAAATTAATTAGACAAAGACTTGAGACCGCTCAGAGTAGGCAGAAAAGCTATGCAGATCAAAGGAGAAAACCTTTATCATTTAAAGTTGGAGATCACGTGTTTCTAAAAATACAACCTCAACGAGGAGTTATTCGTTTCGGAAAGAAGGGAAAGTTGTCACCTCGCTTCATTGAGCCTTTCGAAATTTTGGGCAAAATAGGAGAAGTGGCCTACCGTTTGGCTTTACCACCTTAACTGGTTGGAGCACATAATGTTTTCCATCTCTCTATGCTAGGGAAATACGAGCCACACCCTTCTCACATCATCAATTGGGAAGAAATTAATCTTGATGAAGATGTGACATTTGAAGAAAAGCCTGTCAAAATTTTAGATATATCCATTCAATCACGGAAATACGAATTAATTTTGATGAAATTTTCTTTTAGGGGGGTAGATTGTGAAAACTCGCATTTAATTATTCTTTAAAAATAAATAAATAAATAAAATAATAATAAATAATAATAATAATAATAATAATAATTAATTAATTAATTAATCTTATCCAGAGTTGATCTAAAATATATTAGTGTATAAGTTAGTTTTAAATTAACCCAATTCAATCACCAACAAAGGTATTATTAAGAATAATAATTTTGTGGATGTTCAATATTTGTTGTTTATAAATTATTTTAATTAGGGTTTAACATGATAATTATTCTTACTAAATACCTTAGTTAAAAATCTCAGTGTATCAATTTTGGGAAACCCAAACAAATACACACCAAAAATAAAATAAAATAAAAAATAAAAATTAATCAGATTTCGACAAGATTTGGTGGCAGCAGAACAACACTTGGATTGCATGCATATTGACTCAAATATATTCATTGGAATTGAGAGATATGATTAGATAACCCATTATATGCATTGGAATTAAGAGATATGATTAGACTAAATAGAATGATTAAGAGAGAGAGAGAGAGAGAGAGAGAGAGAGAGAGAGAGAGAGAGAGAGAGAGAGAGAGAGCCTCAAAGGAGCCTCTATATATATCCGTACATACAGTGTTCATATTCCCCTCAAACAAATCGAAGAGAGTAAGAAAAAGAAGAAGAGGGAATTCTTGTGAGCAAGCTTAGTAGAAGAAGAGGAGGAGATTAAGATTGCATATTTTCCTACCATTTCACTATTCCATTTCAATTCTTCAACTAAGTAAGAAAACCCTCTCAACCCTCTCATTTTTTTTAATTGTTGAAATTGTCAGATTATATTCATATGATAAAATGATTAACTTATAGATAATTTTTTATATATATATGTATATAAATTTTGTGATTTGTATATCAAATATTTGAAGATATTGATAGTCTTAAAGTCATGGTATTATTGTGGGAATAGGTTTGCATGTGTAGTTTATACCATTAAAGAGAGGATTGAAGATTTTATTTGGTCCTTGAATGTGCCAGAAAATTTGTACGAATTTTTAGACAATTTTATACTCAAAATTTGAAGATGATTTCTCCACAAAGTTGTTGAGAATGATGTCTAGTTCATCCAAGAATTTTGGAAATAATTATTGAGATTTGTACGAATTTATACAAAATTTTAATTAAATCTGAAACTGTAAGACAAATTTTACTACATGTTTGAAAATTTATTAAAAATTCTATATTAAGCCAAATCTGGTCATTTCTAACTAAAAGATGAAATTTGAGAAGTCTAGTTTCATGATAAATTTTTAGATTATGGAGTTGATCTATGAATTTAAGTGTGGAATTAATTTAATAAAATGTAATAAATCTGTGTCATAAAATTTCTGGGAATTTTACAGAATTGTTTATAACTTATTTTGGGGAAATTGTTTCTGAAAAATGACCTAAACATCTTTATTGAATATTCTATACATTTGCACGGATTTTAGAATTGTATAAATAATTTATTTATAATTTTAATTACCTAAGGTATAATCTAAAATTTTCTGGACAGGTTTAAGATCTTCACTTCAATCATTTATTTGGATAAAAATCAATTATTGAGTTGGTCTAATTCATCAAACATTATAAATTAGTAATCCATGTATGGGTGTATTGTGGTTTATTTAATATTGTGCTAGTCTAATTTTGTAAATTAAAAATTCATGCATGTGTGTGATCGTGGTTTATTTTCATTGTATCTAGGTTATTATACTCATACCATGGGTTAAATTAATTGTTTATTTAAATTTTGTACATGGAATTATTATTGTGTGACATGTGTAATATTTTATGTTGAGAATTTTAATGAGTTGGTATAACATTATTGATGATTGAAATTTGAATAATTTGTGATTAATATAAAAACTAACCGAAATGATTAATGGTATATATAAAGTTAATGATAGAAGGTTAATGCTAGTTGTTCGGGGTGAGCCCTGTTTTTAAATAATTTTTATGTAAATTGTGTCGCAAAACCCTAATATGGCAAGGTGCTTATTTGAACCCTTATCGGCATTTGGTTTTGGAATAAGGGTGGATGTGCGGGTGGCACGCAGGGAAGTTACGTACCCCTGGCAGACCGTTTCCTTGGGGCAGACTACGGATGCCACGGCTTGGGTATATAACTCTGGGTGTGGGCATCTTTGGTAGTTCTTGAATATTTGACCAAAGGGGGGTTTCCAAATTGACCGTGGCCATGGCTTAGTGGTTGGTAAGAAAATATCTTGGGTGAGATTTTGAGTCACCTAAACTATTTAAAATTGTCAAAATTATTATAATGGTTGTTACATTTATCATGCTATTAATTATTATTATTATTTTAATTATTATGGTTTGATTATTTTCTCTTAAAAAGAATGGTAGGTCGGTTATATTTTCTTACTGTGTTGCAAAACTCATGGCATATATTTTTTTTCCCTAGCGTTTCATGCCAGATTATGTCAAAGAAGGGACTGATGCTGAATTTGGAGCTGCTGCTAATTTTGAACCTTGGCTAACTTAATGTCAAGACTTTATCAAAATAAAATTTTATTATCTCCTGTATTAGTATTTAAAAATGTTGTGACGTTGAATGTGAACTTGTAATTTTATTTTTGTTGTTGAACTTTGACTATGTGAGAATTTAAAATTTCCTAATTAATTGTTAAAATTTTATTTAACAAGTTATTTGTTATTTAAATTTTATGATGTTCCAAAAAAATTTTTGTGGGGCGTCACAAAATCAAGGCTCGGTTCATCATTCCAACAAAGCATTGTTACTTATTACTTCTTTGAAAACGTGCTTAAACTGCATGCTATCAACTTGATTCACATGCCATACTAATAGCTGAGCCTATTAATTACATACTGCATGTGTTGCATTAGGTATATTGCATTAGTTAGGTTCATGTATTTTTCTAATTATTTTCTCTCTTTTGGCTCGCCTTAGGAATTGGGCTAAGCTTTATTTCTTTAGCATATTGCATGAATGTGATTGTTGCAATGTCTAGCATGCTTGCCATAAGGCTAAGTGTTTGATTGATATATCTATTTGAATGCTTGCGGATGAAGGCTAATTGCTTGAATTGGAATACATTGATTAATGTACATGCAAACTCACTTTTTTCAAGCAACATGTAGTCAAAACATTTTTCAAAACAAACATGAAATCAAAGTGTTCCAATTTTTGCAAATTAGTCTATACTTGTGAGCAACACATAGTAACGTTAGTCTAATAATCAGAACAAGAGCATATAATGTAGATAAGAATCACATCATGATTAGTAGAGGTCTATCTTTGATCGGATGAGTGGGGTGCTCAATTCATGACCTTCTCCTCTCATACCTAAGTTCCTGAGTGCAGACGTCCCCGAACGCCCCGGGAGGATGAGTCCCATTCTGTTCATTTGGGGTTACTACAGTTCGGACTCGACTTGTGTTACGGTTCTTAATCTGAACCAAAGAGTCCAAATCTGTCAAATCGTTTTGAGAAACTGATTTTTTGAAAAAGTAGTGCCAAACATGGACTGCTTTGCCAGATACAGAGTCGCCACCTAAATATTTGAAATGGGGAAATTTAGGAAACCCTGACTCGGTGCCGAAGGCCACATGTCCGTCATCATCGGAGTTGTCTCGGCTCGGGAGCTTGGGTACGATCGGGGAAGGTCAGCTATGAGCACCCCCTTTCGCCCGGTCCGAAGACCGGCCTCTACTAACCATGATATCCGATTTTGAAAACGTTATGTGTTCTTATCCCGGTTATTAGCCTAGAATTACTATGTTATGCGCACAGCAAACAAGTATAGACTAGATTGCCTAATTTGGGAATAAACATTGCATATCCGTTTGTTTTGAAAATGCTTTGGATTTGCTACTCGCAAGTAGGCTAAAACACGGATTTCAATGAGTTCTTCCAACTCAAACAATCCAACCTTCACCCACAGGCATCCAAGCAGTTTCTAACACATAAGCGTCTAGCCACATGTTAAGCATGCTGACATGGCAACATTCACACTCATGCGATATGCTAAAGCGGAAATACTTACATCGTACTCTGTGCCAAAACAAAGAACTCGTTAGCAAACATGCATGATCCAAGTCCATGTTAAGTGCCTAATGCATCGCATACAAAGTGTTGCTAGAATAGGCTCGGCTATCCTAAACATGGCATGTGAGAAATGCACAACTATCACATATTCAGTTTAGAATTTGAAGTACAAATGCAGTTAGCATGATGTACCGAGCCTAATGTATGCAATACAAATGTATGGATGTACGCATGCATAGCATAAGGTATGCTAAATTAAGCGTGCCCTAATACTAACCATCAAAGCAGGTAAGTAAAAGGGAAGAAAGAAGTGGGGATTGGAAGACATACACACCACCCACGCACACTTATTACAGATTTGCCCTCGCTCGGAGGGACCAAATAAATATTATAAATTAATTAACTACGCAAGCTAATTAATAATTACAAATTAATCAATTTAATTAACAAATTAAAATAGACTAAGAAAAGTAGTAAACGCCTCGGGAAACGCGCCGCCATGCATAGGCTGCCTCTGTTTTCTTTCCTTCACTCCTCTGGAGGCTGTCAAAACCTCAGGACTGCTCCCTTAGACAGAGCTGATCACCACCGGCCGAACGAAATTGCCACCGGCAGTGTGGTATGGCCATCGGCACAAAAATAAGCTGTCGGCAAAGAAATTGTTGCCGGTCGGCACATTACACTGCCGGTCGGCAAAGAAAGCCTGCAGAACCTGCAACTCACAGCAACAGAGGGCAAAACAAAGCATGGCAGCACAATTCAAAGCATGTATGCACCAACCATGTCCCTTATCATGATAATGACTCAAAGGGGCATGTGCCTCGATTTTCGGACCACCAATCACGCATTTCCATGCATGATGGCCCAAAGACCAAGTATGCAACTTTGATTTCAAATGCAATGCAAACCAATCAAACAAACAAGGCCCAATTCCTATCACTAGTCAAGGAACAAGGCATGCATGCAAGATGTAATGCAACCTAGGCATACAAGCTAAGGATGCAAAATGGCATGGCAACAAACTTATGCAAGCATACAAGCATACATATGGAAATGCAAATAGATGGAAAGATGGACTTATACATGGATTAGGCAGCTCTAATAAGGCCCAAAACAGTAGCCATAATGCCCAAAAACGAAGGCTAAACATGCATGCACACATACACATGTTAAGGCCCAACACTTAGGCACAAAGCAAGCAACATTCAAGCACACTTGAAAGAGGCAATCATGAACAATTGGCATGCAATGCGAACTCTAAAATCATGTTATAAAATGATGCCAAATCATACTAAACAAGACAAGCAAGTGCATGCAAGCATGGTCCAAGTACTTGAAGCAAGTCATGAAGCTTTGAAGCATGTTTATCACAACAAACATGGCATGCATTAAACTACTAAAACAGATTTTTAGCATGTCAAAACAAGGCCAAAGGACTCCTTAGATGGTATCTAAGTGGCTCAAATACAAAGGCATACATAGACACCAAAACATGGAGCATTGCTACACAAGCTTCCAAAGCATTAAAGAGGCATGCAAGGCAATCAAACAAGCATGGAAAATGGGACTGAAATAACATGTGGAGGGACCCCAAATCACCAATTCGATGCAAAGGTGTCATGCTACACATGCACATACTCAAGGCTAACAAGCCCAAATACAAAGGAGCTATATCAAGCATGCCAAAATCGACCCAAACACTTATGGACAGACCTAAAACATGGCAAAATAAGCACATAATCTTCACAAGACTAAGCCTAAAACATGCTCCCACAAAGGCTAACAACCTAAGGCACATTAAGGCATAAACAAGGCATTACATGGCAACTATGCTAAGCATGCATGGAGTACCAAAACCAACTTAAAATCATGTTATATTATGGATATATAAGCATGAAAAAAAAACAACCTAAACATGCTCAACACACACTCAAGCATAGGCCCTCTCGAGAGGCCAATACATGCCCTTTTCAAGGACAACAAGGAGAGGGGGTGGCCCTCTCCTTCTTGGGACTTCAAGGCATCATCTTCACCACTGAAATCCCTCAAGATTTCAGTGGTGAAGAGACCCCAACACCAAAATCCCGGAGCTAGCACAAAATGGCCCAAAATGAGGCCTTTCAAGGCCTAAGGGTGGTCAACTACCCTCAAACAACAAAACACTCTGAATAAACAATAAAGAGGGATTAAAAACAGAACTTTTTTATGTTATACAATAAGCACAAAAATAGCTCTAAGACAGGTAGAAAATCAATGCAAAAATGGGGAAAAATGAGACTAGGTTCTCACCCTTGTAGACCTCTTCACAAATGGTGCTCCAATGGCCTCCTTTAGCTTGGATCCTACACCAAAACTTCAAAAACAGTCCTTTGGAACCTCAAGAGCCAAAGGAAGGTGAAACACTAGGTGTTTGTGTGCAATAGTAAGACACAAAACACCTAGTGCACAAATGAGAGGGAAAGAGAGATAGAAAATGTATCTAACTCAAACCCTAGAACAAGAGCTCAACAATGGCTGTTTTTGCTCTCAAAATCTCTCAAGTCTCTAACCTAAGTCCTCTCTTCTTGTTACAAGAGAGAGCCTCTCTCCATATGTCTTGTAAAGCTTACAAGACAAGCTTTACAAGAGGGAGATCCCTCCATACACGTGTATGGAGGGATGCAAAAGCAAGACAGCTGTCTAAAAATATCTACAAAAGCAGATGAACAGCAATCGGCCGGCCAAAAATGCCATCTTGGCCAAAAAGAGTGCCGACCGGCACAAAATAGTGCTGACCGGCAACAAAAGGTGCTGGCCGGCAACAAAAGGTGCTGGCCGGCAAACTACATTGCCGGTGGCAGCAAACACCAGCCGGTGGCCTCTAGCCACTGCCGGTGGTGGGTGGGGGATGGTCTACAAGCCCTACCCTGCCTCTCAAAGGCAAGATGCAAGTGTTTGGTGCAAAACCAGACACTAAACGGTCAAGTTCGGAGATCCTGAGACAAGGCGCGCGAGCTGAGGCCTCCGGGAACTCCAAACGAACACAAACATGGATAATCACCGAGTGTTCAAACGGTGACGTCCAAGTCTTGAGGACGGTCAAAAATGGGGTGTCTACAGTTGCCCCTCTTTGACAGAACTCGAAAGTCATAACAATGACGGGAGTGAATGTTAAAGCCCGGAGATGACCCATTTTTGACAAGGCCGAAGACTTAGGCAAACATGCAAGACAATCAAGATATGCGCCCGAAGGCAGGGGCAAAATGCAAGACAATGCACAGAGCCGAGCATAACCTATGATCATGCAAAGAAAGCTGTAACGAAGCATACATGCGACAGTTTTAAGCTAGCATACACCAAACTACACTACAATGCAGAAAGGATGTAAGAGAATTATGCAATTCTCAATACGTCTCACTCGGGAGATACAATACCTGTGCGGCTCGTCTGGTTGCACCTGCCTCAAATGAACCGTACATACAATATCGTGCCTGCAAAGAAAACAAACTTAACAGGTACAATATTGTTAGCAACATGCATGACAATGCAAATGTGGATGCAAAACGAAATGCAATATATACAAAACAATGTATAAACAATGCAAATGAAGATGCAATGTAATTGAAACAATGCAAGCTACATGCAAAGCATTTGAATCGTGATCCAATCACGAACAGTTCGAAACCACACCTATGTCAAATAGATTGATGAAGATAACAAGTCTGTCTACCATAGAATGGTCAACTGAACTATGAGTATTGTAGACAGACGCAAGAACAAGTATTGGGTGGAATTGACATAAGTGGGGAAACGACCCGCTGGAGAAAGGACTACGATCCTAATGCCGGATGCAAAAATTACACTACAATGTAATACATGAATATGGCACGCAGGCCAAACCAAATCTTTCCTAGGAAAGGCATGTACACATACAAGCCATGTGTAACACAGAAAAGGTGCCGCAACCCTCAACCAACATATCAGCGTGGAATCGGCGCGATACACATGCAGAACTGTGTTTTAACATGAAAAGTAAGGGCACATACCGGACCAAGCTCAACCTGGAAAGGCGCAAGCCATAGGCGGAAGGTGATGCAATGAATGCATGCAATCTACAATGCAATATGTACAAATATGCAATGGAATGGATATGGATACAATGGATATGGCATACAAGCCAAACCAAATCTTGCCTAGGAAAGGCATGAACACATACGGGCCATGTGTAACACAGAAAAGGTGCCGCAACCCTCAACCAACATATCAGCGTGGAATCGGCGCGATACACATGCAGAACTGTGTTTTAACATGAAAAGTAAGGGCACATACCGAACCAAGCTCAACCTGGAAAGGCGCAAGCCATAGGCGGAAGGCGATGCAATGAATGCATGCAACCTACAATGCAATATGTACAAATATGCAATGATGCATGACAATGCAACTATTTACGATGATGTGTAACAATGCATGTTTTTGTTTGTTTTTTTTTTTTGTTTTTTTTGAGATGCACATGATGCATGGAATGCGCGACTACACGCGGCTTAAGATGACGCAACTTATCAAAAGTCATTCGGGCACAACAAACACCGAAGGACTTGCACCTTCAGAGGATTTTGGGTCTCCTAGACCGTGCGCATTTAAGGTCTCGCCAGACCATGCGTGTTTAAGGTCTCGCCAGACCGTGATGTTACAGGATGGTGTGATGCGCAAAATAGCGCGAATGGATACATGCAAGATGCAAGTGAGGTGCACAAAACAGTGCGATGCGCAAAACAGCGCGATTGAAATATAATGCACAAAACAGTGCGATGCGCAAAAACAGTGCGATTGAAATGCACAAAACAGTGCGACGGCTTGAAATGCACAAAACAGTGCGATGGTTTGAAATGCACAAAACAGTGCGATTGATTGAAATGCACAAAACAGTGCGATTGTTTGAAATGCACAAAACAGTGCGATTGTTTGAAATGCACAAAACAGTGCGACGGTTTGAAGTGCACAAAACAGTGTGATGGTTTGAAATGCACAAAACAGTGCGATTGATATGCGATATACATGGGGCAACTTTTGGACCTTGTAAAAAGTCAAAAGGATACGAAAAGGATACACCTTGCATGGGTTGAAGTGCTACGCACGGCAGATGCAGTCCGAAGTCAG
Organism: Camellia sinensis; assembly: GCF_055761805.1. Classification (NCBI taxonomy): domain Eukaryota; kingdom Viridiplantae; phylum Streptophyta; class Magnoliopsida; order Ericales; family Theaceae; genus Camellia; species Camellia sinensis. Next base: position 214,070,839 of record NC_138961.1, on the reverse strand, counting down.
AACGGAGGCCGGTTGAGCATCGGGAATGCACTTTCTTGCACCTTCTTGAGCTATGAAGACCAAAAACTCCTCATATGGCCTAAACAAGGCTGTGGGAACATCACCGGCCGGGAGGGGAGGTCACCGGCTGTCCACCGGCTGCAAAACAATTCCATCGGCACAAAAAAGTGCCGGCCGGCACAAAACATTGCCGACCGGCAAACAGTTGCTGAGTCGGGGCAGATTCGACTTTTCACCCTGGGTGTTTTAAAATAGGGTTTCAAAACCCTATTCCTCACTTCTCCACCGCCGAAAACTCTAACTCTCTCTCTCTCTAGAGTGTTTTCTTCTTCCCGTTTCTCCGTTTCTTCGCGTTCTACGCCCATTTTGTCGTCGGATTCGCGATTTCCTTCGCGTTTCGGACATTTTCAACCGATCGCATTTTTGTTTCGGTGCCTCGTTTGGCGTTCCCGCCTTTTCGGGGTTTGTTCCCCTCGTTTTCCTCTTCATTCCCGTGCCTTTTCACATTCCGGCCTTCCCGGCCATTCCCGACCCTCTCGGGAGTCGACTTTTTGGTTGACTCTTCGTATTCCGGTCCGGTTTTCCTTTTCTCGGCCATTTTCTCATCACTCTTGATATGGCGGACGGCATTCCACGTGGCGGGACTCCCCCGGACCATGAGATGGATCCCGGGGCCGAGCTCCTACCACTGAGCGAGCGCCCGTTCGACCCGGCGACTTACCAGCCGGCGATCCATATTCTGCCCCCCGACGGCCTGCGTCAGTTCCGGAGCTTCGAGAGGCATGTAGCGCCTGAGCTACTACTACGCGAGCCTACCTCCCACCTTTCATTCGGCACTTCCGAGGTAACTCTCTTTCTTCTGCTTTACTTTCCGCAATGTAGGATACAAAACTGTCATAGTTAGTTGTATTCTTTAACTGCTGAAAACTGATATGCTATAGACTGTAGTTGACTGTAAACATACATACAACTGATATCTGCTTGAGACTGACACATGCACACACACTGCACTGACCCTGAATCACTCAAACACACTGCACTCACTGTATTCTACTGCATACACACTGGCACCCAGTATTTATCTGAATCTGTTAAATTTGCACACATGCTATATCTGTTCTGAAACACCTAAACACGCTGACACATCACACGTATTTCACTGTAAGCACACCGGCACCCGGTATTCGTCTGAATCTGACAAACTTGCATACATGCTATATCTGTCCTTTCAAAACTGCATTTTGAATGTTGTCTTGCCACCGTTATTTTCTGTTTACAGGAGGGTTCCCATACCATTCGCGGGTATGGGAATACTGGTGCACGGGAGTGGTATGATGAGCTCCCCGACGCAGTCCGACGCATCGTGGATCGAGCGGGTTTCGGCGCCTTCTGCCGAGGACTCTCCAGGCTCTCCACTTGCAGACCTCTCCTTGCTGCTCTGGCGGAGAGATGGTGGGACACCACCGATTCTTTTCATTTCTCTGCTGCAGGGGATATGACGATGACCCCTCATGATTTCTCGATGCTCACAGGCATCGGGGTGGGGGGTGATCCGATCCCATTTGACATCGCAATGGATGAGTGGACCGCCGCTCAGGTCCATCTACTGGGGGAGGCGCCACCCCTAGCTCGCCCAGGTTTCGTTCGATATTCCTGGTTTGAGGTCCAGTTTCAGGTCCAGCCCGCGTTGGAGGAGGAGGCAGAGATGACCTCGGAGGACGTGGAGAGGTATGCTCACGGCTTTCTCATGTTCCTGTTTGGGACTACCATCTTCGCCGACCGGGCGAATGTCGTGCCTCTCTGTCTTCTCAGCGCACTGGTGGACGTCCGGGACATTCTGCACTATGACTGGGGCGGCGCTGCTCTGGCCACCCTTTATGGATATATGAGCTCGGCTTCGCGCGGCAGCGGCCAGCTGCTCGGAGGTTACTGGCGGGCTTGGGAGGTACATTTCTTCTCCGCTTTTTTCATTTCTGTCTCGTACTTTCTGTACTCTGTACACTGCACACACTGTAGTCTGCTCTATACTTGCTGTATACTGTACACACGGCACACACATACATTCTGCTTTACACTGACTGTACACTGCTCACACTGTACACTGCACACAATACACTGCACAACACAAGGCTCTGCCATTTCTGCTTTATTCTGCGTTCTGCTTCAACTGATAAATGCATTGGTATTTATCTTGCAGTTGTGGGTTTACGCCTACTTTCCTAGGCTTGCCCCCGTGCCAGTTGCGGAGACTCCCCTGGCCGTCCCCTTTTCGAGTCGCTTCGACGGGAGGTGCACCCGGCGACCGCGGGAGACATTCGGCTTCTTCCGCCGATACTTCGACACCATCACCCCCGCAGAGGTATGTTTTACTTTCGGTTCATTTAAGCTTCGCTTTTCCACTGCATATTTCAATAACAGTAGATAACAAACTGTCTGTCACTTTCAGATCACTTGGCGGCCGTGGGCTCCTATGCCGGCGGCGATACGGGGTCGGTTTCCTAGTGCGGAGGAGACCTCGCGTTTCCGGATTCTGCTTGAGGGCCCGGTCTGTCGGGCTTGGTACCTGGGGGAGCGTTTTCTACGCCAGACCCTAGGGTTACCTGAGCAGATAGTCCTGGTTCCCCCTCTTGCAGATATGAGGGAGACCGAGGGGCTCACGACTGAGCAGCTGGATGATTACTCCATCGGCTGGGAGGAGGCCCGCTTTAGAGGTACCGGCGACTATCAGGAGTACGTGTGGACGTACCTGATGCGACCTTTGAGCGGCCGTCGAGCAGAGGGGGCCAGGCCTGTGGCATCGGCGGCTGGGGCCGGAGCGGGAGCAGGGGCTGGAACTTCGAGGAGGGCCCGGGTCTGTGGTAGGGGCGGAGTGCAGGGAGGACGGGGAGTTGGCTGGCCTGCCCTGCCCGTTGTACTGACTTTCCAGGGGCAGGGTGGGTCGACCTATCAGATCCCCTTCGCCCCTCCACCGGCTGGTCATGAGTTCATCGACGTCCCCGACTTACCACCGGTACGTGTCACTGCACTTCGTACAGTCATTTCAGTTTACTTGATATTCCACAGAATATTGATGCATCTGATACTTTTGCAGGCTTCTTCTGGGTACACCCGTCAGTCGTTGGCGATGAATGCCTCGATGATGGGATGCTCCAGCGGACTTTTGATCTCCTAGCCCTTTACAGCATACCGGTATGTCCTTCTGACACTGGCCTCAAACCATTCATACACTGTTTTACATAATCTGACGCACGGCACAACACCCGATACACTGATCTCACAGCATCTGACATACTGCATACACTGCATTCTGCACTGTTAAACTACTCACGGCATTCTTACACTGTACTCGCACACTGCATTCTGCACTGATAGACTGCTCACGACATTCATACACTGTACTCGACATTGCATTCTGCACTGATAAACTGTCTACAGTATACTGATGCGTTTCCCTTTTGTGTACCTTTTCAGCCTCCTTTCCAGATTCCCATGGCAGGAGGTGCTCCAGCCGGACCTTCTGTCTCTGCTCGGGGGAGAGATGAGGGGGGCAGGATATTTCCCCGTACCAGGGGAGGGCGTACTCATGTCGGGAGTAGCTCGCGAGCTCCAGTCCCGGACGATGACGATGATGAGGAGTCAGAGGCAAAGGCAGAGGCGGAGTCAGAGTCATCAGAGGAGGAGACCGGAGGCGGTTCTAGCTCAGGCTCTGACGACGACGCTGATGATGCTCCTGGACCCTCGTCCAGGAAGAGGACCAGGACGGGCTGACAGCCCTTGGAGTGCTCGACACAGATGCAGATTTTTGTTATCTTTCTTCTTTCTTGTACTTTTCTTTTTGTTGGTAGATAGATTACCTTGTACTGCCGCAGGCAGATTTTTGTTTCCAAAACTTGTACATTTGAAAAGATAATGAAATGAAATGGACTTTTTATCTGAAAAAGTGTTTACATTTACACATTTCATGCATTGCATCGCATCTCATCATGTTACATCTCAATTTAAATGGAACTGATTGGTTGTCTGAAAATTGAACACTTGCACTGTAATAATCAGATAACTTAAACAGCTAACAGCCAAAATAACCCAAGCAACCCACTGCCTGATTCCGGATACACGGCCCTTACACTGTTGGGGATTAATCTATATTCAACCCGTAGCACAGCATTCGGTTCATTCTGCACACGGCAAATCTTGAACAAACGGCCCAATCTAACAGGATGGACCTCAAAGATGGAACCAGCTAAGGTTGAAATATGCTCGAATGTAGAGAATGGCACAGCATTCCGAGCATAAATGATTTTTGAAATTGAATGAGGGTCTTTTAAACCGGGATATCGAGCCTACAACTGAACACAGCAGGGAGGACTCAAATATAAAGGTACACGACCTAAACACAACGAGACATGCTCGGAAAAGGCCTAAAACAAAGGTTGAGATAAACAAAACCAAAGACACGACATACAAACGCGTTAGCGAAGATGGGGGACCTCGGACCACGAGGAGCCAGTTCAACCTGGGTATTGTTTCCCACTCTGTCTGATTTGTGATTCTCACATCACTCGACTCTCAAGCTCGGATTTTCTCTCAAAAACCTTTTCTTCACTTCTCTCTCAACTTACACCTCTCTATTCTTCATTCTCTCATTTTTCATCCCTCCCCGGGGTGATTGATGAATGAACAGGAAGTTGCGGGTTCATGCCCAATGCCGTTAGCTCACGGCTATTTCTTCCGGCGGGTAGAGCGCCCTTCTGGCAAGTACGTCGATGACGGGGGAAAGACAGAACGCCTGACTCAACGGTGCCCCTAGTTCATCATTTTAACCATTCTTTGTTTTTGCTTTCTACTAAAACAGTTTTGATCAAAATGAGAGTCGGATTAACATACTTGTTCGATTTTTGATTTGAAAAGCATGCAAGTCAGGCAGCAAGCACTAAAAGTTTTCCTTTTTTGGGTCCAAGACAATGGTCCAGTTTTGGAAAATGAAATAGTTTTCGAGAAAATAGTCAACCTTAGTAAAAATTTTCAAAAACTATTTTTCAAACAGTCAATGCGCAACAAGCATGGAGCTTACTCTTCGAGATACGCAACCTCGGATCGGAGGCAATGGAAAATTGCCCCTGGTTTGAAGGGGGGTGGGAGGCAACGGAAAGTTGCCCCTAGTTTGAATGGCGGCTCGCGGCGGCTCGCGGCAACGGAAAGTTTCCCCTTGTTTGGGATGGTGTCGCAGCAATCCGCAGACAGTCTTCATTGGCAGTGGTCGAGCTCTTGGACACAGCGATGGCGAAGATGGTCATAACACATATATGGACACAATCACCTTGAAGAGTGTTGGCCACTGGACTTTGGGGATGAAATCGAAACCATTGCATGGACTGAGACGCTATGAAAGCGTTGGGGGCTGGACTTCACGATGAAGTTGCCTACGTATCCCAAACATGGGAATCAAGCCTTACGTAGTTCCGGTTAAGGTCCACTCGGGTATTTTAACCTTCACTTTTCTTAGGCTCTTACTTTTGCCAAGGCGCCCAATGCGAGTTTTCGACCTTGCGAGCTTCTTTTCATTTTCTTTTTCTTTTCCATTCTTTTTTCTTTTTCTTTTTTTTTTTGTATTTTCTTTGCTTTGCTGTTTCTTTTTTTTTTTACTTTTTTATTTTTTGTATTTTTCTGTTGCTCTAACTTTTGCCTGGACCGCCCTTCCGGGTTTTCGGTCCAGCGAGCCTCTCAAAGGGTAAAAGTGTAGCAAGTCCATGCCAAATGGTTTTTTGAATTGAAGCCTCTCTGTATCTAGGAGAACGGCTGTTGCACTGATTTGCAGAGAATCCATCCCGGTTACTCCACGAGCTTCTTCCGGCGAGATCTACTCCTTCCGACTCGGCTTTGGTGCCTCTTGCTCGAGGGCTGCTTCAAAACTGGCCACACGGGCCTCCTCTAACGGTTGACTGTTGAATGTTCCGGATGAGTTCGAGGTTCAAGACAACAGGTCGAATCTTGAGGCTGAGAGCGATCCTAGGCTGCGCAGTCTCAAGAGCGATTCCACACAGGTCTTCGCAGGGCCGCGTAAAACATTTGTTTTTGAAAGTTTTTAAGAAAGCAACAAATCGCTCGCGCCGAAGATAGTGTGGAACCAATCCGGATCAGGCCAGGATCCTTCTCAGTACTCACGCCGACAAGCATGGTTTCATTCATAAAAAGGCTCAGCACGCCTTTCTTTCTCTCAAAATGATCAAAATTTTGCAAAAGCCGAGGAATTCCTTCCTCTTCGTTTTCATCACCGCAGTGTTCAAAAAGTTTGTTTTTGGAAAACTTAGGTTAATGCAATGAGTTTGGCGCGCAGGAGAGCAGGCGAGATGTACTGTCAGCCCAATCAAATTCTCTGGCACTGTAGACACCCCATTTTTGACCGTCCTCAAGACTTGGACGTCACCGTTTGAACACTCGGTGATCATCCATGATTGTGTTCGTTTGGAGTTCCCGGAGGTCTCGGCTCGCGCGCCTTGCCTCAGGATCCCCGAACTCGACTGTTTAGTGTCTGGTTTTACACCAAACACTTTTGTTTTGCCTTAGAGGGGCAGGGAATGCCTTGTGAGACATCCCCATACACCACCGGCAGTGCCTGGAGACCACCGGCTGGTCTTTTTCTTCCATCGGCAATTTTGTTTGTCGGTCGGCACACTGTATTGCCGATTGGCATAATATGTTGCCGGTCGGCACTTTTTTTGCCGGAATAGCTTTTTTGGGCAGCCGACCACTGTTCCTCCACTTTATGGAGATATTTTGTGCCAGCTGTGATAGCTGGCACCAACTCCTTTCCCCTCCATACACGTGTATGGAGGGATTTCCCTCTAGCCAAGCTTGTTGAATAAGCTTTGCAAGAGGGATCCTTATAAGAGAGAGGCTTTCCTCTTGGTTCTAGGTTAGAAAAACAGAAGTAAAAATCAGTCTTGAGAGATATAGATACATATTATCTCTATACCTCTCTCCCTCTCCCTTCTTGTGTGTGTTTCTTGGCCCAAAAGGTGTGTTTTACCTTACTTTTGCACCATTACACACACCATTACACCTTAGTCCGAGATTGAGGGACCTGGGGGAGTTATTTCTTGAGTTTTGGACTGGTTTTGATCCAAAGAAGGAGGTTAGACCATTTGTTCTTCAAGGGTTCTTCAAGGGTGAGCATCTTCCCTTTTATTCCCCAAACTTGCATTGGTTTTCTACCTATTTTGTTTATTGTTTTGGCTCTTGTGTATAACATAAAAAAGGCTCATATTTTCCTGCTCTAATACTTTCATTAAGGTCACCTTGTGGTTAGAATGCAAACTCACCCTCATAGGCCTTGTTTGGCCTATTTTGGTGCCATTTTGATAAGGTTTTGTTCACTTCAGCATTTTGATCTTTTGGTCACCAAAAATCAGTGTATTTTAGTGTCAAAAAAGTTGGTTTGAAGTCTTGCATAGGGGAGGGACACCCCTCTCCCTTTATGGTTTTGTTTCCTTGCTTTTTGGGCTCAAAAGGATAGCATGTGTGCTTGTTGTTTCTTGGCTTCATTTCAGTACTTTTTTAGGCATCTTAGGTCTTACATAACCTCTGTTTTTGGTCAGATTTGGGCCCTCTTGTATGCTTGTAATATTTGCTTTGTATTGCTCCATCTTGCTTAGAAATACATCCCATGATTAGGCCATGATTTTTGTGTGTGTTGGCTTGGTTCCATGAAGCATTTAGCATTGTTTTTCCATGCTTAAAATCTGTTGGTTATCAACTTGGTCATGTTTGGCGTATTTGTTATGGTTGCTATGTATTTTGGCTTGTGAGCCCTCAAGTATATGAGTCATAAGTGCTTTGGTTGGTCTACTTTGATGAGTGGAGGTTGTTTGCCATGCCATTTTAGTCCAAAAATCATGCCTACATGTGTGCATGCATGGTCTTTTCCATATCTTGAGGTTGTGTCTTCCTATGCCTAAGAATGAGCCTTGGTGTATTTGTTTCATGGGGTTTATTTTAGTTGCCATATTAGGAGTTTTTGGGGTCCTATCTTGCATGCATAAATTCTGTTTTTTTCTTGTTTTAATCATGCCATGAATGGCCATGTTGGTGGAGGTAAGTTGTCTCCTTTAGTGCCTTAGCTTTGGGACCATAAGTTTGCTTGTTAACATGAGTTGATTGTCTATCATTTTAAGCGCTTTTGGCCACTGTTTTGAGAAGAGTGAGGGCTTGCCCCTTTGCCACTTCAAGCCCTCTTGCATGCTTGCTCCATGTTTGTCGCATATTTGTTCCATTAAGCTTTGTAGCACATCAATTCCATGGTAAATTTGCTCCATGTTTGCATCATGTTTGTATCTTGTGTGCTTGGTATCATACATTTTTGTCATGATAGTTGCATATTGCTTGTTGCGTTTTCCACCTTGGTGGCATGACACATTTGAGGCTTGTGAGCATTACATGCATTGCATTTACTTGGTTTGGGGTGTCAAACCAAGTGCGGGAGTCAAGGACCATTCATACTTCAAGTGATGTAATGTGCCTTGATCCCCGGTCATCGGGACCTTTGACTCCTACTTGATAAGGCCTCGGTTTTCATGTTGTTTGTTGCATGCATTTTCATATCAAATGGCAAATTCGATCCTTTGACCCACCATGTACCATTGATGGTTCAAGGATCGAAAGTCATGCTTCTTTGAGTTCAAAATATGATAAGAAGTAGGACCATGCTTACATGTGTCCAAAAACTCCATGCTATGCACCGTCTGTTCTCTGTTTGCTGTCAGATTGTCTTCTGCAGGAAGTTTCTGCCGACCGGCAGAATTTAGTGCAGACCGGCACTATCTGGAGTGCCGATGAATCCGATAAAGTGCCGATGAGAATTTTGAAGTGCCGGTGGCAATTCTGTCTGGCCGGTGGTGCTCTACAGGATGCAGAGAGCTTGTTCCAGTACTTTGGAAATTTTCAGAAAGACAAGGCAGTACAAACAGAGGCGACAAGAGTATAGTACGGGTTTTCCGGACAGGACGGATTCGAGCATGCATCATCTGCGCGCCCCGAGGCAGAGGCTGTGGCCACCCTCTTCATTCTTTTGCTTCCTTTTTTTAATTAATTAGGAAATTTTGTAATAAATTTATTTGTTCGTTATTTTGGGACTATAATATTAATTCGAACCCTCTGAGTGAGGGTAAACATGTAATAAGTGTGGGTGAGTGTGTGTATGTCTTCCAATACCCATTTCTTTCTTCCCTTTTATTTACCAGCTTATGATGGTAGATTAGGGCATTTTTGAAATTAGCATACCTTATGATATGCATGCGTATTCGTATTTTCAAATTCCAAAATTGAATACATGAATTAGTTGGTTGCATACCATATGCCATATCTAGGTTAACCGAGCCTAACTAGAATTGCACCTTGTATGTGTTGCATTAGGCAAAATAACATGAACTAGGACACGCACATTTGCTAACTAGTTTATTGTTTTGGCACGGAGTACAATGTAAGTGGTTATGCTTTAGCATCCAACATGCGTGTGAATGTTGCCATAATAGCATGCTTGCCATGCGGCTAAGTGTTTACATGAGATAAATTGCTTGAATGCCTGTGGGTGGAGGTCAAATTGCTTAAATTGGGATAATGCGTTAAAACTGCGATTTTTTTTTTAAGCCCCCTAGATAGTGGCAAAATCATCTTTTCTAAAAGCCCACTTGAGGGTGGCAAAATCTGCATTTTAGCCTACTTGCGAGTAGCAAACCATTTTCAAAACAAACATGAAATGTTTTGTTCCAATTTGGGCGATTTGGTCTATACTTGTTTGCTGCGCGCATAACATAGTAATTCTAGGCTAATAACAGGTTTAGGAACACATAAAGTTTTCAAAAATGGATATCACGGTTAGTAGAGGCCGGTCTTCGGACCGGGCGAAAGGGGGTGCTCATAGCTGACCTTCCCCGATCGTACCCAAGCTCCCGAGCCGAGACAACTCCGGTGATGACGGACATGTGGCCTTCGGCACCGAGTCAGGGTTTCCTAAATTTCCCCATTTTAAAATATTTAGGTGGCGACTCGGTATCTGGCAAAGCAATCCATGTTTGGCACTACTTTTTCAAAAATCAGTTTCTCAAAACGATTTGCCAGATTTGGACTCTTTGGTTTAGATTAAGAACCGTGACACAAATCGAGTCCGAACCGTAGCACGAGGTCCCACGCGGGCGCGTCTACAGTTTCTGGCGACTCTGCTGGGGAATGCTTAGAGAGCTTGACTCAAACTCGTGATATCCTGTTTTGATCTCATTTATGTGTTTCTTTGCATTGCATGTGCATTGGTGCGCCTAGGAACACAGTGTTTGCCATCTGCCATTCCTGAACAGTTTGCCGGAGGCTTGTCTTGTCAAGGCATGTCCATAAGGCTGACCGGCTATGGGCTCTGACAGTATGGGAACACAAACCCCGGTTTTATCGGGGCACCCTTTTCGACCATTCGACCTAGTGCATATTCGAATCCATAGTGACCATTCCAAGCTAGGACAGGTTGCTTACCCGATGCTAAGTTGTTTGAAACCGCTGCGTGCGTAGTGAAACCCTAGCTCCTGACAAAATAGGACAGGGAAACCCTACCCCAACATAGGGGTGTTTTGGCTCTCTTTACTTGCTATGTGCTTTCAAAATGTATTTCTGCAGGGAAATGAACACATCAGTTTGTAAGTTTGGGCATCAGGCCTGAGGGCATCAGTATCAGTTTTAAGAGAATCGGTTATCTGCGGGTATCAGGGTTCAGTATTGGGAATAGAGATTTTGAGAACAGTGATCGGTATCGGGGAACCGTGTGCTCGGCTTATCGACTATGTGTTTTGAAAATCCAACTGTATATTATTTGTTTATTTTATGCTGTTGTGCTGTCCGGTTGTTGGTTTATTTATTGCTTTATTTATCTTTTTGCTAGGTAGTTTAGCATCATTGCGTCTAACCCAGTAGACATTCCCCAAGCACTCTGGATCAGAGGTCGCCGGCTCCATTGATCTGAGGATCTGATAGAAGGACAACCAGTGTACCATTCTCTACCCCCGGTTACTAAACGGAAAGCAACTAGGCAGAGGATATTGGTTCAGCAGTCGGTACAAAGGGCTTCGTCTACCCCACCTGTGTACAGTAGGGATCAGGATCCCGTTTCACCCACAGAGAGGGAACGCATACCAGCAATTCAACCAGAGCAGAACAGTATGGCTAGCTTAGAGGAGATGGTGCGCCAACTTCAGGAAAGCATGAAAATGATGCAGCAAGATGCTGCCCGCCAGGCAGAATTTGCCAGGCAACAGGCTACCGTTATGAGTGAGCAAGAGGATTTAATTGGGAGATTGCAACAACAAACTGGGGCATCACCTTCGCAGCAAACCCCTCCTCCATTAAGGGTTCCAATACCCGAAGAAACACCAAACGCCCGGAATGTCCAAGAAGATACAGACATCCCAACGGGGCCGGCTCCACCCCCGATTCCGCCTCAACAATCCAAGGCACCCACTCCCATTAATGTATCGGATTCTCCCTTTGAGTCTGAGATAGACCCCATGACGTTAAAAATGCACAAGCTTGAAAAGCTGTTCAAGAAATCTCAAGGTGCGAAGTCCATTCCGGACATTGGAGATGGGTACATCGACACAGCCGTGACGCTGCCAGATCGATTTAAGATGCCCCAAATTGATCGTTTTGACGGGTCTGAGGATCCCATGGTACACCTGAGACTGTTTTCAGACGTCCTAAGGCCAATGGGCCTCACCAGATTGCAGAAACTATCTTTATTCGGCCGGACCTTGTCAGGTGTGGCGTCCGCATGGTATGCCAAGTTGGGGGACGACGTCAAGAGAAACTGGGACGAGATGGCTGAGGCCTTCATCCTGCAGTACTCGTATAACACACAAATCGAGATCACGACCCGGGATCTCGAGACAACGAGGCAAGAACCCAAGGAAAGCTTCTCAGAGTTTGTAACTAGATGGCGGATTAAGGCTTCAATGATGACCTTGAGACCCACAGACAAAGACCAGATTCGGATGATTGTGCGCAATCTTCAGCCGAAGCTAATGCAAAAAATGATTGTAATCCCCTTTCCCACCTTTGCTGATTTGCATGAAATGGGGGTGCAGATCGAGGACGCCTTGAGACAAGGTTGGATTGATAATGATTGGGATCAACCCCGCAGAAATTTCAATCGTAGTACTAATACAGGCCCGAGTGGCGCTACGACTGCCAGGACCTCCGAAGTGAGTATGGTCACCACTAACCCTTCCCCGAGAAATACAGCAGCCACATCATTCTCCGGCGCGTCCGGAAGCAACCCGCAAACAGCCAAATACCCTCCCAGAAACACCAGAACCTTCGCTCCACTTTATATGCCCCTGTCCAAAGCTTTGGGGGTTTTGATCAGAAAAGGGCATCTGAAGCCCCTAGAGCCGCGGCCCTTACCTGAAAGACTACCCGCCACCCACAACCCAGCCAAATATTGTGCGTTCCACCGATTTGTGCATGACGGACATCTCCATAACCCAACCCAAGCCAGTGGTGGTGACCACCGAGAACAGGAAAGGGGTTGTCAAACTAGGGTCCGTGGAGCCCGAGAATGATGTTGGGAATGCTTACAGTCCGAATGACTACATTTCACCGGCGGGCCAGAATAGACCAAATGTCGAATTTCCAGTCGGGGGAGAGCTGTGTGTAATCCGAGGGGACAATTCAGGACAGGGAATGAATGATTTGACAGCCGTGGAAAAGGATGTTGTCAAGTCCCAATTTCATGGTGACCAAGACTCAGCCATCAACTGGTATGATAATGAAGAATCAGCAGAGGCCACGGGCTGGTTAGACGATCAGCCGGATGTAATAGGGGAGTTCCAGTCAGAACAAGGCCCGGCAGGGGCAGGAATGTCAACAACGCCCGGGAGTGTCGAAAAGCAGAATACATCGCCGGAGAGCGCCGGTGTCGAGAGTTTCGCTCGGGAATGGAGCATTTTAAGTACAGGGATCAGTGAGCAATCTACTGCATTGACACAGTCAGAACAAGAAAGATTCGAGGATTCTGAGAGGATCAAAAAAGCAAAAGGCCACGTAGGGGTCGAGACCGCCGCAAGTACGGAAATGGAGGATACTGTGAACATAGGGATAAAAGGTACTGTGAGTATCGGGACAGTTGTGCCAGAACCAGACAGATGCTTGTCAGTCGCAGATGGTATGTGGTGGGAAGACGACGATCTATGTCTTGCCCACACGGACGAGGATTGGAAAGGTAACCAACCAGATGATACCTGGTATATCGGCGAAGTCGATCACGTGACTAGGAGTGGACGGTATTTCAAGCCTCCACACCTAGATCAGCCGGAGGCGTCTGGGAAAGATAATGAAGCAGAGAAACAAAAGGAGAAGCAACTCGAAGATGAGGCCGTATTGAGACAATTGAAAAAGATACAAGCAGACATCTCCATCTGGGGACTGCTTATGGCTTCTCGAGTACATAGACAAGCTGTCCTTACAGCCATGGACAAGGCCAAGTTGTCCATAGACACCACGCCCGAGCAGCTGATGGGATTAGTCTTTTCAGGAGGAAATTCCCCAGCATTGAGTTTTTCTGACAAAGAGCTGCCACCCGAGGGTGCGAACCATAACAAGCCGCTCTACATCTCTGTCGAGTGCAGAGATAAATGGATACCTGTGGTACTTGTCGACACGGGATCCGCTATCAATGTCTGCCCGGCAAGGACAGCTTATGCGATTGGTTTGAAAGTCGCGGATTTTATACCAACGGCCCAGGTGATTCGGGCGTATGATAACACAAGCCGGGAGGTAATGGGGACAGTTAAGATTCAAACAAAGGTTGGGCCAGGACAGCACGAGATAGATTTCCATGTCTTGGAGGTTCCTGCAACGTTCAACTTGCTTTTGGGACGGCCGTGGCTGCATCAGGTAAAGGCGGTCTCCTCTACCTTACATCAAGTGGTGAAATACCCCTATGGGAAGGGAGTAGCCATTGTTTTTGGAAACTCATCAATTCATCCACCACCAGAGGTGTCTACGCCTGTTCTAGAAATTGAGCATGGTATAGAAGATGTGTTCATATCAGGTTTTACCTTGGCCGAGGCTCGGGTTGTACAGAACATCATGGCAGCTAACGAAGGGGTGTATGTCAGTGCCCAAGCAGTTTACCTCATGAACAAACTCCAGCACATCCCCGGGATGGGATTAGGCAAGAGCGGTAGGGAAGGTGCCGCAACATCGACCGAAGTGCCACATAGCCCCCATACCTTTGGTTTGGGCTACCTACCCACCAAAGAGGATTTGATAAGGAAAGGAAAGGAAATGGCCGGAAGGGCCAGGGCGAAACAGATGGGGAAGCCCTTTGACTTGATGCACCAGCCCATTCGGGGGACCCTGAACGGACGTTTCGTCCGGGAGGGGGAGGACTTTCCGTTCTGTGGCTTCCCGGAGCCGTGGCTCAATGCGGAGATGAAGCGCGTACCGGGATTTGAAATTTTCTTTGATTTACAGTTACCTGAGGATGACATCGCCGAAGGGCAGACAGATCTATCGGCTGAGGCCGAGCAAAGTACGGAGGTACAGTCCAAGGACGCTGAAAATGAAATGGGGGCAGCGCTGGCGTGTCTGCTGTCAGATCCTCTGATCGAACAGAGGTGCTTGGGGGATAGCTCCTCGGTATGTGTGATTGGGAATGAAGCGGCTGCGGGCCTACCATCAGCTATTTTGGATGCATCCATCGCACCTTCTCTCATCTGGCAATATGAAGAAGGCTTTTTATCAAGCAGCACCGGGTCAGGTAGTGAGCCGGAATCTGATTCTACCGAATCTTGTACGTCGGAATTAGATTCCAGCTCAACTGAGTCTGAGTCCGGTATTCCCGGGGGTGATAACCCGGATACCACAGTCCTGTCTAGATCGTCTTTTTCATTTTCTTTTGAGTCTGTTGTAACGGAAGAATCCGACGGCTCGGAAGTATTTAATGAGAATGACGTGGATGTGGTTTCGGAGTATTTTTCTGTGCCTTTGATTTATTGCTTAAATCAGGATTTTCAAAATTTTGATGAAAACGACGAGGAAGAAATTCCTCCGGTTTTGCAACAGTTAATTGATCAAGAGCAGGAAAGATTTGTTAAACCTTTAATGGATGAAATCACTACTGTGAATGTTGGTACTGAGAAGGACCCGCGGCTGGTCCAGATCGGGTCCACGTTGTCTTTTGAGGAACGCGAGCGCTTAGTCGCTTTGTTAAAAGATTTCAAAGATGTTTTCGCGTGGTCCTACGAAGACATTCCTGGAATCGATCCTGAGATTGTACAGCACCGGATCCCTCTTGATCCCGAGGCCCGACCTGTCAAACAGAAGCTCAGGAGGATCCGCCCTGATTGGGCCATTAAGATCAAGGAAGAGGTCACCAAGCAGATTGATCCAGGCTTCCTGTTGGTGTCTGAGTATCCGACTTGGTTGGCCAACATTGTTCCGGTGCCGAAGAAAGACGGCAGAATTCGGGTCTGTGTAGACTTCAGAGATCTGAACAGGGCCAGTCCGAAGGACGACTTTCCCTTGCCACACATTGATGAACTGGTAGATTTCACGGCAGGACATGCCTTGCTTTCGTTTATGGATGGTTTCTCAGGCTATAATCAGATAGTAATGGCGCCCGAGGACCGGGAGAAGACTGCATTCACTACCCCGTGGGGTACATATTGTTATCGAGTGATGCCATTTGGGCTGAAAAACGCGGGAGCTACCTCTCAGCGGGCAGCAACTACGATATTGCATGATATGATCCATAAGGAGGTCGAGGTGTATGTGGACGACATGATTGTCAAGTCCAAAGAAAGAGAGGGCCACTACACCGCCTTACAAAAGTTTTTTCAAAGGATCAGAGAATTTCGGCTGCGGCTAAATCCCCAGAAGTGTACTTTTGGTGTTACAGCAGGAAAGATGCTAGGGTTTCTGATAACGCAAAGGGGCATCGAGGTCGACCCTTCCAAAATCAAGGCCATCTTAGAAATGCCACCACCAAGGACTGAAAAGGAGGTGCGAGGCTTTCTAGGTAAAGTGCAATTCATAAGGCGGTTTATCTCTAAACTAACCTTGACTTGTGAGCCACTTTTTGGCCTCCTGAAGAAAGGAAAGAAATTCCAATGGGACGGCCGATGTCAAGCATCTTTTGAGCAGATCAAAGAATATTTACAGAATCCGCCTGTATTGTCACCGCCAGAACCGGGGAGACCGCTGATATTGTATCTTTCGGTAACTGAGACCACCATGGGCTGCATGCTCGCACAAGAGTCGGAAGACAAAGTGGAAAGGGCTATCTACTATCTGAGCAAGAAGATGCTGGATTACGAGACCCGCTATACACCACTGGAGAAGGCTTGTTTGGCCTTGGTATGGGCTACCCGGAAGCTGCGGCACTACCTGTTAGCTCACTCTGTAATGTTGGTTTCACGTTTGGATCCCATCAAATATCTTTTCGAGAAACCAGCACTTACAGGTAGACTAGCTCGTTGGTTGCTATTGCTTTCCGAATTTGACTTGAAGTATGTAACACGCAAGTCGGTGAAAGGGAGAGCGGTAGCGGAGTTCCTTGCCGACCACCCGGTTGAGGGGGATGAAGCGGTTGAGTACCTATTCCCAGATGAAGCAATTCTGCATATCGAGGATGAAACTTGGACGATGTACTTTGACGGAGCGTCAAACCAGTATGGGTATGGGATAGGGGTGTTGCTGATAGCGCCTGACGATTCCCGTATCCCTTTGTCATTCAAGCTCCAGTTCAGAGTCTCGAACAATGAGGCAGAGTATGAGGCATGTATTGCTGGTCTGGAAGCAGCCCTAGAGCTAGGGGTAAGACGTTTGGACGTCATTGGGGACTCAAATCTTGTTGTGTCTCAAGCAAAAGGCGACTGGAAGGTCAAGGAGGAAAGGATGATAATTTACCACCAAACCTTGGATTTGTTAATTCCTCAGTTCGAAAAACTAAATTTCACCCACCTCGTAAGAGAGAACAACAGGTTTGCAGATTCGTTAGCAACTCTATCTTCCATGATAGACATCCCGTCGGGAGTCCGGATGCGTCCAGTCATCATTGATCAGAAGTTTGCGCCAGCATATGAGTCAGTTTCCGCCATAGATGAGGCCCAAGACGACAACCCCTGGTATTACGATATTTGGAACTTCTTGGAAAAGGAGACGTATCCGATAGGGGCAAGCGCCAAGGATAAAAGGGCCATTAGAAGAATGGCTATTCAGTTCATCATCTGCGGAGGTAAGCTGTACAAAAGAGGTCATCTGGGAATGCATAAGCTCTGTGTAGAAACTGAAGAGTCGAAGCGCCTAATGGAGGCCATCCATGGAGGAGAGTGCGGTGCACACATGAATGGAGTGATGTTGGCCAGAAAGATCCTTAGGCAGGGTTACTACTGGTCGACCATGGAAGAGGATTGTATCGGCTTTGTTCGGCGATGCCACAAATGCCAGATCCATGCAAACCGTATGAATATCCCACCATCCAAGTTGTACAACATGACTTCCCCGTGGCCGTTCTCCGTGTGGGGGATTGATGTGATCGGAGCTATTACCCCGAAGGGATCGAACGGACATGAGTATATCCTCGTAGCGATAGATTATTTCACGAAGTGGGTCGAGGCCCAATCATATGCGGTGTTGAAGGCGTCGCACGTCGCAAAGTTCATCAGAAACAACATCATTTGTCGCTACGGGGTGCCAAATGAGATCATCTCGGATAATGGATCCCACTTTAAGAAAGAAGTGGTCGACTTGTTGGAAAAGTATAACGTGGCTTTTCATAAGTCATCTACGTATCGGCCGCAAACCAATGGAGCAGTTGAGGCCGCCAACAAGAACATCAAACATATACTGCGGAAAATGGTGGAGACCTATCGAGATTGGCCAGATAAGTTGCCGTTTGCTCTGTGGGGCTACAGGACTTCGATTAGAACTTCCACCGGAGCAACTCCATATTCGTTAGTTTATGGAATGGAGACTGTTCTACCTATTGAAATTGAAGTTCCGTCTTTACGGGTATTGGCCGAGTGTCAGATAGCTGAGGCAGATTGGTAGCAGAGCAGGTTCGAGGAACTAATGCTCTTTGATGAAAGAAGACTGAAAGCACTGTACCACGTTCAGAGTTATCAGCGCAGGATTGCTCGGGCTTTTAACAAGAAGGTTAAGTCCAGAAATCTAAAGGAAGGGGATTTGGTACTCAAAGACAACCGAGCTCCCATCCACGACCCGAGGGGCAAGTTCAGACCCAATTGGACTGGTCCCTACATCATCAAAACTATCTGGTCAGGCGGAGCTGTGGTTCTGATGGACTTAGATGGCTTAGAATTCTCTCAACCGATCAATATGGACAAGTTGAAGAAATACTACCCTTGAGAGGCTCGCTAGGCCGAAAACCCGAAAGGGCGACCTAGGCAAAAGTTAGAGCACAAAAAATTAGAAAATATAAAAACTGAGCTCGCAAGGTTGAAAACCCGCAAAGGGCGGCCTTGGCAAAAGTTAGAGCGCAAAAGGAGAGTGAAAATACTCGAGCGAACCTAAGCCGGAACTACGTAAGGCTTGATTCCCATGTTCGGGATACGTAGGCAGCTTCATCCTGAAGTTCAGCCATAACACTTCCCCGATCAACTTTGTCCATTTGATCATCTCAGCCATCTTTGTCCATCAGCATTCGTTGGAATCTCCGGTGCAGTGCCACTCAGACTAGGGGCAACTTTCCGTTGCTATGCAGTGCTGCGGCGCTCTTCAGACTAGGGGCAACTTTCCAGTTGCGGGAATCTGGGGTTGTGCATCTCAGTGACAAATCTCAGGCGTGTCCAGTTCTGATCCACATCAAAAATGTTTTTGAAAAGTTTTAATATAAGCTGACTTCGTTCAAATAATCTTTTTACAACTTCGACCATTTTCGGACCAAAGTGGAAAATTCTTAGTACCAGAACTTTCAATTTCATTGATTTCAAAACAAAGTTCTCCTGCTCTTACAAACAATTGAAGTTGCTTTTTTATTACATTCAGGAAAGAAAACTTGAAAGTACTAATAAAGCAATAAATCTAGGGCATGGTCAAATCAGGTGTTCCTGTGCCCCCTCCCAGAGCTGGTCGAAGCCTCTGATGCCAAGCTGGGCCCGATCTGTGCTTCTTCATTGAGCCAATCTATGCACTCGTCAGATAAAGTGCAACTGAAAGTAGGAGCGGGGGCCAGGAGTTCTCTCATCCTCCACGCAGTGGCCTGCCAAGCAAGCTGCGCGCCTCGGGCTGGAAATGCAGCAGGATACTCTATCCCCTCTGGCGGGCAGGTCTGATCATGGCCAAATTGGCGTCGAATCCGAAATGGGAAGTAAAATACACAATGAGTGAGACCAACCAGTTGAATTCCAGTCTGTCGAGGCATGTTGTAACTCATGGCCGGAAGGTTCAACCAAGGGCACCGCCAAGCAATACGGTCTGCGGACAAGTGGCACATCCAAGCGAACCACCATTCCTCATCCAAGGCATTGACCAGACGATGCCGGAAGAAGTAGCCGCGAGCTAAATATGCTGGGCAGGAGTCCACAACCTGCAATTTATCCATCAACCACACCTGGGGAGGGATTGAAAAATGAGAGATTAAAGAATAGAGAGATATACGAGGAGAGAAAAGTGAGAATGGGGTTTTATGAGAAAAGACTGAGCTCGAAGGCCGAGTGATGTGAGCAATACAGAAATGCGAGATTGGGTGGGAAATATTACCTGTAGCAGTAGTGGACTCCCTGCCAACCTAGTCGTCTCATGACGGTAAAAGGCGTCTAAGCCCATTAGTGTCTCGGCCAGAACCATGGCGATACAGCTCTTGCCCTCTCTCAAGCCTTGGGCAACCTCAATCAGCCGGACACTAGCCCCTCCAGAGCCCGAAATGAACAGGAAATGAGACAGCATGCACAAGCAGAGGGCATGTCGCCGGAAGCCTTGCCAGTGATGGTTGCTGCGATTACCAGCATCAGAAAATCGATTGGCCAAACTCGGAATGTCTAACATCCCATCGCCCATCAAAGACCGAGCATCGCGCATGCTAAGTCCACACATGCGCCCTAAGGATTGGACATGGCCAAAATTAAGTTGGGGTAGAAGCTCCTCGTCGCGTTCGGACTCCATTAAGGCTCGGAAATCTTCAAAGGTAGGACACATCTCTTGCCCGGCGAAGCTAAAGACATGTGTCGCCGGATTCCAAAATCTTGCCGCGGCGTGAAGAAACGGGAGATGCAACGGGGTACGACCCAGAGTGAATAGTGCATTTATGCCGAAACCCCGGAAATTCACCTTTTCCGAGCCATCCAAACTAGCAATCCAAGCTATGAGATTTTGAGCAAGAAACTCTTCCATTGGAGCAAATCAGTGTGAAAATGAGGAAAACTACGAAGCTGAGATCTTTTGTAGGAGATAAGGTTGAGTGGGGGGACAGGTGTCAACATTCTGGTGGTTCCCCTCGTTTAGTGCCGACCGGCCATAAATGTATGCCGACCGGCATAAAAATATGCCGACCGGCCATTTCAGTTTGCCGACAAAACAGACATACGACCGGTAGCCACTCCTTGCAGCCGGTGGTTCTTACACCGTGCCGGTGGGCTTCCTCCCTGGTCTCCTGAGCTGTTTATGCTAAGAATTGGGGAACTTCACCACCTCCAAATCCCCCCTGGCGATAAACTCTTGCGAAGTCACGCCCGTCTGCTTATCGAGTTTTGAACATTTGCTTATCGAGTTGTATTTCGCTCTCTTGTAGCTCTCGGTTCGTTTATCGAGTTGTATTCACACTTGTTTGCTTGTGTCATAGCTTTGTTTTGCTTATCGAGTTGTAAGTCGGTTCACTACCTGATTATTACGATGACGAATTTCCAAAATGAGTTCAATTTCGTTCACCTTGTGGTGTGAAACCCTGCGATGCGATGCACAGAAGATCCACAAATGTAACCCCTTTTGAATAAAACGATTAGTTTCATTCCCCATCACATGTTTTGCAAAGTGTTTGAATTTTGAGAAAGAAAATAAACCTGCCTGAGGCAGTGCAATGTGCTTAAACTACTAGTAAAAAAAGGAAATAAAACGTAGAATGGCAGGGTAGCCAAGTATCAGAACTGATACCGGTGAAACTCCCCTTGCGGTTAACGCACCTTCCGCGTCTTTGTTCGGGTCAGCCGCGTTGGACGCCCTCACAATACGGGAAATCACACCTTTGAAACGTGAACCTTTGAGTTGACCTCAGGCCACAACTTCTGCAAGCAACGCTCGATGCATGCGAAGAATGTCCCGCCTCGTATCCTTTTCATGCTTTGTGAGCCCCGCAAATTGTTTCGATTATGCTGTGTAATAGTACGTTCCTTTACTTGCGTAGACCGCATGTTTTGATTGCGTAGACCGCATGTTTAATTCCATTACCTGCGTAGACCGCATGTTTTGATTGCGTAGACCGCATGTTTAATTCCATTACCTGCGTAGACCGCATGTTTTGATTGCGTAGACCGCATGTTTAATTCCATTACCTGCGTAGACCGCATGTTTTGATTGCGTAGACCGCATGTTTAATTCCATTACCTGCGTAGACCGCATGTTTTGATTGCGTAGACCGCATGTTTAATTCCATTACCTGCGTAGACCGCATGTTTTGATTGCGTAGACCGCATGTTTAATTCCATTACTTGCGTAGACCGCATGTTTTGATTGCGTAGACCGCATGTTTAATTCCATTACCTGCGTAGACCGCATGTTTTGATTGCGTAGACCGCATGTTTAATTCCATTACTTGCGTAGACCGCATGTTTTGATTGCGTAGACCGCAAGTTTAATTCCATTACCTACGTAGACCGCATGTTTTGATTGCGTAGACCGCATGTTTTGATTGCGTAGACCGCATGTTTTGATTGCGTAGACCGCATGTTTAATTCCATTACCTGCGTAGACCGCATGTTTTGATTGCGTAGGCCGCATGTTTAATTCCATTACCTGCGTAGACCGCATGTTTTGATTGCGTAGACCGCATTACCTGCGTAGACCGCATGTTTTGATTGCGTAGACCGCATGTTTAATTCCATTACCTGCGTAGACCGCATGTTTTGATTGCGTAGACCGCATGTTTAATTCCATTACTTGCGTAGACCGCATGTTTTGATTGCGTAGACCGCAAGTTTAATTCCATTACCTACGTAGACCGCATGTTTTGATTGTGTAGACCGCATGTTTTGATTGCGTAGACCGCATGTTTAATTCCATTACTTGCGTAGACCGCATGTTTTGATTGCGTAGACCGCAAGTTTAATTCCATTACCTGCGTAGACCGCATGTTTTGATTGCGTAGACCGCATGTTTTGATTGCGTAGACCGCATGTTTAATTCCATTACCTGCGTAGACCGCATGTTTTGATTGCGTAGACCGCATGTTTTGATTGCGTAGACCGCATGTTTAATTCCATTACCTGCGTAGACCGCATGTTTTGATTGCGTAGGCCGCATGTTTAATTCCATTACCTGCGTAGACCGCATGTTTTGATTGCGTAGACCGCATTACCTGCGTAGACCGCATGTTTTGATTGCGCAGACCGCATGTTTAATTCCATTACCTGCGTAGACCGCATGTTTAATTCCATTGCTTGCGTAGACCGCATGTTTAACTCCGTCACCAGCGTAGACCGCATGTGTTAATTACGTAGACCGCTTGTTTGTTTCGTCACCTGCGTAGACCGCATGCTTATGATCAATTTCGTCGCCTGCGTAGACCGCTTGCTCCGCTTGCCTAGTTGTATTTCAATATGCATTGTCATGCTCTCTACTTACTTTGCGCTGTCACGCATTTCGAGTACACCACTATTCTTGCATTGTCATGCATTTTGCTAACCATATTGTACCTGTTAAGTTTGTTTTCTTTTCAGGCACGATATTGTATGTACGGTTCATTTGAGGCTGGTGCAACCAGACGAACCGGACAGGTATTGTATCTCCCGAGTGAGACATATTGAGAATTCCATAATTCTCTTACGTCCTTTCTGCATTGTAGTGTAGTTTGGTATGCTAGCTTAAAACAGTCGCATGTTTGCTTCATTACAGCTTTCTTTGCATGATCATAAGTTATGCTCGGCTCTGTGCATTGTCTTGCATTTTGCCCCTGCCTTCGGGCTCATATCTTATTTTGTCTTGTATGTTTGTCTGAGTCTTCGGCCTTGTCAAAAATGGGTCGTCTCTGGGCTTTGACATTCACTCCCGTCATTGTTATGACTTTCGAGTTCTGTCAAAGAGGGGCAACTGTAGACACCCCATTTTTGACCGTCCTCAAGACTTGGACGTCACCGTTTGAACACTCGGTGATCATCCATGATTGTGTTCGTTTGGAGTTCCCGGAGGTCTCGGCTCGCGCGCCTTGCCTCAGGATCCCCGAACTCGACTGTTTAGTGTCTGGTTTTGCACCAAACACTTTTGTTTTGCCTTAGAGGGGCAGGGAATGCCTTGTGAGACATCCCCATACACCACCGGCAGTGGCTGGAGGCCACCGGCTGGTCTTTTTCTTCCATCGGCAATTTTGTTTGCCGGTCGGCACACTGTATTGCCGGTCGGCATAATATGTTGCCGGTCGGCACTTTTTTTGCCGGAATAGCTTTTTTGGGCAGCCGACCACTGTTCCTCCACTTTATGGAGATATTTTGTGCCAGCTGTGATAGCTGGCACCAACTCCTTTCCCCTCCATACACGTGTATGGAGGGATTTCCCTCTAGCCAAGCTTGTTGAATAAGCTTTGCAAGAGGGATCCTTATAAGAGAGAGGCTTTCCTCTTGGTTCTAGGTTAGAAAAACAGAAGTAAAAATCAGTCTTGAGATATATAGATACATATTATCTCTATACCTCTCTCCCTCTCCCTTCTTGTGTGTGTTTCTTGGCCCAAAAGGTGTGTTTTACCTTACTTTTGCACCATTACACACACCATTACACCTTAGTCCGAGATTGAGGGACTTGGGGGAGTTATTTCTTGAGTTTTGGACTGGTTTTGATCCAAAGAAGGAGGTTAGACCATTTGTTCTTCAAGGGTTCTTCAAGGGTGAGCATCTTCCCTTTTATTCCCCAAACTTGCATTGGTTTTCTACCTATTTTGTTTATTGTTTTGGCTCTTGTGTATAACATAAAAAAGGCTCATACTTTCCTTCTCTAATACTTTCATTAAGGTCACCTTGTGGTTAGATTGCAAACTCACCCTCATAGGCCTTGTTTGGCCTATTTTGGTGCCATTTTGATAAGGTTTTGTTCACTTCAGCATTTTGATCTTTTGGTCACCAAAAATCAGTGTATTTTAGTGTCAAAAAAGTTGGTTTGAAGTCTTGCATAGGGGAGGGACACCCCTCTCCCTTTATGGTTTTGTTTCCTTGCTTTTTGGGCTCAAAAGGATAGCATGTGTGCTTGTTGTTTCTTGGCTTCATTTCAGTACTTTTTTAGGCATCTTAGGTCTTACATAACCTCTGTTTTTGGTCGGATTTGGGCCCTCTTGTATGCTTGTAATATTTGCTTTGTATTGCTCCATCTTGCTTAGAAATACATCCCATGATTAGGCCATGATTTTTGTGTGTGTTGGCTTGGTTCCATGAAGCATTTAGCATTGTTTTTCCATGCTTAAAATCTGTTGGTTATCAACTTGGTCATGTTTGGCGTATTTGTTATGGTTGCTATGTATTTTGGCTTGTGAGCCCTCAAGTATATGAGTCATAAGTGCTTTGGTTGGTCTACTTTGATGAGTGGAGGTTGTTTGCCATGCCATTTTAGTCCAAAAATCATGCCTACATGTGTGCATGCATGGTCTTTTCCATATCTTGAGGTTGTGTCTTCCTATGCCTAAGAATGAGCCTTGGTGTATTTGTTTCATGGGGTTTATTTTAGTTGCCATATTAGGAGTTTTTGGGGTCCTATCTTGCATGCATAAATTCTGTTTTTTTCTTGTTTTAATCATGCCATGAATGGCCATGTTGGTGGGGGTAAGTTGTCTCCTTTAGTGCCTTAGCTTTGGGACCATAAGTTTGCTTGTTAACATGAGTTGATTGTCTATCATTTTAAGCGCTTTTGGCCACTGTTTTGAGAAGAGTGAGGGCCTGCCCCTTTGCCACTTCAAGCCCTCTTGCATGCTTGCTCCATGTTTGTCGCATATTTGTTCCATTAAGCTTTGTAGCACATCAATTCCATGGTAAATTTGCTCCATGTTTGCATCATGTTTGTATCTTGTGTGCTTGGTATCATACATTTTTGTCATGATAGTTGCATATTGCTTGTTGTGTTTTCCACCTTGGTGGCATGACACATTTGAGGCTTGTGAGCATTACATGCATTGCATTTACTTGGTTTGGGGTGTCAAACCAAGTGCGGGAGTCAAGGACCATTCATACTTCAAGTGATGTAATGTGCCTTGATCCCCGGTCATCGGGACCTTTGACTCCTACTTGATAAGGCCTCGGTTTTCATGTTGTTTGTTGCATGCATTTTCATATCAAATGGCAAATTCGATCCTTTGACCCACCATGTACCATTGATGGTTCAAGGATCGAAAGTCATGCTTCTTTGAGTTCAAAATATGATAAGAAGTAGGACCATGCTTACATGTGTCCAAAAACTCCATGCTATGCACCGTCTGTTCTCTGTTTGCTGTCAGATTGTCTTCTGCAGGAAGTTTCTGCCGACCGGCAGAATTTAGTGCCGACCGGCACTATCTGGAGTGCCGATGAATCCGATAAAGTGCCGATGAGAATTTTGAAGTGCCGGTGGCAATTCTGTCTGGCCGGTGGTGCTCTGCAGGATGCAGAGAGCTTGTTCCAGTACTTTGGAAATTTTCAGAAAGACAAGGCAGTACAAACAGAGGCGACAAGAGTATAGTACGGGTTTTCCGGACAGGACGGATTCGAGCATGCATCATCTGCGCGCCCAGAGGCAGAGGCTGTGGCCACCCTCTTCATTCTTTTGCTTCCTTTTTTTAATTAATTAGGAAATTTTGTAATAATTTTATTTGTTCATTATTTTGGGACTGTAATATTAATTCGAACCCTCTGAGTGAGGGTAAACATGGAATAAGTGTGGGTGAGTGTGTGTATGTCTTCCAATCCCCATTTCTTTCTTCCCTTTTATTTACCAGCTTATGATGGTAGATTAGGGCATTTTTGAAATTAGCATACCTTATGATATGCATGCGTGCATTCATGCATCTGTTAACATGCACCGGGCTCGGTACATCATCCTAACCGCATTCGTATTTTCAAATTCCAAAATTGAATACATGAATTAGTTGGTTGCATACCGTATGCCATATCTAGGTTAACCGAGCCTAACTAGAATTGCACCTTGTATGTGTTGCATTAGGCAAAATAACATGAACTAGGACACGAACATTTGCTAACTAGTTTATTGTTTTGGCACGGAGTACAATGTAAGTGGTTATGCTTTAGCATCCAACATGCGTGTGAATGTTGCCATAATAGCATGCTTGCCATGCGGCTAAGTGTTTACATGAGATAAATTGCTTGAATGCCTGTGGGTGGAGGTCAAATTGCTTAAATTGGGATAATGCGTTAAAACTGCGATTTTTTTTTTAAGCCCCCTAGATAGTGGCAAAATCATCTTTTCTAAAAGCCCACTTGAGGGTGGCAAAATCTGCATTTTAGCCTACTTGCGAGTAGCAAACCATTTTCAAAACAAACATGAAATGTTTTGTTCCAATTTGGGCGATTTGGTCTATACTTGTTTGCTGCGCGCATATCATAGTAATTCTAGGCTAATAACCGGTTTAAGAACACATAAAGTTTTCAAAAATGGATATCACGGTTAGTAGAGGCCGGTCTTCGGACCGGGCGAAAGGGGGTGCTCATAGCTGACCTTCCCCGATCGTACCCAAGCTCCCGAGCCGAGACAACTCCGGTGATGACGGACATGTGGCCTTCGGCACCGAGTCAGGGTTTCCTAAATTTCCCCATTTTAAAATATTTAGGTGGCGACTCTGTATCTGGCAAAGCAGTCCATGTTTGGCACTACTTTTTCAAAAATCAGTTTCTCAAAACGATTTGCCAGATTTGGACTCTTTGGTTCAGATTAAGAACCGTGACACAAATCGAGTCCGAACCGTAGCACGAGGTCCCACGCGGGCGCGTCTACAGTTTCTGGCGACTCTGCTGGGGAATGCTTAGAGAGCTTGACTCAAACTCGTGATATCCTGTTTTGATCTCATTTATGTGTTTCTTTGCATTGCATGTGCATTGGTGCGCCTAGGAACACAGTGTTTGCCATCTGCCATTCCTGAACAGTTTGCCGGAGGCTTGTCTTGTCAAGGCATGTCCATAAGGCTGACCGGCTATGGGCTCTGACAGTATGGGAACACAAACCCCGGTTTTATCGGGGCACCCTTTTTGACCATTCGACCTAGTGCATATTCGGATCCATAGTGACCATTCCAAGCTAGGACAGGTTGCTTACCCGATGCTAAGTTGTTTGAAACCGCTGCGTGCGTAGTGAAACCCTAGCTCCTGACAAAATAGGACAGGGAAACCCTACCCCAACATAGGGGTGTTTTGGCTCTCTTTACTTGCTATGTGCTTTCAAAATGTATTTCTGCAGGGAAATGAACACATCAGTTTGTAAGTTTGGGCATCAGGCCTGAGGGCATCAGTATCAGTTTTAAGAGAATCGGTTATCTGCGGGTATCAGGGTTCAGTATTGGGAATAGAGATTTTGAGAATAGTGATCGGTATCGGGGAACCGTGTGCTCGGCTTATCGACTATGTGTTTTGAAAATCCAACTGTATATTATTTGTTTATTTTATGCTGTTGTGCTGTCCGGTTGTTGGTTTATTTATTGCTTTATTTATCTTTTTGCTAGGTAGTTTAGCATCATTGCGTCTAACCCAGTAGACATTCCCCAAGCACTCTGGATCAGAGGTCGCCGGCTCCATTGATCTGAGGATCTGATAGAAGGACAACCAGTGTACCATTCTCTACCCCCGGTTACTAAACGGAAAGCAACTAGGCAGAGGATATCGGTTCAGCAGTCGGTACAAAGGGCTTCGTCTACCCCACCTGTGTACAGTAGGGATCAGGATCCCGTTTCACCCACAGAGAGGGAACGCATACCAGCAATTCTACCAGAGCAGAACAGTATGGCTAGCTTAGAGGAGATGGTGCGCCAACTTCAGGAAAGCATGAAAATGATGCAGCAAGATGCTGCCCGCCAGGCAGAATTTGCCAGGCAACAGGCTACCGTTATGAGTGAGCAAGCGGATTTAATTGGGAGATTGCAACAACAAACTGGGGCATCACCTTCGCAGCAAACCCCTCCTCCATTAAGGGTTCCAATACCCGAAGAAACACCAAACGCCCGGAATGTCCAAGAAGATACAGACATCCCAACGGGGCCGGCTCCACCCCCGATTCCGCCTCAACAATCCAAGGCACCCACTCCCATTAATGTATCGGATTCTCCCTTTGAGTCTGAGATAGACCCCATGACGTTAAAAATGCACAAGCTTGAAAAGCTGTTCAAGAAATCTCAAGGTGCGAAGTCCATTCCGGACATTGGAGATGGGTACATCGACACAGCCGTGACGCTGCCAGATCGATTTAAGATGCCCCAAATTGATCGTTTTGACGGGTCTGAGGATCCCATGGTACACCTGCGACTGTTTTCAGACGTCCTAAGGCCAATGGGCCTCACCAGATTGCAGAAACTATCTTTATTCGGCCGGACCTTGTCAGGTGTGGCGTCCGCATGGTATGCCAAGTTGGGGGACGACGTCAAGAGAAACTGGGACGAGATGGCTGAGGCCTTCATCCTGCAGTACTCGTATAACACACAAATCGAGATCACGACCTGGGATCTCGAGACAACGAGGCAAGAACCCAAGGAAAGCTTCTCAGAGTTTGTAACTAGATGGCGGGCTAAGGCTTCAATGATGACCTTGAGACCTACAGACAAAGACCAGATTCGGATGATTGTGCGCAATCTTCAGCCGAAGCTAATGCAAAAAATGATTGTAGTCCCCTTTCCCACCTTTGCTGATTTGCATGAAATGGGGGTGCAGATCGAGGACGCCTTGAGGCAAGGTTGGATTGATAATGATTGGGATCAACCCCGCAGAAATTTCAATCGTAGTACTAATACAGGCCCGAGTGGCGCTACGACTGCCAGGACCTCCGAAGTGAGTATGGTCACCACTAACCCTTCCCCGAGAAATACAGCAGCCACACCATTCTCCGGCGCGTCCGGAAGCAACCCGCAAACAGCCAAATACCCTCCCAGAAACACCAGAACCTTCGCTCCACTTTATATGCCCCTGTCCAAAGCTTTGGGGGTTTTGATCAGAAAAGGGCATCTGAAGCCCCTAGAGCCGCGGCCCTTACCTGAAAGACTACCCGCCACCCACAACCCAGCCAAATATTGTGCGTTCCACCAGCAGCATGGTCATGACACTGACCTATGCTTTCGTTTACGTCATGAGATTCAAGATCTCATTGATAATGGGGTGATCCTTCCCCCTGAGAAACCTAATGTTACCACAAATCCTCTCCCCGCACATAACCAAGTTCCACCACCCAAAAGAGTCAACTTCATCTACACTGGGGTCGCATCCTACGATCCCAGTATCTACATCACACCTTCCTACCTGCCTAAACCTAAAGTTTTCCTCCCCGATTGCACCGATTTGTGCATGACGAACATCTCCATAACCCAACCCAAGCCAGTGGTGGTGACCACCGAGAACAGGAAAGGGGTTGTCAAACTAGGGTCCGTGGAGCCCGAGAATGATGTTGGGAATGCTTACAGTCCGAATGACTACATTTCACCGGCGGGCCAGAATAGACCAAATGTCGAATTTCCAGTCGGGGGAGAGCTGTGTGTAATCCGAGGGGACAATTCAGGACAGGGAATGGATGATTTGACAGCCGTGGAAAAGGATGTTGTCAAGTCCCAATTTCATGGTGACCAAGACTCAGCCATCAACTGGTATGATAATGAAGAATCAGCAGAGGCCACGGGCTGGTTAGACAATCAGCCGGATGTAATAGGGGAGTTCCAGTCAGAACAAGGCCCGGCAGGGGCAGGAATGTCAACAACGCCCGGGAGTGTCGAAAAGCAGAATACATCGCCGGAGAGCGCCGGTGTCGAGAGTTTCGCTCGGGAATGGAGCATTTTAAGTACAGGGATCAGTGAGCAATCTACTGCATTGACACAGTCAGAACAAGAAAGATTCGAGGATTCTGAGAGGATCAAAAAAGCAAAAGGCCACGTAGGGGTCGAGACCGCCGCAAGTACGGAAATGGAGGATGCTGTGAACATAGGGATAAAAGGTACTGTGAGTATCGGGACAGTTGTGCCAGAACCAGACAGATGCTTGTCAGTCGCAGATGGTATGTGGTGGGAAGACGACGATCTATGTCTTGCCCACACGGACGAGGATTGGAAAGGTAACCAACCAGATGATACCTGGTATATCGACGAAGTCGATCACGTGACTAGGAGTGGACGGTATTTCAAGCCTCCACACCTAGATCAGCCGGAGGCGTCTGGGAAAGATAATGAAGCAGAGAAACAAAAGGAGAAGCAACTCGAAGATGAGGCCGTATTGAGACAATTGAAAAATATACAAGCAGACATCTCCATCTGGGGACTGCTTATGGCTTCTCGAGTACATAGACAAGCTGTCCTTACAGCCATGGACAAGGCCAAGTTGTCCATAGACACCACGCCCGAGCAGCTGGTGGGATTAGTCTTTTCAGGAGGAAATTCCCCAGCATTGAGTTTTTCTGACAAAGAGCTGCCACCCGAGGGTGCGAACCATAACAAGCCGCTCTACATCTCTGTCGAGTGCAGAGATAAATGGATACCTGTGGTACTTGTCGACACGGGATCCGCTATCAATGTCTGCTCGGCAAGGACAGCTTATGCGATTGGTTTGAAAGTCGCGGATTTTATACCAACGGCCCAGGTGATTCGGGCGTATGATAACACAAGCCGGGAGGTAATGGGGACAGTTAAGATTCAAACAAAGGTTGGGCCAGGACAGCACGAGATAGATTTCCATGTCTTGGAGGTTCCTGCAACGTTCAACTTGCTTTTGGGACGGCCGTGGCTGCATCAGGTAAAGGCGGTCTCCTCTACCTTACATCAAGTGGTGAAATACCCCTATGGGAAGGGAGTAGCCATTGTTTTTGGAAACTCATCAATTCATCCACCACCAGAGGTGTCTACGCCTGTTCTAGAAATTGAGCATGGTATAGAAGATGTGTTCATATCAGGTTTTACCTTGGCCGAGGCTCGGGTTGTACAGAACATCATGGCAGCTAACGAAGGGGTGTATGTCAGTGCCCAAGCAGTTTACCTCATGAACAAACTCCAGCACATCCCCGGGATGGGATTAGGCAAGAGCGGTAGGAAAGGTGCCGCAACATCGACCGAAGTGCCACATAGCCCCCATACCTTTGGTTTGGGCTACCTACCCACCAAAGAGGATTGGATAAGGAAAGGAAAGGAAATGGCCGGAAGGGCCAGGGCGAAACAGATGGGGAAGCCCTTTGACTTGATGCACCAGCCCATTCGGGGGACCCTGAACGGACGTTTCGTCCGGGAGGGGGAGGACTTTCCGTTCTGTGGCTTCCCGGAGCCGTGGCTCAATGCGGAGATGAAGCGCGTACCGGGATTTGAAATTTTCTTTGATTTACAGTTACCTGAGGATGACATCGCCGAAGGGCAGGCAGATCTATCGGCTGAGGCCGAGCAAAGTAAAGAGGTACAGTCCGAGGACGCTGAAAATGAAATGGGGGCAGCGCTGGCGTGTCTGCTGTCAGATCCTCCGATCGAACAGAGGTGCTTGGGGGATAGCTCCTCGGTATGTGTGATTGGGAATGAAGCGGCTGCGGGCCTACCATCAGCTATTTTGGATGCATCCATCGCACCTTTTCTCATCTGGCAATATGAAGAAGGCTTTTTATCAAGCAGCACCGGGTCAGGTAGTGAGCCGGAATCTGATTCTACCGAATCTTGTACGTCGGAATTAGATTCCAGCTCAACTGAGTCTGAGTCCGGTATTCCCGGGGGTGATAACCCGGATACCACAGTCCTGTCTAGATCGTCTTTTTCATTTTCTTTTGAGTCTGTTGTAACGGAAGAATCCGACGGCTCGGAAGTATTTAATGAGAATGACGTGGATGTGGTTTCGGAGTATTTTTCTGTGCCTTTGATTTATTGCTTAAATCAGGATTTTCAAAATTTTGATGAAAACGACGAGGAAGAAATTCCTCCGGTTTTGCAACAGTTAATTGATCAAGAGCAGGAAAGATTTGTTAAACCTTTAATGGATGAAATCACTACTGTGAATGTTGGTACTGAGAAGGACCCGCGGCTGGTCCAGATCGGGTCCACGTTGTCTTTTGAGGAACGCGAGCGCTTAGTCGCTTTGTTAAAAGATTTCAAAGATGTTTTCACGTGGTCCTACGAAGACATGCCTGGAATCGATCCTGAGATTGTACAGCACCGGATCCCTCTTGATCCCGAGGCCCGACCTGTCAAACAGAAGCTCAGGAGGATCCGCCCTGATTGGGCCATTAAGATCAAGGAAGAGGTCACCAAGCAGATTGATGCAGGCTTCCTGTTGGTGTCTGAGTATCCGACTTGGTTGGCCAACATTGTTCCGGTGCCGAAGAAAGACGGCAGAATTCGGGTCTGTGTAGACTTCAGAGATCTGAACAGGGCCAGTCCGAAGGACGACTTTCCCTTGCCACACAATGATGAACTGGTAGATTTCACGGCAGGACATGCCTTGCTTTCGTTTATGGATGGTTTCTCAGGCTATAATCAGATAGTAATGGCGCCCGAGGACCGGGAGAAGACTGCATTCACTACCCCGTGGGGTACATATTGTTATCGAGTGATGCCATTTGGGCTGAAAAACGCGGGAGCTACCTATCAGCGGGCAGCAACTACGATATTGCATGATATGATCCATAAGGAGGTCGAGGTGTATGTGGACGACATGATTGTCAAGTCCAAAGAAAGAGAGGGCCACTACACCGCCTTACAAAAGTTTTTTCAAAGGATCAGAGAATTTCGGCTGCGGCTAAATCCCCAGAAGTGTACTTTTGGTGTTACAGCAGGAAAGATGCTAGGGTTTCTGATAACGCAAAGGGGCATCGAGGTCGACCCTTCCAAAATCAAGGCCATCTTAGAAATGCCACCACCAAGGACTGAAAAGGAGGTGCGAGGCTTTCTAGGTAAAGTGAAATTCATAAGGCGGTTTATCTCTAAACTAACCTTGACTTGTGAGCCACTTTTTGGCCTCCTGAAGAAAGGAAAGAAATTCCAATGGGACGGCCGATGTCAAGCAGCTTTTGAGCAGATCAAAGAATATTTACAGAATCCGCCTGTATTGTCACCGCCAGAACCGGGGAGACCGCTGATATTGTATCTTTCGGTAACTGAGACCACCATGGGCTGCATGCTCGCACAAGAGTCGGAAGACAAAGTGGAAAGGGCTATCTACTATCTGAGCAAGAAGATGATGGATTACGAGACCCGCTATACACCACTGGAGAAGGCTTGTTTGGCCTTGGTATGGGCTACCCGGAAGCTGCGGCACTACCTGTTAGCTCACTCTGTAATGTTGGTTTCACGTTTGGATCCCATCAAATATCTTTTCGAGAAACCAGCACTTACAGGTAGACTAGCTCGTTGGTTGCTATTGCTTTCCGAATTTGACTTGAAGTATGTAACACGCAAGTCGGTGAAAGGGAGAGCGGTAGCGGAGTTCCTTGCCGACCACCCGGTTGAGGGGGATGAAGCGGTTGAGTACCTATTCCCAGATGAAGCAATTCTGCATATCGAGGATGAAACTTGGACGATGTACTTTGACGGAGCGTCAAACCAGTATGGGTATGGGATAGGGGTGTTGCTGATAGCGCCTGACGATTCCCGTATCCCTTTGTCATTCAAGCTCCAGTTCAGAGTCTCGAACAATGAGGCAGAGTATGAGGCATGTATTGCTGGTCTGGAAGCAGCCCTAGAGCTAGGGGTAAGACGTTTGGACGTCATTGGGGACTCAAATCTTGTTGTGTCTCAAGCAAAAGGCGACTGGAAGGTCAAGGAGGAAAGGATGATAATTTACCACCAAACCTTGGATTTGTTAATTCCTCGGTTCGAAAAACTAAATTTCACCCACCTCGTAAGAGAGAACAACAGGTTTGCAGATTCGTTAGCAACTCTATCTTCCATGATAGACATCCCGTCGGGAGTCCGGATGCGTCCAGTCATCATTGATCAGAAGTTTGCGCCAGCATACGAGTCAGTTTCCGCCATAGATGAGGCCCAAGACGACAACCCCTGGTATTACGATATTTGGAACTTCTTGGAAAAGGAGACGTATCCGATAGGGGCAAGCGCCAAGGATAAAAGGGCCATTAGAAGAATGGCTATTCAGTTCATCATCTGCGGAGGTAAGCTGTACAAAAGAGGTCATCTGGGAATGCATAAGCTCTGTGTAGAAACTGAAGAGTCGAAGCGCCTAATGGAGGCCATCCATGGAGGAGAGTGCGGTGCACACATGAATGGAGTGATGTTGGCCAGAAAGATCCTTAGGCAGGGTTACTACTGGTCGACCATGGAAGAGGATTGTATCGGCTTTGTTCGGCGATGCCACAAATGCCAGATCCATGCAAACCGTATGAATATCCCACCATCCAAGTTGTACAACATGACTTCCCCGTGGCCGTTCTCCGTGTGGGGGATTGATGTGATCGGAGCTGTTACCCCGAAGGGATCGAACGGACATGAGTATATCCTCGTAGCGATAGATTATTTCACGAAGTGGGTCGAGGCCCAATCATACGCGGTGTTGAAGGCGTCGCACGTCGCAAAGTTCATCAGAAACAACATCATTTGTCGCTACGGGGTGCCAAATGAGATCATCTCGGATAATGGATCCCACTTTAAGAAAGAAGTGGTCGACTTGTTGGAAAAGTATAACGTGGCTTTTCATAAGTCATCTACGTATCGGCCGCAAACCAATGGAGCAGTTGAGGCCGCCAACAAGAACATCAAACATATACTGCGGAAAATGGTGGAGACCTATCGAGATTGGCCAGATAAGTTGCCGTTTGCTCTGTGGGGCTACAGGACTTCGATTAGAACTTCCACCGGAGCAACTCCGTATTCGTTAGTTTATGGAATGGAGACTGTTCTACCTATTGAAATTGAAGTTCCGTCTTTACGGGTATTGGCCGAGTGTCAGATAGCTGAGGCAGATTGGCAGCAGAGCAGGTTCGAGGAACTAATGCTCTTTGATGAAAGAAGACTGAAAGCACTGTACCACGTTCAGAGTTATCAGCGCAGGATTGCTCGGGCTTTTAACAAGAAGGTTAAGTCCAGAAATCTAAAGGAAGGGGATTTGGTACTCAAAGACAACCGAGCTCCCATCCACGACCCGAGGGGCAAGTTCAGACCCAATTGGACTGGTCCCTACATCATCAAAACTATCTGGTCAGGCGGAGCTGTGGTTCTGATGGACTTAGATGGCTTAGAATTCTCTCAACCGATCAATATGGACAAGTTGAAGAAATACTACCCTTGAGAGGCTCGCTAGGCCGAAAACCCGAAAGGGCGACCTAGGCAAAAGTTAGAGCACAAAAAATTAGAAAATATAAAAACTGAGCTCGCAAGGTTGAAAACCCGCAAAGGGCGGCCTTGGCAAAAGTTAGAGCGCAAAAGGAGAGTGAAAATACTCGAGCGAACCTAAGCCAGAACTACGTAAGGCTTGATTCCCATGTTCGGGATACGTAGGCAGCTTCATCCTGAAGTTCAGCCATAACACTTCCCCGATCAACTTTGTCCATTTGATCATCTCAGCCATCTTTGTCCATCAGCATTCGTTGGAATCTCCGGTGCAGTGCCACTCAGACTAGGGGCAACTTTCTGTTGCTATGCAGTGCTGCGGCGCTCTTCAGACTAGGGGCAACTTTCCAGTTGCGGGAATCTGGGGTTGTGCATCTCAGTGACAAATCTCAGGCGTGTCCAGTTCTGATCCACATCAAAAATGTTTTTGAAAAGTTTTAATATAAGCTGACTTCGTTCAAATAATCTTTTTACAACTTCGACCATTTTCGGACCAAAGTGGAAAATTCTTAGTACCAGAACTTTCAATTTCATTGATTTCAAAACAAAGTTCTCCTGCTCTTACAAACAATTGAAGTTGCTTTTTTATTACATTCAGGAAAGAAAACTTGAAAGTACTAATAAAGCAATAAATCTAGGGCATGGTCAAATCAGGTGTTCCTGTGCCCCCTCCCAGAGCTGGTCGAAGCCTCTGATGCCAAGCTGGGCCCGATCTGTGCTTCTTCATTGAGCCAATCTATGCACTCGTCAGATAAAGTGCAACTGAAAGTAGGAGCGGGGGCCAGGAGTTCTCTCATCCTCCACGCAGTGGCCTGCCAAGCAAGCTGCGCGCCTCGGGCTGGAAATGCAGCAGGATACTCTATCCCCTCTGGCGGGCAGGTCTGATCATGGCCAAATTGGCGTCGAATCCGAAATGGGAAGTAAAATACACAATGAGTGAGACCAACCAGTTGAATTCCAGTCTGTCGAGGCATGTTGTAACTCATGGCCGGAAGGTTCAACCAAGGGCACCGCCAAGCAATACGGTCTGCGGACAAGTGGCACATCCAAGCGAACCACCATTCCTCATCCAAGGCATTGACCAGACGATGCCGGAAGAAGTAGCCGCGAGCTAAATATGCTGGGCAGGAGTCCACAACCTGCAATTTATCCATCAACCACACCTGGGGAGGGATTGAAAAATGAGAGATTAAAGAATAGAGAGATATACGAGGAGAGAAAAGTGAGAATGGGGTTTTATGAGAAAAGACTGAGCTCGAAGGCCGAGTGATGTGAGCAATACAGAAATGCGAGATTGGGTGGGAAATATTACCTGTAGCAGTAGTGGACTCCCTGCCAACCTAGTCGTCTCATGACGGTAAAAGGCGTCTAAGCCCATTAGTGTCTCGGCCAGAACCATGGCGATACAGCTCTTGCCCTCTCTCAAGCCTTGGGCAACCTCAATCAGCCGGACACTAGCCCCTCCAGAGCCCGAAATGAACAGGAAATGAGACAGCATGCACAAGCAGAGGGCATGTCGCCGGAAGCCTTGCCAGTGATGGTTGCTGCGATTACCAGCATCAGAAAATCGATTGGCCAAACTCGGAATGTCTAACATCCCATCGCCCATCAAAGACCGAGCATCGCGCATGCTAAGTCCACACATGCGCCCTAAGGATTGGACATGGCCAAAATTAAGTTGGGGTAGAAGCTCCTCGTCGCGTTCGGACTCCATTAAGGCTCGGAAATCTTCAAAGGTAGGACACATCTCTTGCCCGGCGAAGCTAAAGACATGTGTCGCCGGATTCCAAAATCTTGCCGCGGCGTGAAGAAACGGGAGATGCAACGGGGTACGACCCAGAGTGAATAGTGCATTTATGCCGAAACCCCGGAAATTCACCTTTTCCGAGCCATCCAAGCTAGCAATCCAAGCTGTGAGATTTTGAGCAAGAAACTCTTCCATTGGAGCAAATCAGTGTGAAAATGAGGAAAACTACGAAGCTGAGATCTTTTGTAGGAGATAAGGTTGAGTGGGGGGACAGGTGTCAACATTCTGGTGGTTCCCCTCGTTTAGTGCCGACCGGCCATAAATGTATGCCGACCGGCATAAAAATATGCCGACCGGCCATTTCAGTTTGCCGACAAAACAGACATACGACCGGTAGCCACTCCTTGCAGCCGGTGGTTCCTACACCGTGCCGGTGGGCTTCCTCCCTGGTCTCCTGAGCTGTTTATGCTAAGAATTGGGGAACTTCACCACCTCCAAATCCCCCCTGGCGATAAACTCTTGCGAAGTCACGCCCGTCTGCTTATCGAGTTTTGAACATTTGCTTATCGAGTTGTATTTCGCTCTCTTGTTGCTCTCGGTTCGTTTATCGAGTTGTATTCACACTTGTTTGCTTGTGTCATAGCTTTGTTTTGCTTATCGAGTTGTAAGTCGGTTCACTACCTGATTATTACGATGATGAATTTCCAAAATGAGTTCAATTTCGTTCACCTTGTGGTGTGAAACCCTGCGATGCGATGCACAGAAGATCCACAAATGCAACCCCTTTTGAATAAAACGATTAGTTTCATTCCCCATCACATGTTTTGCAAAGTGTTTGAATTTTGAGAAAGAAAATAAACCTGCCTGAGGCAGTGCAATGTGCTTAAACTACTAGTAAAAAAAGGAAATAAAACGTAGAATGGCAGGGTAGCCAAGTATCAGAACTGATACCGGTGAAACTCCCCTTGCGGTTAACGCACCTTCCACGTCTTTGTTCGGGTCAGCCGCGTTGGACGCCCTCACAATACGGGAAATCACACCTTTGAAACGTGAACCTTTGAGTTGACCTCAGGCCACAACTTCTGCAAGCAACGCTCGATGCATGCGAAGAATGTCCCGCCTCGTATCCTTTTCATGCTTTGTGAGCCCCACAAATTGTTTCGATTATGCTGTGTAATAGTACGTTCCTTTACTTGCGTAGACCGCATGTTTTGATTGCGTAGACCGCATGTTTAATTCCATTACCTGCGTAGACCGCATGTTTAATTCCATTACCTGCGTAGATCGCATGTTTTGATTGCGTAGACCGCATGTTTAATTCCATTACCTGCGTAGACCGCATGTTTAATTCCATTACCTGCGTAGACCGCATGTTTTGATTGCGTAGACCGCATGTTTAATTCCATTACCTGCGTAGACCGCATGTTTTGATTGCGTAGACCGCATGTTTAATTCCATTACCTGCGTAGACCGCATGTTTTGATTGCGTAGACCGCATGTTTAATTCCATTACTTGCGTAGACCGCATGTTTTGATTGCGTAGACCGCATGTTTAATTCCATTACCTGCGTAGACCGCATGTTTTGATTGCGTAGACCGCATGTTTAATTCCATTACTTGCGTAGACCACATGTTTTGATTGCGTAGACCGCAAGTTTAATTCCATTACCTACGTAGACCGCATGTTTTGATTGTGTAGACCGCATGTTTTGATTGCGTAGACCGCATGTTTAATTCCATTACTTGCGTAGACCGCATGTTTTGATTGCGTAGACCGCAAGTTTAATTCCATTACCTGCGTAGACCGCATGTTTTGATTGCGTAGACCGCATGTTTTGATTGCGTAGACCGCATGTTTAATTCCATTACCTGCGTAGACCGCATGTTTTGATTGCGTAGACCGCATGTTTTGATTGCGTAGACCGCATGTTTAATTCCATTACCTGCGTAGACCGCATGTTTTGATTGCGTAGGCCGCATGTTTAATTCCATTACCTGCGTAGACCGCATGTTTTGATTGCGTAGACCGCATTACCTGCGTAGACCGCATGTTTTGATTGCGCAGACCGCATGTTTAATTCCATTACCTGCGTAGACCGCATGTTTAATTCCATTGCTTGCGTAGACCGCATGTTTAACTCCGTCACCAGCGTAGACCGCATGTGTTAATTACGTAGACCGCTTGTTTGTTTCGTCACCTGCGTAGACCGCATGCTTATGATCAATTTCGTCGCCTGCGTAGACCGCTTGCTCCGCTTGCCTAGTTGTATTTCAATATGCATTGTCATGCTCTCTACTTACTTTGCGCTGTCACGCATTTCGAGTACACCACTATTCTTGCATTGTCATGCATTTTGCTAACCATATTGTACCTGTTAAGTTTGTTTTCTTTTCAGGCACGATATTGTATGTACGGTTCATTTGAGGCTGGTGCAACCAGACGAACCGGACAGGTATTGTATCTCCCGAGTGAGACATATTGAGAATTCCATAATTCTCTTACGTCCTTTCTGCATTGTAGTGTAGTTTGGTATGCTAGCTTAAAACTGTCGCATGTTTGCTTCATTACAGCTTTCTTTGCATGATCATAAGTTATGCTCGGCTCTGTGCATTGTCTTGCATTTTGCCCCTGCCTTCGGGCTCATATCTTATTTTGTCTTGTATGTTTGTCTAAGTCTTCGGCCTTGTCAAAAATGGGTCGTCTCTGGGCTTTGACATTCACTCCCGTCATTGTTATGACTTTCGAGTTCTGTCAAAGAGGGGCAACTGTAGACACCCCATTTTTGACCATCCTCAAGACTTGGACGTCACCGTTTGAACACTCGGTGATCATCCATGATTGTGTTCGTTTGGAGTTCCCGGAGGTCTCGGCTCGCGCGCCTTGCCTCAGGATCCCCGAACTCGACTGTTTAGTGTCTGGTTTTGCACCAAACACTTTTGTTTTGCCTTAGAGGGGCAGGGAATGCCTTGTGAGACATCCCCATACACCACCGGCAGTGGCTGGAGGCCACCGGCTGGTCTTTTTCTTCCATCGGCAATTTTGTTTGCCGGTCGGCATAATATGTTGCCGGTCGGCACTTTTTTTGCCGGAATAGCTTTTTTGGGCAGCCGACCACTGTTCCTCCACTTTATGGAGATATTTTGTGCCAGCTGTGATAGCTGGCACCAACTCCTTTCCCCTCCATACACGTGTATGGAGGGATTTCCCTCTAGCCAAGCTTGTTGAATAAGCTTTGCAAGAGGGATCCTTATAAGAGAGAGGCTTTCCTCTTGGTTCTAGGTTAGAAAAACAGAAGTAAAAATCAGTCTTGAGATATATAGATACATATTATCTCTATACCTCTCTCCCTCTCCCTTCTTGTGTGTGTTTCTTGGCCCAAAAGGTGTGTTTTACCTTACTTTTGCACCATTACACACACCATTACACCTTAGTCCGAGATTGAGGGACTTGGGGGAGTTATTTCTTGAGTTTTGGACTGGTTTTGATCCAAAGAAGGAGGTTAGACCATTTGTTCTTCAAGGGTTCTTCAAGGGTGAGCATCTTCCCTTTTATTCCCCAAACTTGCATTGGTTTTCTACCTATTTTGTTTATTGTTTTGGCTCTTGTGTATAACATAAAAAAGGCTCATACTTTCCTTCTCTAATACTTTCATTAAGGTCACCTTGTGGTTAGATTGCAAACTCACCCTCATAGGCCTTGTTTGGCCTATTTTGGTGCCATTTTGATAAGGTTTTGTTCACTTCAGCATTTTGATCTTTTGGTCACCAAAAATCAGTGTATTTTAGTGTCAAAAAAGTTGGTTTGAAGTCTTGCATAGGGGAGGGACACCCCTCTCCCTTTATGGTTTTGTTTCCTTGCTTTTTGGGCTCAAAAGGATAGCATGTGTGCTTGTTGTTTCTTGGCTTCATTTCAGTACTTTTTTAGGCATCTTAGGTCTTACATAACCTCTGTTTTTGGTCGGATTTGGGCCCTCTTGTATGCTTGTAATATTTGCTTTGTATTGCTCCATCTTGCTTAGAAATACATCCCATGATTAGGCCATGATTTTTGTGTGTGTTGGCTTGGTTCCATGAAGCATTTAGCATTGTTTTTCCATGCTTAAAATCTGTTGGTTATCAACTTGGTCATGTTTGGCGTATTTGTTATGGTTGCTATGTATTTTGGCTTGTGAGCCCTCAAGTATATGAGTCATAAGTGCTTTGGTTGGTCTACTTTGATGAGTGGAGGTTGTTTGCCATGCCATTTTAGTCCAAAAATCATGCCTACATGTGTGCATGCATGGTCTTTTCCATATCTTGAGGTTGTGTCTTCCTATGCCTAAGAATGAGCCTTGGTGTATTTGTTTCATGGGGTTTATTTTAGTTGCCATATTAGGAGTTTTTGGGGTCCTATCTTGCATGCATAAATTCTGTTTTTTTCTTGTTTTAATCATGCCATGAATGGCCATGTTGGTGGGGGTAAGTTGTCTCCTTTAGTGCCTTAGCTTTGGGACCATAAGTTTGCTTGTTAACATGAGTTGATTGTCTATCATTTTAAGCGCTTTTGGCCACTGTTTTGAGAAGAGTGAGGGCCTGCCCCTTTGCCACTTCAAGCCCTCTTGCATGCTTGCTCCATGTTTGTCGCATATTTGTTCCATTAAGCTTTGTAGCACATCAATTCCATGGTAAATTTGCTCCATGTTTGCATCATGTTTGTATCTTGTGTGCTTGGTATCATACATTTTTGTCATGATAGTTGCATATTGCTTGTTGTGTTTTCCACCTTGGTGGCATGACACATTTGAGGCTTGTGAGCATTACATGCATTGCATTTACTTGGTTTGGGGTGTCAAACCAAGTGCGGGAGTCAAGGACCATTCATACTTCAAGTGATGTAATGTGCCTTGATCCCCGGTCATCGGGACCTTTGACTCCTACTTGATAAGGCCTCGGTTTTCATGTTGTTTGTTGCATGCATTTTCATATCAAATGGCAAATTCGATCCTTTGACCCACCATGTACCATTGATGGTTCAAGGATCGAAAGTCATGCTTCTTTGAGTTCAAAATATGATAAGAAGTAGGACCATGCTTACATGTGTCCAAAAACTCCATGCTATGCACCGTCTGTTCTCTGTTTGCTGTCAGATTGTCTTCTGCAGGAAGTTTCTGCCGACCGGCACTATCTGGAGTGCCGATGAATCCGATAAAGTGCCGATGAGAATTTTGAAGTGCCGGTGGCAATTCTGTCTGGCCGGTGGTGCTCTGCAGGATGCAGAGAGCTTGTTCCAGTACTTTGGAAATTTTCAGAAAGACAAGGCAGTACAAACAGAGGCGACAAGAGTATAGTACGGGTTTTCCGGACAGGACGGATTCGAGCATGCATCATCTGCGCGCCCCGAGGCAGAGGCTGTGGCCACCCTCTTCATTCTTTTGCTTCCTTTTTTTAATTAATTAGGAAATTTTGTAATAATTTTATTTGTTCATTATTTTGGGACTGTAATATTAATTCGAACCCTCTGAGTGAGGGTAAACATGTAATAAGTGTGGGTGAGTGTGTGTATGTCTTCCAATCCCCATTTCTTTCTTCCCTTTTATTTACCAGCTTATGATGGTAGATTAGGGCATTTTTGAAATTAGCATACCTTATGATATGCATGCGTGCATTCATGCATCTGTTAACATGCACCGGGCTCGGTACATCATCCTAACCGCATTCGTATTTTCAAATTCCAAAATTGAATACATGAATTAGTTGGTTGCATACCGTATGCCATATCTAGGTTAACCGAGCCTAACTAGAATTGCACCTTGTATGTGTTGCATTAGGCAAAATAACATGAACTAGGACACGCACATTTGCTAACTAGTTTATTGTTTTGGCACGGAGTACAATGTAAGTGGTTATGCTTTAGCATCCAACATGCGTGTGAATGTTGCCATAATAGCATGCTTGCCATGCGGCTAAGTGTTTACATGAGATAAATTGCTTGAATGCCTGTGGGTGGAGGTCAAATTGCTTAAATTGGGATAATGCGTTAAAACTGCGATTTTTTTTTTAAGCCCCCTAGATAGTGGCAAAATCATCTTTTCTAAAAGCCCACTTGAGGGTGGCAAAATCTGCATTTTAGCCTACTTGCGAGTAGCAAACCATTTTCAAAACAAACATGAAATGTTTTGTTCCAATTTGGGCGATTTGGTCTATACTTGTTTGCTGCGCGCATAACATAGTAATTCTAGGCTAATAACCGGTTTAAGAACACATAAAGTTTTCAAAAATGGATATCACGGTTAGTAGAGGCCGGTCTTCGGACCGGGCGAAAGGGGGTGCTCATAGCTGACCTTCCCCGATTGTACCCAAGCTCCCGA
This sequence comes from Camellia sinensis, assembly GCF_055761805.1. Lineage (NCBI taxonomy): Eukaryota > Viridiplantae > Streptophyta > Magnoliopsida > Ericales > Theaceae > Camellia > Camellia sinensis. Next base: position 214,027,083 of record NC_138961.1, on the reverse strand, counting down.
GCCGAGACAACTCCGGTGATGACGGACATGTGGCCTTCGGCACCGAGTCAGGGTTTCCTAAATTTCCCCATTTTAAAATATTTAGGTGGCGACTCTGTATCTGGCAAAGCAGTCCATGTTTGGCACTACTTTTTCAAAAATCAGTTTCTCAAAACGATTTGCCAGATTTGGACTCTTTGGTTCAGATTAAGAACCGTGACACAAATCGAGTCCGAACCGTAGCACGAGGTCCCACGCGGGCGCGTCTACAGGCCCTTATGCTGAAAGCAAGCATGAAGTTTGAGATAGCAACAGCTGTTTCAATCGGCTTTGTTGGTGTAACTGGCTCCTTGGCAGAAACAGACTCAAAGCAAAAACAGATAATTACAAAACAAGACGGTGTTCGGGACAACAACCCCAGAATCACCTGGTATTATATACAACGGGGACTGACTCGATACAGCCAGACAGAACCTTAAGCAAAAAAAGACTGACTCAAGACAAAGAGACAGACTCAAAACAAAAGACTGACTCGATATCCGAGCCAGGATTTACAAAACTCGGCTTCACCGATGCTCAAAAAAAAATGCGTGCCAGACGCTACATCCAAAATACACCAAATGTTGCCCGCACGCGGTCCACTTCACATACTCGCAGTATCTGAGCCCTTGAAATCCAACAACTGAGTGGTAACGGGCTTGCCTGAGGTGGGTGGTAGGATAACCTTGTTATCAATCAAATCCTGCACTTCATGACGAAGGCAGGAACATCCGTCGGTACTGTGACCGGACTGTTGATGGTACACGCAGTACAAGGTAGCATCATAAGTGGCGGGGAGATTCTTCGGGAGTGGCCGGGGCTCCAAAGGCTTAAGATGCCCATTCTTCGCCAATATTAGCAATGCCCTAGACAAAGGCATGTGGAGGTCGTGAAAGACCCTGCGCCCTCGGGGCAGGTACTTTGCAGTTTGAGGATTCTTGCCAGATGCGCTAGCGAAAGGATCGGCTGGCGCTGCCTTGGCTTTTTGAACCTTCCCCGGTGCAGGGTTGGGAACTACAGGCATTGTCTGGGCATGACGGGGCCCATCCCGATTTTCTACCTGGCTTGAACTGCCTTTGATTGGAGCGGGGAAAGCATCATCCACAGCTTTGATCACGATTGCAGATGTTTGTTGCTTGTTCATCCCTCTGACTTTCAGAGCCTCGACTGCCCACAGCAGTTGTTCAATAGGGTCGGCGTCTACCTTTGCCTTGTCTTTTCCTCTGGCCTCAGCCTGATCAAGGGTCGGGGTTGATGCTGGCATGTCGCGGCTGTAGCTGGAAGCCACCTCTGGCTGGCTGAGCTCTATCACAATCCGCCCCAGTAGTGGGGGCTCCTGTGGTACGAAATTCCCGGCATACGACGCCGTTGGCAGTGAAGCCGACATTCCATGGGCGAGGTCCGCCACAGACCTTTGGAGATTGCCTATCATCCCCATCAATTCGAAGGTGGTGGGCTCACGAGCCTGGTATAACTGGGGAGCCCAAACCGGGTGCACAACGGGCGACCTGGGCGGGTATGACATACTGATGCTGGCCTCACTCTGCGGTGCGGTCCCCTGCTCCAATGCAGCCGTCATAACCACAATTTCTTCTGAATTTTGTGCCGCCATAACTCCTGCCTCAGCAAAGGGGAGACACTGGCTATTCTATATCAACTCTGCAACTTTCCGAACCGAAAGGAAAAACAAACAGCATTTCAGCCCAAACTGATCAAACACGGGTGTAGCCAGACAACTGTACCCTACTGCTGATCACTGTTCCCAGAAATCACTGTTCCCGAAAACTGAACCGATACCCGCGGATAACTGATTCTCACAACTGATACTGATACTGTGTCCCCAGGTTTGATACTCAAACTTGCAAACTGACATGTGCTTTTCCTGTAGAAACACATTCTAGAAGCACATAGCAAGTAAAGAGAGCTCAATCACCCCTACGTTGGGGTAGGGTTTCCTTGTCCTATTTTGTCAGGAGCTAGGGTTTTACTACGCACACAGCGGTTTTCAAACAACCTAACATCGGGTAAGCAACCTGTCCTAGTTTGGAATGGTCACTATGGATCCGAACATGTACTAGGTCGAATGGTCAAAAAGGGTGCCCCGGGAAAAACCGGGGTTTGTGTTCCCATGCTGTCAGAGCCCATAGCCGGTCAGCCTTATGGACATGCCTTGACCAGACTAGCCTCCAGCAAACCGTTCAGGAATGGCAGATGGCAAACACTGTGTTCCTAGGCGCACCAATGCACATGCAATGCAAAGAAACACACAAATGAAGTCAAAACAGGATATCACGAGTTCGAGTCAAGCTCTCTAAAATCCCCAGCGGAGTCGCCAGAAACTGTAGCCGTCTCCGAACGCCCGGGGAGGATGAGTCCCGTTCTGTTCATTTGGGGTTACTACATTCGGACTCGACTTGTGTCACGGTTCTTAATCTGAACCAAAGAGTCCAAATCTGGCAAATCATTTTGAGAAACTGATTTTTTGAAAAAGTAGTGCCAAACATGGACTGCTTTGCCAGATACAGAGTCGCCACCTAAATATTTTGAAATGGGGAAATTTAGGAAACCCTGACTCGGTGCCGAAGGCCACATGTCCGTCATCACCGGAGTTGTCTCGGCTCGGGAGCTTGGGTACGATCGGGGAAGGTCAGCTATGAGCACCCCCTTTCGCCCGGTCCGAAGACCGGCCTCTACTAACCATGATATCTGATTTTGAAAACGTTATGTGTTCTTATCCCGGTTATTAGCCTAGAATTACTATGTTATGCACACAGCAAACAAGTATAGACTAGATTGCATAATTTGGGAATAAACATTGCATATCCGTTTGTTTTGAAAATGCTTTGGATTTGCTACTCGCAAGTAGGCTAAAACACGGATTTCAATGAGTTCTTCCAACTCAAACAATCCAACCTTCACCCACAGGCATCCAAGCAGTTTCTAACACATAAGCATCTAGCCACATGTTAAGCATGTTGACATGGCAACATTCACACTCATGCGATATGCTAAAGCGGAAATACTTACATCGTACTCCGTGCCAAAACAAAGAACTCGTTAGCAAACATGCATCATCCAAGTCCATGTTAAGTGCCTATTGCATCGCATACAAAGTGTTGCTAGAATAGGCTCGGCTATCCTAAACATGGCATGTGAGAAATGCACAACTATCACATATTCAGTTTAGAATTTGAAGTACAAATGCAGTTAGCATGATGTACTGAGCCTAATGTATGCAATACAAATGTATGGATGTACGCATGCATAGCATAAGGTATGCTAAATTAAGCGTGCCCTAATACTAACCATCAAAGCAGGTAAGTAAAAGGGAAGAAAGAAGTGGGGATTGGAAGACATACACACCACCCACGCACACTTATTACAGATTTGCCCTCGCTCGGAGGGACCAAATAAATATTACAAATTAATTAACTACGCAAGCTAATTAATAATTACAAATTAATCAATTTAATTAACAAATTAAAATAGACTAAGAAAAGCAGTAAACGCCTCGGGAAACGCGCCGCCATGCATATGCTGCCTCTGTTTTCTTTCCTTCACTCCTCTGGAGGCTGTCAAAACCTCAGGACTGCTCCCTTGGACAGAGGTGATCACCACCGGCCGAACGAAATTGCCACCGGCAGTGTGGTATGGCCATCGGCACAAAAATAAGCTGTCGGCAAAGAAATTGTTGCCGGTCGGCACATTACACTGCCGGTCGGCAAAGAAAGCCTGCAGAACCTGCAACTCACAGCAACAGAGGGCAAAACAAAGCATGGCAGCACAATTCAAAGCATGTATGCACCAACCATGTCCCTTATCATGATAATGACTCAAAGGGGCATGTGCCTCGATTTTCGGACCACCAATCACGCATTTCCATGCATGATGGCCCAAAGACCAAGTATGCAACTTTGATTTCAAATGCAATGCAAACCAATCAAACAAACAAGGCCCAATTCCTATCACTAGTCAAGGAACAAGGCATGCATGCAAGATGTAATGCAACCTAGGCATACAAGCTAAGGATGCAAAATGGCATGGCAACAAACTTATGCAAGCATACAAGCATACATATGGCAATGCAAATAGATGGAAAGATGGACTTATACATGGATTAGGCAGCTCTAATAAGGCCCAAAACAGTAGCCATAATGCCCAAAAACGAAGGCTAAACATGCATGCACACATACACATGTTAAGGCCCAACACTTAGGCACAAAGCAAGCAACATTCAAGCACACTTGAAAGAGGCAATCATGAACAATTGGCATGCAATGCGAGCTCTAAAATCATGTTATAAAATGATGCCAAATCATACTAAACAAGACAAGCAAGTGCATGCAAGCATGGTCCAAGTACTTGAAGCAAGTCATGAAGCTTTGAAGCATGTTTATCACAACAAACATGGCATGCATTAAACTACTAAAACAGATTTTTAACATGTCAAAACAAGGCCAAAGGACTCCTTAGATGGTATCTAAGTGGCTCAAATACAAAGGCATACATAGACACCAAAACATGGAGCATTGCTACACAAGCTTCCAAAGCATTAAAGAGGCATGCAAGGCAATCAAACAAGCATGGAAATGGGACTGAAATAACATGTGGAGGGACCCCAAATCACCAATTCGATGCAAAGGTGTCATGCTACACATGCACATACTCAAGGCTAACAAGCCCAAATACAAAGGAGCTATATCAAGCATGCCAAAATCGACCCAAACACATATGGACAGACCTAAAACATGGCAAAATAAGCACATAATCTTCACAAGACTAAGCCTAAAACATGCTCCCACAAAGGCTAACAACCTAAGGCACATTAAGGCATAAACAAGGCATTACATGGCAACTATGCTAAGCATGCATGGAGTACCAAAACCAACTTAAAATCATGTTATATTATGGATATATAAGCATGAAAAAAAAAACAACCTAAACATGCTCAACACACACTCAAGCATAGGCCCTCTTGAGAGGCCAATACATGCCCTTTTCAAGGACAACAAGGAGAGGGGGTGGCCCTCTCCTTCTTGGGACTTCAAGGCATCATCTTCACCACTGAAATCCCTCAAGATTTCAGTGGTGAAGAGACCCCAACACCAAAATCCCGGAGCTAGCACAAAATGGCCCAAAATGAGGCCTTTCAAGGCCTAAGGGTGGTCAACTACCCTCAAACAACAAAACACTCTTAATAAACAATAAAGAGGGCTTAAAAAAAGAACTTTTTTATGTTATAAAATAAGCACAAAAACAGCTCTAAGACAGGTAGAAAATCAATGCAAAAATGGGGAAAAATGAGACTAGGTTCTCACCCTTGTAGACCTCTTCACAAATGGTGCTCCAATGGCCTCCTTTAGCTTGGATCCTACACCAAAACTTCAAAAACAGTCCTTTGGAACCTCAAGAGCCAAAGGAAGGTGAAACACTAGGTGTTTGTGTGCAATAGTAAGACACAAAACACCTAGTGCACAAATGAGAGGGAAAGAGAGATAGAAAATGTATCTAACTCAAACCCTAAAACAAGAGCTCAACAATGGCTGTTTTTGCTCTCAAAATCTCTCAAGTCTCTAACCTAAGTCCTCTCTTCTTGTTACAAGAGAGAGCCTCTCTCCACATGTCTTGTAAAGCTTACAAGACAAGCTTTACAAGAGGGAGATCCCTCCATACACGTGTATGGAGGGATGCAAAAGCAAGACAGCTGTCTAAAAATATCTGCAAAAGCAGATGAACAGCAATCGGCCGGCCAAAAATGCCATCTTGGCCAAAAAGAGTGCTGACCGGCACAAAATAGTGCTGACCGGCAACAAAAGGTGCTGGCCGGCAAACTACATTGCCGGTGGCAGCAAACACCAGCTGGTGGCCTCTAGCCACTGCCGGTGGTGGGTGGGGGATGGTCTACAAGCCCTACCCTGCCTCTCAAAGGCAAGATGCAAGTGTTTGGTGCAAAACCAGACACTAAACGGTCAAGTTCGGAGATCTTGAGACAAGGCGCGCGAGCCGAGGCCTCCGGGAACTCCAAACGAACACAAACATGGATAATCACCGAGTGTTCAAACGGTCATGTCCAAGTCTTGAGGACGGTCAAAAATGGGGTGTCTACACCGAGCCGCAACAATCTTGGTGGTGACGGACACGTGGCCTTTGGCACGAGTCATGGGTTTCCTAAATTTCCCAAAAACATTTTGGTGGTGATTCTGTATTTGGCAAAGCAGTCCATTTTTGACATTTTGATTCAAAATCAATTTTCTAAAAGAATTGTCGGATTTGGACTCATTTGTGTTTATCTATTTCACATTGCACTTGTGAAATCATATTCAGAACCACGGGAGTCCGAACTATAGGGTAGTGTCAAGCTACAGTTTCTGGCGACTCTTTTCCCCAAAAGGCCAATTCAGAAAAGATCCATCCAATGCCAAAAGACTTATTGAAAAAAGCCGAATCCAGTCAAATCTGTCTTGACTAATCCAGCTCATATACATCAAGTATAACCTGGTCGAAATCCTTGGTAGTCAGCTCTCATTTTACACCCATCCGACTCAGCAGACCCGTGATGACACAGAGTCCAGAAGAAGTTGAGGCCATGATAACGGCCCTAAACCAAGGAATTGCCATGCAGGATGAGACCAATGCTGAAATGCAATGCCTATCTGGGGCATCTACTACCCATCCAGTCCTGGGCCCCTAGCCGAACTTTGACCCACTTCCGCTAGTTGAAGATTTGCAAGGTCTAGGTCCTCGAGAAAGGTTGGCTCAAACTCGAGTTTTCAAACCCCTGATGCAGCCTAATGAGGGGCTTTATCCCCTTAATATTAGTGAGCTCGACCTTACCTTGTTAAAAATTATTAACCTTGAGAAGTAATTCAAAAGGGCACAGGGACTTAACTTTGTTGCCGACATTGAGAATGGGTACATCGAGGCTACTGTAAGGCTCCCAAACAGATTCAAAATGCCACACATTGACCATTTCGACGGGTCTGGATATCCTATGGTACATATCCGGCTTTTCTTAGACGTCTTGAAACCGATGAGTCTAACTAAGCCTCAGAAACTCTCTCTCTATGAAAGAACCCTGTCGGCTATAGCATCCACTTGGTATACCAAGTTGGAGGATACAGTGAAGCAGAACTGGGAAGATTTGACTAAGGCATTTGTCGGTCAGTTTTCTTACAATACCCAAATAGAAATGACCACCCAAGAGCTTGAAGTAACCCATCAAAATCCTGAAGAACCTTTTGTGGAATTTTTTGCAAGGTAGAGAGCAAAGGCTGCACAAATGACAGATCGACCTTCTAAGAGGAACCAAGTGTGGATAGTGGTGCAGAACCTTGAGCCTGATATGTTAAAAAGGTTAATAGTCGCTCTATTATTCACTTTCAAAACTTTGCATGAATTGGGGGTTCCGATTGAGAGTGTATTCAACAAAAGGATTATTCGCAGAACAAGCGAACCAACAAGGAGGGTGTTTTTCGGGAATACCAATACTAGCAGCAACACTATTCCCAAACCCACTAAAATCAATACCGTCACCACCAACCCCAAAAATGCTGACCCATTTGCCAATACCAACCCACAAACAGGCAGCCCAACCCGAGCTCAAGGAAGAACTTTCACCCCACTCCATATGAGCCTAACTAGCGCACTAAAAGTCCTAATAAAAACAGGGTATCTCAAACCCCTTGATCCCCAACCACTTTCTGACCCACTCCCTGCTAGACATAACCCCACTAAATACTGTGCGTATCATCAGCAGCGCGGTCATGGCACTGATCATTGCTACTGCCTTCGTCATTAGGTTCAAAATCTCATTGACAACCAGACGATATCTCTACCTAAAGAACCCAATGTTACCGCCAACCCACTTCCCATTCACAACCAAGTATCTCTTGTCCACCTTGACCTTATCCATACACTACTTCCTACCTTCAACCCCAGTATATATATCACCCCAGCCCATTTACCCAAACTTGAGGTGTTCATTCCAAAAAGCACTAATTTGTACATGATAGATACATCCACTCCGGTTCGGATACGCCAAGAGCGCCAAATGGCCGAACCCACTACTACTGAGATGTTGAGAATCATTAAAGACTTTCAAGGAACGGTGGTAGATTTAATCTTTAGGGTTTCAACCGCATCTAAGGATTCTCCAATTTTGTGACAAGCTAAAGGTGGAATGGGCCAATGGGTCGACTAATGCAGGCACGTAGATTTCCACTCAAAAAGTCTCTTGTTTTGCTGCCAGAATGCCTCTATTGCACAATTAGAAAATTGCACTGTTTTTCCACCTCAGCCTCTGCTTTGCTCTACTTCACTTTATTCTCCAACTCAACATACCAAGTGGCTGCTACACCAGACAGGGTTCTTCCATACAAAGAGAGTTTCTGAGGCTTAGTTAGATTCATCTGTTTCAGGACGTCCAAGAAAAGCCTGATATGTACCCTAGGATCTCTAGACCCGTCGAAACAGTCAATGTATGGCATTTTGAATCTATCTGGGAGCCTTACGATAGCCTTCATGTACCCATCCTCAATGTCGAGAATGGAGCTAATTTCCTGTGCCTTTTTGAATTGCCTCTCAAGGTTAGCAATTTTTAACAAGGTTGGGTTGAGCTCATTAATATCAAGGGAACGAAGCCCCTTATTAGGCTGCACCAAGGCACTGAAAACTCAAGCTTGAGCCAACCCTTCTCGAGGATCGGTTCATCATTCTAACAAAACATTGTTATTTATTACTTCTTTGAAAACGTGCTTAAACTGCATGCTATCAAATTGATTCACATGCCATACTAGTAGCCAAGCTTATTAATTGCATATTGTATGCGTTGCATTAGGCATATTGTATTAGTTAGGATCATGCATTTTCTAACTATTTTCTCTCTTTTGGCTCACCTTGGGAATTAGGGTAAGCTTTATTGCTTTATCATATTGCATGAGTGTGATTGTTGCCATGTCTAGCATGCTTGCTATAAGGCTAACTGCTTAAGTGCTATATCTATTTGAATGTCTGTAGATGAAGGCTAGTTGTTTGAATGCCTGAAACAACTGGCAAGAACAAGGCCAGGACAAGTATTGATCCCTATGCACAACTTTGGTGGGCTATTGAGATTTTGAAGGTCAAAGGGTTGAACAAGCAGCAAGTGCTTGAAGTTGTTGCAAAGACTGTGGATGACATTTTTGTCGCTCAAGATGAGAGCATTTTGAATTAGGGGGCAAACAATGAAAAGAGATGCTTTACCTGAAACACCTATCCTAATTCTAGTCCCAAGCCTATGAATACCCTGCCAACACCTGGCGACCCATTTGCCAATATTTCTAAACCTAATGCTCCTTGCTCCAAAAACCGAACTTTCACCCAACTCTATATGAGCCTCACCTGTGCATTGAAGGTACTGATGAAGAAAGGGTATCTCAAACCACTCAATCTTCGACCACTCCCTAATCCTCTCCCACCTAAACACGACCCTACCTAATATTGCACATTTCATCAGTAGTACGGTTACCAAACCGACCGCTGCTTTCGCCTTCGCCATGAAATTCAAGACCTGATTGATAATAAGGTCATCACCCTACCCAAAAATCCCAAAGCTGTCAATAACCCTCTCCTTGACCATAATAGATTGCCACGCCATAACATAAAACCACCCACAGCTTGCCAACAACCAACCATTACCCTAGCCGACACATCATACCTGCTAATGAGCCCAAACCCATTGTGTTCATTCCAGAATCTTCTGATTCTGATCTAAGTAAAAGGAACAAAATCTTTGAAGAGATGGAAAGTTTACTTGATCTTGGTGAGTTCAAGCTTGATGAAACAACGGGCTCTCTACAGATGCCAACACTGGTGATTGGACTGATGAACCTCAGTCTTAGCTAGGGTAATTGTCGAAAGCACTTGGAAACTAGGGGCATGGTGTAAGAAAGCAATTTTTCGATCAAGAAGATGTGTGGGGACAATATAATTGTGAGGTTCAATCTGTGAGACCCGATTTGAAAGTCGGAAATCAATCCTTCTGGGTGTGGATATTAGTATTGCTGAATTGAAGGTAGGTCTGGACCTTCTCGTAGGCTACTCGAAGTTGTTTTTGAAATTCTACAGATGGACTTGGAGAAGGAAAACTCATTTTGTCCCATAAGTCCTTATTTTGTTTTGAGTTATGTCCTGCAAATAGTTGTGTTGTGAGTGTTATTTTCTTTGTCTTTTCTTGCATTGTTGTGTTAGTTGAGTCTTTTCCTTTGAGTCACTCTCGTGTACCCCTTAGGTGTTCATCTTTATGAGAATGTGGGAGTCAAGTTTCTGATCATTTTATTGTGCCTATAGTGGTGCATGTGTGACCTTTTACAAATGGAAAAAGGTTTTGAATTTGTTTTTTGAATGAGATTATGTTAATAAGCTCGAGTGTTGAGAAGGATCCCCCGAATGGTTTGAGTGAATTCTGACTTGTCGACGCAAAGTCATTCATTATTTCAAAAAATTTCAGCTATTTCTTTTTGCAAAACTTGCAAAGATAGGTTCAAAATTGTGCGTGGTATTCTACATTGTCCTGGGGATTCTCTTCACCATTAGGCAATCATTTTGGCAAAGCACGAAGCGGTTTTCAAACCTCACAAATCATAGAATTTCTCCCCTGGTATTTTCATTATTTCAAAGAGAAAACGATAAAAGAAACCTAAAAGAAAGGGGAAAAAAAGAAAAAAAAAAGAAAAAAAGAAAGAAAAGAAGTCAAGCATCAAGCTAGGGGTATCCATTGGAATGAAATCCAACCAACTATGAGAAAGGCCACTTTTGCCTAAATCCAAGGAGGCCGATACAAGGAAGTACCACATTGCGAGAAGAATCAACTTAGAAAATGGAGCAAAAGAAAGGAGGAAGACATGTATAAGAGAATGCAGAACCAAGTTCAAATCAAGGCTAAGCCAATTCCAGTGTTAGGGCAAGGATGATTATTCACCACAAATGTTGTAATGCTATCCTTAAGAGGCTCACTAGGCCGAAACCCTAAAAAGGCGACCTAGGTAAAAGTTAGAGCATGAAAAATGAGAAATCAAAAAAATATAGCTCGCAAGGTTGAAAACCCTGAAGAGGCGACTTTGGCAAAAGTTAGAGCGCAAAAAGAGAGTGTCAATACCCGAGTGAACCACAGCTATGAACTACGATGGCCTGATTCCCATTTTTGGGATACGTAGGAAACTTCATCCTGAAGTTCGGTCTTAACCATATCTATCTCATCCATCTCAACTCAATCACCTTACCCAATTCACCTTGTCAGCTTTGCATGGATCCATGAGCTACACCGACTGTTGTGCATATCACATACTTGCGTTGGGTAAGAAAGAACTAGCTTGAATCAACAAGTGGCACAATTTTCAATACTTGAACTTATCAGTAAAATTTCTATCTTGAGCAAACAAAAAGGAATTGAAACATGGGTTTTGCAAAATTGGGTTTTAAAGGAAGCATAAGCAATACTAGGGGCACTATGAATGATCAGTTACCCTGAGTCTTTTTCTACTTTTGGGTCAGTTGTGAGCTCTATTGTGTCGTGCCTAGTGTTTGTTTCAGTCTACGCTCATCATCGAGCCATCACAGCATGTCTAAAATTCAACAAAGTGGCATGATCAAAATCCCATACACGAGTGTTCGCTCCAAACTCGAAAACAAGTCCATGTGTGGAATTCATAAATGAGTTGAAAGTGCCCATACAAAGGGCATCGCGTTCATGATCATTGCAAAGTGTATATGAGGAACCTGTCACTACTTCGAAGGGGACTAGAGTAAGTTCTCAATATGTCAGAAGAGAAACATGAGTCTGATTGGTTGGCAACTATTCTAGGACCTGATGATCCCCCTTACACGTGCCTACATAATGTTGAAAAAGGTGGCCAATGACTGGACACTAGAGGCAATTTTCAATACATCTAATCGGGTCATCATTCGAACAAGGGACATGGACCCAACCAGTGGCTAGTAACTAGACACTAGGGGCAATTTTTAGTACATCTGATCGGGTCATCATCTAAACAAGGAGCATGAACCTAACCTTTCCCTTTGTCCGCTCAAAGCCTTTTGTTTGGCACTTTTCCCTAGATTAGGGTGGGCTCACCCCCATGATGATTCTGATATGATTTAGCTTTCGAAACTTGTCTCTGACCATTTCAAAACTCTCTCGGGATTGCCATCTTCCCTCTGATTAAAACATGTGTTTTGGATTATGCATACATGCTTATATACTCTAGTTGTTTTGAATTGCCTAATTGGATGCTCTTGCTCTCGGATTTGTTCTATGTATTGAGTTACCTTTCCGCAGTGTTTTTCAATTACATTTCAAATGAGTTGTGGCAAGTTGCCCTACAATCATTTCATAAGGTACATGATGCACTACTCTACGTACTGCTCATTTCCCTCTGCATACCATACATCTGCACCTGTATCATACTATTTTGTGCATTCTACCCATATCGCACTGTCTTGTGCACCCTTCCTTGCACTACTTTGTGCATCCTGTATCGCATCCTATATCGCACTATCCTGTGCCACCTTGTATCACACTGTCTTGTGCATCCATATCGCACTATCTTGTACATTCTACCATGTATCGCACTGTCTTGTGCATACACCTCATATCGCACTGTCTTGTGCAACTTGAATCGCACTGTCTTGTGCACTCATATAGCACTATTTTGTGCACCTTGCATCGCACTGTCTTGTGTATTTACCTTGCATCGCACTGTTTTGTGCATTCACTTTGTATCTCACTATTTTGTGCACCCTGTATCGCACTGTTTTGTGCATTTACATTATATCGCACTATTTTGTGCACCTTGCATCGCACTATCTTGTGCATTTACCCTATACCACACTGTCTTGTGCACCTACAGAGCACTGTTTTGTGCATTTACCTTGCATCGCATTGTCTTGTGCATTTACCTTGTATCATGATATTTTGTGCATTCACCTCACCCGCACTGTCTTGTGCACTCACTGGGTCTAGGAGACCTTAAATCCTCTAAAGGTGTAATTATTTTGGTTTTTGTCGTGCCTGAATGACTTCAAGCGGTTTGGTATAGCCACTTGCTTGTGTTTGCGATGAGTTCCTAGGAGATCAACTGAGACAGTGGAAACAAGAGTTCGAATGGCCGAGGCCTAGAATGCAAAGATTTGGGATTTTTGAGATTAAAGTCTGGTTTAAATACCCAGGGGTGTATCCTCAGCTTGAACTCCGTATGGCAGCCCCATAGATTGAGTTAGCTTGTACACACCTCAATTCTGGATATTGAACCAACCTAGTCTGTCACCCTGTTGGAGAATAAGGAAAGTTGCGAATATAGCCAGGTAGAAAAGTAGTACCTGTGGTTTGGAAGTGCAACCAAAAAGAAGAGGAAGATCCCCAACAGCATGAGGTGAGTCATCACCAATTGCCCCTGTAAGGTACTTTCACTTCACTGCTACTACATCATATCCATTATTATCTAATACCTCTATCGCATTGCATATAACATCTATCGCATGCATCTACCCCATTGTCCATTACATCACATCATTTTATCACATGCATCCCTTCCATGTTAAGCTTAGTTCGACATGCGCTCATACCTTTCCCTCGTTGAAACATAGTTCTGTCATGTGTAAGTACCCATGCTGCGTTGGGGCCAGTATTGAGGGTGTCAAGACCTTTTCTGTGTTTGATGTGGTCAGTTTTGTGTCCATGTCCTTTCTAGATAAGATGTGGTTCAGCCTGTACCTTTTATTCACTACATCCATTGCATCGTACTTTGTCTTGTTGCATTCAGCATTTAGGATCATTATCTTTACCCTGCAGAGCATTCCTCACTTATATCATACCACCCAATTACTTGTACTCTTTCTCTTTCTACGAAAAATATAGTTTTGCATGTGCTAGCACCCCTTTCACGTTGAAACGTGGTTCTATTATGTGTAAGCATCCATATTGCGCTGAGGCCAGTATTAAGAATGTTGGCACTTAGCTTGTGTTAGGCGTCGTTTGGCATTGCCCCCTTCTTTTCTATATAAAACGTAGTTTGATTTGCATCTCCATCCCTTTTATGATATTTGTGTGGCAAACACTGTTTGTGGTTTGATTATATTATTGCGTTACATTGCATATCATTTGTATTCTGCTCCTGAACTACACTGGTTTGATTCCTTACAACGGGATACATAGGCAGCCCTTGGGTTCAACTAATTGCATGTGCATTTTGTTTGTTTGCCCAAGTCTTACGGCCTTGTCAAAAATGGGTCGTCTTCGGGCTTTGACATTCACTCATGTCATTTCATGACTCTGAGCTCCGTTAAAGAGGGCAAACTGTAGACACCCCATTTTTTACCGCCCTTAAGACTTCGGCACCACTAATTAATTACTCAATGTTGAATGTGTACGCTTGTCAAATGCTCAATTGCCTCAGCAAGAAACCTTAACCTACAAACCTTGTGCCTTGTTTTGGACCAAAACAGTGATTTTTCAGGCCTGTGCATCCAGGGACCTGCAGACCCACTAGTGTGGCATGCCGCCCGCTAATGTGGCTTGCCGGCCACTATTAGTCGCTGATCGTCCACTATTAGTGGCTTGTCAGCCACTAGTGCAAAAAAATAGATACTTTATGCCAATTGTCCTTACGATGCATGCACTATTCTAGCTATGTTTGTAATGATATTTTCGAGGGCTCACATATATTTCTATATATAGATGACCCTCTCTTTGGTTGTAGAGGTTAGAAAAAATTTTGGAATTTAGAAAATTTTTGAGAGCAAAATTTTGGAAAATCTCTCTCTCTCTCTCTCTCTCTCTCTCTCTCTCTCTCGCAACTCACATAACCTTTGCCTAAACACTCTAAACCAAACCTAGAGAGTTCCTTGCTGAAGTGATTTGAGCTTGTATTTTAATTCTTTAGGCACTTGAGAGTGTGAAATTGGTGGTTTGTAACTCAAGGGAACATTCCTCTTCAAGAGGTATACATTCTAGCACTTTTGTACCATCTCTACACTATTTGTTTTCTATCTTTTATTGTTGTTTTTGAGTTGTTTATAACCTTTATTTTCTGTCTAAAACTTGTGGTTTAAGGCCATTAAAGGTAGAGGGGTTGACAACCTTTCTTTGAACCTTGTTTCCAAGGCCTTTGCCCTTGTGTTTCCCACCTTCTCATCAACTTTTTTTAAGCTTTTTACCACTGATTTTCAGAGGTTTTTGAAAGGCAAAAATCATGTTTTGAAGTCCCAAAAATAAAGAGGGTAACCTCCCCTCCTTATGCTTGTTTCCTAGCTTAAATTCTCTATTATTTTAGCTTACTCATTTAGCTATTTTTACCTCAATTCCAACACTATTTTAGCTTAATTTAGGACTATTTTTATGTGTTTGTTTCATTTATGCTTTGTATAGCATGCTTCTAGTGTAATGGTCCTCATAGGATTGGTGGTTTAGGCCTTAGCCACCAACCTATTTGAGTTGATAGTATTTATTTCAAGCTTTCCATTCTTGTATTCATCTCTAATCACCTCTGTAACCTCCCTCATTTCTTGGCTTTTTCTTTCTTTTGAAAGTTGTTTCAAACTAATTGCTTGTTTAAGCTTGAGATAGAGGTATCGTGGTTAGTGGTTTAATCCCTTTGGGGGTTCATTACCAACGGCATGGTATCTCTCTCATGCCCAAAATAACTCTTTGTTTGATGCTCTTTTCCATTAGAGGACTTAAAAGCTCATTATTGGACTCAATTGAATTAAGGAATGGAAGGTAATTAAAATGAAGTAATTAAATCGGGACTAAAAGTGATGCAAGATAATAAAAGGTTTTGTGTTCAATCGAACGTTAATTGAACACACGGAGACTTGAGTCATTTCATACTTGTCAAGTGATGAAATGGTTCAAGTTTCCAAGGTCAACCACTTCCCTTGATCAATCCATGATAGGGAGGAGGTTTTGTTGGTCTTTACCTACCGTTTATTACAATTGTGTCCCTTGATTCATAAGTCATCACGCAATGCAATTGCGTCGATTGATGATTTACAAATCAAGCCTACCCCTCCTTTGACCTGTTTGCTGATAAGGAGAGGTAAGGTGGACAAACATCCCCTAAGACTACTCTAGTTTGTGGTCTGTTTGTCCTCTATTGTTGCAGGAAAAAAAACAACGTTAGTGGCCGGCCGGCCACTACTTTTGGGTTGTCGGCCACTTTTTCCAGGCAGGCAGTGTCCTTTTTCCAGTAGAGCAAAGTAGTGGCTGCGGTGGAAAAACAGTGCAATTTTCTAACTGTGCAACAAAGGCATTCTGGCAGCAAAAGAGGGGACTTTTTCGGGTGAAAATCAGTGTGCATGCATGGGTCAACCCTCATTCCCTGGGGTTCATAATAGTTAATTAATTGTGCATTGTAATTAGTTAGTTAGTTTTTATATTAAACTAAGTAGAATAGCTAGTTAGTTTTGTGTTGTATTTATTTAATTAGCTAAAGTCGTTAGTTAAATTTGTTGTTGTAATAATTAGTTAATTAGCTAGTGTAGTTAATTTATTCCATTTGGTTTGTAATAGTTAGTTAATTTGTAGTAATTAGCTTAGCTAGTCCATTCATTTGGACCCTCCTGCGCGAGTCCAATTTGTAATAATGTGTATGTCTTCCAAACACACGTCTTTCTCCCTTTTATTTATCTGCTTATGATGGATAGTGTAGCACATCATGTTTTTTTTAGGATTTCCAATGATTTGCATCCCCTTGTCTTGCATGACTCGAGGCTCGGTTCATCATTCTAACAAAGCATTGTTATTTATTACTTCTTTGAAAACGTGCTTAAACTGCATGCTATCAAATTGATTCACATGCCATACTAGTAGCCGAGCCTATTAATTGCATATTGCATGTGTTGCATTAGGTATATTACATTAGTTAGGATCATGCATTTTTCTAACTATTTTCTCTCTTTTGGCTCGCCTTCGGAATTGGGGTAAGCTTTATTGCTTTAGCATATTGTATGAATGTGATTGTTGCCATGTCGAGCATGCTTGCCATGAGGCTAAGTGCTTAAGTGCTATATCTATTTGAATGTCTGCGGATTAAGGCTAATTGCTTGAATTGGAATACATTGATTAATGTACATACAAACTCACTTTTTTCAAGTGGCACGTAGGGAAAACATTTTTCAAAACAAACATGAAATCAAAGTGTTTCAATTTTTGCAAATTAGTCTATACGTACATGCAACACATAGTAATGTTAGTCTAAGAATCCAAAAAAGAGCATATAATGTAGATAAGAATCATATCATGATTAGTAGAGGCCCATCTTTGATCGGGCGAGTGGCGTGTTCAATCCATGACCTTCCCCTCTCGTACCTAAGTTCTCGAGCCGCAACAATCTTGGTGGTGATGGGCACGTGGCCTTTGGCACGAGTCATGGGTTTCCTAAATTTCCCAAAAATATTTAGGTGGCGACTCTGTATCTGGCAAAGTAGTCCATTTTTGACATTTTGATTCAAAATCGATTTTCCAAAAGAATTGTCGGATTTGGACTCATTTGTGTTTATCTATTTCACATTGCACCTGTGAAATCAGATTCAGAACCACGGGAGTCTGAACTGTAGGGTTAGTCATATCCGAAAGGAACATAAAAAGTCGAGCTACAAACTACCATGTGACAGGTGGCAGTCTTTGCTATGATTACATGTTGTGCTACTAACACACAAGAATCGCTAGCGTTTTAGTTTTGGAATTGTGATTCTCTTTTTGGAGTTATAATTTAAGTGTAGAATTGTGAGTTGAATTGTGAGTTGAATTTTGAAAAAAGAGAATTTGTTTAAATATGAGTTTTGAAAAGTGTTTTGAAATAAGTTTTGAAAATATTTTTGAATTTTGATTTTTGAATTTTGAAAAGAGTTTTGAGGTTTGATGTAATGCCTCGAAATAATTATAATAATCCAACTTCAAACAACTAATACAAGATGACGTAATTAATATGATAAGCTTTCATTAATCAACATTGATATACAAAAATAGATACATGCGACACACATTCATAAATAATTCATTTTGAATCTACAGCATGTATGACAAGTGGCGATAAGAAATGGAAGCTAAACAAATATTCATATGCCCTAAGGGCTTGTATCTTTCTCAGCCAAGGCTTGGGTATATCAAAAAGAGTCATAAGCTCAATACAAATAAAGCCTTAGGCTTGTATAAAAGTTAAACATAAAATAAACAGAAACTGAGCCTTCAGCTCCACAATCCTCCCAAGCTAAGTCCTTGGTGGAGACATATCACCAGCACCTAAAAATGATTTTTCCAAATAGGGTGAGCCAAAGCCCAATAAAAACAATCTAACACAATATATGAATCTTAATAAAGATATAGGTGTGATATGCATATCCATTGCCTATGATAAAATCATTTATAAGTCTTTTACAAAACCATGCCATGCCAAGCGTTATATCTCAATTCATAAGTCATTCGCTATTTTATTCAAACAACCAAATTGAGAGTACAACTCAATGGGTCTCTAACCAACACAGCCATTATACAAATACTTCCATTTTTCCATTTTACGAATATTTCATCCGCAAGAATCGACACTCATGTATACGCATAGTTTTCGGGACTTTCACCCTGGACATACAGGCCAACTTAATTCAATGGAGTCCATCCCCTTTCTTCTCTCAAATATGAAGCACATCACATTTCTTCTCCCAAACATTATACATTTATAGTGTATTAAAAACATAGTCATATTTAATGACAACGAATAAGAGATTAGTTTCAATTCACCTAATCCTCATGCAATTTCTACAACAATCATAGCTATCCTCCAACGGTAGCCCTAAATAGATATACAATCTCCAAAACAGATTAATTATCCGGCAAAACTCCCTTTTCTTCCAAAATCCATCCCAGGTATCAAAATCAACAAATTTATCACAATACAACCTCTCATCCCCTCCCATAATCATTTTTAATGCGTACATTCGAAAACTCCTCTTTTGATTTTAAACTAAAACCCTAGGTTGGTTCAAAACTATTCCAAATAGCAATATTCTTTACACATCAACAAATAACTAAGTTAAAACTCATAGAAAAGTAAAAAGTCCCTACCTCCAATTTAGAAGACAAGCAAAGCAAGGAAGAAACTTCAAAGACGTCGAAACTAAGTTTTGTTCGGACCAAAGTGAAGCTCTTTAGACATTCTACCTCTTTTCCAAAGACACTAGGGTAGAGAAACCAACGGATCTAGATGAAAATGTAGAGAGAGAGGTTCTAGATCTAGGGTTTTGAGAGAAAATGATATGGAAAAGTGATGTAGAAAGGTGTTGCTCGAACTGATATACTCACAGTCTGCTCGAGCGCAAGAAGTGATGCTCAAGCGTCAGACATAATAAGTTATTCCGCTAGAGTGCAAGAAGTGACGCTCGAGCGCAGAATGCACACTCCCAGTAGTTTTGCAGACAATAAACCAACGCTCAAGCGCAAGAAAGGCCGCTCAAGCTCACCGCTCGAGCATAGAATACACTCTCCCAGTAGTTTTGCAGACCTGCAAAAGTACTGAGAGTTCACAAAGCCTGCTCGAGCGCATGAAACCCGAGGCCAAGATACAAAAGGGTCAGGTTAAAACTAGAATCGCTATATTTGAAAAGAGTTTTGAGTTATATTTTGAGTTTTGGGTTTTTGAATTTTGAGTTGTATTTTGAATTTTTTCGATTTTTTTTAAATATTAAAAAATGTATAAGAAAATTTTATTTTTTTATTTTTAATATATAATTTTTATGGGTAAATTATAAATACTCCCTCTGAGGTTTGATTAAAATACGTGTATGTAGACACCCCATTTTTGACCGTCCTCAAGACTTGGACGTCACCGTTTGAACACTCGGTGATCATCCATGTTTGTGTTCGTTTGGAGTTCCCGGAGGTCTCAGCTACGCGCCCTGCCTCAGGATCTCCGAACTTGACCGTTTTGTGTCTGGTTTTGCACCAAACACTTGTGTTTTGCCTTGGAGGGGCAGGGAATGCCTTGTGAGGCATCCCCACACACCACCGGCCATGGCCAGACGCCATCGGTTGGTTTTTGTTTCCATCGGCAATCTATTTTGCCGCTCGGCACTCCTTTTTGCCAAAATGGCATCTTTGGCCGGCCGACTACTGTTCATCTGCTTTTATAGATATTTTATCACAGTTGTCTTGCATTTGGCTCCCCTCCATATACGTGTATGGAGGGATCTCTCTCTTTAGAAGCTTGTCTTGTAAGCTTTACAAGACAAAAGGCTCTATAAGAGAGAGTCTTCTCTCTTGGCTTGAGGGTTAGACACTTGAGACACCTTAGATATTTTTAGACAGCCATTTTTAGGGTTTTGAGTTCTAGGGTTAGAATCCATACACTTTCTATCTCTATATCTCCCTCTTGTGTGTGTTTAAGTGTGTTTGTGCCTTACTATTGCACACAAACACATAGCGTTTCACCTTCACTTAGCTACTGAGGTTCTAAGAGGTTGGTTTTGAAGTTTTGGAGCTGTTTTCAACCTAAAAGGAGCTGTTGGAGCATCATTGTTGAAGGGGTCTTCAAGGGTAAGAAACTAGCCCCTTTATTCCCCATTTTCGCATTGCTTTTCTACCTGTCTTAAAATCTTTTTTTAGCTTGGTGTATAATACAAAAAAGTTCTTTTTTTAGGCCCTCTAAATTGTTTGTTTAGAGTGTTTTGTGGTTTGGAGGTGTTTGACCCCTCTTAGGCCTTGAAAGGCCCCATTTTGTGCTATTTTGAGCAAGTTTCGAGACTTTGGTGTTTGGGCCTCTTCACCACTAAAATCTTGAGGGATTTCAGCGGTGGAGATGGTGCCTTGAAGTCTCCAAAAGGGGAGGGCCACCCCCTCTCCTTGTTGTCCTTGAAAGGGACCCTTTTTGGCCTCTTGAGAGAGCATCGTGTTAGAGTGTGTATTGATCATGCCTTAGCTATTTTCCATGCTTATTATGCCATGATATAACCTTGTTGTGTGTTGGTTTTGGTACACCATGCATGCTTAGCATACCTACCATGTAATGCCATGTTATTGCCTTAATATGCCTTAGGTTGTTAGCCTTTGTTCTAGCATGTTTTAGGCTTAGCCTTGTGAAGGTTTTGTGCTCATTTTGCCATGTTTAAGGTCTGTCCTAGGTTTTTTGGGTCGGATTTGGCATGCTTAGTATAGCTCCTTTGCATTCCGGCTTGTTGGCCCTAAGTGTATGAATGTATAGCATGACCTTCTTGCATTGATTTAGTGGTTTGGAACTATCCACCATGTCATTTCAGTCCCCTTTGCATGCCTATATGTTTGTCTTGGATGTCTCCTTAATGCTTTGAAAGCTTGTGTAGCATGTTCCATGTTTTGGCCATTGTACATACCTTTGAATTTGAGCCACTTAGATGCCATCTACGGGGTCCCCTTTGCATGGTCTAGGTCTGCCTTGAACCTTTTTCAAGTCCTCTTAGCCTTGTGAGGGTTGGTTGGCTTGGTCTTGGTTCAAGCCTCTTTGACTTGCTTCAAGCACTTGGGCCATTTATTGCATGTTTAGTTTATTTTGTTTGCTTGGTTTGGTACCATCCTTACATGATTTTCAATGCTTACCTTGCATGCCATTAGTCCATGTTATGCCTCTTTCAAGTGTGCTTGAGAATTGTCTTTTTATGCTTAAGTGTTGGTCCTTGTGTGCATGCATGTTTGCATGTCATTTAGCCCTCATTTTATTGCACCATGGCCACTGTTTTAGGCCTATTTAGAGTTGCCTAAATCATGTATAAGTCCGCCTTTTCATCGGTTTGCATTGCCTCATGTTTGCTTGTATGCTTGCATAAGTGTCTTGCCATGCCATGTTGCATCCTTAACTTGCATGCCTAGGTTGCATGGCATCTTGCATGCATGCCTTGTTCCTTGACTTGGTGATAGGAATTGGGCCTTGGTTCGTTTGTTTGGTTTGCATTTCATTTTACATGAAAGTTGCACACTTGATTCTTTGGGCCGTCATGCATGGAAATGCGTGATTAGTGGTCCGAGAATCGAGACACATGTCCCTTTGAGTCATTAACATGATAAGAGACATGATTGGTGCATATATGCCTTGAATTGTATTGCCATGCAAGTTCTGTCCTCTGCTGCTGTGAGTTGCAGGTTCTGCAAGCATTATTTTCCGACCGGCAGTATGCATTGCCGACCGGCAGTAAATCACCAGCCGATGGATCCATTTTGTGCCGATGGCCACAATTCACTGCCGGTGGTAATTCTACTCAGCCGGTGTTGATTCCCAGCATCCAGAGAATCATCCTTGAGACTCTGGTAGTCTTCAGAGAGGCAGAGCAGGGAAAACAGAGGCAAACTATGCATGGCCGTGCACTTCCGAGCGGGACCCGAGCATGCGCTGCATCTGACTCTCCTCTCGAGGTGGTTTACTGCTTTTCCTAGCTTAATTAGTTGGTTAGCTGATTAGGAAATTTGTAATATTTAATTAACTTGCGTAGTTAATTAATTTTTATTATTTATTTGGTCCCTCCGGGCGAGGGCAAATCTGTAATAAGTGTGTGTGAGTGGTGTGTATGTCTTCCAATCCCCACTTCTTCCTCCCCTTTTATTTACCTGCTTTGATTGTAGATTAGGGCACGTTTAAATTAGCATACCTCATGCAATGCATGCATGCATTCATACATTTGCTTTGCACGCACCGGGCTCGGCGCATCACGCTAACTTGTAGACACCCCATTTTTG
This sequence comes from Camellia sinensis, assembly GCF_055761805.1. NCBI lineage: Eukaryota > Viridiplantae > Streptophyta > Magnoliopsida > Ericales > Theaceae > Camellia > Camellia sinensis. Next base: position 214,004,339 of record NC_138961.1, on the reverse strand, counting down.
ACCGTCCTCAAGACTTGGACGTCACTGTTTGAACACTCGGTGATTATCCTTATTTATGTTCGTTTGGAGTTCCCGGAGGCCTCGGCTCGCGCGCCTTGTCTCAGGATCTCCGAACTTGACCTTTTAGTGTCTGGTTTTGCACCAAACACTTGCATCCTGCCTTGGAAGGGCAAGGTGGGGCTTGTAGACCATCCCCACCCATCACCGGCAGTGGCTAGATGCCACCGGCTGGTTTTTGCTGCCACCGGCAATATAGTTTGCCGGCCAGCACTCTTTGTTGCCGGTCAGCACTATTTTGTGCCGGTCGGCACTTTGTTTGGCCAAGATGGCATTTTTTTCCGGCCGATTGCTGTTCATCTGCTTTTGCAGATATTTTTGGACAGCTGTATAGCTTTTGCTCCCCTCCATACACGTGTATGGAGGGATCTCCCTCTTGCAAAGCTTGTCTTGTAAGCTTTACAAGAGGCATATAGAGAGAAGCTCTCTCTAAGGCAAGGAGAGAGCCTTTAGACATTTTTGAGGAGAGAAGACAGAGGAGAGCTCTGGTTTTCTAGGGTTAGGGTTAGACATACACAACCTATCTCTCTTTTCCTCTCATTTTGCATACTAGGTGTTTTGTGTCTCATTATTGCACACAAACACCTAGTGTTTCACCTTCCTCTTGGAGCTGAGGTTCTAAAGAGTGTGTTTTGAAGTTTTGGTGTTGGATTCAAGCCAAAGGAGGCCATTGGAGCATCTTTGTTGAAGAGGACTACAAGGGTGAGAAACTAGTCCCTTTTTCCCCCATTTTTGCATTGATTTTCTACTAGTCTTAGAGCTGTTTTTGTGATTATTGTATAACATAAAAAGTTCTGTTTTTAAGCCCTCTTTGTTGTTTATTAAGAGTGTTTTGTTGTTTGAGGGTTGTTGACCACCCTTAGGCCTCAAAAGGCCTCATTTTGAGCCATTTTGTGCTAGCTTCGGGATTTTGGTGTTGAGGTCTCTTCACCACTGAAATCTTGAGGGATTTCAGTGGTGAAGATGATGCTTTGAAGTCCCAAGAAGGAGAGGGCCACCCCCTCTCCTTGTTGTCCTTGAAAAGGACCTATTTTGGCCTCTTAAGGAAGCCTATGCTTGAGTGTGTGTTGAGCATATTTGGTTTGTTTTTCATGCTTATATATCCATGATATAACATGATTTCAAGTTGGTTTTGGAACTTCATGCATGTTTAGCATAGTTGCCATGTAATGCCTTATTTGTGCCTTAACATGTTCTAGGTTGTTAGCCTTTGTTGGAGCATGTTTTAGGCTTGCATTTGTGAAGTTTATGTGCTTATTTTGCCATGTTTTAGCTCTGTCCATAGTCGTTTGGGTTGATTTTTACATGCATTATATAGCTCCTTTGCATTTGGGCTTGTTGGCCTTGAGTATGTGCATGTGTAGCATGTCATCTTTGCATTGTTTTGGTGATTTGGGATCATTCTACATGTCATTTCAGTCCCATTTCCATGCTTGTTTGATTGCCTTGCATGCCTCTTTAACGCTTTGAAAGCATGTGTTACAATGCTCCATGTTTTGGCCATGGTGTATGCCTTTGAATTTGGGCCACTTAGATGCCATCTAAGGAGTCCTTTAGCTTTGTTTTAACATGCTAAAAATGTGTTTTTAGTTGTTTAATGCATGCCATGTTTGGTCATGTTAAGTGTAGTTCAATGCCTTATTGATTTGCCTTGAACACTTGGACTATTCGTTGCATGTTTTGGCTTGATTTTGTTGCTTGGTTTGGCACCATGTATTAGCATGATTTTAGAGTTTATAATGCATGCTAATTGCTCTTGTTTGTCCCTTTCAAGTGTGCTTGAATGTTGCTTGATTTGTGCCCAAGTGTAGGCCTTCCATCATGTGTATGTGTGCATGTGTTTTGGCTTCTTGTTTTAGCCATTATGGCTACTGTTTTAGGCCTTTTAGAGTTGCCTAATTCATGTTTAAGTCCATCTTTGCACTCATTTGTATTGCCATATGCATGCTTGTATGCTTGCATGAGTTAATTGCCATGCCATGTTGCATTCCTAGCTTGTATGCCTAGGTTGCATTGCATTTTGCATGCATGCCTTGTTCCTTGAATTAGTGATAGGAATAGGGCCTAATTTGTTTGATTGGTTTGCATTGCATTTGAAACCAAAGTTGCACACTTGGTTCTTTGGGCCATCATGCATGGAAATGCGTGATTGGTGGTCCGAGAACCAAGGCACATGTCCCTTTGAGTCATTACAATGATAAGAGACATGGTTGGTGCATACATGCTTTGAATTGTGCTGCCATGCCTTGTTTTGCCCTCTGTTGCTGTGAGTTGCAGGTTCTGCAGGAATACTCTGCCGACCGGCAGTGTAATGTGCCGACCGGCACAATTTTCTCTGCCGACAGACCCTATTTTGTGCCGATGGCCATACTACACTGCCGGTGGAAATTTCAATCAGCCGGTGATGACCCCCTCTGTCCAAGGATGCAGTCCTGAGGCTTTGACAGCCTCCAGAGGAAGAAAGGAAGGAAAACAGAGGCAGCTTGCGCATGGTGGCGCGCTTCCCGAGGCGTTTTCCCGCTTTATTTAATTTATTCAATTTGTTAATTAAATTAGTTAATTTGTAATATTAATTAGCTAGTGTAGTTAATTAATTTGTATTATTATTTTGGTCCCTCCGAGCGAGGGCAAATCTGTAATAAGTGTGTGTGGGTGGTGTGTATGTCTTCCAACCTCACTTCTTTCTTCCCTTTTATTTACCTGCTTATGATGGTAGATTAGGGCACGTTTAATTTAGCATACCTTATGCTATGCATGCGTGCATCCATGCATTTGTATTGCATGCATTAGGCTCGGTACATCACGCTAACTGCATTTGTACTTCAATTCAAAAATTGACTATGTGATAATTGTGCATTTTCACATGACATGTTTAAGATAGCCGAGCCTATTCTAGCGACATTTTGTATGCGATGCATTAGGCACTTCACATGGACTTGGATCATGCATGTTTGCTAACAAGTTCTTTGTTTTGGCACGGAGTACTAGGTAAGTATTTCCGCTTTAGCATATCGCATGAGTGTGAATGTTACCATGACAGCATGCTTAACATGTGGCTAGATGCTTATGTGTTAAACTGTTTTGAATGCCTGTGGGTGAAGGCCGGATTGTTTGAGTTGGAAAAACTCGTTGAAATCCGTATTTTAGCCTACTTGCGAGTAGCAAATTCCAAAGCATTTTCAAACCAAACGGATATGCAATGTTTATTTCCAAATTAGGCAATCTAGTCTATACTTGTTTGCTGTGCGCATAACTTAGTAATTCTAGACTAATAAATGGAATAAGAACACATAAAGTTTTCAAAAATGGATATCACGGTTAGTAGAGGCCGGTCTTCGGACCGGGCGAAAGGGGGTGCTCATAGCTGACCTTCCCCGATCGTACCCAAGCTCCCGAGCCGAGACAACTCCGGTGATGACGGACGTGTGGCCTTCGGCACCGAGTCAGGGTTTCCTAAATTTCCCCATTTTAAAATATTTAGGTGGCGACTCTGTATCTGGCAAAGCAGTCCATGTTTGGCACTACTTTCTCAAAAAATCAGTTTCTCAAAACGATTTGCCAGATTTGGACTCTTCGGTTCAGATTAAGAACCGTGACACAAATCGAGTCCGAACTGTAGCATGAGGTCCCACGCGGGCGCTGTTACATAACTGCATTTGTACTTCAAATTCAAATTAAATACATGCATCAATTGACTGCATTTCACATGCCATGCTTAGGTTAGCCGAGCCCATTCTAGTAACATTTTGTATGTGATGCATTAGGCACTTAACATGGACTTGGATCATGCATTGATTGCTAACATGTTCCCGTTTTTAGCACGGAGTACGATGTAAGTAATTATGCTTTAGCATCTCGCATGCGTGTGAATGTTAACATGATAGCATGCTTACCATGTGGCTAGATGCTTATGTGTTATAAACTGTTCGAATGCCTATGGGTGAAGGTTGGATTGTTTGAGTTGGAAAAACTCGTTGAAATCCGTATTTTAGCCTACTTGCGAGTAGCAAATTCCAAAACATTTTTCCAAAACAAACGGATATGCAATGCTTATTTCCAAATTAGGCAATCTAGTCTATACTTGTTTGCTACGTGCATAACATAGTAACGCTAGGCTAACAATTGGTTTAAGAACACATAACGTTTTCAATATCGGATATCATGGTTAGTAGAGGCCGGTCTTCGGACCGGGCGAAAGGGGGTGCTCATAGCTGACCTTCCCCGATCGTACCCAAGCTCCCGAGCCGAGACAACTCCGGTGATGACGGACATGTGGCCTCCGGCACCGAGTCAGGGTTTCCTAAATTCCCCCATAAAAAATATTTAGGTGGCGACTCTGTATCTGGAAAAGCAGTCCATGTTTGGCACTTCTTTTCTAAAATCTGTTTTCTCAAAACGATTTGCCAGATTTGGACTCTTTGGTTCAAGATTAAGAACCGCGACACAAATCGAGTCCGAACTATAGTAGCGGGGGTCCCTCGCGGACGCGTCTACAGTTTCTGGCGACTCCGCTGGGGAATTAGAGAGCTTGACTCGAACTCGTGATGTCCTATTTTTGATTTCATTTATGTGTCTCTTTGCATTGCATGTGCATTGGTGCGCCTAGGAACACATTGTTTGCCATCTGCCATTCCTGAACAGTTTGCTAGAGGCTTGTCTTGTCAAGGCATGGCCATAAGGCTGACCGGTAATGGGCTCTGACAGTGTGGGAACACAAACCCCGGTTTTGCCGAGGCACCCTTTTCGACCATTCAACCTAGTGCATACTCGGATTCATAGTGACCATTCCAAGTTAGGACAGGTTGCTTACCCGATGTTAGGTTGTTTGAAAACTGCTGCGTGCATAGTGAAACCCTAGCTCCTGACAAAATAGGACAGGGAAACCCTACCCCAACATAGGGGTGTTTTGGCTCTCTTTACTTGCTATGTGCTTTTAAAGTGTATCTCTACAGGGAAAGTACATATCAGTTTGCAAGTTTGAGTATCGGACCTGAGGACACCAGTATCAGTTATGAGAATCAGTTATCTGCGGGTATCAGGTTCAGTTTTGGGAACAGTGATTTCTGGGGAACAGTGATCAGTAGTAGAGTGCAGTCGTTCGGCTACATCCGTGTTTGATCTGTTTGGGCTGAAATGCTGTTTGTTGTCTCTTTTAGTTCGGACAGCTGGTACAGAATAGCTAGTGTTCCCCCTTGCCGAGGCAGGACTTGTGATGACACAGAATTCAGAAGAGATCGTGGTTATGACGGCTGCATTAGAGCAAGGGATCACTCTGCAAAGTGAGGCCAACATTGATATGTCACATCCACCCAGGTTGCCTGTCGCGCACCCGGTCTGGGTCCCCCAGCTATACCAGGCCCGCGAGCCTACTACATTTGAACTAATGGGGATGATAGGTGATCTCCAGAGGTCTGTGGCGGATCTCGCCTACGGAATGTCAGCTTCACCTCCAGCCGCACCATATGCTGGGAGTTTTGTACCCCAGGAGCCCCCGTTGTTGGGACGAATTGTGATTGAACTTAGCCAACCAGAGATAGCCTCCAACTATGGTAATGACATATCAACATCAACCCAAACCCTCAATCACCAGAGGAAAAGACAAAATGAAGGCAGATGTCGATCCCATTGAACAACTGTTGTGGGCAGTCGAGGCTTTGAAAGCCGGGGGAATGAACAAGCAACAGATATCCACAGTTGTGGCAAAAACTGTGGAGGATGCTTTCCCCACTCCACCTGAGGGTAGTTCAAGCCAGTCAGAAAATCGGGATAGGCCTCGTCATGCCAAAACAGTCTCTCCTGTTCCCGCCCCTGCACTTGGGAAAGATCAGAAAGCTAAGGTGGCGCCTGCCGACCCTTTCGCTTGTGCGGCTAGTAAGAGCGCTCAGACTCCAAAGTACCTGCCCCGGGGGCGCAGGACCATTCATGCTCTCTACATGCCTCTGTCCAAGGCACTTCAGATCCTTGCCGAGAGGGGACACCTTAAACCCTTGGAGCCTCGGCCTCTCCCGAAGAATCTCCCTGCTACGCATGATGCTGCTCAGTACTGCGCGTACCACCAGCAGACAGGCCATGCAACTGACAATTGTTTCCGCCTCCGTCATGAGGTACAAGATTTGATTGACAACGAGGTTATCCTCCCGCCTACCTCAGCCAAGTCCGTTACCACCCAGTTATTGGATTTTGAGGACACAAGTACTGCAAGTATGTAATCAGAAGATGAACCACCTGCGGGCGGCATCTGGATGTATTTTGAATGTAGCGTCTGGCACGCATTTTTGGGTGGCTGTGAATGCTAGCTTTGTAAATCCTAGCTTGGGTATCGAGTCAGTCTTTTGTTTTGAGTCTGTCTCTTTGTCTTGAGTCAGTCTTTTTGCTTAAGGGTCTGTCTTGTTGTAGCGAGTCAGTCCCATTTGTATAGAATACCAGGTGATTCCGGGGTTGTTGCCTCGAACACCGTTTCGTCTTGTAATTACCTGTTTTTGTTTTTTGAGTCTGTTTCTGCCGAGGGGCCAGTTATACCAACAAACCTGAATGAAACAGCTGTGGTTATCTCACTTTCATGCTTACTTTTAGTATAAGTGCCAGAGAATTTGATTGGGCTAACAGTACATCTCGCCTGCTCTCCTGTGCGCCAAGTTCATTGCACTAACCTAAGTTTTTCAAAAACCTTTTTCGAGCACTGCGGTGATAAAAACGAAGAGGAAGGAATTCCCCGGGTTTTGCAAAATTTTGATCATTTTGAGAAAAAGAGAGGCGTACTAAGCCTTTTAATGAATGAAATCATGCTTGTTGGCGTGAGTACTGAGAAGGATCCTGGCTTAATCCAGATTGGTCCCACACTATCTTCGGCACGAGCGATTTGTCGCTTTCTTAAAAACTTTCAAAAATAAATGTTTTACGCAACCCCGTGAGGACCTGTGTGGAACCGCTCTTGAGATTGTGCAGCCTAGGATCGCTCTCAGCCTCAAGATTTGACCTGTTGTCTCGAACCTCAAACTCATTCGGAACATTCCACAGTCAACTGTCAGAGAAGGCCCGTGTGGCCAGTTTTGAAGCAGCCCTCGAACAAGAGGCAACAAAGCCGAATCAAAAGAGTAGATCTCACCTGAAAAAGCTCGTGGAGCAACCATGATAGATTCTCCTACAAATCATTGCAACAACCGTTCTCCTAGACACAGAGAGGCTTCAACTTCAAAAACCATTTGGCATGGACTTGTTACACTTTTACCCTTTGAGAGGCTCGCTGGGCCGAAAACCTGGAAGGGCGACCCAGGCAAAAGTTAGAGCAAGAGAAAAAATACAAAAAAAAAAGCAAAAAAAAAAGGAAAAAGAAGAAAAGAAAAATGCGAAAAAAGAAAAGAAAAAAAAAAGAAAATGAATAAAAAGAAGCTCGCAAGGTCGAAAACCCGCATTGGGCGCCTTGGCAAAAGTTAGAGCCTGAAAAGTGAAGGTTAAAATACCTGAGTGTACCTTAATCGGAACTACGTAAGGCTTGATTCCCATGTTTGGGATACGTAGGCAACTTTATCATGAAGTCCAGCCCCCAACGCTTTCATAGCGTCTCAGTCCATGCAATGGTTTCGATTTCATCCCAAAGTCCAGTCGCCAACACCTTCCAAGGTGACTGTGTCCATATATTTGTTGTGACCGTCTTCGTCATCTATGTGTCCAAGAGCTCGACCACCACCGATGAAGACTGTTTGCGGACTGCTGCGGCACCGTCCAAATAAGGGGCAACTTTCCGTTGCCACGAGTCGCCGTGAGCCGCCTTTCAAACCAGGGGCAACTTTCCGTTCCCATCTACCCCCTTTAAGCCAGGGGCGATTTTCCATTGCCTCCGATCCGAGGTTGCACATCTCAAAGAGTAAGTTCCATGCTCGTCGAGCATTGACTGTTTGTAAAATAGTTTTTGAAAATTTTTACTAAGGTTGACTATTTTCTCGAAAACTATTCCGTTTTCCAAAACTGGACCATTTTCTTAGACCCAAAGAGGAAAATTTTCAGTGCTTACAGCCTAACTTGCATGGTTTTCAAATCAAAAATCGAACAAGTACGTTAATCCGACTCTCATTTTGATCGAAACTGTTTTAGTAGAAAGCAAAAACAAAAAATGGTCAAAATGATGAACTAGGGGCACAGTTGAGTCAGGCGTTCTGTCTTTCCTCCATCGTCAACGTACTTGCCAGAAGAGCACTCTACCCGCCAGAAGAAATAGCCGTGAGCTAACGGTGTTGAGCATGAACCCACACCTTTCTATTTATCCATCAATCACCCTGGGGAGGGACGAAAAATGAAAGAATAAAGAATAGAGAGGTGTAAGTTGAGAGAAAAGCGAGCCGAAGGGTTTTGAGAGAAAAATTCGACCTTGAGGGTCGAGTGATGTGAGAATCACAAATCAGAAAGGGTCGAAAACAATATCCGGAGAAACTGGCTCCTCGTGATCAGAGGTCCCCCGTCTTCGTTAACGCGTCTATATGTCATGTCTTTTGTTTTGTTTACCTCAACCTTTGTTTTAGGTCTTTTCCGAGCGTGTCTCGTTATGTTTAGGTCGTGTACCCTTTGTGTTTGAGTCCTCCCCGCTGTGTTCAGTTATAGGCTCGATACCCCGGTTTGAAAAACCCTTATTTAATTTCAAAAATCGTTTATACTCAGAATACTGTGACATTCTCTATCTTTGAGTCTACTTCAACTCCAACCGGTTCCATCTTTGAGTTCTGTCTTGTCAGATTAGGCCTTTCGCTCAGGATTTGCTGTGTGCAGAATAAACTGAATGTTGTGTTATGGGCTGTATGCAGATTAATCCCCAGTAGAGTAAGGGCCGTATGTCCAGAATCAGGCAGTGGGTTGCTTGGGTTTATTTTGCTGTTGGCTGCTTAATTATCTGATTACCACAGTACAAGTGTTCAACATTCAGACCACAAATCATATTTCATTTACATTGAGATGTAACATGATGGGATGCGATGCAATACATGTGATATGTAAATGTAACACTTTTTAAGCAAAAATTTTGTTCATTTCATCATCTTTTCAAGTACAAAGTTTTGAGGAAAACAAAAATCTGCCTGCGGCAATACAAGGTAATCTAACTACCAACAAAAAGGAAAAGTACAAGAAAGAGAAGAAAAATAACAAAAATCTATGTCAAGCGACTCTGAGGGCTATCAGTCTGTCCTAGTCCTCTTCCTGGATGAAGGTCCAGGAGCATCATCAGCATCGTCATCAGAGCCCGAGCTAGTGCCGCCTCCGGTCTCCTCCTCCGATGACTTCGCCTCCGACTCTGCCTCCGCCTCCGACTCGTCATCATCATCATCGTTATCATCAGGAACGGGAGCCCGCGAACTACTCCCGGCATGAGTGCGCCACGCCTTGGAGCGGGGGAATACTCTGCCCTCCTCATCTCTCCCTCGGGCGGGGACGGAAGGTCCAGCTGGAACGCCTCCTACCCCGGGAATCTGGAAGGGAGGCTGAAAAAGTACACAAAAGGCAAATGCATCAGTATACTGTGGACAATTTATCAGTGCAGAATGTAGTGTATGAGTACAGTGTGTGAATGCTGTGAGCAGTTTATCAGTGCAGGATGCAATGTATGAGTACAATGTGTGAATGCCGTGAGCAGTTTATCAGTGCAGAATGCAGTGTATGAGTATAGTGTGTGAATGCCGTGAGCAGTTTTTCAGTGCAGAATGCAGTGTATGCAATGTATCAGACGCTGTGAGATCAGTGTATCAGGTGTTGTGCCGTGCATCAGATTACGTGAATCAGCTTGTGAGTGATTTAAGGTCGTGATCAGAAGAACATACCGGAATGCTGTAGAGGGCCAGGAGATCAAAAGTCCGCTGTAGCATCCCCATCATGGAGGCATTCATCTCCAATGACTGCCGGGTGTACTCAGAAGAAGACTGCAAAAGTATCAGATGCATCAATATTCTATGGAATATCAAATAAACTGAAATGAAATGACTGTACAAAAATGCAATAACACATACCGTAGGCAAGTCGGGGACATCGACAAACTCGTGGTCAGCCGGCGGAGGGGCAAAGGGGATCTGATAGGTCGCCCCACCCTGCCCTCGAAAAGTCAATGAAGTGGGCAGAACAGGCCAACCGGTCCCCCGTCCCCCCTGAACTCCGCCCCTGCCACGGACTCGGGCCCTCCTCGAAGCTCCTGCTCCAGCTCCCGCTCCTGTCCTAGCCGCTGGCGCCACGAGCCTAGCTCCCTCAACCCGACGGCCGCCGCTCAGAGACCGCATAATGTACGTCTGTACGTACTCTCGGTAGTCGCCGATGCCTCTGAAGCGGTTCGCTTCCCAACCGATGGTATAATCAGCCATATGCTCGGTGGTGAGCCTCTCGGTCTCCCTCATATCCTCAAGAGGGTGAACCGGGACTATCTGCTCCGGTAACCCTAGGGTCTGGCATAAGAAACGCTCACCCAGGTACCAAGCTCGACAGACCGGGCCCTCTAGCAAGATCCGGAAACGCGAGGTCTCATCGGCACCAGCAAACCGATCCCGCGTCATGGCTGGCAAAGGAGCCCAAGGCTGCCAGGTGATCTGAAAATGCAGTACAGTTTGTTATCTAATATTATTGAAATATGCAGTGGAAAGGCGAAGCTTAAATGAACTGCAAGTAAAACATACCTCTGCGAGGGTGATGGTGTTGAAGAAGCGGCGGAAGAAGCCGAAAGTCTCTCACGGCCTCCGGGTGCATCTCCCGTCAAAGCGACGTGAAAAAGGGACGACCAGAGGGGTCTCCGTGACCGGTACGGATGCGAGCCTAGGAAAGTAGGCGTAAACCCACAACTGCAGAGAAAACATCAATATGATTATCAGTTAAAGCAGAATATAGAGTAAAAGCAGAAATAGCAGAGCCACGTGTTGTGTAGCATATTGTGCAGAGTGTGCAGTGTGAGCAGTGTACAGTCAGTGTAAAGCAGAGTGTATGTGTGTGCCGTGTGTACAGTATACATCAAGTATAAAGCATACTACAGTGTGTGCAGTGTACAGAATACAGAAAATATAGAACAGAAATGAAAAGCGGGAAAGAAACGTACCTCCCAAGCCCGCCAGTAGCCTCCGAGCAACTGTCCGCTGCCGCGGGAAGCTGAGCTTGTATACCCATAGAGAGTGGCCAGAGCGGCGCCACCCCAGTCGTAATGCAAGATCCGCCTGACGTCCACCAGTGCGCTGAGCAGGCAGAGAGGCACTGTGTTGGCCCGGTCGGCGAAAATGGTCATCCCAAACAAGAACATGAGGAAGCCGCGTGCGTACCTCTCCACGGCCTCCGGAGTCATCGGGGCTGCATCAACAAGGGTGGGCTGGACCCGGAACTGCACCTCGAACCAGGAATATCGGACGTAGCCAGGACGCGTGAGAGGTGGCACCTCACCGAGCAGATGGATCTGCGCGGCAGTCCACTCATTCATGTCAGTATCAAATGGGATCGGATCACCCCCTACCCCGATGCCTGTGAGCATCGAGAAATCGTAAGGGGTCATCGTCATCTCCCCTGCCGCGGAGAAATGGAATGAATCGGTGGTGTCCCACCACCTCTCCACCAGAGCAGCGATGAGAGGTCTGCATGTAGTGAGCCTGGAGAGTCCTCTGCAGAATGCGCCGAAGCCCGCCTGGTCGACGATGCGACGGACCGCATCGGGAAGCTCGGCATACCAGTCCCGAGCGCCGGTGTTCCCATACCCACGAATGGTATGGGAATCCCCCTGCAAACAGAAAACAACAATTGCAAGGCAATATTCAAAATGCAGTCCTAAGAAGCATATAGATGTAGCATGCGTGCAAGTTTGACAGATTTAAACAAATACCGGGTGCCGGTGTGCTTACAGTGAACTACGGCGTGTGATGTGTCAGCATGTTCGGGTGGTTCAGAGCAGATGTAGCATGTGTGCAAGTTTTACAGATTTAAACAAATACCGGGTGCCGGTGTGCCTACAGTGAACTACGGCGTGTGATGCGTCAGCGTGTTTTGGTGGTTCAGAACAGATGTAGCATGTGTGCAAGTTTTACAGATTTAAACAAATACCGGGTGCCGGTGTGCCTACGGTGAACTACAACGTGTGATGCGTCAGCGTGTTCGGGTGGTTTAGTACAGTATAGCATGTGTGCGTGTTTCCAGACTCAAGCAAATACTGCGTACCAGTGTGTATGCAGTGAAATACAGTGTGCGCCGTGTGTTTGGGTGATTCAGGGCTAGTGCAGTGTGTGTGCATGTGTCAGTCTCAAGCAAATATCAGTTGTACGTATGTTTACAATCAACTACAGTATACAGGGTATCTGAGCTAAAGCAATTAAAGAGCACAACTAGCTACGACAGTTTTGTATCCTACATTGCAGAAAGTAAAGCAGAGAAAAGAGAGTTACCTCGGAAGCGCCGAAGGACAAGTGGGAGGTAGGCTCACGCAGTAATAGCTCAGGTGGCACGTGCCTGTCGAAACTCCTGAACTGGCGAAGTCCGTCAGGGGGCAGAACATGAATCGCCGGCCGGTAGGTCGCCGAGTCGAACGGGCGCTCGCTCAAAGGTAGGAGCTCGACCCCGGGATCCATCTCGTGATCCGGGGGAGTCCCACCCTGTGGAATGTCATCCGCCATGCCAAGAATGATGAGAAAATAGCTGGAGGGAGGAAAACCGGGCTAGAATATGGAAAGTCAACTCCCGAGAAGGTCGAAAATGACCGATAAGGCCAGGATGTGCAAAGGGTATGGAAATCAAGAGGAAAGCGAGGGGAACAAACCCCAAAAAGGTGGGAACGGAAAAAGAGGCACCGAAACAAAGATTTGTTCGGTTGAAAATGTCCGAAACGTGAAGAAAATCGCGAATCCGACACGAAACGGGCGTAGAACGCGAAGAAACAGAGAAAAGAGGAGAGGAAAACACTCTAGAGAGAGAGGGTGTGGAATTTCGGTGAAGGAGGAAGTGAGAAATAGGGTTTAGAAACCCTATTTTAAAACACCCATGGTGAAATGTCGAATTTGCCCCGACTCAGAAACTTTTTGCCGGTCGGCAACATTTTGTGCCGGCCGGCAGAATATTTTGCCGATTAAATTATTTTTCAGCCGGTGGACAGCCGGTGGCTTCCCCTCTCGGCCGGTGGTGTTCCCACAACCTTGTTTAGGCCATGTGAGTAGTTTTTGGTCTTCATAGCTCAAGAAAGTGCAAGAAAGTGTATCTCCGACGCTCAACCGGCCTCCGTTTTGACCTCGGACCGCGTCTTCTGTGCGTAGCACTCCAACTCATACAATGTTGTATCCTTTGGTATCCTTTTTTCCTTTTACAAGATCCAAAAGTTGCCCCGTGTGCGTTGCACGCGTTCATCGCACTATTTCGGTGCACTACATCGCGCTATCATGCGCCTCATAGGTGCATTGTTATGCACATACTACATGCGTTGTAACACGCACCCCTTGCATTGTCATGCACATCTCTCATGCATTGTCATTGAATTTTTATTACAAGCATAGTCATGTATTTCAATACATACGTCGCCTCGCGCATCGTTCGCGTCGCCGTGCATTCCCTTACCATGCATTGTCATGCCTTCTGAAACACGTGCGTTGTTACGCATTTAAGCTCATTTGCATCATTTTGCATTCCGTGTGGCATGCGTGTCACACTTGCTTCATTTTGCATCTTATGAGGCATACGTGTCTCATTTGTTTCATTTTCCATCTTATGAGGCATGCGTGTCTCATTTGTATCATTTTGCATCTTATGAGGCATGCGTGTCTCATTTGTTTCATTTTGCATCTTATGAGGCATGCGTGTCTCATTTGTTTCATTTTGCATCTTATGAGGCATGCGTGTCTCATTTGTTTCATTTTGCATCTTATGAGGCATGCGTGTCTCATTTGTATCATTTTGCATCTTATGAGGCATGCGTGTCTCATTTGTTTCATTTTGCATCTTATGAGGCATGCTGTCTCATTTGTATTATTTTGCATCTTATGAGGCATGCGTGCCTCATTTGTATTATTTCCCATCTTCATCGACATGTGTGTCTCATTTGCATTATTTTGCATCATGCCTCATTTTCATTGGCACGTGTGCCTCATTTTCATCGGCACGTGTGCCTCATTTTCATCGGCATGCGTGTCTCATTTCCATTGGCATGTGTGCCCCACTTTCATCGGCACGTGTGCCTCATTTTCATTGGCACGTGTGCCTCATCTTCATCGGCATGGGTGCCTCACTTTCATCGGCATGCATGTCTCATTTCCATTGGCATGTGTGCCCCATCTTCATTGGCACGTGTGCTCATTTTCAAAGGCATGTGTGCTCTCATTCTCATTGGCACGTGTGCCTCATTCCCATTGCCACGTGTGCCTCATTCCCATTGCCACGTGTGTCGTCATTTGCATTAGCATGCGTGCCTCATTTGCATTGTCTTACATTCCTTGCGACCTGCGTTGTCTGGCTTTCATTGGCATTATCATGCATGTTACTAACGACATTGTACCTGTTAAGCTTGTTTTCTTTGCAGGCACGATATTATATGTACGGTTCATTTGAGGCTGGAGCGACCAGACGAACCGCACAGGTATCGCCACGGTCTAGGAGACCTTAAATCCTTGGAAGGTGCAAAACCTTCGGCACATTGATGTGTGTAGTTCACTTGCATTGTTATGTATTTCTTGTGCAATCTCCACGGTCTAGGAGACCCTAAATCCTCTGAAAGTGCAATTCCTTCAGTGTTTGCCGTGCCCGAACGACTTTCGATAAGTTATATTATATATGTGTTTTAAAGTCGCGTGTTGTCGCGCATTCCATGCAACATGCATTTTATACATCATTTGCATTTCAAAAACAAACAAAAACACATGCATTGTCATGCATACATTTTTCATCCCGGTTCAGGAGACCCTAAATCCTCTGAAGGTGCAATTCCTTTGGTGTTTGTCGTGCCCGAACGACTTTCGGTGGTTTGGTAAAGCCACCTACCTATGTTTGCGGTGAGTTCTTAGAAGACCAACTGGGACGGTGGAAACTAGAGTTCGAATGGCTTATGCCTAGAACGCAAAGGTTCGGGAGTTCCGAGACTAAAGTCTGGTTTAAATACCCAGGGGTGTATCCTCGGCTTGAAATCTATATGGAAGCCCCATAGATTGAGGCAGGAGCCGTTGGTAAGATAGGGAAAGCTGCAATCATAGCCGTTGCATCATAGTGCATTGTCATGCATTTCCATTGTAGCTTGCATGCATTCATTGCATTTTTCCCAGTAGATCGCATCATACTGCATTGTCATGCATTTTGTAAATATCCATTCCATTGCATATTTGTAGATATTGCATTGTAGATTGCATGCATTCATTACATCACCTTCCATCTATGGCTTGCGCCTTTCCATATTGAGCTTGGTCTGGTATGTGCCCTTACTTTTCACGTTAAAGCACAGTTCTGCATGTGTACGCGCCTATTCCACGCTGGTATGTTGGTTTGAGGGTTGCGGCACCTTTTCTGTGTTAGACATGGCTCGTATGCGTACATGCCTTTCCTAGCCAAGATTTGGTTTGGCTTGCGTGCCATCTCCATTGTATCCATTTCCATCCCATTGCATATTTGTAAATATTGCATTGTAGATTGCATGCATTCATCGCATCACTTCCATTTATGGCTTGCGCCTTTCCATGTTGAGCTTGGTCTGGTATGTGCCCATATTTCTTGTATCGAAGCATAGTTCAATGGACCGTTCTATGTTAGACATGGCTTGTATGCGTACATGCCTTACCTAGGCAAGATTTGGTTTGGCCCGCGTGCTATATCCATTGCCACCTCCCCAGCATATCCACATATATATATTGCATTGTAGTGTAATTTTTGCATCCGGCATTAGGATCATTGTCCTTTCTCCAGCGGGTCGTTTCCCCACTTATGTCAATTCCCCCCAATACTTGTTCTTGTGTCTGTCTACGTTGCTCATAGTTCAGTTGACCGTTCTATGGTAGACAAACTTGTTACCTCCATCAATCTATTTGACATAGGTGTGGTCTCGAACCACTCGTGATTGGATCATGATTCAATTGCTTTGCATATAGTTTGCATTGTTTCAATTGCATTGCATTTTCATTTGCATTATTTATACATTATTTTGTATATATTACATATCATTTTGCATTCTTTTTTGCATTGTCTTGCATTTTGCCCCTGTCTTCGGGCGCATATCTTGTTTGTCTTGCATGTTTGTCTGAGTCTTCGGCCTTGTCAAAAATTGGTCGTCTCTGGGCTTTGACATTCACTCCCGTCATTGTTATGACTTTCGAGTTCTGTCAAAGAGGGACAACTGTAGACACCCCATTTTTGACCGTCCTCAAGACTTGGACGTCACCGTTTGAACACTCGGTGATCATCCATGTTTGTGTTCGTTTAGAGTTCCCGGAGGTCTCGGCTACACGCCCTGCCTCAGGATCTCCGAACTTGACCGTTTTGTGTCTGGTTTTGCACCAAACACTTGTGTTTTGCCTTGGAGGGGCAGGGAATGCCTTGTGAGGCATCCCCACACACCACCAGCCATGGCCAGAGGCCACCGGCTGGATTTTGTTTCCATCGGCAATCTATTTTGCCGGTCGGCACATTTTGTTGCCGGTCGACACTCCTTTTTGCCAAAATGGCATCTTTGGCCGGCCGACTACTGTGCATCTGCTTTTGCAGATATTTTATCACAGCTGTCTTGCATTTGGCTCCCCTCCATACACGTGTATGGAGGGATCTCTCTCTTTAGAAGCTTGTCCTGTAAGCTTTACAAGACAAAAGGCTCTATAAGAGAGAGTCTTCTCTCTTGGCTTGAGGGTTAGACACTTGAGACACCTTAGATATTTTTAGACAGCCATTTTTAGGGTTTTGAGTTCTAGGGTTAGAATCCATACACTTTCTATCTCTATATCTCCCTCTTGTGTGTGTTTAAGTGTGTTTGTGCCTTACTATTGCACACAAACACATAGTGTTTCACCTTCACTTAGCTACTGAGGTTCTAAGAGGTTGGTTTTGAAGTTTTGGAGCTGTTTTCAACCTAAAAGGAGCTGTTGGAGCATCATTGTTGAAGGGGTCTTCAAGGGTAAGAAACTAGCCCCTTTATTCCCCATTTTCGCATTACTTTTCTACCTGTCTTAAAATCATTTTTGAGCTTGGTGTATAATACCAAAAATTTCTGTTTTTAGGCCCTCTAAATTGTTTGTTTAGAGTGTTTTGTGGTTTGGAGGTGTTTGACGCCTCTTAGGCCTTGAAAGGCCCCATTTTGTGCTATTTTAAGCAAGTTTCGAGACTTTGGTGTTTGGGCCTCTTCACCACTGAAATCTTGAGGGATTTCAGTGGTGGAGATGGTGCCTTGAAGTCTCCAAAAGGGGAGGGCCACCCCCTCTCCGTGTTGTCCTTGAAAGGGACCCTTTTTGGCCTCTTGAGAGAGCATCGTGTTAGAGTGTGTATTGATCATGTCTTGGCTGTTTTCCATGCTTATTATGCCATGATATAACCTTGTTGTGTGTTGGTTTTGGTACACCATGCATGCTTAGCATACCTACCATGTAATGCCATGTTATTGCCTTAATATGCCTTAGGTTGTTAGCCTTTGTTCTAGCATGTTTTAGGCTTAGCCTTGTGAAGGTTTTGTGCTCATTTTGCCATGTTTAAGGTCTGTCCTAGGTTGTTTGGGTCGGATTTGGCATGCTTAGTATAGCTCCTTTGCATTCCGGCTTGTTGGCCCTAAGTGTATGAATGTATAGCATGACATTCTTGCATTGATTTAGTGGTTTGGAACTATCCACCATGTCATTTCAGTCCCCTTTGCATGCCTATATGTTTGTCTTGGATGCCTCTTTAATGCTTTGAAAACTTGTGTAGCATGTTCCATGTTTTGGCCATTGTACATGCCTTTGAATTTGAGCCACTTAGATGCCATCTAGGGGGTCCCCTTTGCATGGTCTAGGTCTACCTTGAACCTTTTTCAAGTCCTCTTAGCCTTGTGAGGGTTGGTTGGCTTGGTCTTGGTTCAAGCCTCTTTGACTTGCTTCAAGCACTTGGGCCATTTATTGCATGTTTAGTCTATTTTGTTTGCTTGGTTTGGTACCATCCTTACATGATTTTCAATGCTTACCTTGCATGCCATTAGTCCATTTTATGCCTCTTTCAAGTGTGCTTGAGAATTGCCTTTTTATGCTTTAGTGTTGGTCCTTGTGTGCATGCATGTTTGCATGTCATTTAGCCCTCATTTTATAGCACCATGGCCACTGTTTTAGGCCTATTTAGAGTTGCCTAAATCATGTATAAGTCCGCCTTTTCATCGGTTTGCACTACCTCATGTTTGCTTGTATGCTTGCATAAGTGTCTTGCCATACCATGTTACATCCTTAGCTTGCATGCCTAGGTTGCATGGCATCTTGCATGCATGCCTTGTTCCTTGACTTGGTGATAGGAATTGGGCCTTGGTTCGTTTGTTTGGTTTGCATTTCATTTTACATGAAAGTTGCACACTTGATTCTTTGGGCCGTCATGCATGGAAATGCGTGATTGGCGGTCCGAGAATCGAGACACATGTCCCTTTGAGTCATTAACATGATAAGAGACATGATTGGTGCTTATATGCCTTGAATTGTATTGCCATGCAAGTTTTGTCCTCTGCTGCTGTGAGTTGCAGGTTCTGCAGGCATTATTTGCCGACCGGCAGTATACATTGCCGACCGGCAGTATACATTGCCGACCGGCAGTAAATCACCAGCCGATGGATCCATTTTGTGCCCGTGGCCACAATTCACTGCCGGTGGTAATTCTACTCAGTCGGTGGTGATTCCCAGTATCCAGAGAAGCATCCTTGAGACTCTGGTAGTCTTCAGAGAGGCAGAGCAGCAAAAATAGAGGCAGACTATGCATGGCCGTGCACTTCCGAGCGGGACCCGAGCATGCGCTGCATCTGACTCTCCTCCCGAGGCGGTTTACTGCTTTTCCTAGCTTAATTAGTTGGTTAGCTGATTAGGAAATTTGTAATATTTAATTAGCTTGTGTAGTTAATTAATTTTTATTATTTATTTGGTCCCTCTGGGCGAGGGCAAATCTGTAATAAGTGTGTGTGAGTGGTGTGTATGTCTTCCAATCCCCACTTCTTCCTCCCCTTTTATTTACCTGCTTTGATGGTAGATTAGGACACGTTTAAATTAGCATACCTCATGTAATGCATGCGTGCATTCATACATTTGCTTTGCACGCACCGGGCTCGGCGCATCACGCTAACTGCATTTGTACTTCAAATTCAAATTAAATACGTGCATCAATTGACTGCATTTCATATGCCATGCTTAGGTTAGCCGGGCCCATTCTAGTAACATTTTGTATGTGTTGCATTAGGCACTTAACATGGACTTGGATCATGCATTGATTGCTAACATGTTCCTGTTTTTAGCATGGAGTACGATGTAAGTATTTATGCTTTAGCATCTCGCATGCGTGTGAATGTTAACATGATAGCATGCTTACCATGTGGCTAGATGCTTATGTTTTATAAACTATTTGAATGCCTGTGGGTGAAGGTTGGATTGTTTGAGTTGGAAAAACTTGTTGAAATCCGTATTTTAGCCTACTTGCGAGTAGCAAATTCCAAAACATTTTTCCAAAACAAACGGATATGCAATGCTTATTTCCAAATTAGGCAATTTAGTCAATACTTGTTTGCTGCGCGCATAACATAGTAACGCTAGGCTAACAATTGGTTTAAGAACACATAACGTTTTCAAAATCGGATATCATGGTTAGTAGAGGCCGGTCTTTGGACCGGGCGAAAGGGGGTGCTCATAGCTGACCTTCCCCGATCTTACCCAAGCTCCCGAGCCGAGACAACTCCGGTGATGACGGACATGTGGCCTTCGGCACCGAGTCAGGGTTTCCTAAATTCCCCCATAAAAAATATTTAGGTGGCGACTCTGTATCTGGCAAAGCAGTCCATGTTTGGCACTTCTTTGCTAAAATCTGTTTTCTCAAAATGATTTGCCAGATTTGGACTCTTTGGTTCAAGATTAAGAACCGCGACACAAATCGAGTCCGAACTGTAGTAGCGGGGGTCCCTCGCGGACGCGTCTACAGTGTAACTCCCTCAAAAAAATACATATACCCAACATTCAAGATGCCCATAGACATAAGAGAATAAGGCATATTTCTATTTATCAGAGTATTCATTGTAAAAGTATTACATGTTGACAACAAAAGTAAATGCCTAACGGGCTTGCAACTTTCCAAGGCAACACTTGGTTATAAAAAGAAGAGTACTAACTCAAAACACATTAAGCTCTCGGCTTGAATTTACTTGTAATACCAAGAAGATAACAACAAAAGATCTTCTAGCCTCTAAGCCTCCCAGGCTACGTCCTTGGAGGTGGCATATCACCTGAACCTGAAAATTATGTCCCATATAGGGTGAGCCAACGCCCAGTAAGGATATGCTAAACATAATATGAACATTAACTAAAACATTTGCATTTGATAAATGTTTAACTCATATAAACAAACATACATTTCTTTTCATTTCATTAACCAACCCAATTCATAGATATGGTTCTCTATTCATCCAGGCAATTCATAATGGGACTACAACTCATATCAACAATACTTCGATTATGATCAATTAATATGAGACTACAACTCACATAATTAACACTTCAACACTTCCATTTTAAATGAGACTACAACTCATAGAGTTAACACTTCAATACTTTAATCATCTACGTTATACAAACGTAATTAAGATTTCGGGACTTTCACCCTGGACACTCCGGCCAACTTATTTATCACTGCAGTCCACAAATCGGTTTAGGAGTACATCCCCTATCTCCTCCCAAACTGTGGAGTATATCCCTTTTCTCCTCCCAAACAATATACATATACAATGTATTTAAACACTTATCATATACAATGATCAAGCACAGTACATATTCAATGTATTATTTCATCCGTCATATTCAATGACACACCCAATTGATTAGTTTCAGTTTTCCCTAATCAACATACAGTGTCTACAACAATCAAGACTATCCTCCACTGATAGCCAAAGCAGTTATCTCTAAACAGATAATAAATTTATCAAACAGATATAATATGAGCATTTTCATGGGTGAGTGATTTATTTATCCGACTACACCATTCAATCTCATAAATTCCCAATTTCATGATTTCCAACTCAATTTCACTTTTCCCCAAATTAATTATTTAAATCAATTATTCAATATAATTTAGGCATTTTCCCTTCTTTTTCTCAACATTGACCCAAAGGTCCAAATACCATCAACAAACATCAACAACCTCATTTTAAGACCCAAATACATGTGTATAGTCCAAAGGAACAAAAAACCCCTCTTTACACATTTCAAGTTTTGAAACCCTAGCCCTCAACATTTCCCAAACCTCAACATTTCTTGAAAATGACTATATGTTTATGTCAAAAACCATAAATATGAGTAGTAATTCCTACCTCAAATTTCGGAGCTCAAAGGAGAAGAAGAAGAAGAAAACTCAAGATGCTCCAAACCCAATGATTTTCGTATCAAAACGGAGGCCTTGCAAAGCTCTAACACTTTAATGAAGGCATAAGGGTTGGGTTTCACTAAACCAAGATCAAAATGTAGAGAGAGAGAGAGAGAGAGAGAGAGAGAGTTTTAGAGAGAGGAGCTCTCAAATTAGGGTTTTTGGAAAGCTAGAGAGAGAGAGAAGGTCGAAAAGTGATTCAAAAAGGGCTTCTCTCGGACTGATATACATCACAGTCCGCTCGAGCGTGGAATGCCCCGCTCGAGCGTCAGACACAGACTCCCGCTCGAGCGTAAAAAGTGTCGCTCGAGCATCGAATGCACACTTCCAAAAGTTCTGCAGACGAAGGTCCCCGCTCGAGCGTGAAAGTGGACGCTCGAGCGTGAAAGTGGACGCTCAAGCGTTCGATGACCTGCAGAAAAATATACTAAGGGTTGAATAATCACGCTCGAGCGTCAAACTACCCGCTCGAGTGGAGGAGCAAATACAAAAGGGTCTGCTCGAGCGTAAAAATCCCCACTCGAGCTTGAAGGCCAAAATCTGGACATCAACTCTTGGTTTCTAAACACAACCAACTTGTTTCAAACCTGTCCAACACATCTCAAAATCAAGTACAAAGAATTAAAGGACGAAGATGCGAAATAGACACAACACACATCCATAGGACCGGGTCCGGAATACAATAAACACTGAAGGGAAAACCGGGATCGCTATAATACGAATCACCCCTTAAGGTTTTTAATTTCATAACAAATTGCCCCTTTTATTAATAAATCTTGAAGTCAATTAACAGTTTTTAATGATATTAAAAATATGTTTCAATTAATAATTTCGGTAATTTTATTATTGTATTAGAGAGCAATTATGATTTTCATTTTTTTAGTTAATTTTGTTAAATAAAAAATTCTTACAAGGGGATATTTGTAATTTTTGAAATAACAGGGAGCAATTTGTACTTTAAGCAAATCTCAGGGGATATATTTGTAATTTGCCCAATTGTATTTCAATTTTTTTAGTTTAAATATTTTATTTTATTTTGTAAATATTTTAAACTCCAGCAATGATTGGTCGCACTAAAAGTAGAGCTCTAAATAAAACTCAACTGAGCTAGCAGCTCAAAAAAAAAAAAAAAAAAAAAAAAAAGGCCAAAACATCACATCGTAATGGGGGCCACCCCCATTAGAGCTATTAGAGCTCACAAATTAGAGTTCCAAAATATTTTTGTTTAAACTCAAAACACAACTCCACACTCAAATCGTAACCAAACACAACTCAAAACTCAATTAAAAAATTATTTTCAAAACTCATAATCAAACACATAACTCGAAACTCCACACTACTTTCAAAACTTTACACTCAAATCGTAACCAAACATATAACAAAAAAAAATTTAAATATTTAAAAATATTTTTATAAAATGAAATAAAATATTTAAAATTAAAATTATATATTTAAAATAAATTTTGTTTTCAAATTTTTAATATTTTAAAAAATACAATAAAAAATGTATGAAATATAGTACACATTAAAATAAATAAATAAATATTTACAATATAAAATATTTATCCTAAAAAAATAAAAGTAAGAAATTTCTTAAATATTTAAAAAAAAGTAAATCGAAAAAAATTTGTAAGACAACACTCAAATCATGAATCTAAAAATAATTTTAAATAACAACATTAAAAAATAATTTTTGTAATTTTTTTTTAAATAGAGTTTTGAAAAGAGTTTTTCTTTTGAGTTTTGAAAATAGTTTTGAATTGAATTTTAAATTATGTGTTTAGTAATGAGTTTTAAAATTAATTTTTGAATTAAATTTTGAATTATGTATTTAATTATAAATTTTGAAAAGTGTTTTAAAAATTTTGAGTAAACCAAAGGCAGCAAAAGTTTGTCCAGTTGCTATCAGTTTGTTCACACTTAAGAATTTCTAGCAACGTAGTACATTTTTTTTTTTTTTTTTTTGTCATTTACTAATAAATCTGATACACAAAATTTAAAACTTTTTTAATCTCAAAACAAAATATTTATACCAATTAATTTTACATATTTTTAATTATTACTAAATTTATTTTTTTATTTATAAATTTAAAAATGTTGTTATATCCCACCACTGCGCGACTTCCATCAGAGGATCACCAGAGACTCAGCGGAATGTTTAATATCATCGGAAGTTCACTGGAGTGTTTGAACATCACTAGAAGTCGCTGGATTGTCCAGAATATTCACTGGAAGTTAAGAATATTGTCGGAAACTCACGAGAATGTCTAGAATATTATCCAAAAAAAAAGGTAAATTACAAATACAACTCCTGAGATTTGATTAAAATACGAATCGTCCCATATAGTTTTAAACATTACATTTCATCCCATGATGTTTCTAATTTCATAAAAAATCGTCCATTTTATTAATAAATTATCAAGTCAATTAACAGTTTTTAATGATATTAAAAAATATTTCAATTAATAATTTAGGTAATTTTATTATTGTATAGGAGAGCAATTACGAATTTTATTTTTTTTGTTAATTCTGTTAAATAAAAGGGGTAAATTACAAATAGACACCCTGAGATTTGATTAAAATACGAATCGCCCCTATGGTTTTGGAAATTACATTCCACCCCCTAATGTTTCTAATTTCATAACAAATCGCTTCTTTTATTAATAAATCATCAAATCAATTAACAAATTTTAATAATGTTAGAAATATGTTTCAATTAATAATTTAGGTAATTTTAGTATTGTATAGAAGAACAATTATGAATTTTATTTTTTTTAGTTAATTCTATTATGTAAAAAATACTAACAATGAGGTATTTGTAATATTCCAAACTACAAGAGGCAATCTGTACTTTAAGCAAACCATAGGGGGTATATTTGTAATTTACCCAAATTATGAATTTTATTTTTTTAGTTAATTATGCTAAATAAAAAATTCTAATAAGGGTGTATTTGTAATTTTTCAAATCACATGAGGCAATTTGTATTTTAAGCAAACCTCGGGGGTATATTTATAATTTACCCCAAAAAATAGAGAAATTATAGTGAAAAAACATAACAAAATGTGCTAAATATTGATAAATTGAAAGAGGAAAAAAAAAAAAAAAAAAAAAAAAAAAACAACAACAACAACAAATAGCAACAATGGGAAAAAAACATATACATATATATCTATATATATATATATATAGGTTTAACCAAATAATATCCAATATTGATCAAATTGAAAAATAAGTTTTGAAATTGTAAAATGTTATAGTTTCAAACTATGATTCTATTAAGTGTTTATTCTTATTAATCAAACTGGAAAACATGTTAAGAAATCGTAAAATTTTACAGTTCTAAATAAAGTTATGAACCTACAAAATTTTACAATTCTAAAGAATTATTCATTTTAGCACCAAAAAAACTGAAACTGTAAAATTTTACAGTTTTCACTGCCTGTAACTAAAACTCAAAAACAACTTATTCAGAACTTGAAAATTTTATCCATTAAAATAAAAAAATAAAAGTGTGTAGCAGAGAAAATGGTAGAAAAAATTAAGAGATCGAAGAAGAGAAACATATATAGAGAGAAGATTATACTCTGGCAACTATTTTTGGTTTAGATTTAGTTAGATCTCATGTAGATCTACTCAGATCTGATGTAGATCTGAGTAGATTTACATCTGATTTGAGTATATCTACTTATCTTTTTCACCAGAAATTCGTCTCCTTTGCTGTCGGCGAGAGTGAAGTAAGAAATCGGTGGTTGGTGGTTGGTGGTTGGTGGTTATCACGACCCAAACCCGCCCCTAAGGGTTTAGCATCGTAACTGGCCAGTAATCCGTGATTACCAAAGGCCTACTTAACAGCAATAACAATTAAACAATAAAGGGGGTCGGCGAAAGCCTGTACATATTAAAATATAATGTCCAAAGAGCTGTGGGGACTTGAATGAACAAACAACTTCTATATATATATATATATATATATCTATACCCATGCATACATAAGTCCAAGCCCATATCCAATATACACATAAAAGCTTAAGTCCAAAACATTCAAGACATGTGAAAGAATTAAATCCCAAGGCTAAAACATAGTATAAAACATTCACTTTGACATCATAGAACATTCAAAAGGATGGAATTAGATCCCTCAAAAGCCTTGACAATAACGGTTCAGAGCCTCATGCAGTGAGACATAATAGGTTGGCTTGACAAAAAGAAATAAGGTCGAAGCTGCTAACTCCGCTCTGGTGCCTGATCACCTACATGTATATATATATATACACAGTGAGCTAAAGCCCAGTGAATAACACATGTGTAAAGGGGTTAAGAATGAATGTCCTTTCAATATTTAAAACAGTCAATTGCATCGGTAGATCATTTGTTCGATCAATATCTCATATTCCATATCATATCTGTCATATAGGAATCATAGCAGTCATACGTGGTATATCCAATAGCAGAACAGTCCAGTAGGTCTTAAAAGACCGAATAGTGAATTGATGGCCGTCAAAACAATAAACAGTAGTTCCAACATTGGAACTAACAGAGATCTCTGTAACAGTAACAATAACAGTAACAGTCAGTTGCTATGGATGCCACAAGTACAGTTCGTAAAATAGGACAAACATTCATTTAGTAAATAATATCATTTTAGAAAGCAGTACAGTTAATCATTCAAAAAATAATTATAATTGAACATAGCTTTACAACATTGTTACTTACAGTGGACTCTGTGGAATCTGTGCTAAAATGCACTAACGACGCAGCATCCAGCCTAAACAAATAAATTCAAGCACAACAACTCAATTACATCCATGTCGGACTCAATCATTTCTATTTCTATTTGTTTCATTGTTTATTCGGTCAATTTCTATTCATTGATCACTTGTTCGGTTCTAATCAGTTGTAACTTTCATTCATTCACTTATGAGATGCAATGCACATGAAAAACACTTTTAAAATGATGCAAACAGAGGCCCGAAAGGTGGAAAAGATTAGCGAAAAACAAATTGGGGCTGTCCAAAAGGACTGCAAGTGCAGCGGTCCCAGCAGCACGTGCAGTGACCACCACTGCACCTGCAATTTAAGCAGAATACACCACACCACTGCCTTGTTTTCCGCACGTGCGGCAGTGCTGCAAAACAATCCGAAATTGCTCTGTTATAGCAGTGCATTCCTTTGCAAATTTTTCAACCTTATGACCATGCAACACAACTCAAAACCCTTGGCAATGACCTTGATTTACCCATTCCAACATTAAACACAAATTATGACTTTAATTCAACTCAAGTTTTCCCATGAAAACCAAGTAAAATTTTGAAATGAAATGTATAGACATGGATAAACATGTATGAGCTTAAAACTACAATTCTCTAAAACAATTCCCTTCAATTTTGAAAACCCATGCAAGAAAATACATGCATGATCATGAGGCTCAAGAATGATGCTATGCATTGTAAGTGTTAAAACGAAATCAATCCATCTAATTTCTTCTTTCTACGGTCATATGTTTCAAAAATTGACATATATACTCATAAACCTTGCCAAATAAAGCTTAAAAGTCTCAATTCCCGTGGAGGTTTCTCTTTAATAAAGGTTTATGCAAGAACAAGAATGTATGATCATAAATATTTATGAGGATTGCCATGCATGTATTGATTTCCAATCAAATCAACAAATCTTACGAATGAACTTATGAATTCCTTAAACACTCTTGAATTTCTTAAGTTGTGAGTACATTACTCCAAATTCATAAGATTAAAGAAAGGAGGTCTTACCTAGAGTGAACAATTTGAAAAGAATAGAGTGTAGTTGCAAGATTTCTCACGCTCTCTTTCCCTTACTTCTTCCTCTCTTCCTTCTCTAAGTTGAGTTCACATTCTCAAGTCTCTCCCGCTCTCTCTACATGTAGTGCACCAAGGCCACCAACTGTCTTTTTATTCTTGGTTTTAGTCTCTTGTATATTATATTTTTTAATCCAACTTATCTAGCATTGAACTAGCTTAATACCACTTAGGCTTAAATTAATTTGGGTAACAAACTAATTAAAATCAAACTCATTTAAATTAAATTAATCTCTAACATTTATGGCTTAAATCAAACTAATTTTAATTTTTCCAATGTGAATTAGGCTCTAATTTCATATTCTAACTTGTTAAAATTAGCGATTCAAACAGGTTTAATCCATAACTCTACATGTCTGCTTACAATGACAATACCATATACATATATCACACATGGCTCATATTCCACAAGTAGCACATAATCACACAATTAACACTAAGCACAAAATTATTGTAATTAATTTACGTAATTAAGGAGGTAGTTGTTACAGTGGTGAATCCTAATCATTGGTGGTCATTGGTCGCCCGTGATGATATATTAGAAGGAGAAAGAGAAGAAGCAAGGCGTGGCCGCCAATTGTCAAAAATAAAGAAGAGAAAGGCAAAAAAGAATGAATGCATAGAGAAGAATAAAAAAGAAAAATATGGAGTTGACTTTTAAGAGTATCCAAAAAGTTATAGGGCTAAATAAACTTCTCTTTTAAATAGGACTTTTATAGGTAATTTGCCCCTTTTTTATGTTATAAAATTTTTGTGTCATTTTTTTTTATCTCTTACATCTTATACATCAACCTTATATGTGTAAACTCGTTTCAGCAAAAAAAAATTCCAAAAATACAAACAAAAAAATTTATTTTGATTTTAAAAAAAAAACATTTTTTCACATTTCATAACAATTGCAGAAATCATTTGTTCACATTTTATAACAAAAAATCATTTTTTTTTTTAAATTTCCAATTGAATTTATAAATATTAAACACAAGTATCAATATACATTATTATAAACTAACCACCATTGCAACTGCCACCACCACAACAACCACCAGCATCATGCTACTGACACCACTACCACTACTACCACCACTACCGCTACCGCTACTACTACCATGCCAGTGCTGCCACCACTACCGTCGTTGTCACCACCATCACCACTACTTTATCACCATTATTATTGTTACCACAAACACCACCATTATTTTACTGCCAGTACCATCGCTACGACGACCGCCACCACCATGCCATCGCCACCACTTCCACCATCACTATCATACCATCACCACCACCACTACCATCGCCATCACAATATAAAAATTGAAATATATAATTTGAAAATAATAAAATTTAAATTTGATCTTGCACATATTGAACAACTTATTTTTAGTTCAATACTCAAATTTTTATCAAACAAGATTTCAACTTAAAAAATTCAACATTCAATTCTTAGATTTTAATTTTTAATTTTCAGCTTTATGTGCATCTACATAAGGGGAGTAACCAGTCAGTTTTTGGTTGAAAAAAAAAATCAGAATAATGATAAAATTTAGAAAAATTACATTAACACCCCCATGAGATTTCTATTTAATAGAGACCCCCTTTCATATTTGAAAAATTACACTTATCCTCATGTTAGATTAAAATGACATATTTGCATTACTTTACACATATAAAATAATACAAATATTTTGTTCATATCATTTCAAGAGAAATAACAATCATCTTCTTTGGTTTGACTCACATAAAAAGTTGAGTTTATTTTTTTTTTCATTTTTTAATTATTTTTACGGATTTTTCTAAATATTTTAAGTAATTTTTTACACATATAAAATAATACAAATATTTTGTTCATATCATTTCAAGAGAAATAACAATCATCTTCTTTGGTTTGACTCACATAAAAAGTTGAGTTTATTTTTTTTTTCATTTTTTAATTATTTTTACGGATTTTTCTAAATATTTTAAGTAATTTTTTATTTTTATTTTTATTTTTAGATACACCTAATCTAGATATACTTAAGAAGAATAATATTTTGTGATTTTTTTTTTTAAATTCACCAAATACAAATATATATATATAATATATAATTCAATATATTATCTTATTTTATTGTATTCAATGGATTTTTTTTAAAAATGTTTTTTGTACATATGTTATACTTTTTAAATATATCTAGATTAAATTGATCTAATCTAGATATAATGGTGCAAATAAAAATGAAAAAATTATATTCATATATAAAAATTTATACAAAAAATATCATAAAATATTGTGATAATAAAAAAATTATGGGTGTTTTGTTTTAAAGTGAAAGGTTAACATTAACTTATATCATTGTGTTTGAATATTTTATATAAAATTTATGTTTATATATCATCACTCAATGAGAATATGTTCAAATAGAATTTAATGATGGAAAGTTGTAGAATGTAGTCGTGATGATAGGAAGAAGAAATTGTAGGAAAAAAGGCAATGTAATAACCCAAGAAAATACACAATAAAGTGCATCAACCACTGCTATTTATGATAACAGAAGTAATTTTCCAACACTTGAATACATGATCATAAGATGTTTACAAAATAGTCCCACATGTAGATATACATTCAACGACTTCGGTACATGAATCTATAGCATGTAACACATCTATTCAAAATAAATAAATGCCCTCAAGGGCTACAAAGTCCAAGACTTAAGCTCGGTTACACAAAATGGTTGCTAGAATCCATACAAGTATAGCTCTTGGCTTGCAAAAAATTACCATCACAACAAAACAAGAGTCGTGTGCTCTCAACACATATATCCACGCACTTGGTTTGGCGGAATCACCACACCGTTTTCTGTACCAAAATCTCATAGGGTGAACATAAAGCCCAGTAGGAAATTCTTAACAAAGTATATACATATACAATTCTCATGAAATGGAATGTACATGTTATGCCATGCCTTTAAAAGAAAGTCTTATTTTCATCATTTAAAAACCATCATGCACAATGAAATCTTAAAATTTCAACAAAATTCAACAATTTAAATTAAGTTCAAAGGGGTGGTAAATACGACTCAATAATCCCTAGGTTGGTGTTTGCAAGTAGGCATAACTAGCACTATCAAAACCCCCACTTTACCAGTAGCTAACTGAAATGTCACGCCCCAAACTTGCCCCTAAAAGTTTGGGCATGACCTACACAGAAACGGACGCATAACCTGGTATACATATCATATGGGGCCTGAACGGAAGCATTTACCAATATAAATTAACATAAATAAAAGAACTGCATCCATTGAGCGACCACTATCATGCCAGGATCACAGACAGAACATAAGGCAAATAAACATACAGTGACGTGCACCAGAGAGTCAGTTATGTACATATATATATACAGACCCAGCCCTTAGAATTGGGCGTAAAACAACATGGACAGGCAAAGGAATTATATATACATCAACCTTAAGCAAACAATCAGAGTGTAAAATCAAAAGTTTAGCAAAAAGGCTGCCTTCACTTAAGTGCCTGGATACTCTAAGGTTGACAAAAGAGGCACGGATGCCATGGGTTAAAACTGACCTCCAGGTGGAGTGCCTACAGAAACAGACATAAGACAAAGTGAGTCAAGCTCAGTGAACAGTAGTACATAAACAATTTAAAGATTAACTTAATTTACTTACAATGTACACATTTTTCTAATTAGATAAGTAAATGCAAAAATCCTGTGGTTAGTTTGATTCTATACACATTTCAGAACAGTCTTGTTGGTTCATAACTTCATAGGTTGGCCCTTGGCCTGATGGGTTCACACATTCACAAATTAGCCCTTGGCTTAACTTAGATGCATAACTTCACAAATTGGCCCTCGGCCTTTGAGATTCATAGTTTCACAAGTTACAGATTCATACTTCACAAGTTGGCCCTCGGCCTCATAATTTCAGAATTCACAAGTTGGCCCTCGGCCTCAAAATTTCACAAATTCACAAAGTGGCCCTCGGCCTCATAAGTTCACAAATTCACAAAGTGGCCCTTGGCCTCATAAGTTCACAAATTCACAAAGTGGCCCTCGGCCTCATAAGTTCACAAATTATACCTTTCATATCTTCACAAATTATTTCTTTCATAAGTTCACAAGTTATTCCTTTCATATCTTCACAGATTATATCTTTCATAAGTTCACAAGTTATTCCTTTCATATCATCACAAATTATATCTTTCATAAGTTCACAAGTTATTCCTTTCATATCTTCACAAATTATATCTTTCATAAGTTCACAAGTTATTCCTTTCATATCTTCACAAATTATATCTTTCATAATTTCACATAACTGGGTGACCCATAAAGGGACCAAATTGGCTTTAAGCCCAGTTCTTGTATGTATGGACTCAAGAGGTGGTTCGCATTGCAGCACTTAGTTTCGTACTAGGAATCAATAGTTCTTGAAGACTGAACAATTCATATTATGTCATAGCATAAACGAAGTGAATAAACATAACATAATAATGCCAGGTTCATACGAATACCGTTCACAATGGTGCACATAAATTTCCCTTTATGATTCATTACATGTAGCCATAGTCATCTTACATATAACAAAGTATTAATAATAATTATTTACAGAAACACATGTGTCGTTACAGTACTATTCATGGGAATAGAACAATTCGCACCATAACGTGAGTCATATAACAATGTTATTGATATTCAATTCTTTGACGTATAAGGAAACCCATGGTTCTGTTCGATTTTCATTTCGTTAATCCATTTTAGGCAGATGTCTATGTCATAAAACATGTATCGAACTAAATAAGGCTGTAGGAGTCCAGGATAGGACGTTCAAAATATCATGTTCCCATTAAGCGGGGTTTATATTCATAATCCCTTCTTACCAACCAGTTGCATAATATTAATAATTCTTGTGCGGAGTTATAGGTAATTTACAGGTTATTATACCTTAAGGATAACCATTAACCATAACCAGAATGTAGAGTAGTTTCAGCGTCATACCGAAGTGCACATAATCTTTCAATGTTCTCACCGATCCCTAAACAACATAAATGCTTACAAAGAACAGTGCGTTAACAATAAGAATTATTTACGATAAGTAAACGTATGATTGCAGAACTACTACTCACAGTGATTGGTTCCCGGTGGTAATAGGACGATATCCTCGTCTCGACCTACAAGTACAGTGCACAACACATAATATGAGATTATACTCGCTCATTTACTTATTCTCTTTGATCATTCAATCAATTAGCCATGGTGGTACCAAGCTCATTATTTCTTAATAAGTTATACTCCATGTCACAGAAACAGGAGAAATCAATGGAAAATGGTTTAGGCGAAGAAATGGTATAAAATTAGTTGACAAAAAGTGAATAGTTGTCACTAATTTGGGCATAACTATTTTTGTATTCAGAATTTGGGAGTGAGACCACTTCCATTGGAAACTAGACTTCCGGGGCTTGATTTTAGGCTCAAGAATCACTCAAAACGGAGCCCCGAGGCAAAAGATATGCTTATTCACAGATGGCGGGACAAAGCTGTCTCCCGCACGTGCGGGAAACAGGGCCGCACGTGCGGCTCTGGGCAGTGTGTAGTCCGAAAATGGCTCTTCTTGCTCCAACACTTGGTTTTTCCATTTTTAAGCTTGGTTCTTAACATAAATCACTCAAAAACATGTAGAATTGCCCTATAACATGATAAACTAACATCAACCAAGTGTAATTTCATTTCAAACAATTCAATCTTTGTCTCAAAGTTCAAGATTAATGCTTAATCTTTCATGATCTTCAAGGTTCTTAAAAACACAACCCACAACCCACAAATTCATATGATTCTTGCATAATCTAAAGTTTATTTCATGATATCCATGAGCTTGAGCTCCACTCATAAACAAAATTAAAGAACTCAATTTCTAATTCCTCAAATTAGCTCAAGTAAATACATAGATAAACCTTAACCCCAAATGGGTTTAAATCTTCCAAGATCTCTATGATTTTACCAAATTGATACTTTAAACACAAGATTTCAAGATAGATTTTCATACCTAACTCAATCTTTGTCTACCTCTTAGCTCTCTTCAATTCCTCCACGTCCCATGGGTGATCTTCTTTCTTTCCTTCAATTCTCTTCCTTCATCTTCAAAGCCTCCATGGATGTTGAGAAAATTGACACTCTTCCCTCTCTCCCTTTCACGGTTTCCTCTCTCTCTCTTTAGATATTTTGTTTTTTGACTCCAAAAGTATGAGTTCACCACTTATATAACTCATACACACCTATATATTAATTATACAAGCTTTATCACAAATAAGGAGGGCCAAACACGCCCTTACGAATCGCGAAAAATTATATTTCAATTAAACTTTCCAGATGACTCTAAAAATTATGATGATCATAAATATGTCCCCTATTCTGGTTTCTGAAGCCTCTAAGGCCTTCAATTTGCAGTACAAAGTTAACCACCCAAACGCACATTAACAAATCAAACAAATTAGATTTCCAATTAGGTTTCCCAAATAGTTCTAAAAATTTTCATTAACACATCCAAGTCCTCAATTGTGATTTCTGAACCCGTAAAGGTCAGTAATTTCAATTTTACAGTCATGGCTCAACAAATAATTCCTCAATTTGAACACATATCAGTAAATCAAAATGCATTAACCCAATAGGCCGTAAAGGTAATCTCTAATACGGATTTTGGGGTCGTTACATGAAAGGCACGTGGTACCTCCTCCGTGCGTGTTTTCAATCTTTCACCTTGGACACTCAGGCCAACTTAATTAATTTCATCTACACCTCCTATCTGGACTTACCAACGTATTTACCCCAAAACATTTCAATAATATCTTATTTCACAACATTCCTTTCTCAATGCAAATGTTTTCAAATCTCAAATTCAAAATTTTTAACTACCAAATAAATTAAAATACCTATGCAACATATATCAATGCAATTATACTAGTCTTCCACTTGCAACATTTCCACACAATTCCTCGATTTCGATTCCCAATTTCCATTTCCCTTTTCAATGCAATCTCACAACATAAACATATAATAATTTATATCTATTCAAAAGTCGCAACACTTCTACATTTCATGCATCCTCAACAATTTAGTCATTTCGTGACTATATTCACATTTTTTAATAACAACTTCAAAATAACTATTTCATACATTCCGTGGGATTTTTTCATATATACATACAACAATAAGAATTTTCCAATCCTCCATTCATTCTAACACTTTATATAGCAAAATTATGAGTTTTCAATTTCTATCAAAAAAATTTCCAAATTTCTAGGTTTTTGCCAACTAGCTATTTCCTCATCTTTTTGAAAGAAAAGTCTCTCCAAAGCATCATTTCTTACAATGTAGTTCAAGCTCTCAAGAATTAAACCAAAAAAAAAAAAAAAAAAAGGAGAAGAAGAAGAAGTTGGAAACCCACTTTTAAAATCATGAGCCAAAATCAAAGTTTGTGTACTTCCCAAAACAGTTCCAAATCAACATAATCATGCAAAAATATAAATATAACTCTAAGAAAATCCCTACCTCAAGTTCTTGAAGGAAAAAGAGATGAAGGCCCCAAATCCAACAGTGTCGAAACCCGATCTCCACCGCACACAACGAAGCCCTCGCTTAGCTCTCCAAAATTAGTGAAGGATGTTGGGTCAAAACTCCAATGGATTGGAAGAAATCAAAAGTTTGTGGTGTTTGGTGGAAGTTTTTAGAAAGAATGGAGAGAAAAAGATAATTTTAGAGTGAGAGAGAGATGTGTAGAAGTGATATACACTCAGCCCAAAAAGAAAGAAAAAGCAAATTTTCAGATTCAGCTTTATCCCGCACATGCGACACCTCCATCCGCACGTACGGCTCTCACCTCCGCACATCCATATAAAGCAGAATGCACCATGGACACCTCCCTTTTCTTCGCACGTGCGGCCCAAGCCCCCGCACATGCGGTTCTACATCCCAGCCAGAAAATTTCCCAGCTCGACCCGTGACATCTCGGATCTAACCTCGCACCTTCCGAAATAAGTGAAACTCAGAATTGAAATAAATAAAAACGAGAATTTAGAGAATTTTTTTTTAAAAAACAACGAACCCAACAATTGACAAGACCTCACATTAAAACCCGACACTCTAATAAGAGTAAACCCAACATAACTCAAAGAGGATGAGGCGAATTATGTACCCGATCATCACAAGCAATATGGTCATTTAAAAAATTTTAAGGCATAACATTAGCAATTATGGGGCAATTTGTAATGAGATTACAAATCTTAAAGAGGGAAATATAATTTTTCAAATGTGAGGGAGGAATTTGTATTAAAAAGAAACTTCAAGGTGTGTCGTATAATTTACCATAAAATTTATAAATTTCAGTTATTAAAATCATAATTGTTTTTTACAACCACGTAATTATTTTTTGGAATTACATCTGATTTATACATAAAGAGGATAGAGTGCAGATAATGTATACATTTCAATTTTTAGCTTTAAAAAATTTATTTATATACATAAAGTTTATACCAATAATAAAAAAAAAAACCTCATAAAATTGTTTTTTTTTTTTAAAAAAAATAAATAATAAGTTGTTTTCATGCTCTTTTGTTTGGAAATGAATGCATACAATTTTATAACATCATTTTATACAAATTTTATGAAAATAATTTTACAGAACACATTTCATGTGCACAGTATGTAATATCCATATACATACAATTATTCATAAATCATGAAATTGTGTGTATTGGTTTAATATGATTTTTGTAATATGCATTCTGATTATATATTTTTGTAGCAATTAGCATAAGCATATATGCTGATTCTATAAATAATAATTTTTTTATTAAGTTGTAGCAAAATTTAAACATGTGTTTGTATGTCCAACTAATATTGCTCGGTGATCTCTCCACTATCCTCTCTTTTTTTTTTTTTTTTTTTTTTTTGTTGTCTTTCAGATAATGTAGACATTTCGAACTTATTAAGGGTATAATTTTGTGAAAAGAAAATGGTTAAGTAATAGATGAGCTTCTCTTGAAGATTGAAGATCAACTTGAATGATCTTTTCGTTCTAGATAGATATAGACACTTATGTTATCTAGTATACAGTAAATGGATGAAGAAAATTGTTATCTATCATAAATTTTTGTCTTAAAATTAACTTAAAAAAATAAGATATATGGTGTAAATTTTAAATTTATTTCATCTGCCATCATCAATGTTCAACATGGAGAACACTCTGTGCGCATTTGAATGACTTGTATCTATAAAATCATCCATGGGATTGTCGTATTCATCAGTTGGGATGCTATGAGAAGGCAACCGGCAGGCACCAGCAATACCCACCATGTGTCTGTTATGCTGTCCCATGAGGTTCTCTATGCCTTGCAGTTTTGTTGAAGCTGCAGTGCGTATTCCACGTCCCACGCGACGACATTCATGTTGGGCCTTTCAACACCATATTCTTTTAAACACTTCTCCACCGTTTCACCAAACATTCTCAATGAATTGGGACTGATCTTGCACACAAGCAAAGGATCAACAATATTTTCAGAGAAAAGATACGGATCATGAAAATTTTTTTATGAAACTGATCATGAAAAATTTATGACTCTTAGATTACCTTGATTAGTGTGTAGTGTTTTATTTTAAGTGTAATCCAAGGGTCATAAATTTTTCATGATCATTTTCATGAAAGTTTTTTCATGATACCTAGCATTGCTCATATTTTCAACCTGCCCTTTCTTTTGCCAAAAGAACCCCCATTCAGCTAAGTTTACTTCCTTCTCGGGAAACGAGTTAGTGATGGCCGGTCTTGCATAAAGCACTTTTAGGAGAACTACCACGAATGAGTAAACATTGGATTTCTACGTTAACTGTAGGCATCTAAAATATTCAGGATCAGGGTAACCAAAACTACCTTTTACACCGCTTAGGAGCAGAACCATGATTTTATAACCAGATAGGTGATGGGTCGTTACACACATTAAAAATAAACACTAAATTATACCAAATTCTTTTAGAAAAATGACAAATTCAGGTATCAATCCACAGGGACAAATGTGAAATTAGACTAATTCAATCGCTAAATTCCTATAGCGATCTAGGTTTTACCCCGACCTTGGTTGTGTTTTGAACTCGGGATCTGTGGTTGTGTGTTGTTGTCTGTATCTTGTTTCCATCATTTAATTCCTTGTATTTGAGTTGTGGGATGTGTTGGTTAAGTTTGGAACATGTTGGTTGTGAGTTGAAACAAATGGTTGCTGTCTAGGATTTTGCTTCTTCGCTCGAGCGAGGGTTTTTGTGCTCGAGCAAGCCTTGAGTATTTGCTTCTTCGCTCGAGTGAAGGTTCTTGCGCTTGAGCGAGCTTTGTGTGGTGTGTCTCTTCACTCAAGCGAGCACTCTTGCGCTCGAACGTGTGTCTGCGTCTCTGAAAGACCTGAAGATTGGTATTGTTCGCTCGAACGAGCTTTCTTGCGCTCGAGCGAGACCCATGTTTTGCGTTCCTTCGCTCGAGCGAGAACTCTTACGGTCGAGCGTGCGTCTGAGTGGTGGCAGACCTGAAGCTTCGCATTGTTCGCTCGAGCGACTCTTCTTGCGCTTGAGCGAGATATTTGTTGTGTTTGGTCACTCGAGCGACAACTCCTTTGCTCGAGCGAGCCTCACTTATATCAGTTCGCAGCAGCATGTTTTTACACCATTTTGAACCTCTTTTTCTTCCAAAACCCCAAATCAACAGCCTCTCTCTCTAAAATACCCCTTCTCTCTACAAATACTCTTGATCTAAGGTTATTCTACCCTACTCCCTTTGTTATAAAGCTAGAGCATCGCGTGGGCTATCCTTTGATCCGAAAAAGTGTGGATTTGGAGCGTCTTGAGTTTCTCTCTTCTTCTCCTTTGAGCTTCTCCATTTGAGGTAGGGATAATCTACTCCTTAATATGAGTTTTGACATAAACATTAGTTATTTTGTATAAATGGTGGGATTTGAGAAGTCTGAGTAAAGTTAGGGTTTGAGTTTGAAAGAGGGGTTTCTATTTTTGGGCTCCATTGTGTATGTGAGGTCTTGAAATGAGGTTATTTGTGTATAATTGATGAAATTGAACCTTAGGGTTGATGTTTGAGAAAATGGGGAAAAATGTCCTAATTGGGATTAAACAAATTATTTGTAGAGATAATGAAATCAATTATGGAAATATGAAATTGGTTTGGAAATCATGAAATTGGAGGAAATTGTGATTCAATGGTGTAGTTGGATTGATAAATCACTCACCTATGGAAAAGTCGATAAATTATCTGTTTGATAAATTTATTTATCTATTTAGAAATAACTGTTTTGGGCTATTGGTAGAGGATAGCCATGATTGTTGTAGAAACTGTATGATGATTAGGTAAATTGAAATTAATCAATTGGATTATGTCATTGAATATGACGGTTGGATGTAAACATTGCATATGTGATTGAATTGGTCATTGTATATGACAACCTGTTTAAATACATTGTATATGTATATTGTTTGGGAGGAGATAGGGGATGTACTCCATTGTTTGGGAGGAGATAGGGGATGGACTCCATGGATAATTAAGTTGGCCGGAGTGTCCAAGGTGAAAGTCCCGAAATCTTATATATATTTGGGTGCCGGTTCCCTCGGACGTAGTTCCATAAAATGCCAAGAAAATAGAAGTGTTGAATGATGTTTGTTACTGAAGTGTTGATATATGAGTTGTAGTCTCATTTTAAACTGTTTGAATAATATTGAACTATGTCAATGAATTGATTGGGACAAATAATGGGAAGTAGATTGATTATGATGTAAACGTTGATTGGTTTCGGAGGTGATGTAAATGATTTACTTGTGTTAAACATTTATTAGATGCTAATGTTTTAGTTAATTATTATATACTATTTAGCATATCTCTACTAGGCTTTGGCTCACCCTACTTGGGATACCATTTTTCAGATACAGGTGACATGCCGCCTCCAAGGTCTTACCTTGGAAGGTTTAAGGGATTGAGGACTCCATTTTGTTGATTTGCTTTTGAAGTTAAATGGAAAATCAAGCCGAGGGCTTTATCTGTAAAAGAGTTAGAACTCTTCTTTTGTTGTAACCAAGTGATGGCTTGGAAGGATGTAAGCCCGCAGGGCATTTACTTTGTTATTAGAAGTTAGAATTACATGCTATAGTTTTAGGGTGAACATCAAGGAAAATGTAATGCATATGATATCTATTGTAAAGGAGGCTCTGATGAATGAAAATATAATATTTCCCTTATGTTTGTGGATTCATGAATGATTACTGTATACTGTATTTTGAGGGCGTTACAACTTGGTATCAGAGCATATCGGGTTTGAATACTTCGGGTATGTGGGAAGTGGTTAGTACCACAATGGGTTTGTCTCGCTTGTTAGAGACTTAAGTGTAATGTTATGTGCTTCTATGATTACATGCTTATGTGACTATATGGGTATGGGATTTAATTTCTAGGATGTTGATCGCGTCCATAGGTTTCTTGGAGTCCTGTTACAAAGGCACTTGATCACTGCCGTTTCTTACTGGAACTCTAGCAACGCCACGGGGCAATTATTACCCAGAAATGAAATTCGTATGTGTTTATGTGATTGCGTTCTTAAGTGGAGTAAATTACAGTTGTCCATTGTATTAGGACACAAGTTTATTAGCTTCGGCACACTTGTGAATGTGCTAATTTCTTCTGTTACCTTTACTAGGATGTCAGGACGAGGCCGTGGTGGTAGGCGTTGTAGGCCTAGGAGGCAGGAGATGCCTATACCGGATGAAATTCCTGTGCAGGAGGAGGGTGTTGGTCAGGCCAATGTGGCCGAACCGGTTGGATAGCAGGCCATGGGCGCCTTAGCCCGTGAAATGGCCGGAGCATTGAGGGAGTCTATGGACATTCTCAGGGCTGAGAATCATGTATAGGCCCAAGTAACTGAGGCACGACCGTCTTTTCTGAAGAGGGAGTTCTTCCGGTCGAATCCGGATCAGTTTTTGGGAGATTCTAAGGAGCCACTGAAGGCTGACGAGTGGCTAGAGAAGATAACGATGACGTTTGAGATGCTTGGCATCGAAAATAGGGGCTTGTGAGTGACCTTGGCATCTTTCCAGCTGAAGAGAGACGCGGGTCAGTGGTGGAAATATGCTCGGGGGCACATTGGAGGGACTTGGGAGGCCTTTGTTGAAGCTTTCTAGGACAAACATTTACCAGCTACGGTGAGGGAGAAGTTGAGGGATCAATTCTCCAAGTTGGTGCAGCTGAACACCCTAGTGGCAGAGTTCGAGGCCACTTTTACTAGCTTGTCTAGGTTTGCACTAGAGTTGGTGGCGACTGAGGAACGTAGATTTTTGGAGTTTGAGAAGAGTTTGCGGACCGGGCTTACGTTTAGAGTTACCAGTTCCATGATTAGAGACTATGGGCACCTTGTGGAGGCTGCTATCCATCTTGAGGCCATTATGCGTGCAGAAGAGGAGAGGATGAGGGGCTCTAGGAGGAGTCAGGATGGCCAGGGGGATGGCAAGAGGCAGAGGGGTTCTAACCCTCAGCAGTCCCAGAGAGTGCATTCTAGATCTACCTTTCCAATACCGAGTTCGGGTTCTGGTAGAGGCGGTCAGGGAGACATCACCTGTTTCAAATGTGGTCAGTTGAGCCACAAGTCTCCACCTTGCCCACAGAAAGGAGGAGGGCAGCGAGCAGCTTTATCTTCGGCCCATTCTCAGGGCCAGAATCAGGGCAGAGGCCAGCCGCTCACTTGTTATCAGTGTGGGCAGGTGGGGCACCTGAAGAGGTTTTGCCCACAATTGGATGGCACATCTGGTGCGTCTGGTTCGAGGCAGACACAGAGTCACCAGCCAGCGCAGTCAGTTTAGGCCTTGAGGGCCAATCAAGGAGCCTCTTTGGCTCAGTCTGTGCAGTAATCTTATGCTCCGAGAGGTGAGCAGGTGGACCAGAGGCCTACGGAGCGCGTGTATGCTATTACAACGCCGGATCTTGTACCTGATCCATCAGTAGTGAGAGGTACGTTTTTGTTTTGCAACTTAGTTGCCAATGTGTTAATTGATACGGGTGCATCCTACTCTTTTATATCTTCTACATTTGCATCTATTTTGGGATTGGAGTTGGCACAATTAGCATCTCCTATTTGTGTGGTATCACCTATTGGGGGTGAGATGGTTTTGAAACAAGGGTGTCGGGGTTGTGATATAGAGGTCGCCGACCGCTGGCTTCCATTTTCTTTTGTATTGATGAATATGTCTGGGTTTGATGTGATTTTGGGTATGGACTGGTTATTGTCATACCGGGCTATTATAGATTGCTATCGTCAGAGGGTTACTGTATGTACCTTGAGCGGTGACTGTTTTCATTTCTTGAGAGAACGGGTTGGTAGAGTTTTACCACCGGTGTATGATCCGTGAGGACAGAGTGAGCTTAGTTGTCTTTTCACTAGCTTTATGAGTAGTGAGTGTGATGAGGTCCAGGCTGAGTTGCCAAGAGTGGTTTGTGAGTACTCAGACGTTTTTCCCGAGGATCTCGTTAGTTTACCACCCTATCGAGAGATCGAGTTCTCTATTGACTTAGTGCCTAGCACGACACCGATTTCCATGGCACCGTATCGTTTTGCCCCAGTCGAGTTGAGTGAGTTGAAGATTCAACTCCAAGAGTCGCTAGATAAGGGTTTTATTCGCCATAGTGCTTTGCCCTGGGGAGCACTGGCCTTCTTTGCTAAAAAGAAAGATGGGGCTTTGAGACTTTGCATTGATTACCAAAAGTTGAACCGAGTTACGGTTAAGAATAAGTACCCCATGCGTCGTATAGATGATCTGTTTGATCTGTTGAAAGGATCCCGTTGTTTCTCTAAGATAGACTTGAGATCGGGTTACCATCAGTTGAGGGTCAGGGAGGAAGATATCCCAAAGACGACATTCCGTACTGTAGCGCCTGACCTTCTTCGCACGCCCCCTTTTGGAGAGGCACGAATTGGTCTTACTACTATAGTTTGGACTCCTGTCACGGTTTTGAATCTAATCTCACAAAGTGCAATGCGAGACTGATAAACACCAAAGAGTCCAAATCTGGCAATCGATTTTGGAAAATCGGTTTTGAAACAAAAAGCGCCAAACATGGACTGCTTTGCTAGATTATAGAGTCGCCACCTAAATATTTTGTTTTTGAGAAATTTAGGAAACCCTAACTCGTGCCAAAGGACACGTGTCCGTCATCACTAAAGTTGCCTTGGCTCGAGAACTTAGGTATGAGAGGGGAAGGTCATACATGAGCACCCCCGCTCGCCCGATCAAAAGATCGGCCTCTACTAACATGATATGTTGGTTTATAGACACATGTGTTCTTATTCCAGTTATTAGCTAACTTACTATGTGATGCGCACAGTATACAAGTATAGACTCAATCACGAGAATTGGAACAAAACAACTCATGTTCATTTTTTAAAATGGTTTGAAAGTGCCACTCGCAAGTAGGCTAAAGCGCGGATTTGCCACCCTCAAATGAACTTTAAAACATGATGATTTGCCACTTCGCAAAGTGGGCTTAAAACTCACATTTGATGAATTGTTCCAATTCAGGCAATAAAGGCTTCATCCACAGGCATTCATGCAATTAATCATATAAGCACATAGCCTCATGGCAAGCATGCGATCATGGAAACAAACACACACATTCCTTGAAAATGCTTTGTTTTGCCTCTATTGCTCTCTGTTATAGCAAAAGCAGAAGTCTAGAAATGGGGGTGGCCGGTCGGCCACTTAAACTAGCTGACCGGCTAGTTAAGGTGGCCGACAGCCACATTTTGTGGCCGACCGGCCACTAGTGAATTTTTGTGCAAGTGTGTTCCTGTGTTGGAACAGAGGCAATCTAGAAGTTGGTGCAATTTTTAGAGATCAAATGAGTGCAAATAGAGGCATCCGATGGCAAGGCAAGGGCATTTTCGGGTGA
Organism: Camellia sinensis; assembly: GCF_055761805.1. Lineage (NCBI taxonomy): Eukaryota > Viridiplantae > Streptophyta > Magnoliopsida > Ericales > Theaceae > Camellia > Camellia sinensis. Next base: position 213,960,984 of record NC_138961.1, on the reverse strand, counting down.
CGCAACCGAGCATGCATGCATCCCTCGTCCCTCGAGGCCATTTAAATCCCTTTACTAGTTAGTTAGCGTAGCTAATTATTCAATTTGTTTTTTAATAGTTAATTAGCTTAGCATGGCTTGTTATTCAATTGTGTTGTAATAATTAGTTAACTAGTATAGTTAATTAATTCGTTTTGTAATAATTAGCTTAGCTTAGCACAGTGTAGCTTAGCTTAGCTTATTCATTCCGACCCTCCTTTGTGAGGGCGTAATGTTGTAATAGGTGTGCGTGCATGTGTGTATGTCTTCCAACCCCACATCTTTGTCCCTTTTATTTATCCGTTTTTGATGGTTAGATTAGGGATCATGTTTCGATTAGCATACCTTATGCTTGCATGTTTGCATCATTCATTTGCCATACATGCACCGAGGCTCGACGCATTATTCAAACTGCATTGCAAATTTCAATACACTTCTTTGAATACGTGTTTCAAAGCATGCTATCAAAGTGTTGCAAATCAAATGCCATATTAGTAGTCGAGCCTATTAATTGCATTATTGCATGTGTTGCATTAGGCATCTAACATAGTTAGGTTCATGCATTGTTTTTAACTAGCTTTTGTTTTGGCTTAGAGTACTCGGTAAGCTTTTACGCTTTAGCATATTTGCATAAGTGTGAATGTTGCCATGATAGCATGCTTACCATAAGGCTATGTGCTTACTTGATAAACTGCATGAATCCCTGTGGATGAAGGCTTGATTGTTTGAATTGGAACAATTCAACGAATTTATGTTTTAAGCCCACTTTGCGAAGTGACAAATCATGTTTTAAGCCCACTTGAGGTGGCAAATCCGCATTTCTAAGCCCACTTTAGGGTGGCAACTTTAAACCATTTTTTGAAAAACAAACATGAGTTGAGTTGTTCAAATTCTTGCAATTTTAGTCTATACCTTCTTGTGTGCGTCACATAGTAATGTTAGCCAATAACCGGAATAAGAACACATAAGGTTTATAAAAGAACATATCATGATTAGTAGAGGCCAATCTTTTGATCGGGCGAGCGGGGGTACTCATTTCAAGACCTTCCCTTCTCGTACCTAAGTTCCCATGCAGAGGCAACTTTGGTGATGACAGACACGTGGCCTTTGGCACGAGTCAGGGTTTCCTAAATTTCCCAAAAAATAAAATATTTTGGTGGCGACTCTGTAATCTGGCAAAGCAGTCCAGTTTTGGCATTATTTGATTCAAAATTGATTTTCCAAAATGATTTGCCGGATTAGACTCTTTGGTGTTTATCAGTTTCACATTACATTTGTAAAACTAGATTCAAAACCGTGACAAGAGTCCAAACTGTAGGACCAATTCGAGCTCTCCAAAAGGGGGACGCGAAAAAGTTGAGCTACACTGGCATAGCGGCGGGCTCTACTAGGGCATCATTAGGATTTTCTAGGGCATCGAGGAGTAGTAGTGGAGGTGGCAAGTGAGCGGCGGAAGCTGAACCTCATTAGATTCGGGTGGGCATGTCCTTTGGGCTTTTATGAGCGTAGTGATGAGGTTGGTGAAAGGGAGGGCCCATGTAGAACTGCCCGGGTGTTGCGCACTTTGACTTCATTAAGGATTCGGTGCATCTGGTTGTAGATCAAAGTAGGGATGTCAACCCAAAACCCGAAGTCAAATCAGTGCAAGGCACGGAGGAAGTCCCCTTGCAGCTCTTCCTTGTGGCCAAGAGGGATGACATTTTTTTTTAGAACCACATCGAGGAAGAGAAGGTTGCATGGTAAGTTAGCCCGCCGGATGTTAGTACGGTTGTCATCATCCTGTCGCCCCTCATAAAATTCAGTTACTAGTGCCAGGATGGTGAGTTCTAGAGTGAATACCAGGAACTGTTCTCCATTGGTAGTGTCCATGGAACAATTGAGGACCTCGGTAATGGAAGCTGGTGTGATGGCTAACTCCACCCCGTCAACAAGGGACAAAAAAGCTTCTGGGGCCTCGTCACTGGTGTACATATTTTGATAAAAGACTCACACAATGCAAGGATACGCCGGTTCAGTGATGGTGCAGACGCCCAAGAGGCCCCGGTCTTCAACTTGCCAAACACTCCACTCAGTGGGTTGATGGCGTCGGAAGTATCCCACATCAAATGATGTAACACAGGCAACAGGCTTGTTGGCCCAAGTGTCGGTTGGCACATCCCGAAAAGCAATGTTGGCATTACGAGGCCGTTTGGGTGCTCGGCGGGATGATGAAGGCATATCTGCACAAAATAATTCAACCAACACAACCAAAAATGTGGAACCATTATATTAGAACGCATCAAACATCACATGCATGCATAAATCATGCAAATCCTCATTGCCATCTCACCACTGGATTACCATTTTATTTATTTATTTATTTTAAATAATTAAAACCAAGTACTTTTTTTTTTTTTTTGGGTGCTATATGAACAATGAACAAAATAGAAACTACAAAAAAGTAAAACTAAGATCAATGAAACTAAAATACAAGATTGAAAGAACAACAACACAAATCTAAAGCAAAAGGAGTTACCTTGAAAGAGTGAAGAAAGAGAGAAAGAAGGGAGATTCACCCGAAAAAAATGGCTGCCGGAAAGTCGTCGGCCAGAAAATATGTTAATACACCGGTGGAAGGTGGTTTTGAGAAAAAGGTGGGGTGAAAGGTGAAGGAAGAAGGAAGAAGAAGTTGGTTATTGTGGGATATGATGAGTGTGTGGGTTTGTGGGGTAAAGAGAGAAAGAGAGAAAACAAAGAAGATGATGAGAGGTAGAGAGAGAGAGAGAGAGAGAGAGAGAGAGAGTTGAGAAAATGATGTTCAAAAAGGGTGTTTGGGTTTGGTTTAAAGTTTTTTTTTTTGAATAAAATAAAGAAAGAAAGAAAAATATATATATATATATATGCACGATTTTTTTTTCTTTTTTGTTTAGATGAAACCTACAGTTTGATTTATTTATTTATTTATTTTTTTAATAAGTTCGCTCGTGCACCCATGTGGGCCGCATGAGTGCTGAATTAAGGAACATTCCAGGGATGGAATTGGGCCGCTCCTGCGACTCTTGCACAGAATGCTTTTGGGCTGGGCTACTCGTGCGCCCAATGGGGCTGCACGAGTGCTGAATTTAGGCCGCTCCAGTGGCGTAATTCGGTTGCTCCTGTAACTCGAAAGCAGAATCATTGTGGGCTAGGCCGCTCATGTGCTCATGCCCTTCCATTCGTGCGCTCTAATCGGGACTTCCACTCGTGCGCCCACGTGGGCCATACGTACAGTTGCTGCAATTTTTTTATTTTATTTTAAAACCCAAGTACAACCAATTTTTATTTTATTTTATTTTTATTTTCAATAAAAAAACCATTCACAATTCAAATAAAAAGTTAAACCATTTCTACCTTCAATGCGCATTTGAAATAAAGAATAGAACATTGAAAATATCAAAATGCGCAACAAAAGTATGATCTTCACGTGAAAACCATAGGTACTACTTTTCTCCCTAACAGTGTGTGTAACTTTCCCTATTCTCCAACAAGGTGACAGACTAGGTTGATTCGGTGTCCAGAGTCGAGGCGCATAAAGCTTACTCGACCTATGGGGCTACCATACAGAGTTCAAGTCGAGGTGGTTTTGAAGCAATCTTCACACCCCTGCGTATTTAAACCAGACTCTAGTCTCGGAAATTCCAAACCTGTGTTCTAGGCTTTGCCATTCGAACTCTAGTTTCCACCGTCTGAGTTGTTCTCCTAGGAACTCACTACAAACATAGTTAGGTGGCTATATCAGACCGTCAGATGCCATTCGGGCATGGCTAACACCAAAGAAATTACACCTTTAGAGAAATTAAAGTCTCCCAGACTCAAAGTAATCACTATGGAAGATATATTGGGTCCGTCAAATGACAACCTCAATCATCTCCCTTTTCTCAATACCGTCCACATAATGTTTCAATCTTTGGCCATTGACCTTGAAGGTCATATTATCTTGTGGATTTTTAATTTCAACAGCCCTATGTGGAAAGACTTCTATAACCTCATATGGGCTATCCCATTGAGACCGGAGTTTACCCGGGAACAACCGCAATTTGGCATTAAACAACCACACTTTTTGGTGAGGCTCGAAGGATTTACGAGAAATATGTTTATCATGAAATGCCTTAGTCCTAGCCTTGTAAATTTTAGAGCTCTCATACGCATCATTGCAGAGCTCCTCTAACTCAATAAGTTAGAGCTTCCGGTGGTCACCAGCTTTGGCCATATCAAAATTGAACTTCTTAATGGCCCACAAAGCCCGGTGTTCTAACTCAACTGGTAGATGACACGGTTTTCCGAACACAATCCTATATGGAGACATCCCGATGGGTGTCTTATATGCAGTGCGATAGGCCCAAAGTGCATCAACTAACCTAGTGGACCAATCTTTCCTATCGGGCCTCACAGTTTTCTCGAGGATGTGTTTAACCTCCTATTAGAAACCTTTACCTGACCACTAGTCTGGGATGGTAGGCAATGCCAACTTTGTGCGTGATCATGTATTTGCGCACTAATGCCTCAAAGAATCAATTGCAAAAATGTTTGCCACTGTCACTAATTATGGCATGTGGAAACCCAAAACGACAAAAAATAGTCTCATGGAGGAATTTAACCACAACCTTGTGGTCATTCGTTCTGGTTGCCACTACCTCCACCCACTTAGAGACATAGTCCACAGCCACCAAAATGTGTTCAAAGCCAAAAGATGGTGGAAAGGGACCCATAAAGTCGATGCCCCAAACATAAAAAATCTTAACAATTAAAATGGGGGTCTTCGGCATCATATCTCGCCGTGACATAAGGCCCATGCGTTGACAATGCTCGCAAGGTCTACAGAAGTTATGGACATCTTTGAAGATAGAGGGCCAGTAAAGCCCACATTATAAAACCTTGTGGCCGCTTTCTACCCACTGAAATGGCCGCCACATGCATGAGAGTGACAAAAGGTGATAATGCTATGGGTTTCACTCTCAGGCACAACGCCGAATCACTTGATCAGCACAATACTTAAACAATTCTAGGTCTTTCCAGAAATAATGCTTGGCTTGTGAAAAAAATCAGTCTTTGTCTTACTTAGACCAAGTTTTCAGTATTTGACCAACTACCAAGTGTATCTCGGCTTTTTCGTGCTCCCTTTTGAAAGTTTGAAAAGAAAGCCCTATAGTTCAGACTCCCGCAGTTATGAATCTAATCTCACAAGTGCAATGTGAAACTGATAAACACCAAAGAGTCCACATCCGGCAAATCTTTCGAAAAATTGATTTAAGGATAAAAAAATGTCAGAAATGGATTGCTTTGCCAGATACAGAGTCGCCACCTAAATATTTTATTTTGGAAAAATTTAGAAAACCCATGACTCGTGCCAAAGGCCATGTATCTGGCATCACCAAAGTTGCCTCGGCTCAGGAACTTAGGTACGAGAGGGGAAGGTCATGGATTGAGCACCCCCCGCTCGCCCAATCAAAGATCGGCCTTTACTAATCACATGATATGATTTTTTATAAACATTATGTGCTCTTATTCCGGTTATTAAACTAGCATTACTATGTGATGAGCACAAGACAGTATAGACTAGTTTGCAAGACTTGGAATGATTCAACTCATGTTTGTTTGCGAAAATGGTTTGAATTTGCCACCTTAAGTAGGCTTAAAGTTTGCGGATTTGCCACCAAACATAGTGGGCTTAAAACATGATTTGCCACTTAACAAAGTGGGCTTAAAACGCATATTCATTGAATCGTTCCAATTCAAACAACAAGCCTTCATCCACAGGCATTCAAGCAGTTTAGCATTTAAGCACATAGCCTCATGGCAAGCATGCTAATCATGGCAATCACTCACACTCATGCACATATGCTAAAGCATAAAAACTCACCTAGTACTCCAAGCTAAGAAAATATGAGTTAGAAAACTATACATGATTCCTAACTATACAAAATGTCTAACGCAGCACATGCGATAATGCAATTAATAGGCTCGGCTACTAATATGGCATATGGATCAATTTGATAACATGCGATTAAACACGTATTCAAAGAATTATTGAAATTGCAATGCAGTTCGAATGATGCGCCGAGCCTCGGTGCATGCAATACGAATGAATGGATGCAAGCATAAGGCATGCTAATTTGAAACATGATGCTTCTAATCTAACCATCGAAAGCAGTTAAGTAAAAGGGAGAAGGACGTGGGGTTGGAAGACATGCACACACGCACGCACACTTATTACAACATTATGCCCTCGCGAATGAGGGTCCGAACGAAACTAACTAAGCTACACTACTTAACTAATTATTACAACACTTGAAATGAATTAACTAACTATTCTAAGCTAATTAGTTAAAACAATTAAATAATTAACTATCTAAGCTAATTACATATTAGAAAGCAAACTAACTAGCTAAATACTTAACTAATTAATTACAAAGCAACTAAGCTAATTAATTACAATATGAATTAATCAACTGCTCTACTTAAATAATTACAACATTAATTATTTAGCTACAACTAATTAACTAATCAATTTGAACAAATGGTCTCGCGAGGCGAGGATGCCTAATGCATGCTCGGTTTCCACCTGAAGAATGCCCGCTGCTTTGCTTCCAATTGCCTCTATTACACACCCTATGCACTGGTCCTCCTTCTCCAGATCCACTCTACTTTGCTTGACAAGATTTCTGCCAAATTTTCATTGGTGGCCGGCAGGCCAGAAGTGTTGGCCGACCGGCCACCAGCAAGGGGTGCCGTCCAATAGTGATGGCCTGCCGGCTAGTGGCAGTGGCCAACCGGCTACCAGCAAGGGGTGTCGTCCAACAGTGATGGCCTGCCGGCCAGTGGTAGTGGCCGACTGGCCAATGATGATGCACCTTTTCTTGTTGCAACAGAGAGCAAACAGGGCAAAGAAGAGGCATTTTCACAGGTTGTTTGTACTATGTATCACCCCTTATCATTAACACAAGCTCAAAGAAGTGATACATTTGGCCCTCAAACCATCAATCAAGCAATTTCTATGCATGATGGCTAAGGGACCAATTTGTACAAGTTCAATAAGTGCAAAACAAGACTCAAATGCCATCACTCTATCATGCATGATCAAGGCCAATGGAGACCTAAGAAAGTGGCACATTTCATCACTATTGAGTATGAAATGTCCCATTTTTTTGTGTTCAAATTAACATCCGATTCGAACATTTGCAATACAACACAAAGAATGCTTATCTTGCACTTTTACTTTCCAATTTTGTTTACACATTTTAGTTACCAAAGCATCCCTTAATCAATTTGTTCATTTGGTGAGTGTCCTCTAAGATGAAAGGAGTGTCAACCAAGGGATAATGTAAGGCAAGAGAGAGATCATGCCGTTGATAATGAACCCTCAAAGAGGATTAAACCGTTAAGCATGACCTCAATCTCAAGCTTAAAGGATCCCAAGCTTGAAACAACCCTCAAAAGCAAATGAAAGAGTGAAGCAAAGAGGGAGGTTGCAGAGTTTATAGTGCTGAAATAGAGTGAAAAACAACACCAAAAGGTGCTATTAACTCAAACAAGAGTTGTCTAAGACCTTAAAACACCAACTTGTGAGGACTATTGCACTACAACCATGCAAAACAAGGCTCAAATGAACTAACCAGCCCAAAATAGAGCTAAAGTAGGCTATTTCAGAGGCTAAAACATGCTGGACTTGAGCTAAGTTAAGCTAGAAAAACATGCTAACATATGGAGTTAGTTAGGCATGCAAACAAGACACAAGGAGCAGAGGCTAACCCCTCCAAATTTGGAGTTCAAAATGAGATTTTTGCCACTAGAAAACCTCTGAAATTTAGTGGTTAAAAGGCCCAAAAAAAGTTGGTTTGAAAGTGGTGAACAAAGGTACAAAAGCTTTACAAGCAAAGAAGTAAGAAGGGTGAACCACCCCCTAACTGAAAATGGCCTGAAACCACCACCTTTAGGCCACAAAAACAAAGTTTTTTATAGTTCAAAACCAGCCCAAAAAATAGTTGAAAAGATAGCAAAGCAAGTATGCAAAACAAGTATAAAAGGAGAGTGTTATACCTCTTGAAGGGAAGACACAAATGAGGCAATAGATCAAGCCAAGACCACCTTCTAAAGCTCAAAAAGGGTCCCAAGAAACCTCAGCCCAAAGATAAGAAACTTTGGTTAAGGGTTGATAGGTAAACTTAAAGTGTATCTACACTTGTATGCACAAAAGTTCCAGAGAGAGAGAGAAATATAGAGAGAGAGAGAGAAAGAGAGAATTTTGAGCCAAAATTTTCTCCCCTTTGCAATGGGGGAGAAGGTCCCATATTTATAGAAAAACAAGCTTTTGGTTGAGTTATATCAGTCCATACACGTGTATGGTGATCAAGCCCATTGTGCCAACAGTTGGAACAACTATCAAGAAAATATCCGTAAAAAGGCATCAATGGCTGGCTGGCCACATTAACCAGTGATGGTCGGTAGGCCACTTGGGTGGCCAGCAACCACCAAGGGTTGCAAGCTTGAAGATGTTGGTCCAAAACAGGGCATATAGAGGATGTGGTTTAAAGGTTTAAAGACAGGGCATTCCACCGAGGACTTCGGGCACCAAAACGAGCACAAATAGACACAATCATCGAGTGCACAAACGATGGCGTCCAAGTCTTGAGGACGTTCAAAAATGGGGTGTCTACACCAAGTAATTCACTATATGAGAAAACCACCAGAGGGTCACGTGTGAAACCGTAAGAAATTGCTTGTCTGGAAAAGAGTCGTTCAAGGCTAAGGGATCACTCGTGTGCTCAATAAAGATGCAGGATAGATGATCCGCAACTACATTCTCAGATCCCTTCATGTCCCAGATTTCTAGGTCGAACTCCTAAAGGAGTAAAATCCACCTAATCAATCTAGGTTTAGTCTCTTTCTTTGATAGTAAATACCGCAAAGCGGCATGATCAGTGAAGACGATGACCTTGGAACCTAGGACATAGGATCAGAATTTATCTAGGGCAAAGACAATAGCTAGTAACTCTTTCTCAGTGGTAATGTAGTTTAATTGAGCATCAGAAAGAGTACGACTAGCATAGGATATGACATGGGACACTTTATTCACCCTTTGGCCCAAGACGGCACTGAGGGCATAATCAGATGCATCACACATGATTTTGAAAGGAAAGGACCACTCAGGAGATTGCATGATAGGGGCAGTAGAAAGGGCCGCTCGCAATGTTTCAAAGGCTTTAAGACAAGCCTCATCAAAGACAAAAGGTGCGTCCTTAGCAAGTAAACTACACAAAGGACGGGATATTTTACTAAAATCTTTGATGAATTGACGGTAAAAACCTGCGTGCCCTAGGAAAGACCTAACTTGACGCACAAAATTGGGTGGAGGAAGGCCTGCAATGAGGTCAACCTTAGCTTTGTCAGCCTCTATACCTTGAGGGGACACAATATGTCCCAACACTATCCCCTCGCGAATCATAAAATGACTCTTCTCCCAACTCAAAATCAGATTTTTCTCCACACAACGAATAAGGACTTTTGTTAAGTTTAGGAGACATTCCTCAAAAGACGGCCCAAATACGGAGAAGTCATCCATGAAAACCTCTAAAAATTTCTCTACCATGTCAGAGAAAATAGCCATCATACACTGTTGAAAAGTCGCCGGTGCATTACATAGCCCAAAAGGCATGCGCCTATAAGCAAAAGTTCCAAAAGGGCAAGTGAGTGTGGTCTTTTCCTAGTCAGTACGGTACACCGAGACTTGATTATACCCTGAGTAGCCATCAAGAAAACAATAAAAACCTTGCCCCGCTAACCTGTCAAGAATTTTATCAATAAATGGCAAAGGAAAATGGTCCTTCCTAGTCATAGAATTCAATCTCCTATAATTAATGCACACTCACCACCCAGTAGTGGTTCGTGTGGGGACCAACTCTCCTCGCTCATTCTTAACAACAATGACGCTCGATTTCTTGGGCACCACTTGTGTGGGACTCACCCACTTGCTATCCGAGATAGGGTATATAATACCCGCATCTAACAGTTTCAACACTTCCTTTTTCACCACCTCTTTTATATTAGGATTAAGCATCCATTGCATTTCACAGGAAGATTTGGTGTCCTTCTTTAGATGTATATAATGCATGCACACGGAGGGATCTATCCCTCTCAAATCAGCCACTGATCACCCTGTAACACTCTGATGTGCCACGAGAACACTCATTAACTAACTCTCCTGCTCTGCAGTCAAGTCAGATGCAATGATGACTGGTAAAGTATCCTGGGGCCCTAAAAATGCATACTTGAGTGTGGCCGGGAGTGGCTTCAACTCAAGTGTAAGTGGTGTGACCAAAGATAGTATGGCGGGCTCTCTCGACAGAGGAGGAAGTGACTCAAACCGGGCTTTCCACGAAGGAAATCCGGTGTAGAAGAAGCATTAAGCAAGGCATTCACCTCATCAACCGACCCGTCAATATCAAAATTTTCATACCCAAAATGAGCTAGACAAGCCTCTAGAGGGTCCTTTACAAGAATGGAGGGCAAAGCTTCCTCCACAATCCCATCCACAACATCCACAAATAAGCACTCCTCTCTCTCATGGGGTTGTGGGGATGTTTGGAAAACATTAAGTTTCACTTGCATTGTTACCAAATGAAACTTCCATGACCCCAGTATGACAATTTATGCATGCATTGGCCGTAACCAAGAAAGGTCGACCTAAGATCACCAGGATTTGTTTTCTAGAACTAGCTACCGGTTCCATATCTAAAACCAAAAAGTCAACAGGAAAGTAAAACCTATCGAGCTTCACTAGCACATCCTTAATCATGCCATATGGCACTTTGAGGGATCAATCAGCCAACTAAAGAGTAACAGTAGTGGGCTTCAACTCGCCAAGCCCAAATTCTTCGCACACAGAGTACGGAAAAAAATTGACAGTAGCCCCTAAATCTAACAAGGCCCTATCAATGAAATGGTCCCCTATAATGCATGCAATGGTTGGGGCACCCGAGTCTTTAAGCTTAGGGTGTGTGCCATTCAACAAGATTGAGCTTACTTGCTCCGTGAGTATGACCTTTTGGGACACGTGTGTCCTAGATTTACACTTTTGCATGCAAAGGCCCTTTAAAAATTTAGCGTAGGTGGGCACTTGCTTAATCGCCTCCAACAAGGGGAGGTTGATTTTTACCTGTATAAAGACCTTCATCATTGCTTCCATGGATACCGCCTTCTTATTGAAAGGGGACGGTGTCTCAAGGCATTGGAGAAAGGGTGCCTTAGGCACATATGGTGCCCTGAGCTCATGTGAAGTACTAGGGACTAAGTCATCCTTCTTAGGTGTTTCTCCCTCACCCTTTCTCTCATTGGGTGGACCACCGTGGTCACCCTTCTTAACCTTAGTTGCATCAGACGCAACTGGCTGAGGCACTAATTCCCTCCCACTTCTCAAGGTAATCACCGCTTGCACCTACTCATGGTGTTTTCCATTCCCACTTGAACCTGCTACCCCGTATTGACCCTTAGGGTTGGCCACAGTCTGACTCGGTATTTTTTCCTCCTCTCTCATATTCATGTTGTTAGCCATTTGACCTAATTGGGCCTCTAGCTTGGCAATGGAGTGAGTGTGGGAGTGAACTACTGGTGATAACCCCTTAAATTCTAAGAGAACTTCTAACACCTGAGTGTCAAAGGTAGAGTTTCCATGAGGAACAGGTGGGGGTTATGGTTGTCGGTAAGGTTGTGGGGATCGGTAAGGTTGTGGTGGTCTGTAGGAAGATTAGTTGGCAAAATTATTAAAATTTTGCCTTGGTGGTGGAGGGTTATAAGAAGTGCCTTGTGAATGAGGTTTCCATGAAAAATTAGGGTGATTTCTTCATCCTGGATTGTATGTGTTGGAGTATAGGTCATTACTCGGGTTGGAGAATCCTAGAGCCGCATTCACATGCTCTTAGTCTAACTCTGAAAATTGTAATGCCGAAAGGCACTCACTCAAGTCATAAGCAGGGCTCGCACAAATAGCACATACCTCATGAGATTGAGGCTGATCTTGCTATGTAGGGCCATGTCAACAGCTAATAATTGGTCCATTTTGTGGGACAATGCCTCTACTTGTTAGGCTAACTCTAGGTTTTGCCCAACCTCATAAATGCCCCCACTTTTCGGGGCTCCAACTACTAGTTGCTGGACTTGCCAGGCTACGGAGGCATGGCAAAGGGAATTATCATTTAAGTTCTCAAATAATTGCCATGCCTCGGCGTCATTTTTTGGACATGAATGTCCCACCATAAGATGAATCCACCATTTGGCAATGAGCCTTAGTTAAGCCACAGTAAAATGTTTGAACAAGTTGCCAATTAGGAACTTGGTGGTGGGGACACTGTTGGAGAAGGTCACGAAGTCTCTCCCATGTCTCGTGAAATTGCTCGCCATCAATTTGGGCAAAATTAGTGATGGCTCGCCTAAGTTGGTTAGTCCTTCTAATGGGAAAGTACTTTTCCAGAAACTTTTGTTGTAATTGGTCCCAAGTTGTGACAGAATTAGCAGGTAAGGAGTTCAGCCAGTGTTTGGCTTTGTCCTTTAATGAGAATGGGAACAATTGCAACATTAAGGCCTCATTTGTAAAATTCTGGATCCTCGCTATAGAGAAAATTTCTAGAAGGATCATCATGAGCTAGTCCATGGATGGGAGCATTCGTATGGTGCTGGACTTAATCTCATAATGAGCAGCAGTCGTGTCGGGTAATTGGATGCATGATGGTGATGTGTATGTAGTGGGTGTGAAGTAATCCTTTAGGGTCCGGTTGGGCCCATTTAGGCCATTCGGGTTTTCCATCTCTATTGGTTCAAAGTATGGATATGAATATTCAAGCCTAGGAATGCGGGCAAAGGCTCTAAGTTTCCAAAGAGTCCGTTCTAGTTCAAGGTCCAAACTCCACAATTCAGGGTGACAAGAACAGCGCCAGTGCATACACTACTCACACACACACACACACACACACACACTAAGTTCCGACTATGTGCACTAAGTTATGTAAGTAAAAATACCAAATAAGAGAATACTCACAGCGATTTAACAAAAACGCTTTACTCGTCTTGCGGGTGCTTGACGTGTAAACGTTGTCTCCAATCTCCAATTGAGCTTTGTTTTTGTTTTTAGCACTTTGGTGCCTTGCTTGCGCGTGTTTGCTTCTTTACTAAGCACTTTAGTGTTGTGGTTTGTTTGTTTGTTTGTTTTTTTTAAAGCTCGGTTGGCTCTCCTTACACTTCAGTGATAGCTCCACTTTCAAACGCTCTACATACTTAGCAACACGAAAGCATAAAATCCTAAAGGAAAAATTAAAACAAGAATATAACTTTAAATTAATTAATTTCGCCTGCCAACGACGCCAAAATTTGATGGGTCGTTACGCACACCAAAAATAAACACTAAACTATACCAAATTCTTTTAGAATAATGGCAAGTCCAGGTATCGATCCACAGGGACAAATGTGAAATGGGACTAATTCAATCGCTAAATTCCTAAATTAATTTTGATTAAAAAGATTGAGAGATTTTTATGACTAAACAGGAATTAAATGAAATTGAGAAAATAAATTGACAATTAAAATTAGGGTTTGAGATATTAATTTTTGGGAAAAATCCTAGGGCAAAGAATTCACCACTAACCACATAAACGAGATTAAACATTGGCTATCAATTGCAATCCGGTTAGAAATACCCAATATTTCACAACTACAAGTTTGAAATATTTATCGAGAGGGTTGTTGCATTCAACGTACATGCACAAGTCATCCCGAGTAGCACGAGGCGTTTGCTCTAAACTACGGTAGGAGCATAACCCGTCTCTTGTAGCATGACTCATCTCGTACTTTGAACACAAACACAAAGAAAACTAATGTATGGAAAGCATTAAACAATCACAGAGTAAAATACTTGAAGAGATGAAAAGAATAATTATTATAAACTTCTAAAACATCCATACATTGATTCAAACCGAATCACAATCAAAGCATATGAAAAATCCTATTACATGGCTAGGGTTTCATCAAAACCCTAGAAAAGAATAACCTAGCCACTCATGGAGGAGTGAGAAGAGGAAGAGGATGAGAAAGATGCCCCCATGGAAGTCTTCTTTAAGCTTGAGAAGAAAATCACCTCTTTAAAACCCTAGTCTCCCTTCTTTTCAGAATAATTTTTCAAACCCTAGGTTAGCCTATTTTTTTCCCTTTTATTCTCAACAAAACACACCCAAAATTCTGTGCACACGTCCTTAGGTGGGCTGCTCGAGCGGTGGTAGGCTGCACGTGCGGTGGTCTAGCTAGCTTGGAGTTTTCACTTCCCGCACAGAGGATCTGCTTTCGCGCCCTTTTTGATTGAGATTACGCATTTCCTGCCAAATCTGTACAAGTGCACGAAACACATCATCTCCACCAAATAAACAAAATTAAAAGACTAAAAATGTAACTTAAGTGGCCTCAATGTGGTATCTTTCGGCCTGCATCAATAGGTCAAATTTTGCATAAAAATTTTTCACCATACTCTAGCATATAAAGAAAAAGTGATTCAATATATTCAATACAAACTACAGAGTGAATTCAAGATATTGTATACAGGTTCAATGGTTTAACCATAACTACCAACTATCTTACCTAACCTAACCATTACTACCTAACTATAGTTCTAACAAACTAACAACTTGTTCTGAGACAGTTCTGAGATGGCTTGACTATAGCTACTACTTTTGCAGCTATTGTATCTTTGATATGGTTAGGGCTGTAGCCTTGGTCTTTGCTGTGATTGTGGACTACGACTGCATCCTTCGCTGAGGCTGCCTTGTGTGTAGCTAAAGCTAAGGTTGCCCTATGTTTGCGTTCAGCTTTAGCTTATGATCCTTAACATTCCCCCTCAAACTTTAGAGACAGGAAAGGACCTGAAGTTTGCTTTGAAAATAGGAAAACCTGGAGATTGAAAGTAGTTTTGTGAGAATATTGGCAAGTTGGTTAGTAGAAGCAATATGGCAAATGACAAGCTTCTTAGCAGCCACTCTTTCTCTGACATAATGATAGTCCACTTCAATGTGCTTGGTCTTGGCATGAAAAACTGGATTATGAGCCTAAGCTGTAGCAGACAAATTATCACACCAGAGTGTAGGAACAGAAACAAGCATATGAAGATCAGCAAGAAGCATGCCAAGCTAGCTTAACTCTGTAGAAACTTGAGCTAAAGCTCTATATTTAGCCTCTAAAGAAGACCTGGATACGGTGGGCTACTTTTTAGCACACCAAGAAACCAGATGTGATATCCCTGTTCCGCAATATGTTAAATGGGTCCTTAATATGAGTATGGTTATGTGTTTAACATGATTTTGTGCGCCATTATGTGAAAATATGTGGTTTTGAATTTCTATCTGTTCACCGTAGGAATATCTGTTTGATTATCTGCTTTGGGAATTAAATTGAAGTACCTATCGGCCACCAAAACCAAAATTGATTACACCATTGTGATTAGCGTAATTTTTAGAGCCTACGGTGAAATTTAATTAGAAATTGATTCGGATCAGATTAAATTGATTTAATTAGTGAATTAGTGCTCTATTATTATCTATTAAAATAATATAACAAGAGGGGCTTTTATATGAGCACTACACACTCAATTTCTCTTCTTTAGCTTGACTTGGCTGATTATAAACTCTAAGGAAAAGGAGAGGGTCGGCTAGAGAGAGAGGGTGAAGGAAATTGGAGTTTTGGCCTCAAAGCTTGGTGATCTTGAAGGCACACTCAAGAATTTACCATAAATTGTAAGGATTAAGCTCCTAGGTGAGTAATCACCCCTTTGTTCATAAGTTTGAACTTGTGATTTTGTGTATTCAAGCTAGTTGGGTGATCAAGAGTAAGAGTTAACATGATTTGAGTTGGTTTTGTTGATTTGGTAGTCTATATGCACATGCATGTGAAGAATTGTTTTGAAATTGCATGTTTGAGCACAAAATGTAAAATCCATGGGAGATTTTGATTAAAGCTCTTATTTTGACCTTCTCTTCATCATCTAAGTTGAGAATGAGAGTAATTTGCCACATGCATGTACGATTCACAAGGGTGTAAGTGTTGAATGCATGAAATTATTATGTTGGTAATGAATTTGGTGTAAATTGGGACATGCATGTAATTAATTTGTGAAATTGATCATTATAATGTTGTGATTTGGTGTTTATACCATGTTAGTACATGTATATGTGATGTTTGAGCCAAAAGCATGCATCTAGAACCTTTGAATGTCGAATTGAAGCTCAAGAACATGTTCTGGATTTTCCAGAATTTTGATTCCCGCTCGAGCGCGGGGACCTTATTTTCTGAAGTTTTGAAAAGACATTCTGTGTTTCATTTTATGTTCTCTTTCACTTCCAAGTACTCTTAGGCATGCATTGAGCATTGTAATTGAGTTAAAGAGATAAGAATGAGGCCTAAAGAGGAAAATGTGAATTTAGAACAGATCGAATTGGTTGTGACCCTTTTGTTGTTCATGGAATGTGTAGGGTCAAGCTCTAGGGCAAACCAACCAACCGATCATTGTGAGTAATATCTTAACAGAGATATCTGAAATATGTTGTTGCCCAATTGCTTACTTTTATGTAAGTTTTATAAGTTCATTGATTTGATTGGTGGACAATGTTTGCTATACCAAGTGAGTGGGCCAGAGGCCAGTCTGATCTGAATAATAGAACGAATGGGCCAGAGGCCGTTTTGACATGAATGAATGGGCCGGAGGCCGTTTTGACATGAATGAATGGGCCGGAGGCCATTTCGACATGAACAAATGAATGGGCCAAAGGCCATTTTGTCATCTGAATGGGCTAAAGGCCGTTTTGACACAAATGAAAGTTTGAATAGGTCAAAGGCCAGTTTGTTTGGAACCGCAGTCACTTGACCTAAATTGTGTATATATGTTAAATAGAAATATGAATTAGGCCAAAGGCCGTTTGAAGTATGTTGTTCTACATATCGTCTATATAGCTTCTTTAATTGATATTACTCACTAGGCTTTCGCTCACGCTCACTCTCATTCATGTGTTTGTAGGTGAGCCAAGAGAAGTCCAAACCCAGCCCCAGCGAAGTCTATGTGGAACAACAAAGGTTTTGGGAGAGTCAGCCCTTGTGTCTCACACACGAGACCTGTCTTTGCCCTTTTGTTATGTATTTATATTCTGCCATATTGGCGAAGACTTTACATCTGTTGTCTATAGTCGTGATGGGTTGACTTAGACTTATATGATCCTGTATGTACAGAACCTTATGTCATACATATTTTGTTGTGAGTTATTAATATGCATATGTATGGTTTGTTTTGATGTTCCACGTAAGCACAACTCTATGGACAAAGTTTTAAATTTCTTCCGTTTGGCCCCCATTAACTTTGTTAAAATACGTTTGGTTTGGTTCAAGGCCGTAGGTAATCTCTTGATTACTGGTCGATTATGTCCTTAACCCACGGGGGCGGGTTCGTGTCATGACACCAGATTTGCACCAAGAAAGACACAATACCCTGTAGTAGATCTTCTATTGAGAATATTGCCAACCCAATTTGAATCTGAGAAAGCATTAAGAACAAGAGGACCACTGGTAAAGTGAAGGCCATGATGCAATGTGCCTGTAACAATGCCGACCCATGATTAACATTAATCTATGCTTAATTATGTCTAATAAGAAATTAAAGTGAAGTTTTACATCATATGTTGCGTTATTTGTGTTTATATCTGTTTAGCATAAGAATATCTATTTCCATTTCCGTTTCGGTTTGCGAATTGAAGGTCTTATCGGCATCCGATTCAGAAATTAACTTGGTATACGTGTTATTTATAATTTTTAGAATTTTATGGTAGGTTCAATTGAAATTCGATTCGGGATGAATAAAGTAGAACAAAATAATTCCACTTAGTTATCTTTGACTCAAACTAATTAAGTTTCATTAGTTGAGCCTATATAAGGCCTTCACACTGCCTAGACTCATCTTTTCTTCATCATTTTGAGACAAAACGTTAGGGAGAAAAGGGAGTGAACAGAAGCTTAAACTTAAGGGAGGAAAACTAACAATTTGAAGGATTTTTGGAAATTTAACCTCCTAGCTCAAAGAATTAAGCATCTTAGACCTAATTGAACACCTAAGGTAAGAAGTCAAACCTTTAGTTTTGTAGTTCAGTTGGTTCATACATGAATTCAAGAGAATTGAGCCAAGAGATGCAAGAATTAAGCTTAAAAAGTGGAAAGGAAGATCAATTCGTACATGCATGTGCATTTCATTGCATTTGGAGCATGTTTACTAAGAAATTCTCTCATGCATGTAATAAATTGAGCTTAGTTGTAGGAATTCATCATGTTTTACGTCCTCTTATCTCATTTGATTATGTTTTGGAAGTTTTGAACCCAAGTCAATATATGCATGGTGTGTATACTTATAACCCAAGTTTGAATTTGAAGAATCCACCTGCTTTTGGGCCTTGATTTTGAGTAATGATTCTTAATTCATGATGTTTTGCAAGTTTACAAGAGTTTTCTTAAGTTCTTGGCCCAAGAAAATGTAATTTACACCTTTAGGGTTGAGTTTGAAGCTTGGAAGCAGTTCTAGAAATTCCAGAATTCTGCTTCCACGCTTGAGTGACAAATCCCGTGCCTGAACAACCACCTTTATTTTTTCACTTCTGCTCGAGCGACCAAAAGTCCGCTCGAGCGTAAAAGGCATGCTCCCAGAAGTTTGCATGTTTTGTAGACCGCTCGAGCAACAAAAGTTGCACTCGAGTGAGAGCATGAGTCTCACGCTTGAGCCAGTGTCGAGCAAGCATCAAGCGGAAAAATCAAGCAATCAGCACTTTTGCAAAGTTTATAGATCGCTCAAGCAAAGGAATGTACGCTCGAGCTACCACTTGCATCTTGCATGTCCACTTAAGCGAAGGAAGTTGCGCTTGAGTAGGACCCATGTTTCCAGCATTTCTGACTGAGTGTTTTCAAATGCATTTTTGCATCCTCATTACATCCTAGGAATTCTTAGACCAAGATTAAGACACAATAATGAGAGTAAAGGCTAGAAATACACGAAGAACAAAATGAAATGAGTTATGTACAATCCAAACGTGTGTTTCAATATATGTATCTGTTATATATTGATGTAGGTCACGTGTCGTAAACCGTTTGATTTGCCTGCTCTGTCTATCTACACCCGGAGCCATCAGTGAGTAATAACTTAGTAAAGTTATGTTCAATTTTATTTATTTTCTGTATAATAAAATAAGATCTGTTTTCTGAAATGGTATATTCTATACAATGAATGATTGTCCAATTTCTGACATGTATTCGTGGCATCCTTAGCATCATGTAATATCTGTTAGTTGTTACTCGGTATCGGAGGTTCCGTTATGGGACTTAATAAGTCTGTCATCTGTTACCCGTACCGGAGGCTCCATCATGGAGCTCGGCATGTATATTCTCTGCTACCCAGATCTAGAGGTTTTTTTTATGGAACTGGTTACTCATAACCACCATCTGTTCTGTATCTGTTTTGTATCTGTTCTATTAGCGCTAATGATATACCACGTATGATTAAGCATGAACTCTGATTTCTGTATATGACTTGAACAAGAACAAGAATATGTATATGAATCTAAATTCTAAATCTGATATGGATATCATTCATTAAAATCCTTTACTCTGTTATTACTAATTAGGCACTCACTCACTATTTATGTTATGTATGTAGGTGAGCAAGCGCATGACCAGGCCTAAATTGTTTGTTTCGCTTATCTGTACTTTGGGCTAAGTCCCCATTTGGCTATACTTGTGTAAATGGATGATGTGTAGCTTATGTGTATGTGACGTCACAAGTATATACATAAGTTTGTTTTGAAGATTATTGTCTCATTGTAGACGCGCCCCGAGGGCTTTATGCTGTGCTACAGTTCGGACTCAAATGTCACGGTTTTTAATCTGATCTCACAATGTGCAATGTGAGATTGATAAATCACCAAAGAGTCCAAATCTGGCAAATAGTTTTGGAAAACTAATTTTTGTAAAGAAGTGCCAAACATGGACTGCTTTGCCAGATACAGAGTCGCCACATAAATATTTTATTTTAGGAAATTTAGGAAACCCTGACTCGTGCCTAAGGCCACATGTCCGTCATTGTAGACGTCCCCGAACGCCCCGGGAGGGTGAGTCCCGTTCTGTTCATTTGGGGTGACTACAGTTCGGACTCGACTTGTGTCACGGTTCTTAATCTGAACCAAAGAGTCCAAATCTGGCAAATCGTTTTGAGAAACTGATTTTTTGTGAAAAAGTAGTGCCAAACATGGACTGCTTTGCCAGATACAGAGTCGCCACCTAAATATTTTGAAATGGGGAAATTTAGGAAACCCTGACTCGGTGCCGAAGGCCACATGTCCGTCATCACCGGAGTTGTCTCGGCTCGGGAGCTTGGGTACGATCGGGGAAGGTCAACTATGAGCACCCCCTTTCGCCCTGTCCGAAGACCGGCCTCTACTAACCATGATATCCGATTTTCAAAACGTTATGTGTTCTTATCCCGGTTATTAGCCTAGAATTACTATGTTATGCGCACAACAAACAAGTATAGACTAGATTGCCTAATTTGGGAATAAACATTGCATATCCGTTTGTTTTGAAAATGCTTTGGATTTGCTACTCGCAAGTAGGCTAAAACACGGATTTCAATGAGTTCTTCCAACTCAAACAATCCAACCTTCACCCCCAGGCATCCAAGCAGTTTCTAACACATAAGCATCTAGCCACATGTTAAGCATGCTGACATGGCAACATTCACACTCATGCGATATGCTAAAGCGGAAATACTTACATCGTACTCCGTGTCAAAACAAAGAACTCGTTAGCAAACATGCATGATCCAAGTCCATGTTAAGTGCCTAATGCATCGCATACAAAGTGTTGCTAGAATAGGCTCGGCTATCCTAAACATGGCATGTGAGAAATGCACAACTATCACATATTCAGTTTAGAATTTTGAAGTACAAATGCAGTTAGCATGATGTACCGAGCCTAATGTATACAATACAAATGTATGGATGTACGCATGCATAGCATAAGGTATGCTAAATTAAACGTGCCCTAATACTAACCATCAAAGCAGGTATGTAAAAGGGAAGAAAGAAGTGGGGATTGGAAGACATACACACCACCCACGCACACTTATTACAGATTTGCCCTCGCTCGGAGGGACCAAATAAATATTACAAATTAATTAACTACGCAAGCTAATTAATATTACAAATTAATTAATTTAATTAACAAATTAAATAAATTAATTAAAACAGGAAAATCACCTCTGGAAACGCGCCGCCATGCATAGGCTGCCTCTGTTTTCCTTCCTTCACTCCTCTGGAGGCTGTCAAGACCTCAGGATTACATCCCTGGACACTAGGGAGTACCACCGGCTGAGTGGAATTACCACCGGTAGTGGTATGTGGCCATCGGCACAAACTGAAGCCATCGACAGAGGATTGATTGCCGGCCGGCACCTTACACTGCCGGTCGGCAAAGAAAGCCTGCAGAACCTGCAACTCACAGCAACAGAGGGCAAAACAAAGCATGGCAGCACAATTCAAGGCATGTATGCACCAACCATGTCCCTTATCATGATAATGACTCAAAGGGGTATGCGCCTCGATTTTCGGACCACCAATCACGCATTTCCATGCATGATGGCCCAAAGACCAAGTATGCAACTTTGATTTCAAATGCAATGCAAACCAATCAAACAAACAAGGCCCAATTCCTATCACTAGTCAAGGAACAAGGCATGCATGCAAGATGTAATGCAACCTAGGCATACAAGCTAAGGATGCAACATGGCATGGCAACAAACTTATGCAAGCATACAAGCATACATATGGCAATGCAAATGGGTGCAAAGATGGACTTATACATGAATTAGGCAGCTTTAATAAGGCCCAAAACAGTAGCCATAATGCCCAAAAATGATGGCTAAACATACATGCACACATACACATGTTAAGGCCCAACACTTAGGCACAAAGCAAGCAACATTCAAGCACACTTGAAAGAGGCAATCATGAACAATTTTCATGCAACGCGAGCTCTAAAATCATGTTATAAACTGATGCCAAATCACATTAAACAAGACAAGCAAGTGCATGCAAGCATGGTCCAAATACTTGAAGCAAGTCATGAAGCTTTGAAGCATGTTTATCACAACAAACATGACATGCATTAAACTACTAAAACAGATTTTTAGCATGTCAAAACAAGGCCAAAGGACTTCTTAGATGGCATCTAAGTGGCTCAAATACAAAGGCATACATAGACACCAAAACATGGAGCATTGCTACACAAGCTTCCAAACCATTAAAGGGGCATGAAAGGCAATCAAACAAGCATGGAAATGAGACTGAAATAACATGTGGAGGGACCCCAAATCACCAATTCGATGCAAAGATGTCATGCTACACATGCACATACCCAAGGCCAACAAGCCTAAATACAAAGGAGCTATATGATGCATGCCAAATTTAACCCAAGCAACTTAGGACAGACCTAGAACATGGCAAAATAAGCACATAATCTTCACAAGACTAAGCCTAAAACATGCTCCAACAAAGGCTAACAACCTAAGGCACATTAAGGCATAAACAAGGCATTACATGGCAACTATGCTAAGCATGCATGGAGTACCAAAACCAATTTAAAATCATGTTATATTATGGATATATAAGCATGAAAAACAACCTAAACAAGCTCAACACACACTCAAACATAATGCTCTCTCAAGAGGCCAAAATATGCCCTTTTCAAGGACAACAAGGAGTGGGGGTGGCCCTCTCCTTCTTGGGACTTCAAGGCATCATCTTCACCACTGAAATTCCTCAAGATTTCAGTGGTGAAGAGACCCCAACACCAAAATCCCGGAGCTAGCACAAAATGGCCCAAAATGAGGCCTTTCAAGGCCTAAGGGTGGTCAACTACCCTCAAACAACAAAACACTCTTAATAAACAATAAAGAGGGCTTAAAAACAGAACTTTTTTATGTTATACAATAAGCACAAAAACAGCTCTAAGATAGGTAGAAAATCAATGCAAAAATGGGGAAAAAGGAGACTAAGTTCTCACCCTTGAAGACCCCTTCACAAATGGTGCTCCAATGGCCTCCTTTAGCTTGGATCCTACACCAAAACTTCAAAAACAGTCCTTTGGAACCTCAAGAGCCAAAGGAAGGTGAAACACTAGGTGTTTGTGTGCAATAGTATGAACTAAACACTATTTTACACACACAAGAGGGAAAAAAGAGAGAGATAGGATGTGTATCTAATCCTAACCCTAAAACCAGAGCTTGGTCTGTGTTTTTCTCCCCCTCCAATGTCCAAAATCTCCAACCTTTTTAACAAGAGAGAGCCTCTCTCTATATATGCAACCAAACTTGCAAAACTTACAAGTTAAGCCAAACTAGAGGGCCATCCCTCCATACACGTGTATGGAGGGAAAGTCACTGCAATACAGCTGCCTAAAAATATCTCAAAAAGCAACTGCACAGTAACCAGCAGGCCAAAAATGCCATCTTGGCCAAAAAGAGTGCCGACCGGCACTAAATAGTGCTGACCGGCAACAAATAGTGCCGGCCGGCAATAAACATTGCCGGTGGCAGCAAACACCAGCCGGTGGCCTCTAGCCACTGCCAGTGGTGGATGGGGATGGTCTACAAGCCCTACCCTGCCCTTCCAAGGCAAAATGCAAGTGTTTGGTGCAAAACCAGACACTAAACGGTCGAGTTCGGGGATCCTGAGGCAAGGCGCGCGAGCCGAGACCTCCGGGAACTCCAAACAAACACAAACATGGATAATCACCGAGTGTTCAAACGGTGACGTCCAAGTCTTGAGGACGGTCAAAAATGGGGTGTCTACAGTTGGCCCTCTTTGACAGAACTCGAAAGTCATAACAATGACGGGAGTGAATGTCAAAGCCCAGAGACGACCCATTTTTGACAAGGCCGAAGACTTAGACAAACATGCAAGACAAACAAGATATGCGCCCGAAGGCGGGGGCAAAATGCAAGACAATGCACAGAGCCGGACATAACTTATGATCATGCAAATAAAGCTGTAATGAAGCAAACATGCGACAGTTTTAAGCTAGCATACCAAACTACACTACAATGCAGAAAGGATGTAAGAGAATTATGGAATTCTCAATACGTCTCACTCGGAGATACAATACCTGTGCGGCTCGTCTGGTTACACCAGCCTCAAATGAACCGTACATACAATATCGTGCCTGAAAAGAAAACAAACTTAACAGGTACAATATCGTTAGCAACATGCATGACAATGCAAATGTGGATGCAAAACGAAATGCAATATATACAAAACAATGTATAAATAATGCAAATGAAGATGCAATGTAATTGAAACAATGCAAGCTACATGCAAAGCATTTGAATCGTGATCCAATCACGAGCGGTTCGAAACCACACCTATGTCAAATAGATTGATGGAGATAACAAGTCTGTCTACCATAGAACGGTCAACTGAACTATGAGCATTGTAGACAGACGCAAGAACAAGTATTGGGTGGAATCAACATAAGTGGGGAAACGACCCGCTGGAGAAAGGACTACGATCCTAATGCCGGATGCAAAAATTACACTACAATGTAATACATATGGATATGCTAGGAAGATGGCAATGGATATGGCACGCAGGCCAAAGCAAATGTTGCCTAGGAAAGGTATGTACGCATACAAGTCATGTGTAACACAGAAAAGGTGCCGCAACCCTCAACCAACATATCAGCGTAGAATCGGCGCGATACACATGCAGAACTGTGTTTTAACATGAAAAGTAAGAGCACATACTGGACCAAGCTCAACCTGGAAAGGCGCAAGCCATAGGCGGAAGGTGATGCAATGAATGCATGCAATCTATACTGCGATATCTACAAATATGCAATGGAGTGGATATGGATACAATGGATATGGCACGCAAGCCAAACCAAATCTTGCCTAGGAAAGGCATGTACACGTACGAGCCATGTGTAACACAGAAAAGGTGCCGCAACCCTCAACCAACATATCAGCGTGGAATCGGCGCGATACACATGCAGAACTGTGTTTTAACATGAAAAGTAAGGACACATACCAAACCAAGCTCAACCTGGAAAGGCGCAAGCCATAGGCGGAAGGCGATGGAGTGAATGCATGCAATCTACAATGCAAATGCATGACAATGCACTATGATGCAATGATTATGTTTGAGGTTTTCCCTATCTTACCAATAGGGCAATATACTAGGTTGGTTCAGTATCCAGGACTGAGGCGCAGACAAGCTGCCTCAATCTATGGGGTTTCCATACAGATTTCAAGCCGAGGATACACCCCTGGGTATTTAAACCAGACTTTAGTCTTGGAACTCCTGAACCTTTGCATTCTAGGCATAAGCCATTCGAACTCTAGTTTCCACCATCCCAGTTGGTCTTCTAGGAACTCACCGCAAACATAGGCAGGTGGCTTTACCAGACCACCAAAAGTCGTTCGGGCACGACAAACACCAAAGGAGTTGCACCTTTAGAGGATTTAAGGTCTCCTAGACCGGAATGCAAAATGTATGCATGACTATGCATGTTTTTTTTTGTTTTTGTTTTTTTTGAAATGCAAATGATGCAAGTGATGCATGTTGCATGGAATGCGCGACAACACGCGGCTTAAGACATGTACAAAGCAATAGTGTGCACACCAATGCATTAAAGGTCTTGCACCTTCCAAGGATTTAAGGTCTCCTAGACCGTACGTGTTTAAGGTCTCGCCAGACCATGATGCAAAATGTAAGTGCGACACACATGCCACACGGAATGCAAAATGAAACAAATGAGATACGTGTGCCTCATAAGATGCAAAAAAAGATACAAGTGGACTTACACGCTGCGCGAAGCCGGTTTTGAAAGTTGGACTTATACGCTACGCGAAGCCGGTTTTGAAAGTTGGACTTATACGCTACGCGAAGCCGGTTTGAAAGTTGGACTTATACGCTACGCGAAGCCGGTTTTGAAAGTTGGACTTATACGCTACGCGAAGCCGGTTTTGAAAGTTGGACTTATACGCTACGCGAAGCCGGTTTTGAAAGTTGGACTTATACGTTACGCGAAGCCGGTTTTGAAAGTTGGACTTATACGCTACGCGAAGCCGGTTTTGAAAGTTGGATTTATACGTTACGCGAACCCGGTTTGAAAGTTGGACTTATACGCTACGCGAAGCCGGTTTTGAAAGTTGGACTTATACGCTACGCGAAGCCGGTTTTGAAAGTTGGACTTATACGCTACGCGAAGCCGGTTTTGAAAGTTGGACTTATACGCTACGCGAAGCCGGTTTGTGTTCAAAACAATGCAATGTACTAACAAGTACAAGTGAGGTGCGCAAAATAGCGCGAATGTAAACTGCACAAAACAGTGCGACGGTTTGAAATGCACAAAACAGTGCGACAGTTTGAAATGCACAAAACAGTGCGATTGATATGCGATACGCATGGGGCAACTTTTGGACCTTGCAAAAGCCAAAAGGATACGAAAAGGATACACCTTGCATGGGTTGAAGTGCTACGCACGGCAGATGCAGTCCGAACTCAGAACGGAGGCCGGTAGAGCGTCGGGAATGCACTTTCTTGCACCTTCTTGAGCTATGAAGACCAAAACCTCCTCATATGGCCTAAACAAGGCTGTGGGAACATCACCGGCTGGGAGGGGAGGTCACCGGCTGTCCACCGGCTGCAAAATAATTCCATCGGCACAAAAAAGTGCCGGCCGGCACAAAACATTGCCGACTGGCAAACAGTTGCTGAGTCGGGGCAGATTCGACTTTTCACCCTGGGTGTTTTAAAATAGGGTTTCAAAACCATATTCCTCACTTCTCCACCGCCAAAAACTCTAACTCTCTCTCTCTAGAGTGTTTTCTTCTTCCCGTTTCTCCGTTTCTTCGCGTTCTACGCCCATTTTGTCATCGAATTCGCGATTTCCTTCGCGTTTCGGACATTTTCAACTGATCACATTCTTGTTTCGGTGCCTCGTTTGGCGTTCTCGCCTTTTCGGGGTTTGTTCCCCTTGTTTTCCTCTTCATTTCCATGCCTTTTCACATTCCGGCCTTCCCGGCCATTTCCGACCCTCTTGGGAGTTGACTTTTCAGTTGACTCTTCGCATTCCGGCCCGGTTTTCCTTTTCCCGGCCATTTTCTCATCATTTTCGATATGGCAGACGACATTCCACGTGGCGGGACTCCCCCGGACCATGAGATGGATCCCGGGGTCGAGCTCCTACCGTTGAGCGAGCGCCCGTTCGACCCGGCGACCTACCGACCGGCGATCCATGTTCTGCCCCCCGACGGTCTGCGTCAGTTCCGGAGCTTCGAGAGGCACGTGGCGCCTGAGCTACTGCTGCGTGAGCCTACCTCCCACCTTTCATTCGGCACTTCCGAGGTAACTCTTTGTCTTCTGCTTTACTTTCCGCAATGTAGGATACAAAACTGTCATAGTTAGTTGTATTCTTTAACTGCTGAAAATCGATATGCTGTAGACTGTAGTTGACTGTAAACATACATACAACTGACATCTGCTTGAGACTGACACATGCACACGCACTGCACTAGCCCCAAATTACTCAAACACACTGCGCTCACTGTATTCTACTGCACACACACTGGCACCCAGTATTTGTCTGAATCTGTTAGATTTGCACACAATGCTATATCTGTTTTGAAACACTCGAACACGCTGACACAGCACACGTATTTCACTGCAAGCACACCGGCACCCGGTATTTGCCTGAAACTCGTCAAACTTGCACACATGCTTTATCTGCTTTTTCAAAACTGCATTTTGAATGTTGTCTTGCAATTGTTATTTTCTGTTTACAGGAGGGTTCCCATACCATTCGCGGGTATGGGAATACTGGTGCACGGGAGTGGTATGATGAGCTCCCTGACGCAGTCCGACGCATCGTGGACCGGGCGGGCTTCGGCACCTTCTGCCGAGGGCTCTCCAAATTGTCCACATGCAGACCTCTCCTCGCCGCTCTGGCAGAGAGGTGGTGGGACACCACCGATTCTTTTCACTTCTCTGCTGCAGGGGATATGACGATGACCCCTCATGATTTCTCGATGCTCACTGGCATCGGGGTAGGGGGGGATCCGATCCCTTTTGACATAGACATGGATGAGTGGACCGCCGCTCAGGTCCATCTACTGGGGGAGGCGCCACCCCTAGCTCGCCCAGGTTTCGTCCGATACTCCTGGTTCGAGGTCCAGTTTCGAGTCCAGCCCGTGTTGGAGGAGGAGGCGCAGATGACCCCGGAGGACGTGGAGAGGTATGCTCACGGCTTCCTCATGTTCCTGTTTGGGACTACCATCTTCGCCGATCGGGCGAACACCGTGCCTCTCTGTCTTCTCAGCGCACTAGTGGACGTCCGGGATATTCTGCACTATGATTGGGGCGGTGCTGCTCTGGCCACCCTTTACGGGTACATGAGCTCGGCTTCGCGCGGCAGCGGCCAGCTACTTGGAGGTTACTGGCGGGCTTGGGAGGTACACTTCTTCTCCGCTTTTTCATTCCTGTCTCGTACTTTCTGTACTCTGTACATTGCACACACTGTAGTCTGCTCTATACTTGCTGTATATTGTACACCCGGCACACACATACATTCTGCTTTACACTGACTGTACACTGCTCACACTGTACACTGCACACAATACACTGCACAACACACGGCTCTGCCTTTTCTGCTTTATTCTGCCGGTCATACTGACATCTGTTTTGCAGTTGTGGGTTTACGCCTACTTTCCTAGGCTTGCCCCCGTGCCAGTTGCGGAGACTCCCCTGGCCGTCACGTTTTCGAGTCGTTTCGACGGGAGATGCACCCGGCGACCACGGGAGACATTCGGCTTCTTCCGCCGATATTTCGACACCATCACCCCCGCGGAGGTATGCTTTACTTTCAGTTCATTTAAGCTTCGCTTTCCAACTGTATATTTCAATAACAGTAGATAACAAACTGTCTGCCATTTTTAGATCACATGGCGGCCGTGGGCTCCTATGCCGGCGGCGATGCGGGGTCGGTTCCCTGGTGCGGAGGAGACCTCGCGTTTTCGGATTTTGCTTGAGGTCCCGGTCTGTCGGGCTTGGTACTTGGGGGAGCGTTTTCTACGCCAGACCCTAGGGTTACCTGAGCAGATAGTCCCGGTTCCCCCTCCTGCAGATATGAGGGAGACCGAGGGGCTCACGACTGAGCAGCTGGATGATTACTCCATCGGCTGGGAGGAGGCCCGCTTCAGAGGTACCGGCGACTATCAGGAGTACATGCGGACGTACCTGATGCGACCTTTGAGCGGCCGTCGAGCAGAGGGGGCCAGGCCTGTGGCATCGGCGGCTGGGGACGGAGCGGGAGCAGGGGCTGGATCTTCGAGGAGGGCCCGGGTCCGTGGTGGGGCGGAGTGCAGGGAGGACCGGAAGCTGGCTGGCCTGCCCTGCCTGCTGTACTGACTTTCCAGGGGCAGGGTGGGGCGACCTATCAGATCCCCTTCGCCCCTCCACCGGCTAGTCACGAGTTCATCGACGTCCCCGACTTACCACCGGTACGTATCACTGCATTTTTGTACAGTTATTCATCTTCAGTCCATTATATATTCCACAGAATATTGATGCATCTGATACTTTTGTAGGCTTCTTCTTGGTATACCCGTCAGTCGTTGGCGATGAATGCCTCGATGATGGGGATGCTTCAGCGGACATTTGATCTCCTAGCCCTCTACAGCATACCGGTATGTCCTTCTGACATTGGCCTCAAACCACTCATACACTGCTTTGCATAATCTGATGCACGGCACAACACCCGATACACTGATCTCACAGCATCTAACACACTGCATACACTGTATTCTGCACTGTTAAACTGCTCACGGCATTCTTACACTGTACTCGCACACTGTATTCTGCACTGATAGACTGCTCACGGCATTCCTACACTGTACTCTGCATTGCATTCTGCACTGATAAACTGTCTACAGTATACTGATGCATTTCCCTTTTATGTACTTTTTCAGCCTCCTTTCCAGATTCCCATGGCGGGAGGTGCTCCAGCGGGACCTTCTGTCCCTGCTCGGGGGAGAGATGAGGAGGGCATGATATTTCCCCGTACCAGGGGAGGGCGTACTCACGTCGGGAGCAGCTCGCGAGCTCCAGTCCCGGATGATGATGATGACGAGGAGTCAGAGGCGGAGGCAGAGGGGGAGTCAGAGTCATCAGAGGAGGAGACCGGAGACGGTTCTAGCTCGGGCTCTGACGATGACGTTGATGATGCTCCTGGACCCTCATCCAGGAAGAGGACCAGGACGGACTGACGGCCCGCCGGAGTGCTTGACATGGATGCAGATTTTTGTTATCTTTCTTCTTTCTTGTACTTTTCTTTTTGTTGGTAGTTAGATTACCCTGTACTGCCGCAGGCAGATTTTTGTTTCCAAAACTTGTACATTTGAAAAGATAATGAAATGAAACGGACTCTTTATCTGAAAAAGTGTGTACATTTACACATTTCATGCATTGCATCGCATCTCATCATGTTACACCTCAATGTAAATGAAATTGATTGGTTGTCTGAAAATTAAACACTTGCACTGTAATAATCAGATAACTTAAACAGCCAACAACAAAATAACCTAAACAACCCACTTCCTGATTCTTGGACACACAACCCTTACTCTGTTGGGGATTAATCTGCATTCAGCCCGTAACACAGCATTCGATTCATTCTGCACACGGCAATTCTCAAACAAACAGCCCAATCTGACAGGACGGACCTCAAAGATGGAACCGGTTGGAGTCGAAACACGTTCAAATGTAGAGAATGGCACAGCATTCTGAGCATAAATGATTTTTGAAATCGAATGAGGGTTTTTCAGACCGGGATGTCGAGCCTACAACTGAACATAGCGGGGAGGACTCAAATATAGGTACACGACCTAAACACAATGAGACACGCTCGGAAAAGACTAAAAACAAAAGACGAGAGCGTCAAATCAAAGAAACACGACACGCAGACGCGTTAGCGAAGGTGGGGGACCTCGGACCACGAGGAGCCAGTTCAACCTGGGTATTGTTTCCCACCCTTTCTGATTTGTGATTCTCACATCACTCAACTCTCAAGCTCGGATTTTCTCTCGAAACCCTTTTCTTCACTTTTCTCTCAACTTACACCTCTCTATTCTTCATTCTCTCATTTTCCATCCCTCCCCGGGGTGACTGATGAATAAATAGGAAGTTGCGGGTCCATGCCCAATGCCGTTAGCTCACGGCTATTTCTTCCGGCGGGTAGAGCGCCCTTCTGGCAAGTACGTCGATGGCGGGGGAAAGACAGAATGCCTGGCTCGACTGTGCCCCCAGTTCATCATTTTAACCATTCTTTGTTTTTTCTTTCTACTAAAACAGTTTTGATCAAAATGAGAGTCGGATTAACGTACTTGTTCGATTTTTGATTTGAAAAGCATGCAAGTCAGGCTGTAAGCACTGAAAATTTTCCTTTTTGGGTCCAAGACAATGGTCCAGTTTTGGAAAATGGAATAGTTTTCGAGAAAATAGTCAACCTCAGTAAAAATTTTCAAAAACTACTTTTCAAACAGCTGATGCTCAACAAGCATGGAACTTACTCTTCGAGATGCGCAACCTCAGATCGGAGGCAATGGAAAATTGCCCCTGGTTTGAAGGGGGGTGGGAGGCAACGGAAAGTTGCCCCTAGTTTGAATGGCGGCTCACGGCGGCTCGTGGCAACGGAAAGTTGCCCCTTGTTTGGGATGGTGCCGCAACAATCTGTAAACAGTCTTCATTGGCGATGGTCGAACTCTCAGACACAGAGATGACGAAGACGGTCACAACACATATATGGACACAATCACCTTGAAGGGTGTTGGCCACTGGACTTTGGGGATGAAATCGAAACCATTGCATGGGCTGAAACGCTATGAAAGCGTTGGGGGCTGGACTTCATGATGAAGTTGCCTACGTATCCCAAACATGGGAATCAAGCCTTACGTAGTTCCGGTTAAGGTACACTCGGGTATTTTAACCTTCACTTTGTTTGGCTCTCATTTTTGCCAAGGCGCCCAATGTGGGTTTTCGTCCTTGCGAGCTTCTTTTCATTTTCTATTTTCTTTTTTTTTGCATTTTTATTTTTCTTTTCTTTTTTGTATCTTTTGTCTTTCCTTTTCTTTTCTTCTTTTTTGTATTTTTGTTTTTTTGTATTTTTCTCTTGCTCTAACTTTTGCCTGGGTCGCCCTTCCGGGTTTTCGGCCCAGCGAGCCTCTCAAGGGTAAAAGTGTAGCAAGTCCATGCCAAATGGTTCCTGAAATTGAAGCCTCTCTATGTCTAGGAGAACGGCTGTTGCACTGATTTGCGGAGAATCCATCCCGGTTACTCCACAAGTTTCTTCCGGCGAGATCTACTCCTTCCGATTCGGCTTTGGTGCCTCTTGCTCGAGGGCTGTTTCGAAACTGGCCATACAGACCTTTCACGGCGTTTGTCCGTTGAACTTTCTGAACGTTCTGAACGGGTTCAAAGTCGGAAAACAAATAGGTTGAATCTTGAGACTGAGAGCGATCCTTGGCTGCGCGACCTCAAGAGGGATTCCACACAAGTCTTCACAGGGCCGCGCAAACATTTGCTTTTGAAAGTTTTTAAGAAAGCGACAAATCGCTTGCGCCGAAGATAGTGTGGAACCAATCTGGATCAGGCCAGGGTCCATCTCAGTACTCACGCCGACAAGCAAGGTTTCATTCATAAAAGGCTTAGCACGCCTTTCTTTCTCTCAAAACGATCAAAATTTTGCAAAACCCGGGGAATTCCTTCCTCTTCGTTTTTGTCACCGCAGTGTTCAAAAGTTTTTTTGTGAAAAACTTAGGTTAATGCAATGAGTTTGGCGTGCGGGAGAGCAGGCGAGATGTACTGTCAGCCCAATCAAATTTTCTGGCACTTATGCTGAAAGCAAGCATGAAGTTTGAGATAGCAACAGCTGTTTCAATCGGCTCTGTTGGTGCAACTAGCCCCTCGGCAGAAACAGACTGAAAACAAAAACAGATAATAATTACAAAACAAAATGGTGTTCTGGACAACAACCCCAGAATCACCTGGTATTATATACAACGGGGACTGACTCGATACAACTAGACAGACCCTTAAGCAAAAAAGACTGACTCAAGACAAAGAGACAGACTCCAAACAAAAGACTGACTCGACATCCAAGCCAGGATTTACAAAACTCGATTTCACCGATGCTCAAAAATGCGTACCAGACGCTTCAAAAAAAATACACCAAATGTTGCCCGCAGGCGGTCCACTTCACATACTCGCAGTATCTGAGCTCTCGAAATCCAACAACTGAGTGGTGACGGGCTTGTCTGAGGTGGGTGGTAGGATAACCTTGTTATCAATCAAATCCTGCACTTCATGATGAAGGCGGGAACATCCATCGGTACTGTGACCGGACTGTTGATGGTACGCGCAGTACAAGGTAGCATCATGAGTGGCGGGGAGATTCTTCGGGAGTGGCCGGGGCTCCAAAGGCTTAAGATGCCCATTCTTCGCCAGTATTAGCAATGCCCTAGACAAAGGCATGTGGAGGTCGTAAAAGACCCTGCGCCCTCGGGGCAGGTACTTTGCAGTTTGAGGATTCTTGCCAGATGCGCTGGCGAAAGGATCGGCTGGCGCTGCCTTGGCTTTTTGAACCTTTCCCGGTGCAGGGTTGGGAACTACAGGAATTGTCTGGGCATGACGGGGCCCATCCCGATTTTCTACCTGGCTTGAACTGCCTTTGTTTGGAGCGGGGAAAGCATCATCCACAGCTTTGATCACGATTGCGGATGTTTGTTGCTTGTTCATCCCTCTGACTTTCAGAGCCTCGACTGCCCACAGCAGTTGCTCAATAGGGTCGGCATCTACCTTTGCCTTATCCTTTCCTCTGGCCTCAGCCCGATTAAGGGTCTGGGTCGGTGCTGGCATGTTGCGGCTGTAGCTGGAAGCCACCTCTGGCTGGCTGAGCTCTATCACAATCTGCCCCAGTAGCGGGGGCTCCTGTGGTACGAAATTCCCGGCATATGGCGCCGCTGGCGGTGAAGCCGACATTCCATAGGCCAGATCGGCCACGGACCTCTGGAGGTCCCCTATCATTCCCATCAACTCAAAGGGGGTGGGCTCACGAGCCTGATATAACTGGGGAGCCCCGACCGGGTGCACAACGGGTGACCTGGGTGGGTGTGACACACTGATGCTGGCCTCACTCTGCGGAGCGGTCCCCTGCTCCAATGTAGCCGTCATAACCACAACTTCTTCTGTATTTTGTGCCGCCATAAATCCTGCCTCAGCAAAGGGGAGACACTGGCTATTCTGTATCAACTCTGCAACTTTCCGAACTGAAAGGAAAAACATACAGCATTTCAGTCCAAACTAATCAAACACGGGTGTAGCCAGACAACTGTACCCTACTGCTGATCACTGTTCCCAGATTTTTGTTCCCAAGAACTGAACCCGATACCCGCAGATAACTGATTCCTGATAACTGATTCTCAACAATACTGATTCTGGTGCCCTCGGGCCCGATCCTCAAACTCGCAAACTGGTATATGCGTTCCTATAGAGATACACTCTAAAAGCACATAGCAAGTAAGTGAGAGCCAAAACACCCCTATGTTGGGGTAGGGTTTCCCTGTCCTATTTTGTCAGAGGAGCTAGGGTTTCACTACGCACACAGCGGTTTTTCAAACAACCTAACATCGGGTAAGCAACCTGTCCTAATTTGGAATGGTCACTACGGATCCGAACATGTTCTAGGTCGAATGGTCAAAAGGGGTGCCCCGGTAAAAACCGGGGTTTGTGTTCCCATGCTGTCAGAGCCCATAGCCGATCAGCCTTATGGACATGCCTTGACAAGACAAGCCTCCGGCAAACCGTTCAGGAATGGCAGATGGAAAACACTGTGTTCCTAGGCGCACCAATGCACATGCAATGCAAAGAAACACATAAATGAGATCAAAATAGGATATCACGAGTTCGAGTCAAGCTCTCTAAATATCCCCAGCAGAGTCACCAGAAACTGTAGACGTCCCCGAACGCCCCGGGAGGGTGAGTCCCGTTCTGTTCATTTGGGGTGACTACAGTTCGGACTCGACTTGTGTCACGGTTCTTAATCTGAACCAAAGAGTCCAAATCTGGCAAATCGTTTTGAGAAACTGATTTTTTGTGAAAAAGTAGTGCCAAGCATGGACTGCTTTGCCAGATACAGAGTCACCACCTAAATATTTTGAAATGGGGAAATTTAGGAAACCCTAACTCGGTGCCGAAGGCCACATGTCCGTCATCACCGGAGTTGTCTCGGCTCGGGAGCTTGGGTACGATCGGGGAAGGTCAGCTATGAGCACCCCCTTTCGCCCGGTCCGAAGACCGGCCTCTACTAACCATGATATCCGATTTTGAAAACGTTATGTGTTCTTATCCCGGTTATTAGCCTAGAATTACTATGTTATGCGCACAGCAAACAAGTATAGACTAGATTGCCTAATTTGGGAATAAACATTGCATATCCGTTTGTTTTGAAAATGCTTTGGATATGCTACTCGCAAGTAGGCTAAAACACGGATTTCAATGAGTTCTTCCAACTCAAACAATCCAACCTTCACCCACAGGCATCCAAGCAGTTTCTAACACATAAGCATCTAGCCACATGTTAAGCATGCTGACATGGCAACATTCACACTCATGCGATATGCTAAAGCGGAAATACTTACATCATACTCCGTGCCAAAACAAAGAACTCGTTAGCAAACATGCATGATCCAAGTCCATGTTAAGTTCCTAATGCATCGCATACAAAGTGTTGCTAGAATAGGCTCGGCTATCCTAAACATGGCATGTGAGAAATGCACAACTATCACATATTCAGTTTAGAATTTTGAAGTACAAATGCAGTTAGCATGATGTACCGAGCCTAATGTATACAATACAAATGTATGGATGTACGCATGCATAGCATAAGGTATGCTAAATTAAACGTGCCCTAATACTAACCATCAAAGCAGGTATGTAAAAGGGAAGAAAGAAGTGGGGATTGGAAGACATACACACCACCCACGCACACTTATTACAGATTTGCCCTCGCTCGGAGGGACCAAATAAATATTACAAATTAATTAACTACGCAAGCTAATTAATATTACAAATTAATTAATTTAATTAACAAATTAAATAAATTAATTAAAACAGGAAAATCTCCTCGGGAAACACGCCGCCATGCATAGGCTGCCTCTGTTTTCCTTCCTTCACTCCTCTGGAGGGTGTCAAGACCTCAGGATTACATCCCTGGACACTAGGGAGTACCACCGGCTGAGTGGAATTACCACCGGCAGTGGTATGTGGCCATCGGCACAAACTGAAGCCATCGGTAGAGGATTGATTGCCGACCGGCACCTTACACTGCCGGTCGGCAAAGAAAGCCTGCAGAACCTGCAACTCACAGCAACAGAGGGCAAAACAAAGCATGGCAGCACAATTCAAGGCATGTATGCACCAACCATGTCTCTTATCATGATAATGACTCAAAGGGGCATGCGCCTCGATTTTCGGACCACCAATCACGCATTTCCATGCATGATGGCCCAAAGACCAAGTATACAACTTTGATTTCAAATGCAATGCAAACCAATCAAACAAACAAGGCCCAATTCCTATCACTAGTCAAGGAACAAGGCATGCATGCAAGATGTAATGCAACCTAGGCATACAAGCTAAGGATGCAACATGGCATGGCAACAAACTTATGCAAGCATACAAGCATACATATGGCAATGCAAATGGGTGCAAAGATGGACTTATACATGGATTAGGCAGCTTTAATAAGGCCCAAAACAGTAGCCATAATGCCCAAAAATGAAGGCTAAACATACATGCACACATACACATGTTAAGGCCCAACACTTAGGCACAAAGCAAGCAACATTCAAGCACACTTGAAAGAGGCAATCATGAACAATTTTCATGCAACGCGAGCTCTAAAATCATGTTATAAACTGATGCCAAATCACATTAAACAAGACAAGCAAGTGCATGCAAGCATGGTCCAAATACTTGAAGCAAGTCATGAAGCTTTGAAGCATGTTTATCACAACAAACATGACATGCATTAAACTACTAAAACAGATTTTTAGCATGTCAAAACAAGGCCAAAGGACTTCTTAGATGGCATCTAAGTGGCTCAAATACAAAGGCATACATAGACACCAAAACATGGAGCATTGCTACACAAGCTTCCAAAGCATTAAAGGGGCATGCAAGGCAATCAAACAAGCATGGAAATGGGACTAAAATAACATGTGGAGGGACCCCAAATCACCAATTCGATGCAAAGATGTCATGCTACACATGCACATACCCAAGGCCAACAAGCCTAAATACAAAGGAGCTATATGATGCATGCCAAATTTGACCCAAGCAACTTAGGACAGACCTAGAACATGGCAAAATAAGCACATAATCTTCACAAGACTAAGCCTAAAACATGCTCCAACAAAGGCTAACAACCTAAGGCACATTAAGGCATAAACAAGGCATTACATGGCAACTATGCTAAGCATGCATGGAGTACCAAAACCAATTTAAAATCATGTTATATTATGGATATATAAGCATGAAAAACAACCTAAACATGCTCAACACACACTCAAACATAATGCTCTCTCAAGAGGCCAAAATATGCCCTTTTCAAGGACAACAAGGAGAGGGGGTGGCCCTCTCCTTCTTGGGACTTCAAGGCATCATCTTGACCACTGAAATCCCTCAAGATTTCAATGGTGAAGAGACCCCAACACCAAAATCCCGGAGCTAGCACAAAATGGCCCAAAATGAGGCCTTTCAAGGCCTAAGGGTGGTCAACTACCCTCAAACAACAAAACACTCTTAATAAACAATAAAGAGGGCTTAAAAACAAAACTTTTTTATGTTATACAATAAGCACAAAAACAGCTCTAAGATAGGTAGAAAATCAATGCAAAAATGGGGAAAAAGGAGACTAAGTTCTCACCCTTGAAGACCCCTTCACAAATGGTGCTCCAATGGCCTCCTTTAGCTTGGATCCTACACCAAAACTTCAAAAACAGTCCTTTGGAACCTCAAGAGCCAAAGGAAGGTGAAACACTAGGTGTTTGTGTGCAATAGTATGAACTAAACACTATTTTACACACACAAGAGGGAAAAAAGAGAGAGATAGGATGTGTATCTAATCCTAACCCTAAAACCAGAGCTTGGTCTGTGTTTTTCTCCCCCTCCAATATCCAAAATCTCCAACCTTTTTAACAAGAGAGAGCCTCTCTCTATATATGCAACCAAACTTGCAAAACTTACAAGTTAAGCCAAACTAGAGGGCCATCCCTCCATACATGTGTATGGAGGGAAAGTCACTGCAATACAGCTGCCTAAAAATATCTCAAAAAGCAACTGCACAGTAACCGGCCGGCCAAAAATGCCATCTTGGCCAAAAAGAGTGCCGACCGGCACTAAATAGTGCTGACCGGCAACAAATAGTGCCGGCCGGCAATAAACATTGCCGGTGGCAGCAAACACCAGCCGGTGGCCTCTAGCCACTGCCGGTGGTGGGTGGGGATGGTCTACAAGCCCTACCCTGCCCTTCCAAGGCAAAATGCAAGTGTTTGGTGCAAAACCAGACACTAAACGGTCGAGTTCGGGGATCCTGAGGCAAGGCGCGCGAGCCGAGACCTTCGAGAACTCCAAACGAACACAAACATGGATAATCACCGAGTGTTCAAACGGTGACGTCCAAGTCTTGAGGACGGTCAAAAATGGGGTGTCTACAGTCATCACCAAAGTTGCCTTGGCTACGAGAGAGGAAGGTCATGCAATGAGCACCCCCGCTCGCCCGATCGAAGATCGGTCTTTACTAACATGATATCTTGTTTTTGAAAACAGAAGCGTTCTTATTCTAGTTATTAGCCTAGAATTACTATGTGATGCGCACAACACACAAGTATAGACTAGATCGCCTAAGTTGGAACAAATCATCTCATGTTTGTTTGTTTGAAAATGGTTTGAATGTGCTACTCGCAAGTAGGCTAAGACGTGAGTTTTGCCACCCTCGAGTGGGCTTGGAAAACATGATTTTGCCACAATCAAGGGGGCTTAAAACTCGCATTTCAATGAACTGTTCCAATTCAAGTAATCTAATCTTTATCCACAGGTATTCAGGCAGTTATCATATAAGTAGTTAGCCTCATGGCAACCATGCGGTCATTTTAACACTCACACTCATGCAAGATGCTAAAGCATAAAAGCTTACCTAGTATTCCGAGCCAAAACAATAACTAGTTAGTAATCAATGTATGATCCTAGCTATGTTAAGATGCCTAATGCAACACATGCAAAATGCAACTAGAAATAGGCTCGGCTATTCTAAGAATGGCATGTGAAATGAGACAACTCGATACACGTATTCAAGTTGGAATTGAAATACTATGCGGTTAGTATGATGGGTCGAGCCCGGTGCATGCAATATAGATGAATGATGCAAACATGCGAGCATAAGGATGCTAATTGAAACATGACATAAAACTAACCATTGCAAGCAGGTAAGTAAAAGGGAGAAAGACGTGGGGTTGGAAGACATTCACACACTCATGCACACTTATTACACAATTCGCCCTCTCGACGGAGGGTCCGAATAAATAATACAAATCAACTAATTAATTAACTACCTTAGCAAATTAATTATTACATAACTCTTAATTAATTTAAACAAATTAACTAAGCTATGAAACTAAAGAGGCCGCCGCAGCTCCGCCTCGGAATGATTGAATGATGCATGCTCGATCGCCTCGCTCAGAAACTCGTTGCCATGCCACATGTTGCGTCTGTTTGCACTGTTCTGCACCTCCGAAAACTGTACAAGTCCCAAGGAAGCTTCCGAACCACTCCCTGAGCACTTTGAGATGTCACCGGCCAAAATATAGGAACATCAGCCATGTGGAATTGGTCATCGACCATTTGTGAGGATCTCGGCCAACAATGTTTAGTCGATCGGCACTGAAGATGGCCGGCCGGCCATATCTTCCTGTAGAATGCTGTTTTGGTGCAGCAGAGGACAAACAGAGCATGGCAATGCATTTTCAAGGCAATGTGTGCACAAACACCCTCCCTATCATGTCATGAGCTCAAGGGAGTATAGTGCTCGACCCTCGGGCAATCAATCACGCATGTCGATGCATGATGGCCAAAGGAGCCAAGTGTGCGATTCAATATGGAATGAATGCACAAAAACACATGAATGCCTAGAACTCTATCATGTTGGATCAAGAGTGCCGGCGACCGAGGATTGAGTCACATTTCGTCACTTCAAGTACGAACGTCCCTCGGTCCTCGTGTTTAGTTCGACACCCCAAACCAAACATAATGCAATGCAAGTATGCCAAGTATAATGCAACATGGGGACATTTATACAATCCAACAAGACTAATGGCATGTGTAGACGCGCCCGAACGTCCCGGGAGAAATCCCGTTTTGTTCATTGGGCTCACTACAGTTCGGACTCGATGTCACGGTTCTGAATCTAATCTTGCAAAGTGCAATACGAGATCAATAAATCACCAAAGAGTCCAAATCCGGCAAATCGTTTTGAAAAACTGATTTTTAGAAAGAAGTGCCAAACATGGACTGCTTTGCCAGATACAGAGTCGCCACCTAAATATTTTATTTTGGGAGAACTTAGGAAACCCTGACTCGTGCCTAAGTCCACATGTCCGTCATCACCAAAGTTGCCTCAGCTCGGGAACTTGGGTACGATTGGGGAAGGTCGCTTTGTGAGCCACCTCGCTCGCCCGATCAAGGATCAGCCTCTACTAACCATGATATCTAGTTTTGAAAACATTATGCATTCTTATTCCGGTTGTTAGCCTAGCATTACTATGTGATGTGCAAAGCATACAAGTATAGACTGGATTGCCTAAGTTGGAACAAAGCATCGCATATCCGTTTGTTTTGAAAATAGATTGAAGTTTGCTACTCGCGCGGGTTTCGACGAATTATTCCAATTTAAGCAACCCAACCTTCACCCACAGGTATTCAGGCAGTTATATCACATAAGCACATAGCCTTATGGTAAGCATGCTATCATGGCAACACTCACAATCATGTAAGATGCTAAAGCATAAAAACTTACCTAGAACTCAGAGCCAAAACAAGAAACTAGTTAGGAATCATGCATGATCCTAGTTCATGTTAGGATGGCTAATGCAATGCAAAATGCAACTAAAATAGGCTCGGCTATTCTAAGAATGGTATGTGAAATGTGGCAACTCGATACACGTATTCAAGTTGGAATTGAAATACAATGTAGTTAGCATGATGCGCCGAGCCCGGTGCATGCAAAATAGATGAATGATGCAAGCATGTGAGCATAAGTATGCTAATTGAAACATGCCCTAAACTAATCATCAAAAGCTAGTAAATAAAACAGAGAAAGACGTGGGGTTGGAAGACATTCACACACGCACGCACACTTATTACAACGTCGCCCTCTCGACGGAGGGTCTGAAAGAATAATACAAACCCAATAGATAATTAACTACTCTAGCTAATTAATTATTACAGTCCCTTAATTAATTAATGAATTAATTACAAAATAAACTAAGTATGAAATTCAAAAGGCCGCCGTAGCTCCGCCTCGAAATGATTGGATGATGCATTCTCGATTTGCCTTACTCGGAAACCCGTTGTCATGCATCTGTTGCCTCTGTTTGCACTGTTCTGCACCTCTGATAATTGTGAAAATCCTAAGGTTGCTTCTGAACCACTCCCTGAACACTTTGGGATGCCACCGGCCGAGAGAAAACACCACCGGCCATGGAAATATGGTCATCGACCAAAAATGGGACCACCAGCTGGGTATTGATAGTCGGCCGGCACTGAAAGTTGCTGACCAACCATTTCTTCCTACATAATACTGGTTTTGCTGCAACAAAGGACAGACAGTGCATGGCATGGAATTTGCAAGCCAAATGTATGCACGATCACCCTCCCTATCATGCTATG
Source organism: Camellia sinensis (assembly GCF_055761805.1). Classification (NCBI taxonomy): domain Eukaryota; kingdom Viridiplantae; phylum Streptophyta; class Magnoliopsida; order Ericales; family Theaceae; genus Camellia; species Camellia sinensis. Next base: position 213,918,850 of record NC_138961.1, on the reverse strand, counting down.
AACTCAAGGGAGTATGGCTCTTGACCCTCAGGCCACCAATTATGCATTTCAACGCATGAGGGCCAACGGAGCCAAGTGTGCATATCAATGTAAAATGGATGCACAAAACAAATGGATGCCACACACTCTATCATGTTGGATCAAGAGTGACGGCGACCGAAGATTGAGGCACGTTTCTTCACTTTAAGTACGAACGTCCCTCATTCCTCACGTTTGGTTTGACACCCCAAACCAAACACCGTGTAATGCATGTACGCAAAATACAATGTGATATGTAAATGCAATACAAGGTAATGCAATGTAAGCATGCCAAATGCAATGTGATGCAACCTAAGCATGCCAAATGCAATGAGACTCGAGTATGCACACAAGACTAAGGTAGCAAGCATGCCGGATGCAATGCAACCTAAGCATGCAAGTTAAACTAATGTAGCATGGGCACACCAAGTATAAGACAATGTTGTGTATTACAAGTAGCTAAATATCATGTGATATACTAAACATGCAAACATGATATAATGCAAGTATGCAAATAATGTAACGCAACATGAGTGTGCCTACTCAATGCAACTTGCACAAGCATGTAACAAAGTGTAAACTAGCAAGCATGTAACAAGATGCAACATGTCAAACATGCAACTATATACAAGGATGGGCTTAAACTAGAATGGGAGACCTCAGCCATGCCCCAAAACAGTGGCCAAAAACACCCAAATCAAGGTACCAAAAAAAGATATGCATGCACATTCATGAATCCATAAGCTAGGCAATGATGCACAATCCTCAACCACGAGCAAAATGGGATAAACATGAGAACATGATAATGCAATGAGCTCTGAAATTAAGTGAAGAATGATGCCAAATCACATGCACAAGTGAAGTATAGCATGCTAATAGACCCAATGCTCAAAGCTAGTCAAGGGACTGGAACCATGACTATGTCAACCAAGCCCCAAAGGGCCAAGGTGACCCAAAATAGTCCCGAGGCAGACCAAAATGAAGCCAAAACAAATATGGAATGAAGCCAAAACATGCAAGAAAGGTGAGCACAAAACAAGACGTATACAAGGCCAAAAGGGCAAATGCACTACACCTCTAACAACCGAACATGGCATGACTTAGACCAATAAAGTCAGAGTTAAAACACATCAAAATAAGCCCCAAAACCTAATGAGAAGGTCTCCCAAAGACCTAATCATGGAGGGATATGCAAGGGTCCAAACATGGAGCATGAAACAACACCTCCCCAAAGCATTGAATGGATGGCAAATGCAAGTATACAAGCATGAAACATGGACTAAAATAGCATGATAAGTGATTCCAAATCACTGAAATAGCCCAAATGAAGCATGCTCATGACTCACACACCCAAACCTAGCAAGCTAAAATGCAAAGTGGCTACACAAAGCATGGAAAGCATGACCCAAAAGACCAAAAACAGAACTTAAGCATGTCACAACATAGCTAAAAGCTTCATGAAGTCAAGCTAAAACATGGATGCATGATGGTCTAAATGCATGATACATATTATGATAATAGAGGGGATTACAAAGCAAGTGCATGATGCATGGAATAGGCCATCGAACCAACATGAAACAGAGGTATAACATGCTAAACTAACACCAAATATCCACTAAAATGAAGCCAAATAAAGCTAAGCAAGCATGTTACCTTTATAAGCCTTAAACACAAGCAAATGAGACACAAAATGAGAGGGGTGTCCCTCTCCTATACATGACTTCAAAGCCACTTCTCCACCACTGAAAATCCTTTGGATTTTAGTGGTGAGAAGGTCGAAATGAGGGGGTTCCAAAGCCCAAAGAGAGAGGCACCAAAAGAGGCCAAACAAGGCCTAAGAGGGTGTAAACAGCCCCCAACCCAAAAGTGACCTAATAAAACATCTTAAGCATGAAAATACAGAACTTTTATCAGTTATACACTAAGATCAAAATAGCATGCAAGATAGGTTAAAAGCATAAGGAAAAATGGGGAATAAAAGAGGTAGTTCTCACCCTTGAAGAACACTTCAAGAACACCAAATCCAGCACCTCCTTTTGATAAAAACTAACTCAAAAACTCTGAAATCAGCCCCTCAAGACCTTAGTAACCGAAGTGTGGTGTAACACTAGGTGTCTTAGTGCAAAACTAAGAACAAAAACCCCTTTGGAACACTTTTACACACACAAATCAAGAGAGAGAGGGAGATATAGAGAGAGAGTGATATATATCATATATATCAGAGTTCTTCAACCTCTGGAAAGGGAGGAGAGGGCCTCCTCTTATTGGAATCCAATTCATAAGCTTCTTGGAGAAGCTAACATAAGGGAGCAAATGTGTGTTGTGGATGCCAGCTGTGACAGCTGGCATAAAATATCTGCCAAAAGCAAATGGAAAGGGGTCGGCTGGAAAATATGGCTGATTGATCAACAAAAATGGCTGGCCGATCAAAAACATTGCCCACCGACCAAAATATTTGGCCGGTATCAAGAAAACAGAGCCGATGGCCTCAAGCCAAGGCCGGTGAAGTGTGGGGATGGCCAACAAGCCATTCCCTGCCCTCAGAAGCAAAAACACAAGTGTTTGGTATATAACCAAGCACAAAACAAACAAGTCGAGAGGTCTTGAGGCAAAGCACGCGACCGAAACCTCCAAGAACTCAAGACGAACACGAACATTGATGATCACCTAGTGTTCAAACGGTGACGCCCAAGTCTTGAGGACGGTAAAAAATGGGGTGTCTACAGTTGCCCCTCTTTGACAGAACTCAAAAGTCATAACAATGACAGGAGTGAATGTCAAAGCCCAGAGACGACCCATTTTTGACAAGGCCGAAGACTTAGACAAGCATGCAAGATAGCAAGATATGTGCCCGAAGGCAGGGGCAAAATGCAAGAACAATGCATGATGCCGAACATAACTTATGATCATGCAAAGAGAGCTGTAACGAAGCAAATACATACAATAAATGCAACAGTTTTAAGCAAGCCAAAAACCAAACTACATTACAATGCAGGAAGGATGTAAGAGAATTATGTAATTCTCGCTACGTTTGATGCGGAGAATACAATACCTGTGCGGTTCGTCTGGTCGTGCCAGCTTCAAATGAACCGTTCATACAATATCGTTCCTGTCCGGTTCGTCTGGTCGTGCTAGCCTCAAATGAACCGTACATGCAATATCGTTCCTGTTCGGTTCATCTGGTTATGCCAACCTCAAATGAACCGTACATACAATATCGTGCCTGAAAAAGAAAGAGAACTTAACAGGTACAATATCGTTGGATACATGCATAGCAATGCAAATGAGAAGTGCGTAACAACGCAATGCACTAACAAGTGCGAATGAGGTGCGTAAGATAGCGCGATGCGCGAAATAGCACGAATGAAATGCATGCAAAATGCAAGTAAGGTACACAAAATAGTGCGATGCGCAAAATAACGGAATTGAAATGCATGCAAAATGCAAGTAGGGTGCACAAAACAGTGCGATGCGCAAAATAGCACGATTGAAATGCACGCAAAATGCAAGTAGGGTGCACAAAACAGTGCGATTCAGAATAAGCATGACAATGCTATGAAGGCACAAACATATGCAAGTAAAGCACATGAGACAACACATGCAATGAGTGAAGCAAGAATGAAATGTACACATGTAAGTAAAGTACACGTGACAACATGTACAATATGTAAGGTAAGGAATAAAATGTACACATGTAAGTAAAGCAAGCGCGCTAACGCAAGCAATGTGTATAACAATGTGAGAGGGGAGAAGGGGCGCATAAACACATGTAAGTAAAGCATACACGAAAATGCATGCAATGTGTGTAACAATGTGAGAAGGGAGAAATGTGCATAAACATATGTAAGTAAAGCATACGCGAAAACGCATGCAATGTGTGTAACAATGCGAGAAGGGTGCATAAACACATGTAAGTAAAGCATACGCGAAAACGCATGCAATGTGTGTAACAATGCGAGGAGGGTGCATAAACACATGTAAGTAAAGCATACGCAAAAACGCATGCAATGTGTGTAACAATGCGAGAACAGAGAAAGGCACGTATTCAACTGAAGCATGGTAAAGGCATGTTATTCATGATGTTGAGATGCAACTTCAAAACAAGACGAGGCACCGTTCAATGCAAGACGAGTAACGAGCGTGCTTTATTAAAGTCAAAACGAAGCAACGTAATACAATAGAATTGAAACGATTTATAGAATTCTCAAGATATAAAAAGGATACGAGAAATGATACTCCCCACACGCATCGAGCATCGCTCAAAGAAGACACGGCTCAAGGTCAACACGAAGGTCTATTAAGGTTCAAGAAGTGCACTTTCTTGCACTGTCTTGAGTAATGAAGGTGCCAAACCACATGATTGATCCAGACAAGGGCGTGGGAGGTGCATTGACCACAAGAGGAGGCCACCGGTATTAATCCAGACACTCTACTGCCCTAACCCTCTTTCGCTTTACTTTTCCTTTTTTTTTTAGGTAGTTTTAACACATTGCACTGCCTCAGGCAGGTTTTACTTTCTCAAAACTATGTACTTTTTGCAAAAGACATGATGGAAATGAAGTAGCTATTTTGTTCAAAAAGTGTTGCATCACATCGCGCCACATTACATTATAATGTAAATGAAATTTGAACCTTTGTTTGAAAAGTAAGCAATTGCCTTGTAATAATCAGGTAGTGAACCGAGTAAGGACAAAAACAACTCGATAATCAAAACAAAGAGCTCGATAAGTTAACCAACTATAAATACAACTCAATAGGCAAAGCAAAGACTTAAAGAATGTAAAATACAACCCGATAAGCAAATGTACAACAACTCGATAAACAAGACGAAGTAACAGGTGTTAGTTTGCAAAAATATCATCAGAAGGCATTGGAAGTGGTGTCGATCACCAGTTTTTCAGCATGATTAACATTTATTCGGCTTAGAGCACAATTAGAGGCCATCAGCCAAAGGGAGACATCACCGGCCGAAATTAATTGGAATCGGCCAACATTTTAGCCGATCGGCCAAAATAGATGGTCGGTCAGCACTACTTTTGGTCGACTGACCAAAAATGGTACGGACCTCCAGAATGTTGACACCTGTCTTCCACTCAACACCTTATCCTCTACAAAAGCCTCAGCCTCGTAGTTTTCCTTATTTCAACACTGATTTACACCAAATGGAGGAGTTTCTTACCCAAAATCTCACAACCTGGATTGCCAACTTGGATGGCTCGGAAAAGCTGAATTTCCGGGGCTTTGGCGTAAATGCATTATTTACACTGAGTCGCACTCCACTGCACTTTCCGTTTCTCCATGCCACAGCAAGGTTTTGGAATCCGGTAACTCATGTCTTTAGCTATGGTGGGCAAGAGGTGTGTCCTACCTTTGAAGATTTCCAAGTTTTGATGGAATCCGAGCGCAATGAAGAAATCTTGCCCCAGCTCCGCTTCGGCCATGCCCAAGCCTTAAGTCGAATGTGTGGGCTCACTATGCACAACGCTCGATCTTTGATTTGTGATGGAATGCTGGATATTCCGAGTTTGATTTGTCGATTTTCCGACGGCGGTGACCGCGGTGACCATCATTGGCAAGGCTTTCGGCGACATGCCCTTTGTTTGTGCATGCTATCTTATTTCTTGCTTGCCTTAGGCTCGGGGGGATCTAATGTCTGGTTGATCGAGGTTGCCCAAGGCTTAAGGGAGGGCAAAAGCTGCATTGCCATGTCATTGACCGAGACATTGATGGGCTTGGATGCTTTTCAACACCGAGAGACGACCAGATTTACAGGGAGTCCACTACTGCTGCAGGTAATGTTCCTACCCTTTCTCACATATATATTGCTCACATCACTCAACCCTCATGCTCGGTTTTTCTCTCAAAACCCTTTCTCACTTTTTCTTTTCTCAACATACACCTCTCTATTCTTTAATCTCTCATTTTTCATCCCTCTCCCGGTGTGGTTGATGGACAAATTACAGGTTGTAGACCCTTGCCCAGCATACTCAGCTCGCGGCTACTTCTTCCGATGTCGCCTAGTTGATGCCCTTGATGAGGGATGGTGGTTCGATTGGATGTGCAATTTGTCCGCAGACCGCATTGCTTGGCAGTGCCCTTGGCTCAATTTACCGGCAATGAGCTACAGCATGTCCCGACAGACTGGGATTCAGTTGATTGGCTTGACACACTGCGTGTTCTACTTTCCTTTTTGGTTCCAGCACCAGTTTGGCCATGATCAAATTTGCCCGGCGGAGGGGATAGAATACCCTGCTGCATTTCCAATCAGAGGCGCAAAACTTGCTCGGTATGGCACAATATGGAGGACTAGAGAGCTCCTGGCCCCCGCTCTCACTTTCAATTGCACTTTGTTTGATGAGTGCATAGATTGGCTTAATGAAGAGGTGCAGATTGGGCCCAGTTTGGCATCAGAAGCTTCGATCATCTCTAGGAGGGGACGCAGGAACACCTGATTATGCCCCTGATTTATTTGCTTTAATCAGAACTTTAAAGTTTTCTTTATGAATGCAATGAAAAGCAACTTCAATTTGTATGCAAGAGTAGGAGAACTTTGTATTGAAATCAATAAAACTGAAGGTTGTGGGTACTGAAAATTTTCCGTTTGGTCCAAGAATGGTCTAAGTTGTAAAAGATTAATTTGAGCAAAATCAACTTTTATTAAAACTTTTCAAAACCATTTTCGATATGGATCAGAACTGGACACGCCTGAGATCTGTCACTGAGATGCACAACCCCGGATCCCAGCAACTGGTAAGTTGCCCCTAGTCTGAATAGCATTGCACCGGAGATCACAACCGAGCTTTTGAATGCTGAATAGACAAAGATGACCGAGATGATCAAATGGACAAAGTTGATCGGGGAAAAGTTTATGGCTAGACTTTAGGATGAAGTTGCCTACGTATCCTAAAGATGAGAATCAAGCCTTACATAGTTCAGCTCAGGTTCACTCATGTATTGACCCTTACCTTTTATGCTCTAACTTTTGCCAAGGCCGCCCTTTGCGGGTTTTCAACCTTGCGAGCTTAGTTTTTATAATTTCAAATTTTTTATGCTCTAACTTTTGCCTAGGTTGCCCTTTCGGGTTTTCAGCCTAGCGAGCCTCTCAAGGGTAATATTTCTTGAACTTGTCCATATTGATCGGTTGTGAGAACTCTAGGCCATCTAGGTCCATCAGAACGACAGCTCCTCCCAACCAAATAGACTTAATGATGTAGGGACCAGTCCAATTGGGTCTGAACTTGCCCCTAGGGTCATGGATGGGGGCTCGGTTGACTTTGAGCACCAAATCTCCTTCTTTCAAATTCCGGGACTTAACCTTCTTGTTGAAAGCCTTGGCAATTCTGCGTTGATAACCTTGAACATGGCACAGTGCTTTCAGCCTTCTTTCATCAAAGAGCATGAGTTCTTTAAATCAGCTCTGCTGGCAATCTGCTTTGGCTATCTGACACTCAGCCAGTACTCATAATGACGGAACCTCAATTTCGATAGGTAGAACGGCCTACATCCCATAAACCAATGAATACGGAGTCGCTCAAGTAGATGTTCTAATTGAAGTCTGGTAGCCCCACAGAGCAAATACCAGCTTATCTGGCCAGTCCCGGTAGGTTTCCACCATCTTCTGTAAAATACACTTGATGTTCTTGTTGGCGAACTCGACTGCTCCATTGGTCTGCAGTCGATATGTAGATGACTTGTGAAAAGCCACGTTGTATTTTTCCAACAAATCAATCACTTCCTTCTTGAAATGGCAACCATTATCTGAGATAATCTCGTTTGGGACCCCATAGCGACAGATGATGTTGTTCCGAATGAACTTTGCAACGTGCAAAGCCTTCAACACCGTATAAGATTAGGCCTCGACCCACTTCGTAAAATAATCTATTGCGACCAAACTGAACTCATGCCCATTAGACCCCTTCGAAGTGACGGCCCCGATCACATCAATTTCCCAAACTGAAAATGGCCATGGCGAAGTCCTATTGTATAGCTTCGACGGCGGGATGTTCATGCGGTTTGCATGGATTTGACATTTGTGGCATCGCCGAACAAAGCCGATACAATCCTCCTCCATGGTGGACCAGTAGTAACCCTGTCTGAGGATTTTTCGAGCTAACATTACCCCGTTCATATGTGCTCCGCACTCTCCTCCATGGATGGCCTCCATTAAGCGTTTCGATTCTTCAGCATCAATGCATACCTTATGCATTCCCAGATGACCTCTCTTGTACAATTTACCCCTGCAAATGATGAACTGAACAGCCATTCTTCTGATTGCCCTTTTATCCTTGGCATTTGCCTCTGGTGGATACGCCTCTTTTTCCAAGAAGTTCTAGACATCGTTGTACCAGGGGTTCTCATCTTGAACCTCATCTATAGCAGCAATCGACTCGTAAGCCGGCGCAAATTTCTGGTCAATGATGATCGGACGCATCCGGACTCTAAAAGGGATGTCTATCATAGAAGATAGAGTTTCTAGTGAATCTGCGAACCTGTTGTTTTCTCTTAGTAGATGAGCAAAGTTTAGTTTCTCAAACCGAGGAATTAACAAGTCCAAGGTCTGGTGATATATTATCATCTTTTTTTCTTTGACTTTCCAATCTCCCTTAGCTTGGGATACAACAAGGTTCGAGTCCCCAATGACGTCTAACCGTTTTGCCCCTAGTTCCAGGGCTGCTTCTAAACCAGCAATGCATGCTTCATATTCTGCTTCGTTGTTCGAGACTTTGAACCGGAGTTTGAAGGCCAGAGGGATACGGGAATTGTTGGGTGCTATCAGCAACACCCCTATCCCATACCCGTATTGGTTTGACGCCCCGTCAAAGTACATCGTCCAAGTTTCATCTTTGATATGCAAAATGGCATCATCTGGGAATAAGTACTTAACTACTTCACCTCCTTCCACTAGATGATCGGCTAAGAACTCCGCTACCGCTCTTCCCTTGACTGACTTGCGCGTCACATATTTTAGATCAAATTTGGAAAACAAAAACAACCAATGAGCTAGCCTACCCGTAAGTGCCGGTTTCTCGAAGAGATATTTGATGGGATCTAATCTTGAAACCAACATTACAGAGTGAGCTAACAGGTAGTGCCGCAACTTCCTGGTAGCCCATACCAAGGCTAAGCAAGCCTTTTCCAACGGTGTGTAGCGGGTTTCATACTCCAGCATCTTCTTGCTCAGATAGTAAATAGCCCTCTCTACCTTGTCCTCAGACTCTTGTGCGAGCATGCAGCTTATTGTAGTCTTAGTTACTGAAAGATACAAAATCAATTGTTTCCTTGGCTCCGGCGGTGACAACACGGGTGGGTTCTGTAAGTATTCCTTTATCTGTTCAAACCCAGCTTGGCATCGGTCGTCCCACTGGAACTTCTTTCCTTTCTTCAGGAGACCAAAAAGTGGTTCACAAGTCAAGGTTAATTTTGAGATAAACAGTCTTATGAATTGCGCTTTACCCAGAAAGCCTCGCACCTCCTTTTCAGTCCTTGGTGGTGGCATTTCTAAGATGGCATTGATTTTGGAAGGGTCGACTTCGATACCTCTCTGTGTAATCAAAAACCCTAGCATTTTCCCTGCTGTAACACTGTAGACGCGCCCACGTGGGGGGCCCTCGCTACAGTTCGGACTTGATTTGTGTCACGATTCTTAATCTGAACCAAAGAGTCCAAATCCGGCAAATCGTTTTGAGAAACAGATTTTTTGAAAAGAAGTGCCAAACATGGACTGCTTTGCCAGATACAGAGTCGCCACCTAAATATTTTAAAATAGGGGAACTTAGGAAACCCTGACTCGGTGCCAAAGGCCACGTGTCCGTCATCACCAAAGTTGCCTCGGCTCGGGAGCTTGGGTACGATTGGGGAAGGTCAGCTATGAGCACCCCCTCTCGCCCGGTCCGAAGACCGGCCTCTACTAACCGTGATATCCGCTTTTGAAAACGTTATGTGTTCTTATCCCGATTATTAGCCTAGAATTACTACGTTATGCGCACAGCAAACAAGTATAGACTAGATTGCCTAATTTGGAAATAAGCATTGCCTATCCGTTTGTCTTGAAAAACACTTTGGAATTTGCTACTCGCAAGTAGGCTAAAATATGGATTTCAACGAGTTTTTCCAACTCAGACAACCCAACCTTCACCCACAGGCATTCAAACAATTTATCACATAAGCATTTAGCCACATGGTAAGCATACTGTCATGATAGCATTCACACTCATGCGAGATGCTAAAGCATAAATACTTACATCGTACTCCGTGCCAAAACAATAAACTAGTTAGCCAACATGCATGGTCCTAGTTCATGTCAATTTGACTAATGCAACACATACAGGATGCAATTAGAGTAGGCCCGGCTAACCTAAACATGGCATGTGAAATGCGACCAATTGATGCACGTATTCAATTTGGAATTGAAGTACAAATGCAGTTAGCATGATGCGCCGAGCCCGGTGCGTGCGAGGCAAATGCATGGATGCACGCATGCATAGCATAAGGTATGCTGATTTAAACATGACCTATTACTAACCATCAAAGCAGGTAAGTAAAAGGGAGAAAGAAGTGGGGTTGGAAGACATGCACACACACTCACCCACACTTATTATAAATTCGCGCTCGCCCGGAGGGACCAAAAGAATAATACAAACCGAATAATGAATTAACTATCCTAGCTAATTAATTATTACAAATTACCTAATTAGCTAACGAGCTAACTAAGCTCGGAAAAACAGTAAACCGCCTCGGGAAGAGAGCTCAATGCAATGCATGCTCGGTCTCGCTCCGGAATTCACTACGATGCGCAATATGCCTCGATTTTCCCTGCTCTGCTCCTCTGAAGACTGTCAAAGTCTCAGAATTGCTTCTTTGGATATTGGGAGACACCACCGGCAGAATAGAATGGCCACCGGCATTGGTGTGTGATCACCGGCTGTTGGTGAAGCTATCGGCACATGAAGGATTGCCGGTCGGCACTGAGTGAGTCAAAGGGACATGCTCCTTGGTTCTCAGACCATCAATCACGCATTTCCATGCGTGATGGCCCAAGGGACCAAGTGTGCACATTTTGATGTCAAATGCAATGCAAACCAACAAACCAAAGCCCAATTCCTATCACTAGATCAAGGAACAAGACATGCATGCTAGATGCAATGCAACCTAGGCATGCAAGCTAAGGATGCAACATGGGAATGCAAGATGTACATGCAAGCATGCAAACAAACATGCAAGGTAAGCATGCAAGCAAGCAAAGGATGGACTTAAGCATGATTTAGGCAACTCTAATTAGGCCCAAAACAATGGCCATGAGTGCTATGAAATGAGGACTAAACACACATACACACATGCGCATGTTAAAGGGCTAACATTCAAGCACAAAAGGGCAACTCTCAAGCACACTTGAAAGAGGCATAACATGGACTAATGGCATGCAAGGTAAGCATTGAAAATCATGTTACAAAAGGTGCTAAGCCAATTAAACAAGACAAACAAGACATGCAAACAAAGCCAAAAACCCAAGGCAAGCCAAGAGGCTTAAACCAAGACTAAGTCAACCAAGCCTCACGAGGCTAAGAGGACTTAAAATAAGTCTAATGCGAACCTAAACAACACCCAAGGGACACCTAGATGGCATCTAAGTGGCTCAAATTCAAAAGCATGCAAGATGACCAAAACATGGAGCATGCAAGACAAGCTTTCAAAGCATTAAAGAGGTGTCCAAGGCAAGCATACAAGCATGTTAAAGGGACTGAAATAACATGGCAAATGGTCCCAACCCACTAAATTAAGGCAAGGATGCATGCTATACATTCACACACTTAAGGCCAACAAACCAAAAATGCAAAGGGGCTATACAAAGCATGGCAAAGTTGACCCAAACAACTATGGACAGACCTCTAGCATGGCAAAATAAGCACAAAAGCTTTACAAAGCTAGGCCTAAAACATGCTAGAACAATGGTTTACAACCTAAGGCATGTTAAGGCCTAAACATGGCATTACAAGGTAGGTAAGCTAAGCATGCATGGTGTACCAAAACCAACAAAAAACAGAGGCATATTATGACATAATAAGCACAAAAATCAGCTAAGGCATGGTCAACATGAAGCTTAGCTAGGTGCTCCCTCAAGAGGCCAAAAATGGTCCTTTTCAAGGACAACAAGGAGAGGGGGTGGCCCTCTCCTCCTTGGGACTTCAAAGCACCATCCTTACCACTGAAATCTCTCAAGATTTCAGTGGTGAGGAGGCCCAAACACCAAAGTCCCGGAGCTCACTTAAAATGGCACAAACACCTCCAAACCACAAAACACTCTAAACAAACTATTTAGAGGGCCTAAAAATAGAACTTTTTTATATTATACACTAAGCTCAAAAACAATTCTAAGATAGGCAAAAATAGTATGCAAAAATGGGGAATAAAGGAGTAAGATTGTTACCCTTGAAGACTCTCTTCACAAATGAAGCTCCAGCAGCTTCTTTGGGTTCAAAACAGCTCCCAAGCTTCAAGAACAAACCTCTGGCCCTTCAATAACCAAGAAAAGGTGTAACACTATGTGTTTGTGTGCAATAGCAAGACACAAACACACTCATACACACACAAGAGAGATATAGAGATAGGATATGTATGAAACCCTAAACCTAAAACCAGAGCTCTCACACAACTTTTCTAACCCTTTTTTGTCTAACCTAAAGCCAAGAGAGGAGGGCTCCTCTTATAGAGGAGCCAATCTTGTAAAGCTTACAAGGTAAGCTAACAAGAAGGCCATCCCTCCATACACGTGTATGGAGGGGAACAAAATGCCATACTTCTGTATTAAAATATCTGCAAAAGCAGATGAACAGTAGTCGGCTGCTCAAAATTGCCATTTTGGCAAAATGGACTGCCGACCGGCAACAAAGAATGCCGACCGGCAATATACATTGCCGATGGCAACAAAACACCAGCCGGTGGCATCTGGCCACGGCCGGTGATGTGTGGGGATGCCTCACAAGGAATTCCCTGCCCCTCCATGGAAAAACACAAGTGTTTGGTGCAAAACCAGACACTAAACAGTCGAGTTCGGAGATCCTGAGGCAAGGCGCGTAGCCGAGACCTCTGGGAACTCCGAACGAACACAAACATGGATAATCACCAAGTGTTCCAATGGTGACGTCCAAGTCTTGAGGACGGTCAAAAAAGGGGTGTCTACAGTTGCCCCTCTTTGACAGAACTCGAAAGTCATAACAATGACGGCAGTGAATGTCAAAGCCCAGAGACGACCCATTTTTGACAAGGTCGAAGACTCACACAAACATGCAAGACAAACAAGATATGCGCCCGAAGGCAAGAGCAAAATGCAAGACAATGCACAGAGCCGGACATAACTTATGATCATACAAAGAAACATAGGGACGTATCCCGGTGTTTCGGAAAAAGAAGAAGAAACATAGGGACGTATCCCGAAGTTTCGGAAGGAAAGAGAAACATAGGGACGTATCCCGAAGTTTCGGAAGAAATGAGAAACATAGGGACATATCCCGGAGTTTCGGAAAGAAAGAAAAGCATAGGGACGTATCCCAGTGTTCCAGAGTGGTTCAAACACCAGAACGTATTCCAAATGCTCTTAACCAAAGAGGGAGAAACATAAGGACATATCCCGGTGATTAGGGACGTATCCCAAGGATTAGGGACGTATCCCAAAGGTTAGGGACGTATCCCAAGGATTAGGGACGTATCCTGGTGTTTCGGAGAGGAGGAGAAACATAGGGATGTATCCCGGTGTTTCGGCGAGAAAGAGAAACATAGGGACGTATCCCGTTGCTTCGGAATGGAAAGAAAAACATAGGGACGTATCCCATTGTTTCGGAATGGAAAGAGAAACATAGGGACGTATCCCGGTGTTTCCGAAAGAAGAAGAAACATAGGGACGTATCCCGGTGTTCTGGAAAAGAAGAAGAAACATAGGGACGTATCCCGGTGTTTCGAATCGAAGGAGAAACATAGGGACGTATCCCGGTGTTTCAGAAAGAAAAAGAAACATAGGGACGTATCCCAGTGTTTCGGAAAAGGAAAAGAACATAGGGATGTATCCCGGTGTTTCAGAAAGAAGGGAGAAGCATAGGGACGTATCCCGGTGTTTCAGAAAAGAAAAGAAACGTAGGGACGCTTCCCAGTGTTTTGGAAAGAAGAGAGAAACGTAGGGACGTATCCCGGTGTTTCAAAACAAGGAGAAGAAACGTAGGGACGTATCCCGGTGTTTCGGAAAAAGAAGGAGAAACATAGGGATGTATCCCGGTGTTTCAAAACAAGGAGAAGAAACGTAGGGACGTATCCCGGTGTTTCTGAATAAGAGAGTGTGCATAACAATGCAAGATAGATGTGCATAAAAAATGCAAGTGTAACGGTGCATAACAATGCTAGATAGATGTGCATAACAATGCGACGAATGTGCAACTTCAAAAGCACGTTTGAAACAAAATGCCGAATAAGGAAATACAAGCCTTAACGAGATCAAATCCAAACGTGACCTCCGATTTACCTCTCGAAAGGGTTTGTAACACAGTTCGCTTGAAAAGGGGACACCCTGTTTATATTGGCGAGAGATAACAGTTGCAGCTACTTTTAATTGCTATTCTGGCTTGAAGCAGGCTTAAGCTTGGAGTAGAGGCACACTCATTCTTCGGAGCACTGACAAGGCCTGAAGAGGTACATCCGGAGTACAATCACGGAATTTGCTGAAGGTGAAACACACTCAGATGCTTCGGTTTTCCCTCTTTTCTTTTGCTTTGTAGCCTGGAACCCATATAGCTTCAAATAGGTCCTTGTTTTACTGTTCTTGCATGACATGGATTGAACCCTGCGGTTTTAAGAAAGGACAAATTCTTGTTTTGCACAAATGTGAAGAATGACACAGCACTCTGAGCACAAAACGATTCATTTTTGAAATTGAGAATGAGTTCTCGATCAAGTATTGAGCCTACAATTGAACACAACATACTATGACTCAATCAAAAGGTACACGACCTAAACACATCGAGTAACACTCGAAACGACTCAAAGCAAGAATCGAGACAAACAAATCAAAAGACACGACACACAGACATGCACAGGGAGCCTGTTTCACCGGCTACTGTTTCCCACCCTTTCTCATTTGTGATCCTCACATCACTCGGCCCTCAAGCTCTATTTTTCTGAAAAAGCCCTTTTCTCACTTTTTCTCTCATCGCACATCTCTCTATTCTTCAATCTCTCGTTTTTTTCAATCCCTCCCCTGGGTGGTTGATGGATAAACAGGAAGTCTTGGGCCCTTGCCCCTAGTATTCTACCATCTTTTGATTCTTGTTCACAACAGTGAATTCCTCCCACAGAGGGGTTGCGCTACAACTGGGTATGTAGCAAATCTGTAGCTGACATCAGTTGATGATGCTCTGCCGGGAAGTTCGGACATGATCAAATCTGTCCAGATGAGGGAGTGGAATATCTCGCCCCATTCCAGTTCGTGCTTCGCACTTGTCTTGATACCTCGTTGCTTGGAGGATGAGAGGGCTTTCAGCCCTTTGTTGTTGACTTCAGTTGTGCCCTTTCTGGCAAGTAGAGTGCCCTTTCTGGCAAATGCATTGACAATAGGGAAAAGACAGGAAGTCAGACTCAACTGTGCCCCTAGTTCATTATTTTGACCAGTTTTTGTTTTGGTTTTCTACTAAAACAATTTTGACCAACATGAGAGTTAGATTAACACACTTGTTCGATTTTTGATTTGAAATCATGCAAGTCAGGCTATGAGCACTGAAAATTTTCCTTTTTTGGGTGCAAGAAATGGTCCAATTTTTGGAAAAGATGGAACAATTTTTGAGAAAATTAGTCAACCTCAGTAAAAATTTTCAAAAACTATTTTTGCAAATGGCCGATGCTTAACAAGTGCGGAACTTACTCTTGAGACGTACAACCTCGGATCTGGAAGAAAATTGCCCCCTTGCTCGAAGAGAGCTGCATGGTAACGGAAAGTTGCCCCTTGTTTGAATGGCACCGCAGCGCATTGAATGGCAACGGAAAGTTGCCCCTTGTTTGAAAGACACCGCAGTGCATTGAATGGCAACGGAAAGTTGCCCCTTGTCTGAATGGCACCGTAGTGTATTGTAATCAGTCCTCAAAGTGATGATTGCAACCGAAATCCCGGATAAAGAAAAGACAAAGATGACTAGAACCATCACATGGACACGGTTGAATTTGAAGCATTTTACGGCTGGACTTCAAAATGAAGTTGCCTACGTATCCCAAAGATGGGAATCAAGCCTCACGTAGTTCAGGGTTAAGGTACACTCGGGTATTAACCTCTCCTTTTTAGGCTCTAACTTTTGCCAAGGCGCCCGTTGCGGGTTTTCGACCTTGCGAGCTTTGTTCTTCTTTTCTTTTTATTTTCTTTTGCATTTTTTTTTTGCTTTTCTTTTTTTTTTTTGTATTTTTCTCTTACTCTAACTTTTGCCTGGGTCGCCCTTCCGGGTTTTCGGCCCAGCGAGCCTCTCAAAGGGTAAAAGTGTAACAAGTCCATGCCAAATGGTTTTAGGGTTTTGAAGCCATCCGTATCCAGGAGAGTGGCTGTTGTATTGATTTACTGAAGGATCCATCTTCGGCTCTTCGAGCATATCTGACATTTTTGCCCCTAGTTTGAGGAGGGGCTTCTGATCTAGCTTTACAAGCTTCCTTTGATCTGATCTTCTTGATCTGACTTTGGTGCCTCTTGTTCGAGGGCTGCTTTAAAATGGCCACACAGGCCTCACGTTGTGGTTGACCGTTGAACGTTCTGAACTCAGGTTCAAGGTTTCAAAGTGAGGGGTCGAATCTCGAGGCTGAGAGCGATCCTATGCTGCACAATCTCAAGAGCGATCCCACACAAGTCTTCGCAGGACCGCGCAAAATATTTTTTGAAATTTTTTAAGAAAGTGACAAATCGCTCGCGCCGAAGATAGTGTAGAACCAATCTGGATCAAGCCAGGGTCTTTCTTAGTACTCACATTAACAAGCATGATCTCAATCATTAAGGACTTAGCATGCCTTTCTTTCTCTCAATTGATCAAGTTTTGGAAAACCTGAGGAATTCCTTCCTCTTCGTTTTTATCACAATGTTTCGAAATTTTTTTTGGAAAACTTAGGTCGATGTAATGAATTCAAGGCACAGAAAAGGCACAGCTTCTAGTCAAATACTGCCATCTCATTTAGAATTTCTAGCACAACTGGCACACTGCAGAAGCAAACACAAGAGTGTGAAAATTACTGCTGTTCCATTCAGATCTGTTGGCGTAACTGGCTCCAAGGCAGAAACAGACTCAAAAGAAAGCAAAAAAGACAAACATAAAACAAGCAAGTGATGTCGAAGGTAACACCCCTGAAATCACCCGACTCTAACAAAACAGGACTGACTCGGTACAACAAGACAGACCCGACTGACTCAGTATGAAAAGACTGACTCAAAACAAAGAGATAGGCTCAAAACAAAACAACAGAACTGACTCAATACCCAAGTCAGAACGTACAAAACCCAGCATTCACAAATCCTCAAAATAGTGCGTGCCATACGCCACATCCGGAGTAAACTGAGCACCGCCCGCAGGTGATTCATCCCTTGATCACATCACATTATCCCCACAAGTCCACTGATTAAGTGTCGATAGACTTTGCAGGACCTGGTGCGGGAATGACCTTGCTGTCAATCAAATTTTGTATCTCGTGGCGAAGACGGACACAACTGTCGGTGTCATGACCGGTTTGTTGATGAAAAGCACAGTACTTAGTCGGGTCATGCTTTGGAGGGAGAGGATCGGGTAGGGGCCGTTGTTCTAACGGTTTCAGATGTCCTTTCCTGAGTAGGACCCCCAGAGCTTTAGACAAAGGCATAAAGAGTGGGGTGAAAACCCTCTTGCCTCGGGGTAGATAGTCCGAAGTTCGGGGGTTTGAAGTGGATGCACCAACAAAGGGGGTGGCTGCTCTTGGTGTGGTGGTGGCGACCATGCCCACGTCTGTAGTCCTAGTAGCTGCATCACTGCTAGTGGTCGCATTCGAACTACGGGTAAACGCCCTCCTGGGCTGCTCCTTCTCCTGGTCAATGAGGCCCTGTTTCATAGCGTCCTCAATCTATACTCCCATCTCATGCAAATCTGAAAAGGTAGGGAAGGGAAGCACGATCATTTTCTGCATCAGTTTGGGTTGGAGGTTGCGCACAACCTTCCTTATCTGGTCTTTGTTGGAAGGCCTTGTAGCCATCATCGAGGCCGTTGCTCTCCACCTCGCCACAAACTCTGAAAAACCCTCCTTTGGCTCTTGGCGGGTGACTTCAAGATCACGAGTTGTGACCTCAATCTGTGTGTTGTACGAGTATTGATCACCGAAGGCCTCAGCCATCTCTTCCCAATTCTGTTTCACTGAGTTCTCCAATTTTGCACACCAGATTGCGGCTATTCCAGACAGGGTCCGGCCAAACAATGATAGCTTCTGTAATCTGGTGAGGCCCATCGGCCTTAGTATGTCTAAGAACAACCGTAGATGCACCATGGGATCCCCAGATCCGTCAAAACGATCAATGTGCGGCATCTTAAATCTGTCTGGCAGCGTCACAGCCGAGTCTGTATACCCATCTTCAATGTCAGGAATGGAGTGGGCCCCCTGAGACTTCTTGAACAATTTCTCAAGCTTGCTCACTTTCAATGCTGTGGGGTCTGTCTCGACATTAAAGGGGAGGTCTGGTAGGTTGGTGGGTGTTTTAGATAGCTGGGGTAGAACCGGGGGCGGAGCTAGCCCTGTCGGAATGTCCGTATCTTCCTGGACATTAGCTGTCTCCCCGAGTGTTGGGACTCTTGGTGGAGGAGGAGCCTGGTGTGAAGTAGATACTCCAGTTTGCTGCTCTAACCTAGCAATTGTCTCTGCCTGTTGGGCTATGACCACAGCCTGCTGCTTGGCGAATTCTGCTTGATGGACAGCGTCTTGCTGCATGGCTTTCATACTGTCCTGGAGTTGGCGCACCATCTCTTCCAGACTCGACATATTGTTCTGATCTAACTAAGCAACCGGTATACCTCCTTGAGGTAAAACAAATATCTCAACCCAATTGCGCACAGGTGAGATGGATAATGACCGCTGATTTCGAAGACTGTTGAACTGATGATCTGTGCCTGACTAGCATTTTTACCTTGCCTCTGGTGAAGGAACACTGATTGCCCTTGAACTGAATCTCTAACCCGACAAAGTCTATCAGCACAAGTCCAATGTACCTGGGGGATAGTGGAGCCTTATGAAGCTATAGTTCCAGGACTACCTTGCAAAAGAGAAAACAGACAGCATCTCAGCTCAATTTCACTGGAATGGATAGCAGAACGACTGTGCTCAATACTGATAACTGTTCCCCAAATATCTGTCCCAAAATTGATACCCTCGGGTAAAACTGATTTCCCAAATACTGATGCTGATGCCCACAAGCCTGATACTCAGACTTGCAAACTATTATGCGCATTCCCTGTAGAGATACACTCTAAAAGCACATAGCAAACAAATGAGAGCCAAGACACCCCTATGTTGGGGTAGGGTTTCCCTATCCTATTTTGTCAGGAGCTAGGGTTTCACTACGCACGCAGCGGTTTTCAAACAACCTATAATCGGGTAAGCAACCTGTCCTACCTTGGAATGGTCACTATGGATCTCGATATGCACTAGGTCAAATGGTCGAAAAGGGTGCCCCGGTAAAAACCGGGGTTTGTGCTCCCATACTGTCAGAGCCCATAACCAGTCAGCCTTATGGCATGCTTTGACAAAGACAAGCTTCTGGCAAACCGTTCAGGAATGGCAGATGGCAAACATGGTGTCCTAGGCGCACCAATGCACATGCAATGCAAAGAGACACATAAATGAAATCAAAACAGGATATCACGAGTTCGAGTCAAGCTCTCTAATTTCCCCAGCAGAGTCGCCAGAAACTGTAGACGCGCCCGCGTGGGGGGCCCTCGCTACAGTTCAGACTCGATTTGTGTCATGGTTCTTAATCTGAACCAAAGTGTCCAAATCCGGCAAATCGTTTTGAGAAACAGATTTTTTGAAAAGAAGTGCCAAACATAGACTGCTTTGCCAGATACAGAGTCACCACCTAAATATTTTAAAATGGGGGAATTTAGGAAACCCTGACTCGGTGCCAAAGGCCACGTGTCCGTCATCACCAAAGTTGCCTCGGCTCGGGAGCTTGGGTACGATTGGGGAAGGTCAGCTATGAGCACCCCCTCTCGCCCGGTCCGAAGACCGGCCTCTACTAACCGTGATATCCGTTTTTGAAAACGTTATGTGTTCTTATCCCGTTTATTAGCCTAGAATTACTACATTATGCGCACAGCAAACAAGTATAGACTAGATTGCCTAATTTGGAAATAAGCATTGCATATCCGTTTGTCTTGAAAAACACTTTGGAATTTGCTACTCGCAAGTAGGCTAAAATATGGATTTCAACGAGTTTTTCCAACTCAGACAACCCAACCTTCACCCACAGGCATTCAAACAATTTATCACATAAGCATTTAGCCACATGGTAAGCATACTGTCATGATAGCATTCACACTCATGCGAGATGCTAAAGCATAAATACTTACATCGTACTCCGTGCCAAAACAATAAACTAGTTAGCTAACATGCATGGTCCTAGTTCATGTCAATTTGACTAATGCAACACATACAGGATGCAATTAGAGTAGGCCCGGCTAACCTAAACATGGCATGTGAAATGCGGCCAATTGATGCACGTATTCAATTTGGAATTGAAGTACAAATGCAGTTAGCATGATGCGCCGAGCCCGGTGCGTGCGAGGCAAATGCATGGATGCACGCATGCATAGCATAAGGTATGTTGATTTAAACATGACCTACTACTAACCATCAAAGCAGGTAAGTAAAAGGGAGAAAGAAGTGGGGGTTGGAAGACATGCACACACACTCACCCACACTTATTACAAATTCGCCCTCGCCCGGAGGGACCGAAAGAATAATACAAATCGAATAATGAATTAACTATCCTAGCTAATTAATTATTACAAATTACCTAATTAGCTAACGAGCTAACTAAGCTAGGAAAAACCGAAAATCGCCTTGGGAAGAGAGCTCAATGCAATGCATGCTCGGTCTTGCTCGGGAATTCACTGCCATGCGCAATATGCCTCTGTTTTCCCTGCTCTGCTCCTCAGAAGACTGTCAAAGTCTCAGAATTGCTTCTCTAGATATTGGGAGACACCACCGGCTGAATAGAATGGCCACCAGCAGTGGTGGGTGATCACCGGCTGTTGGTGAAGCTATCGGCACATGAAGGATTGCCGGTCGGCACTGAACACTGCCGGTCGGCAGAAAGTTCCTGCAGAATCTGCAATTGACAGCAACAGAGGGCAAGGCAGAGCATGGCAATGCAATTCAAGCAATGTATGCACCAATCATGTACCTTATCATGTGAGTGAGTCAAAGGGACATGCTCCTTGGTTCTCAGACCATCAATCGCGCATTTCCATGCGTAATGGCCCAAGGGACCAAGTGTGCACCTTTTGATTTCAAATGCAATGCAAACCAACAAACCAAAGCCCAATTCCTATCACTAGATCAAGGAACAAGACATGCATGCTAGATGCAATGCAACCTAGGCATGTAAGCTAAGGATGCAACATGGGAATGCAAGATGTACATGCAAGCATGCAAACAAACATGCAAGGTAAGCATGCAAGCAAGCAAAGGATGGACTTAAGCATGATTTAGGCAGCTCTAATTAGGCCCAAAACAATGGCCATGAGTGCTATGAAATGAGGACTAAACACATATACACACATGCGTATGTTAAAGGGCTAACATTCAAGCACAAAAGGGCAACTCTCAAGCACACTTGAAAGAGGCATAACATGGACTAATGGCATGCAAGGTAAGCATTGAAAATCATGTTACAAAAGGTGCTAAGCCAATTAAACAAGACAAACAAGACATGCAAACAAAGCCAAAAACCCAAGGCAAGCCAAGAGGCTTAAACCAAGACTAAGTCAACCAAGCCTCACGAGGCTAAGTGGACTTAAAATAAGTCTAATGCGAACCTAAACAACACCCAAGGGACACCTAGATGGCATCTAAGTGGCTCAAATTCAAAAGCATGCAAGATGACCAAAACATGGAGCATGCAAGACAAGCTTTTAAAGCATTAAAGAGGTGTCCAAGGCAAGCATACAAGCATGTTAAAGGGACTGAAATAACATGGAAAATGGTCCCAACCCACTAAATTAAGGCAATGATGCATGCTATACATTCACACACTTAAGGCCAACAAACCAAAAATGCAAAGGGGCAATACAAAGCATGCCAAAGTTGACCCAAACAACTATGGACAGACCTCTAGCATGGCAAAATAAGCACAAAAGCTTTACAAAGCTAGGCCTAAAACATGCTAGAACAATGGTTTACAACCTAAGGCATGTTAAGGCCTAAACAAGGCATTACAAGGTAGGAATGCTAAGCATGCATGGTGTACCAAAACCAACAAAAAACAGAGGAATATTATGACATAATAAGCACAAAAATCAGCTAAGGCATGGTCAACATGAAGCTTAGCTAGGTGCTCCCTCAAGAGGCCAAAAATGGTCCTTTTCAAGGACAACAAGGAGAGGGGGTGGCCCTCTCCTCCTTGGGACTTCAAAGCACCATCCTTACCACTGAAATCCCTCAAGATTTCAGTGGTGAGGAGGCCCAAACACCAAAGTCCCGGAGCTCACTCAAAATGGCACAAAATAGGGCCTCTCAAGGCCTAAGAGGGGTCAAACACCTCCAAACCACAAAACACTCTAAACAAACTATTTAGAGGGCCTAAAAACAGAACTTTTTTATATTATACACTAAGCTCAAAAACAGTTCTAGGATAGGAAAAAATAGTATGCAAAAAATGGGGAATAAAGGTGTAAGATTGTTACCCTTGAAGACTCTCTTCACAAATGAAGCTCCAGCAGTTTCTTTGGGTTCAAAACAGCTCCCAAGCTTCAAGAACAAACCTCTGGCCCTTCAAGAACCAAGAAAAGGTGTAACACTATGTGTTTGTGTGCAATAGTAAGACACAAACACACTCATACACAGACAAGAGAGAGATATAGAGATAGGATATGTATGAAACCCTAAACCTAAAACCAGAGCTCTCACACAACTTTTCTAACCCTTTTTTGTCTAACCTAAAGCCAAGAGTGGAGGGCTCCTCTTATAGAGGAGCCAATCTTGTAAAGCTTACAAGGTAAGCTAACAAGAAGGCCATCCCCTCCATACACGTGTATGGAGGGGAACAAAATGCCATACAGCTGTATTAAAATATTTGCAAAAGCAGATGAACAGTAGTCGGCTGCTCAAATTTGCCATTTTGGCAAAATGGACTGCCGACCGGCAATAAAGAATGCCGACCGGAAATATACATTGCCGATGGCAACAAAACACCAGCCGGTGGCATCTGGCCACGGCCGGTGATGTGTGGGGATGCCTCACAAGGCATTCCCTGCCCCTCCAAGGCAAAACACAAGTGTTTGGTGCAAAACCGGACACTAAACAGTCAAGTTCGGAGATCCTGAGGCAAGGCGCGTAGCTAGACCTCCGGGAACTCCGAATGAACACAAACATGGATAATCACCAAGTGTTCCAATGGTGACGTCCATGTCTTGAGGACGGTCAAAAATGGGGTGTCTACAAACACCGAATGTACACTTCTGAGGATTCAGCCGCAACCGAAATTCTCTGATCCTTTGAAAAACTTTTGCAAGGCGGTGTAGTGGCCCTCTCTTTCTTTGGACTTAACAATCATGTCATCCACATACACCTCAATCTCTTTGTGGATCATGTCGTGCAATATTGTGGTCGTGGCCCGTTGATATTTAGCTCCAGCGTTCTTCAACCTAAATGGCATCACCTTGTAACAGTAAGTCCCTTATGGGGTGGTGAAAGCAGTCTTCTCTCGGTCTTCAGGTGCCATCACTATCTGATTATAGCCCGAGAATCCATCCATGAACGAAAGCAAAGCATGCCCCGCTGTGATGTCCACTAACTCATCAATATGCGTCAAGGGAAAGTCGTCCTTCGGACTGGCTCTATTCAAATCCCTGAAATCCATGCATACCCAGATCCAGCCATCCTTTTTCGGCACCGGAACGATGTTGGCCAACCAAGTTGGGTATTTAGATACCAGCAAGAACCCTGCGTCAATTTGCTTGGTGACCTCTTCTTTAATCTTGAGAGCCCAGTCCGGGCGAATCCTTCTGAGTTTTTATTTAATGGGCCGGGCCTCTGGGTCAAGAGGGATCCGGTGCTGTACAATCTCAAGATCGATTCCAGGCATGTCTTCATTGGACCACGCGAAAACATCTTTGAAATCTTTTAATAAAGCGACTAAGCACTCGCGTTTCTCCGAAGACAACGTGGACCCGATCTGGACCAGCCGCAGGTCCTCCTCAGTACCCACATTAACTGTACTGATTTCGTCAACCAAGGGTTTAACAAATCTCTCCTGCTCTTGATCAATTAGACGTTGTAAAATCGAAGGAATTTATTCCTCGTCGTTTTCATCAAAATTTTGAAAGTCCTGATTAATACAATAAATCAAAGGCACAAAAAAGTACTCAGAAACCACAGTTATTCCATTCTCATTATGCATATCCAATTCGTCCGATTCCTCAGTTACAATAGACTCAAAAGAGAAAGAAAAAGACGACCTGGACAGGACTGTGGCATCTGGGTTATCACCCCCAGGATTACAGGACTCAGACTTAGACGAGCTGGAACCTGATTCTGACTCCAAAGATTCGGTGGAATCAGATTCTGGCTCACTACCTAACCCGGTGCTACTTGATAAAAATCCCTCCTCGTACTTCCAGATGAGAGAGGGTGCGATGAGTGCATCCAAAATGTTTGTAGGTGGGCTCGCAGTCGTTCTATTCCCGATCATGGACACCGAGAAGTTATCCCCCAAGCACTTCTATATGATCGGAGGATCTGAAATTTGACAAGCCAATGCTACCCCCATTTCAAATCCGGTGCTCTCAGAATCCACTTTCTCATTCTGCTCAACCTCAGCTGATGGGTCTGTTTGCTCCTCGGCAACATCATCCCCTGATAATTACAGGTCGAAGAAGATCTCAAATCCCGGCAGGCGCCTCTTTTCGGCATTTAGCCATGGCTCTGGGAAGTCACAAAATGGGAAATCCTCCCCCTCCTGGACGAAGCGTCCGTTTAGGATACCCTGGATGGGTCGGTGCATAAACTCAAAAGGCTTCCCTGCCTGCTTTGCTCTGGCTCTCCCAGCTATCTCCTTGCCTTTTCTTACCCAGTCCTCCTTAGTGGGCAGATAACCCAAATCAAAGGTATGTGGGTTGTGCGGCACTTCTGCCGATGCTGCGATGCCCTTCTGGCCACTTCTTCTCAGTTCCATCCCAAGGATGTGCTGGAGTTTGTTCATAAGGTATACTGACTGAGCGCTAACATACAGCCCTTTATCAACATCTAAGATGTTCTACACGACCCAAGCCTTGGCTAAGGTAAATCCGGATAGGAACACATCCTCCGTGCCGTGCTCGATTTCCAAAACTAGTGTAGACACTTCTGGCGGTGGGTGGATTGACGAGTTCCCAAAAACAATAGCGACCCCCTTCCCTTGAGGGTATTTCAACATCTGATGCAAGGTGGAAGAGACTGTCTTCACCTGGTGCAGCCATGGCCGCCCCAAGAGTAGATTGAAGGTTGCGGGAACATCCAGGACATGAAAGTCAATCTCGTGCTGTCCCGGACCAACCTGGGTCTGAATTTTCACAGTCCCCATCACCTCCCTGCTTGTGTTATCATACGCCTGAATCACCTGGACAGTTGGCACGAAGTCCGCGGGCTTTAACCCGATTGAATATGCCGTCCTCGACGGGCACACATTAATGGGAGACCCAGTGCTGACAAGAACCACCAGTATCTATTTGTTTCTACACTCCACAGAGATGTAGAGCAGCTTGTTATGGTTCGCACCCTCAGGTGGCAGTTCCTTGTCGGAAAAGATCAACATCGGGGAAGCCCCTCCCGAAAAAACCAATCCCACTAGCTGTTTAGGTGTGGTGTCTATTGAGAGTTTGGCCTTGTCCATTGCCGATAAGACAGCTTGTCCATGCACACGTGAAGCCATAAGCAGTCCCTAGATGGAGATGTCTGCTTTTATCCTTTTCAACTGTTTCAGCACGGCCTCATCTTCAAGTAGCTTCTCTTTCTGTTTCTCCGCCTCCTTGTCCTTTCCGGACGCCTCTGGTTGACCTAGGTGCGGGGGCTTGAAATACCGCCCACTCCTAGTCATATGGTCAACTGCACCAATGTACCAGGTATCATCCAGCTGGTTACTCCCCTAATCCTCATCTGTGTGGGCAAGACATAGATCATCGTCCTCCCATCACATTCCATCGGCAGCTGACAGACACCTGTCTGGCTCCATTATAACTATCCCTGTATTCACAGTATTTTTCGTCCAGGTGCTTGCAGCACACTCTATCTTTGCATACACAGCAGGTCCAGTCCTCACAGGGGCCTTGGCTTTTCTAGCTCTCTCAAAGTCCTCGATTCCTTCCGGTTCTAACTGCGTCAATGCTGCCTGTTGTTCCAAACTTCCTATATTCAAAATGCCCAAATCCTGAGCGAAATTCTTGGCACCGGCGCTCTCCAGCGATGTATTCTTGTCCCCGGCCTTTCCAGCCACAATTGATGTTCTTGTCCCCGACGGGCCCTTTTCCAGCTGAGATTTTTCAACAATATATGGTTGGTCGTCAGGCCACCCTGTGACTTCTGCTGACTCCTCAAAATCGAACCAGTTCACCGTCATGTTCCCCAGATCTTGTTTGTTGAAAATCTGGAGATCAGCAATGTCCCCCTTCCAGAACTGCTAAGTCCTTTATCCTCTGATCAAACCCATCCCCCTATAGTACACAAATTTCCGCCCCCATTGGCAATTCCACATTTGGCCTAATCTGACCCCTTGACGCAATGTAGCCACTCGGGTCGTACATCTCCTCAGCAAAGCTCCCCAATTCCTTAATCCCTGAATCTGCTGTGTCACCTTCCTCCGAAATCATCCCTATTCTGTATTCGACAGCCACCACCATTGGTTCGGGTTGGGTTCGAGAGATGTCCAACATGCACAAGTCAGTGCTGTTAAGAAGGAACACCTCCGGCTTGGGTAGGTGAGATAGGGTGATATATATGCTGGGGTCGTATGACATGACCTCGGTCTGGATAAAGTTGATGTGTTTGGGAGGTGGAGCTTGGTTGTATGGTGGGAGAGGGTTGGTCATGACAATGGGTTTCTCTGGAGGCACAATTACCCTATTGTCGATAAGATCCTGGATCTCGTGACGCAATCTATAGCATTGGTCTGTGTCATGACCATGCTGTTGGTAAAACGCGCAGTACTTCGCCGGGTTATGGGAGGGGGGAAGTTTTTCTGGAAATGGCCGCGGCTCTAGGGGGCCTTTTTCTGATTAAAACCCCCAAAGCTTTGAACATGGGCATATATAGTGGGATGAAGGCTCTTTGGCTCTTGGGTGCGTATCTGGTTGCTTGCGAGCTACTACCGGACGCGCCGGAAAATGGTGTAGCCGCAAGGGTTCCTGGGGGAGTGGTGGTGACCATGCTTACTTCTAAAGCTCTGGCAGTTGTGGTGTTGCTTGTGCCTGTATTGTTGTTGCGGTTGAAGGTTCTTTTGGGTTGTTCTCTGTCTCAGTCAATCAGACCTTGTTTCATAGCATCCTCAATTTGTACTCCCATCTCATGTAAATCTGAAAAGGTGGGAAAGGGGAGAACAATCATTTTCTACATAAGCTTGGGTTGGAGATTGCGCGCAATCATCTGAATTTGATCTTTGTCAGTAGGCCTAGTGGTCATTATTGAGGCCTTGGCCCTTTACCGGGTTACGAAGTCAGAAAAACTCTCCTTAGGCTCCTACCTAGTCGTCTCGTGATCACGGGTTGTGATCTCGATCTGTGTATTATAGGAGTACTGAGCGACAAAAGCCTCGGCCATCTCATCTCAATTCCTCTTAACATCGTCTTCCAGTTTTGTGTACCAGATGGCCGCCACACCCGATAGGGTCCGGCCGAATAGAGAAAGCTTCTATAGTCTGGTGAGGCCCATCGGCCTTAATATATCTGAAAACAGTCGTAAGTGCACCATGGGATCCACAGACTCATCAAAGCGGTCAATGTGTGGCATCTTAAACCTGTCTGGCAACGTCACGGCTGCGTCAGTGTACCCATATTCGATATCTGGAATGGTCTTGACACCCTGAGATTTCTTGAACAACATTTTAAGCTTGCTTACTTTTAATGCCATGCGGTCCACCTCGAATTCGAAGGGAGAATCCGGTTGATTGGTGGGAGTGGGTGCCTTGGATAGTTGAGGTAGAATTGGGGGTGGAGCCGGCCCCGTTGTGAGGTCAGTATCCTCATGGGCATTTTGGACATTCGTCGTCTTCTTGGGTATTGGGACTCTTGGTGGGGGATGGGCCTAGTGTGAAGCAGATGCCCCAATCTGTTGTTGCAACCTGGCAATTAACTCTGTCTGCTAGGCCATGATCTCGGCCTGTTGTTTGGCAAATTCATCTCAACGAACAGCGTCCTGTTGCATAACTCTCATACTTTCTTGAAGTTGACGCATCATTTCCTACACTCCTGCCATACTGCCCCGATCTGGCTGAACTGTTGGTATATGTTCCCCCTCTGCGGAAGAAACAAAACTCTGATCCCTACTAAACTCAGGTGGGGTAGACAAGGCCCTCTGAACTGACTGCTGAACTGATATTCTCTGCCTAACTGCCCTTCTTCTGGTAATCGGGGGTAGAGAATGAAACACTGCTGTCTGTCCACCAGATCCTCAGATCGATGGAGTCAGCGACCTCTTGTCCAGATTGCTTGGGGAATAT
Organism: Camellia sinensis; assembly: GCF_055761805.1. Lineage (NCBI taxonomy): Eukaryota > Viridiplantae > Streptophyta > Magnoliopsida > Ericales > Theaceae > Camellia > Camellia sinensis. The sequence continues at coordinate 213,889,905 of NC_138961.1, read as the reverse complement.
CAGCTTGGTGGGAAGCAATTGTGCTAAACTACCTAGACAAAAAGATAAATAAAACAATAATAAGGAAATAAACAACCCGAAAGCAGACAACATAACGGCTTAAATAAACGCAACACGCAGTCGGGTATTACAATACACAATTGATAAGCTGAATATACTATTCTCAAACACTGATCACTGTTTCCAAATTACTGCCCCCAAATCTGAATCTGATACCCGTAGATAACTGATTCCCAAAATACCGATACTTGTGTCCTCAGGCCTAATGCCCAGGCTTGCAAACTGATACATGCATTCCTGTAGAGGTCAACTCGAAAAGCACATAGCAAGCAAGTGAGAGCCAAAACACCCCTATGTTGGGGTAGGGTTTCCCTGTCCTATTGCCAGGATCTGGGGTTTTCACTACACACACAGCGGTTTCAAACAACCTACAATCGGGTAAGCAACCTGTCCTAGTTTGGAATAGTCACTATGGATTCCGAATATGCACTAGGTCGAATGGTCGAAAAGGGTGCCCCGATAATAAACCAGGGTTGGTGTTCCCATCATGGCAGAGCCCGTAACTGGTCAGCCTTGTGGCACGCTTCTCAAAGCGAGCCTTCGGCAAACCGTTCAGGAATAGCAGATGGCAAACACGGTGTCCTAGGCACACCAATGCACATGCATGGCAAAGAAACACATGAGTGTAGTCAAAACAAAATACCATGAGTTCGAGTCAAGTTCTCTAACTCCCCAGCAGAGTTGCCAGAAACTGTAGACGCACCCGAACGTCCCAAGAGAAATCCCATTTTGTTCATTGGGCTCACTACAGTTCGGACTCGATGTCACGGTTCTGGATCTAATCTTGCAAAGTGCAATGCGAGATCGATAAATCACCAAAGAGTCCAAATCTGACAAATCGTTTTGACAAACTGATTTTTAGAAAGAAGTGCCAAACATGGACTGCTTTGCCAGATACAGAGTCGCCACGTAAATATTTTATTTTGGGAGAATTTAGGAAACCCTGACTCGTGCCTAAGGCCACGTGTCCGTCATCACCAAAGTTGCCTCGGCTCGGGAACTTGGGTACGATTGGGGATGGTCACTTCGTGAGCACCCCCGCTCGCCCGATCAAGGATCGGCCTCTACTAATCATGATATCTAGTTTTGAAAACATTATGCATTCTTATTCCGGTTGTTAGCCTAGCATTACTATGTGATGCGCACAACATACAAGCTGGATTGCCTAAGTTGGAACAAAGTATCGAATATCCGTTTGTTTTGAAAATAGATTGAAGTTTGCTACTCGCAAGTAGGCTAAAACACGGGTTTCGATGAATTATTCCAATTCAAGCAACCCAGCCTTCACCCACAGGTATTCAGGCAGTTATATCACATAAGCACATAGCCTCATGGTAAGCATGCTATCATGCCAACACTCACACTCATGTAAGATGCTAAAGCATAAAACTTACCTAGTACTCCGAGCCAAAACAAGAAACTAGTTAGGAATCAAGTATGATCCTAGTTCATGTTAGGATGGCTAATGCAACACAAGCAAAATGCAACTAAAATAGGCTCGGCTATTCTAAGAATGGTATGTGAAATACGGCAACTCGATACACGTATTCAAGTTGGAATTGAAATACAATGCAGTTAGCGTGATGCGCCGAGCCCGGTGCATGCAAAACAGATGAATGATGCAAACATGCAAGCATAAGTATGCTAATTGAAACATGCCTTAAACTAGCCATCAAAAGCTAGTAAATAAAAGGGAGAAAGACTTGGGGTTGGAAGACATTCACACACGCACGCACACTTATTACAACGTCGCCCTCTCGACGGAGAGTCCGAAAGAATAATGCAAACCCAGTAGATAATTAACTACTCCAGCTAATTAATTATTACAGTCTCTTAATTAATTAACGAATTAATTACAAAATAAAATAAGTATGAAATTCAAAAGGTCGCCGCAGCAGCTCCGCCTCGGAATGATTAGATGATGCATGCTCGATTTGCCTTGCTCGGAAACCCGCTGTCATGCATCTGTTGCCTCTGTTTGCACTGTTCTGCACCTCTGATAATTGTGAAAATCCTAAGGTTGCTTCTGAACCACTCCCTGAACACTTTAGGATGCCACCGGCCGAGAGAAAACACCACCAGCCATGGAAATATGATCATCAACCAAAAATGGGACCACCGGCTGGGTATTGATAGTCGGCCGTCACTGAAAGTTGCCGACCGACCATTTCTTCCTGCAGAATACTAGTTTTGCTGCAACAGAGGACAGACAGTGCATGGCATGGAATTTGCAAGCCAAATGTATGCACGAGCACCCTCCCTATCATGCTATGAACTCAAGGGAGTATGGCTCTCGACCCTCGGGCCACCAGTCATGCATTTCAACGCATGATGGCCAAAGGAGCCAATTTTGCATATCAATGTAAAATGGATGCACAAAACAAACGGACGCCACATACTCTATCATGTTGGATCAAGAGTGACGGCGACCGAAGATTGAGGCACGTTTCGTCACTTTAAGTACGAACGTCCCTCATTCCTTACGTTTGGTTTGACACCCCAAACGAAACACCGTGTAATGCATGTATGCTAAATACAATGTGATATGAAAATGCAATGCAATACAAGGTAATGCAATGTAAGCATGCCAAATGCAATGAGACTTGAGTATGCACACAAGACTAAGGTAGCAAGCATGCCGGATGCAATGCAACCTAAGCATGCAAGTTAAACTAATGTAGCATGGGCACACCAAGTATACGACAATTTTGTGTATTGCAATTAGCTAAATATCACGTGATATACTAAACATGCAAACATGATATAATGCAAGTATGCAAATAATGTAACGCAACATGAGTGTGCCTACTCAATGCAACTTGCACAAGCATGTAACAAAGTGTAAACTAGCAAGCATGTAACAAGGTGCAACATGTCAAACATGCAACTATATACAAGGATGGGCTTAAACCAGAATGGGAGACTGTAGCACGTCCCCGAACGCCCCGGGAGGATGAGTCCCGTTCTGTTCATTTGGGGTTACTACAGTTCGGACTCGACTTGTGTCACGGTTCTTAATCTGAACCAAAGAGTCCAAATCTGGCAAATCGTTTTGAGAAACAGATTTTTGAAAAAGTAGTGCCAAACATGGACTGCTTTGCCAGATACAGAGTCGCCACCTAAATATTTTAAAATGGGGGAATTTAGGAAACCCTGACTCGGTGCCGAAGGCTACATGTCCGTCATCACCGGAGTTGTCTCGGCTCGGGAGCTTGGGTACGATCGGGGAAGGTCAGCTATGAGCACCCCCTTTCGCCCGGTCCGAAGACCGGCCTCTACTAACCGTAATATCCGTATTTGAAAACTTTATGTGTTCTTATCCCAATTATTAGCCTAGAATTACTATGTTATGCGCGCAGCAAACAAGTATAGACTAGATTGCCTAATTTGGAAATAAACATTGCATATCCGTTCGGTTTGAAAATGCTTTGGAATTTGCTACTCGCAAGTAGGCTAAAACACGGATTTCAACGAGTTTTTCCAACTCAAACAATCCAACCTTCACCCACAGGCATTCAAGCAGTTTATAACACATAAGCATCTAGCCACATGTTAAGCATGCTGTCATGGCAATATTCACACTCATGTGATATGCTAAAGCGGAAATACTTACATAGTACTCCGTGCCAAAACAAAGAACTTGTTAGCAAATATGCATGATCCAAGTCCATGTTAAGTGCCTAATGCGTCGCATACAAAATGTCGCTAAGATAGGCTCGGCTAATCCTAGACATGTCATGTGAAAATGCATAATTATCACATATTCAGTTTAGAATTTGAAGTACAAATGCAGTTAGCATGATGTACCGAGCCTAATGCATGTAATACAAATGCATGGATGCACACATGCATAGCATAAGGTATGCTAATTTAAACGTGTCCTAATACTAACCATTAAAGCGGGTAAGTAAAAGGGAAGAAAGAAGTGAGGTTGGAAGACATACACACCACCCACGCACACTTATTATAGATTTGCCCTCGCTCGGAGGGACCGAATAAATATTACAAATTAATTAACTACGCAAGCTAATTAATATTACAAATTAATTAATTTAATTAACAAATTGAATAAATTAATTAAAACAGGAAAATCATCTCGGGAAACGTGCCGCCATACGCAAGCTGCCTCTGTTTTCTCTCCTATGCTCCTCTGGAGGCTGTCAAAACCTCAGGGTTGCATCCCTAAGCACTGGGTAGTACCACCGGCTGAGTGGAATCATCACCGGCACTGGTATGTGTCTATCGGCACAAAATTGAGTCTGTCGGCAGAGAAAAGGTTGCCGGCCGGCACCTTACACTGCCGGTCGGCAAAGAAAGTCTGCTGGACCTGCAACTCATAGCAACAGAGGGCAAAACAAGGCATGGCAGCACAATTCAAGGCATGTATGCACCAACCATGTCTCTTATCATTGTGATGACTCAAAGCGACATGTGCCTTGGTTCTCGGACCACCAATCACGCATTTCCATGCATGATGGCCCAAGGAACCAAGTATGCAACTTTGATTTCAAATGCATGCAAACCAATCAAACAAATTAGGCCTAATTCCTATCACCATTTCAAGGAACAAGGCATGCATGCAAGATGCAATGCAACCTAGGCATACAAGCTAGGAATGCAACATGGCATGGCAAGGCACTTATGCAAGCATACAAGCATACGTATGGCAATGCAAATAAATGGAAAGATGGACTTATACACGAATTAGGCAGCTCTAATAAGGCCCAAAACAGTGGCCAAAGTGCTAAAAAGTGAGGGGGCTAAATGGCATACACACACACATGCACATAAGGACCAACACTTAAGCACAAATCAAGCAACATTCAAGCACACTTGAAAGGGACAAACATGAACAATTAGCATGCATTATAAGCTTTGAAATCATGCCAATACATGGTGCCAAACCAAGCAACAAATCAAGCTAAATATGCAACAAATAGTCTAAGTGTTCAAAGCAAATCCAAGGAGCATTGAAATACACTTGCAAGACTAAACATGGTATGAACTTATTGACCCAAAACAGAGTTTTAGCACATAACATAAGGCCCGAAGGACCACTTAGATGGCATCTAAATGGCTCAAAACAAAGGCATGCAAAGGCACCAAAACATGGAGCAATGCTACACAAGCTTCCAAAGCGTTAAAGAGGCATGCGAGGCAATCAAACAAGCATGGAAATGGGACTGAAATGGCATGTAGAATGATCCCAAATCACCAAAACAATGCAAAGATGGCATGCTACACATGCACATACTCAAGGCCAACAAGCCCAAATACAAAGGAGCTATATAATGCATGCAAAGATCAACCCAAACGACTATGGACAGAGCTAAAACATGGCAAAATAAGCCCATAAACTTCACAAATGCAAGCCTAAAACATGCTCCAACAAAGGCTAACAACCTAGAACATGTTAAGGCACAAATAAGGCATTACATGGCAACTATGCTAAACATGCATGGAGTTCCAAAACCAACTTGAAATTATGTTATATTATAGATATATAAGCATGAAAAACAAACCAAACATGCTCAACACACACTCAAGCATAGGCTTCCTTAGGAGGCCAAAATATGCCCTTTTCAAGGACAACAAGGAGAGGGGGTGGCCCTCTCCTTCTTAGGACTTCAAAGCATCATCTTCACCACTGAAATCTCTCAAGATTTCAGTGGTGAAGAGACCTCAACACCAAAATCCCGGAGCTAACACAAAATGGCTCAAAATGAGGCCTTTCAAGGCCTAAGGGTGGTTAACAACCCTCAAACAACAAAACACTCTTAATAAACAATAAAGAGGGCCTAAAAACAGAAATTTTTTATGTTATACAACAAGCACAAAAACAGCTCTAAGATAGGTATAAAATCAAAGCAAAAATGGGGGAAAAAGGGACTAGTTTCTTACCCTTGTAGTCCTCTTCAACAATGGTGCTCCAATGGCCTTCTTGAGCTTGAATCCAACACCAAAATCTCAAAACACACTCTTTGGAACCTCAGCTCCAAGAGGAAGGTGAAACACTAGGTGTTTGTGTGCAATAGTGAGACACAAAACACCTAGTGTGCAAATAAGAGGGAAAGAGAGATAGAGAGTGTATATCTAACCCTAACCCTAGAAAAACCAAAGCTTGGTCTGTATTTTCCTCTCTCAAAAATGTCTAAAAGCTTCTTTTGCCTTAGAGAGAGACTCTCTTTATAGGCCTCTTGTAAAGCTTACAAGACAAGCTTTGCAAGAGGGAGATCCCTCCATACACGTGTATGGAGGGGAGCAAAAGCAATACAGCTGTCTAAAAATATCTGCAAAAGCAGATGAACAGCAATCGGCCGGCCAAAAATGCCATCTTGGCCAAAAAGAGTGCCGGTCGGCAACAAATAGTGCCGGCCGGCAACAAAGAGTGCCGGCCGGCAAACTATGTTGCCGGTGGCAGCAAAAACCAGCCGGTGGCATCTAGCCACTGCCGGTGATGGGTGGGGATGGTCTACAAGCCCCACCCTGCCTCTCAAAGGCAAGATGCAAGTGTTTGGTGCAAAACCAGACACTAAACGGTCGAATTCGGGGATCCTGAGGCATGGCGCGCGAGCCGAGACCTCCGGGAACTCCAAACGAACACAAACATGGATAATCACCGAGTGTTCAAACAGTGACGTCCAAGTCTTGAGGACGGTCAAAAATGGGGTGTCTACAGTTGCCCCTCTTTGACAGAACTCGAAAGCCATAACAATGACGGGAGTGAATGTCAAAGCCCAGAGACGACCCATTTTTGACAAGGCCGAAGACTCAGACAAACATACAAGACAAATAAGATATGCGCCCGAAGGCAGGGGCGAAATGCAAGACAATGCACGGAGCCGAGCATAACTTATGATCATGCAAAGAAAGCTGTAATGAAGCAAACATGCAACAATTTGAAGCTAGCATACCAAACTACACTACAATGCAGAAAGGATGTAAGAGAATTATGGAATTCTCAATACGTCTCACTCGGGAGATACAATACCTGTGCGGCTCGTCTGGTTGCACCAGCTTTAAATGAACCGTACATACAATATCGTGCCTGCAAAGAAAACAAACTTGACAGGTACAATATTGTTAGCAACATGCATGACAATGCAAGGATGGTGGTATACTCGAAATGCGTGACAGCGCAAAGCAGGTGGGGAGCATGAAAATGCTGTGAAGATACAAATAGGTACGTGGAGCAAGCGGTCTACGCAGGCAACAAAATTGATCATGATCATGCGGTCTACGCAGGTGATGATATTTAGCAAATATGCGGTCTACGCAGTTGAAACATGCGGTCTACGCAGGTGATGAAACTGAACATGCGGTCTAGGCAATCAAGACATGCGGTCCAAGCAGGTAATGAAATTAAGCATGCGGTCTACGCAATCAAAACATGCGGTCTACGCAGGTAATGAAATTAAGCATGCGGTCTACGCAATCAAAACATGCGGTCTACGCAGGTATTGAAATTAAACATGCGGTCTACGCAATCAAAACATGCGGTCTACGCAGGTATTGGAATTAAACATGCGGTCTACGCAATCAAAACATGCGGTCTACGCAGGTAATGAAATTAAGCATGCGGTCTACGCAATCAAAACATGCGGTCTATGCAGGTAATGAAATTAAGCATGCGGTCTACGCAATCAAAACATGCGGTCTACGCAGGTAATGGGATTAAGCACGTGGTCTACGCAATCAAAACATGCGGTCTACGCCGGTAATGGGATTAAGCATGCGGTCTACGCAATCAAAACATGCGGTCTACGCAGGTAATGGAATTAAGCATGCGGTCTACGCAATCAAAACATGCGGTCTACGCAGGTAATGGGATTAAGCATGCGGTCTACGCAATCAAAACATGCGGTCTACGCAGGTAATGAAATTAATAAATCATGCGGTCTACGCAAGCAAAACATGCGGTCTACGCAGGTATTGAAATTGAACATGCGGTCTACGCAATCAAAACATGCGGTCTACGCAGGGAATGAAATTAAACATACGGTCTACGCAATCAAAACATACGGTCTACGCAGGTATTGAAATTGAACATGCGGTCTACGCAATCAAAACATGCGGTCTACGCAGGTATTGAAATTGAACATGCGGTCTACGCAATCAAAAACATGCGGTCTACGCAGGTAATGAAATTCAGCATGCGGTCTACGCAATCAAAACATGCGGTCTACGCAGGTAATGAAAATAAACATGCGGTCTACGCAATCAAAACATGCGGTCTACACAGGTAATGAAAATAAACATGCGGTCTACGTAATCAAAACATGCGGTCTACGCAGGTAATGAAATTAAACATGCGGTCTACGCAATCAAAACATGCGGTCTACGCAGGTAAAGAAATTAAGCATGCGGTCTACGCAATCAAAACATGCGGTCTACGCAGGTATTGGAATCAAACATGCGGTCTACGCAATCAAAAACATGCGGTCTACGCAGGTATTGGAATTAAACATGCGGTCTACGCAATCAAAACATGCGGTCTACGCAGGTATTGTAATTAAACAATAAATATGCGGTCTACGCAAGGAAAGAAATGATTACAAACATGCGGTCTACGCAGGTAATGTAATTAACATGCGGTCTACGCAAGTAAAGAGATGAACATGCGGTCTACGCAAGTAAAGAATTGACATGCGGTCTACGCAAGTAAAGAATTGACATGCGGTCTACACAAGGAAAGAATTATCATGCGGTCTACGCAAGGAAAGAATTATCATGCGGTCTACGCAAGGAAAGAATTATCATGCGGTCTACGCAAGTAATGAAATGAACATGCGGTCTACGCAAGTAAAGAAATGAACACAAACATGCGGTCTACGCAGGTAATGTAATGAGATGTGCAAAACCGCGCAACAGAATGCAATGCACAAAACAGTGCGACGGTTTGAAATGCACAAAACAGTGCGACGGTTTGAAATGCACAAAATAGTGCGACGGTTTGAAATGCACAAAACAGTGCGATGCGCAGAACAGCGCGAGGTTTGAAATGCACAAAATAGTGCGATGCGCAGAACAGCGCGAACAATTTTGAAATGCACAAAACAGTGCGATACGCAGAACAACGCGAGGTTTGAAATGCACAAAACAGTGCGACGCTAAGTGCGACACGCAGGCCACACGGAGTGTAAATGGGCTTGAATGCGCAACAACGCACGTATTCCGGAATGCATGACAATGCATGGAATGGAAATGCAATGATGATGCATGAGAAATGTGCACGATAATGCAAAGGGGTGCGTGTTGCAACGCATGTAACACGTGCATAACAATGCAAATGTGTGGCGCATGACAGCGCAATGTAATGCACCGAAGTAGTGTGATGAACTCGTACAACACACATGGGGCAACTTTTGAATTTAAAAAAGGATACAAAAAGGATACACCTTGCATGAATTTGAGTGCTACGCACTGGAGACACGGCCCGAAGTCAAAACGGAGGCCGGTTGAATGTCGGAGATGCACTTTCATGCACTTTCTTGAGCTATGAAGACCACGAACTTCTCATATGGCCTAAACAAGGCCGTGGGAACCCCACCGGCCGAAAGATGAAGCCACCGGCTAGCCATCGGCACAAAAACAATTATATCGGCACAAAAAAGTGCTGGCTGGCACAAAACGTTGCCGACCGGCAAACAGTTGCTGGTGCGGGGCAGTTTTGACTTTTCACCTTGGGTGTTATAAAATAGGGCTTCAAGCCCTATTTCCTCATTTCCACCACGCCGAAATCCCTTGCTCTCTCTCTCTAGAGCTTTTTCTCTTCCCCGTTTCTCCGTTTCTTCGCGTTCTACGCCCGTTTCGTCGTCGGATTCGCGTTTCTCTTCGCGTTTCGGACGTTTTCGACCGATCACATTCTCGTTTCGGTGCCTCGTTTGGCGTTCTCGCCTTTTTGGGGTTTGTTCCCCTCACTTTCCTCTTCATTTCCGTGCCCTTTCACATTCCGGCCTTCCCGGCCATTTCTGACCTTCTCGGGAGTTGACTTTCCGGTTGACTCTTCATATTCCGACTCGGTTTTCCTTTTTCGGGCCATTTTCATACCATTCTCTACATGGCGGACGACATTCCACGTGGCGGGACTCCCCCGGACCACGAGATGGATCCCGGGGTCGAGCTCTTACCACTGAGCGAGCGCCCGTTCGTCTCGGCGACCTACCGGCCGGCGATCCACGTTCTGCCCCCAGACGGTCTGCGTCAGTTCCGGAGCTTTGAGAGGTACACGGCGCCTGAGCTACTACTACGCGAGCCTACCTCCCACCTTTCATTCGGCACTTCCGAGGTAACTCTCTTCTTTCTGCTTTACTTTCTGCAATGTACGATACAAAACTGCCATAGTTAGTTGTATTCTCTAATTGCTGAAATCTGATATGTCGTAGACCGTAGTTGACTGTAAACATACATACAACTGATATCTTCTTGAGACTGACACATGCACACACACTGCACTAGCCCTGAATCACTCAAACACACTGTACTCACTGTATTCTACTGCACACACACTGGTACCCAGTATTTGTCTGAATCTGTTAGATTTGCACATATGCTACATCTGTTCTGAAACACCCAAACACGCTGACACAGCACACGTATTTTACTGCAAGCACACCGGCACCCGGTATTTGCCTGAATCTGACAAACTTGCATACATGCCATATTTGTCTTTTCAAAATTGCATTTTGAATGTTGTCTTGCAATTGTCATTGTCTGTTTGCAGGAGGGTTCCCATACCATTCGCGGGTATGGGAATACTGGTGCGCGGGAGTGGTATGATGAGCTCCCTGATGCGGTCCAGCGCATCGTGGACCGAGCGAGCTTCGGCACCTTCTGCGAGGGCTCTCTAGGTTGTCCACTTGCAGGCCTCTCCTTGCTGCTTTGGCGGAGAGGTGGTGGGACACCACCGATTCTTTCCACTTCTCTGCTGCGGGGGACATGACGATGACCCCTTATGACTTCTCGATGCTCACAGGCATCGGGGTAGGGGGTGATCCGATCCCCTTCGACACCGACATGGATGAGTGGACCGCCGCTCAGGTCCATTTACTGGGGGAGACCCCACCACTAGCTCGTCCAGGCTTCGTGCGGTACTCCTGGTTCGAGACACAGTTTCGGGTCCAGCCCACATTGGGGGAGGAGGTGCAGATGACCCCGGAGGACGAGGAGAGGTATGCTCATGGCTTCCTCATGTTCTTGTTCGGGACTACCATCTTCGCCGACCGGGCCAACACCGTGCCTCTCTGCCTTCTCAGCGCACTGGTGGACGTCCGGGATATCTTGCACTATGATTGGGGCGGCGCTGCTCTGGCCACCCTGTACGGATACATGAGCTCGGCTTCTCGCGGCAGCGGCCAGCTGCTTGGAGGTTACTGGCGGGCTTGGGAGGTACATTTCTTCTCCACTTTTTCATTCCTGTCTCGTACTTTCCGTACTCTGTACACTGCACACACTGTAGTCTGCTTTACACTTGCTGTACACTGTACACACGGCACACACATACATTCTACTTTACACTGACTGTACACTGCTCACAATGTACACTGCACACAATACACTTCACAACACACGGCTCTGCCATTTCTGCTTTATTCTGTATATTCTGCTTTTTCTGATAGTCATACTGACATCTGTTTTGCAGCTGTGGGTTTATGCCTACTTCCCTAGGCTCGCACCCGTACCAGTCGCGGAGCCTTCTCCGGCTGTCCCGTTCTCGAGTCGCTTCGACGGGAGATGCACCCGGCGACCACGAGAGACTTTCGGCTTCTTCCGCCGATACTTCGATACCATTACCCCTGCCGAGGTATGCTTTACTTTCAGTTTATTTAGCTTCGCTTTCCCACTGCATATTTCAATAACAGTAGATAACAAACTGTCTATCACTTTCAGATCACATGGCGGCCATGGGCCTCCTTGCCGTCGGCGATGCGGGGTCGGTTCCCTGGTGCTGAGGAGACCTCGCGTTTCCGGATCTTGCTAGAGGGCCCGGTCTGTCGGGCTTGGTACCTGGGGGAGCGTTTTCTACGCCAGACCCGCGGGTTACCTGAGCAGATAGTCCCGGCCCACCCTCCTGCAGAGATGAGGGAGACCGAGGGGCTGACCACTGAGCAGCTGGATGATTACTCCATCGGCTGGGAGGAGGCCGGCTTCCGAGGCACCGGTGACTATCAGGAGTACGTGCGGACGTACCTGATGCGCCCCCTGAGTAGTCGTCGAGCAGAGGGGGCCAAGCCTGTAGCATCGGCGGCTGGGGCCGGAGCAGGAGCAGGGGCTGGATCTTCGAGGAGGGCCCGGGTCCGTGGTAGGGGCGGAGTGCAGAGAGGACGAGGAGCTGGCTGGCCTGCCCTGCCTGCTGTACTGACTTTCCAGGGGCAGGGTGGGTCGACCTATCAGATCTCCTTCGCCCCTCCACCGGCTGGTCACGAGTTCATTGACATCCCCGACTTACCGCCGGTACGTATTACTGCATTTTGTACAGTTATTCAATTCAATTTACTTGATATTCCACAGAATACTAATGCATCTGATACCTTTGCAGGCTTCTTCTGAGTACACCCGTCAGTCGTTGGCGATGAATGCCTCGATGATGGGGATGCTCCAGCGGACCTTTGACCTCCTAGCCGTCTACAGCATACCGGTATGTCCTTCTGACACTGGCCTCAAACCATTCATACACTGATTCGCATAATCTGATGCACGGCACAACACCTGATACACTGATCTCACAGCATCTGACACACTGCATACACTGCATTCTGCACCGTACCCTACACTGATAAACTGCTCACGGCATTCTCATACTGCACTTATACACTGCATTCTGCACTGTTAAACTGCTCACGACATTCATACACTGTACTCTGCATTGCATTCTGCACTGATAAACTGTCTACAGTATACTGATGCATTTCCTTTTCATGTACTTCTCAGCCTCCTTTTCAGATTCCCATGGCGGGAGGTGCTCCAGCTAGACCTTCTGTCCCTGCTCGGAGGAGAGATGAGGAGGGCAGGATATTTCCCCGTACCAGGGGAGGGCGTACTCACGTCGGGAGTAGCTCGCGAGCTCCAGTCCCGGACGATGACGACGACGAGGAGTCAGAGGCGGAGGCAGGGTCATCGAAGGAGGAGACCGGAGACGGTTCTAGCTCGGGCTCTGATGACGACGCTGATGATGCTCCTGGACCCTCGTCCAGGAAGAGGATCAGGACAGACTGACGGCCCTTCGGAGTGCTTGACACAGATGCAGATTTTTGCTATCTCTTCTTTCTTTCCTTGTACTTTTCTTTTTGTTGGTAGATAGATTACCTTGTACTGCCGCAGGCAGATTTTGTTTCTAAAACTTATACATTTGAAAAGATAATGAAATGAAACGGACTTTTTATCTAAAAAAAGTGTTTGCATTTACACATTTCATGCATTGCATCGCATCTCATAATGTTACACCTCGATGTAAATGGAACTGATTGGTTGTCTGAAAATTGAACATTTGCACTGTAATAGTTAGATAACTAAACAGCCAACAGCAAAATAACCCAAGCAACCCACTGCCTGATTCTGGACACACAGCCCTTGCTCTACTGGGGATTAATCTGCATACAGCCCATAACACAGCATTCGATTCATTCTGCACACGGTAATTCTCAAACAAACAGCCCAATCTGAGAAGACAGAGCTCAAAGATGGAACTGGTTGGAGTCGAAACACGTTCAAATGTAGAGAATGGCACAACATTCTGAGCATAAATGATTTTCGAAATCGAATAAGGGTTTTTCAAACCGGGATATCGAGCGTACAACTGAACACAGCGAGGAGGACTCAAACAAAGAGGTACACGACCTAAACACAACGAGGCATGCTCGGGAGAGACTCAAAACAAAAGACGAGACCGTCAAATGAAAGAGACACGACACACAGACGCGTAAACGAAGATGGGAGACCTCGGACCACGAGGAGCCAATTCAATCTGGGCATTGTTTCCCACCCTTTCTGATTTGTGATCCTCACATCACTCGACTCTCAAGCTCGGATTTTCTCTCAAAACCCTTTTCCTCACTTTTCTCTCAACTTACACCTCTCTATTCTTCAATCTCTCATTTTCCATCTCTGCCCGGGGTGACTGATGAATGAACAGGAAGTTGCGGGTTCACGCCCGATGCCGTTAGCTCACAGCTATTTCTTCTAGCGGGTAGAGCGCTCTTCTGGCAAGTACGTCGATGACGGGGAAAGACAGAACGCCTGGCTCAACTGTGCCCCTAGTTCATCATTTTAACCATTTTTTTCGTTTTTGCTTTCTACTAAAACGGTTTGATCAAAATGAGAGTCGGATTAACGTACTTGTTCGATTTTTGATTTGAAAAGCATGCAAGTCAGGCAGCAAGCACTGAAAGTTTTCCTTTTTGGGTCCAAGACAATGGTCCAGTTTTGGAAAATGAAATAGTTTTCGAGAAAATAGTCAACCTCAGTAAAAATTTTCAAAAACTATTTTTCAAACAGCTGATGCTTAACAAGCATAGAACTTACTCTTTGAGATGCGCAACCTCGGATCGGAGGCAATGGAAAATTGCCCCTGGTTTGAAGGGGGGTGGGAGGCAACGGAAAGTTGCCCCTAGTTTGAATGGCGTCTCACGACGACTTGTGGCAACGGAAAGTTGCCCCTTGTTTGGGATGGCGACGCAGCAATCCGCAGACAGTCTTCATTGGCGGTGGTCGAGCTCTTAGACACAGAGATGACGAAGACGGTCACAACACATATATGGACACAATCACCTTGAAGGGTGTTGGCCACTGGACTTTGGGGATGAAATCGAAACCATTGCATGGACTGAGACGCTTATGAAAGCGTTGGGGGTTGGACTTCATGATGAAGTTGCCTACGTATCCCAAACATGGGAATCAAGCCTTACGTAGTTCCGGTTAAGGTACACTCGGGTATTTTAACCTTCACTTTTCTTAAGCTCTTACTTTTGCCAAGGCGCCCAATGCGGGTTTTCGACCTTGCGAGCTTCTTTTCATTTTCTTTTGTTCGTTTCTTTTCTTTTCTTTTCTTGCTTTTTTTTTCTTTTTTCTTTTTCAATCTTTCTTTTTGTATTTTTCTCTCTTTTTTTTATTTTTCTCTTGCTCTAACTTTTGCCTGGGCCGCCTTCCGGGTTTTCGGCCCAGCGAGCCTCTCAAAGGGTAAAAGTGTAGCAAGTCCATGCCAAATGGTTCCTGAACTGAAAGCCTCTCCGTGTCTAAGAGAATGGCTGTTGCATTGATTTGCGGAAGTATCCATCACGGTTGCTCCACGAGCTTCTTCCGGTGAGATCCACTCCTTCTGATTTGGCTTTTGGTGCCTCTTGCTCGACGGCCGCTTCAAAACTGGCCACACGGGCCTCCATGGCGTTTGTCCGTTGAACTTTCTGAACATTCTGAACGGGTTCAAACTCGGAAAACAAATAGGTTGAATCTTGAGGCTGAGAGCGATCCTAGGCTGCGCAATCTCAAGAGCGATTCCACACAGGTCTTCTCAGGGCCGCGTAAAACATTTGTTTTTGAAAGTTTTTAAGAAAGCGACAAATCGCTCGCGCCGAAGGTAGTGTAGAACCAATCTGGATCAGGCCAGGGCCCTTCTCAATACTCACGCCGACAAGCATGGCTTCATTCATAAAAAGGCTTAGCACGCCTTTCTTTCTCTCAAAATGATCAAAATTTTGCAAAACCCGAGGAATTCCTTCCTCTTCGTTTTTATCACCGCAGTGTTCAAGAGGTTTGTTTTTGAAAAAATTAGGTTAATGCAATGAGTTTGGCACACAGGAGAGCAGGCGAGATGTACTGCCAGCCCATTCAAATTCTCCGGCACTTATGCTGAAAGCAAGCATGAAGTTGAGATAGCAACAGCTGTTTCAATCGGCTCCGTTGGTGCAACTGGCCCCTCGGCAGAAACAGACTCAAAAACAAAAACAGATAATTTACAAAACAAAACGGTGTTCGGGGCAACAACCCTGAATCACCTGGTATTATATACAACGGGGACTGACTCGATACAACCGGACAGACCCTTAAGCAAAAGACTGACTCAAGACAAAGAGACAGACTCAAAACAAAAGACTGACTCGATATCCAAGTCAGGATTTACAAAAACTCGGTTTCACCGATGCTCAAAAATACGTGCCAGACGCTTCATCCAAAATGTACCAAATGTTGCCCGCAGGCGGTTCGCTTTACATACTCGCAGTATCTGAACCCTCGAAATCCAACAACTGAGTGGTGATGGGCTTGCCCGAGGTGGGTGGTAGGATAACCTTGTTATCAATCAAATCCTGCACTTCATGACGAAGGCGGGAACATCCATCGGTACTGTGGCCGGACTGTTGATGGTACGCGCAGTACAAGGTAGCATCATGAGTGGGAGGGAGATTCTTCGGGAGTGGTCGGGGCTCCAAAGGCATAAGATGCCCGTTCTTTGCCAATATTAATAATGCCCTAGACAAAGGCATGTGGAGATCGTGAAAGACCCTGCGCCCTCGGGGCAGTTACTTTGTAGTTTGAGGATTCTTGCCAGATGCGCTGGCGAAAGGATCAGCTGGCGCTGCCTTGGCCTTTTGAACTTTTCCCGGTGCAGGGTTGGGAACTACAGGAATTGTCTGGGCATGACGGGGCCCATCCCGGTTGTCTGCCTAGCTTGAACTGCCATTGATTGGAGCGGGGAAAGCGTCATCTACAGCTTTGGTTACTATTGCAGATGTTTGTTGCTTGCTCATCCCTCTGGCCTTCAGAGCCTCGACTGCCCACAGCAGTTGTTCAATGGGGTCGGCATCTATCTTTGCCTTGTCTTTTCCTTTCGCCTCAGCCTGATCAAGGATCGGGGTTGATACTGGCATGTCGTGGCTGTAGCCGGAAGCCACCTCTGGCTGGCTGAGCTCTATCACAATCCGCCCCAGTAGCAGGGGCTCCTGTGGTACAAAATTCCCGACATACGGCGCCGCTGGCGGTGAAGCCGACATTCCATAGGCGAGGTCTGCCACAGACCTTTGGAGATCGCCTATCATCCCCATCAATTCAAAGGTGGTGGGCTCACGAGCCTGGTATAACTGGGGAGCCCAGACCGGGTGCACAACGAGCGACCTGGGCGAATATGACATACTGATGGCCTCATTGTGCGGAGTGGTTCCCTGCTCCGATACAGCTGCCATAACCACAATTTCTTCTGAACTTTGTGCCGCCATAAATCCCGCCTCAGCAAGGGGAGACACTGACTATTCTGTTTCAACTCCGCAACTCTCTGAACCTTGAAAGAAAAACAGACAGCATTTTAGCCCAAACTGATCAAACACGGGTGTAGCCAAACAACTGTACCCTACTGCTGATCACTGTTCCCAGATTTCTGTTCCCAAAATACTGAATCTGATACCCGCGGATGACTGATTCCTACAACTGATACTGATACTGGTGTCCCCAGGTTTGATACTCAAACTTGCAAACTGACATGTGCGTTCCCTGTAGAGCAACACTCTAAAAGCACATAACAAGTAAAGAGAACAAAACACCCCTATGTTGGGGTAGGGTTTCCCTGTCCTATTTTGTCAGGAGCTAGGGTTTCACTACGCACACAGCGGTTCTCAAACAACCTAATATCGGGTAAGCAACCTGTCCTAGCTTGGAATGGTCACTATGGATCCGAATATGCACTAGGTCGAATGGTCAAAAAGGGTGCCCCGGATAAACCGGGGTTTGTGTTCCCACACGGTCAGAGCCCATAGCCGGTCAGCCTTATGGACATGCCTTGACAAGACAAGCCTCCGGCAAACCGTTCAGGAATGGCAGATGGCAAACACTGTGTTCCTAGGCGCACCAATGCACATGCAATGCAAAGAAACTCATAAATGAAGTCAAAACAGGATATCACGAGTTCGAGTCAAACGCTCTAAAACTCCCCAGCAGAGTCGCCAGAAACTGTAGCACGTCCCCGAACGCCCCGGGAGGATGAGTCCCGTTCTGTTCATTTGGGGTTACTACAGTTCGGACTCGACTTGTGTCACGGTTCTTAATCTGAACCAAAGAGTCCAAATCTGGCAAATCGTTTTGAGAAACAGATTTTTGAAAAAGTAGTGCCAAACATGGACTGTTTTGCCAGATACAGAGTCGCCACCTAAATATTTTAAAATGGGGGAATTTAGGAAACCCTGACTCGGTGCCGAAGGCCACATGTCCGTCATCACCGGAGTTGTCTCGGCTCGGGAGCTTGGGTACGATCGGGGAAGGTCAGCTATGAGCACCCCCTTTCGCCCGATCCGAAGACCGGCCTCTACTAACCGTGATATCCGTATTTGAAAACTTTATGTGTTCTTATCCCAATTATTAGCCTAGAATTACTATGTTATGCGCGCAGCAAACAAGTATAGACTAGATTGTCTAATTTGGAAATAAACATTGCATATCCGTTCGGTTTGAAAATGCTTTGGAATTTGCTACTCGCAAGTAGGCTAAAACACGGATTTCAACGAGTTTTTCCAACTCAAACAATCCAACCTTCACCCACAGGCATTCAAGCAGTTTATAACACATAAGCATCTAGCCACATGTTAAGCATGCTGTCATGGCAATATTCACACTCATGTGATATGCTAAAGCGGAAATACTTACATAGTACTCCGTGCCAAAACAAAGAACTTGTTAGCAAATATGCATGATCCAAGTCCATGTTAAGTGCCTAATGCGTCGCATACAAAATGTCGCTAAGATAGGCTCGGCTAATCCTAGACATGTCATGTGAAAATGCACAATTATCACATATTCAGTTTAGAATTTGAAGTACAAATGCAGTTAGCATGATGTACCGAGCCTAATGCATGTAATACAAATGCATGGATGCACACATGCATAGCATAAGGTATGCTAATTTAAACGTGTCCTAATACTAACCATTAAAGCGGGTAAGTAAAAGGGAAGAAAGAAGTGAGGTTGGAAGACATACACACCACCCACGCACACTTATTACAGATTTGCCCTCGCTCGGAGGGACCGAATAAATATTACAAATTAATTAACTACGCAAGCTAATTAATATTACAAATTAATTAATTTAATTAACAAATTGAATAAATTAATTAAAACAGGAAAATCGTCTCTTGAAACGTGCCGCCATGCGCAAGCTGCCTCTGTTTTCTCTCCTATGCTCCTCTAGAGGCTGTCAAAACCTCAGGGTTGCATCCCTAGGCACTAGGGAGTACCACCGGCTGAGTGGAATCATCACCGGCACTGGTATGTGTCCATCGGCACAAAATTGAGTCTGTCGGCAGAGAAAAGGTTGCCGGCCAGCACCTTACACTGCCGGTCGGCAAAGAAAGTCTGCTGGACCTGCAACTCACAGCAACAGAGGGCAAAACAAAGCATGACAGCACAATTCAAGGCATGTATGCACCAACCATGTCTCTTATCATTGTGATGACTCAAAGGGACATGTGCCTTGGTTCTCGGACCACCAATCACGCATTTCCATGCATGATGGCCCAAGGAACCAAGTATGCAACTTTGATTTCAAATGCATGCAAACCAATCAAACAAATTAGGCCTAATTCCTATCACCCTTTCAAGGAACAAGGCATGCATGCAAGATGCACTGCAACCTAGGCATACAAGCTAGGAATGCAACATGGCATGGCAAGGCACTTATGCAAGCATACAAGCATACATATGGCAATGCAAATAAATGGAAAGATGGACTTATACACGAATTAGGCAGCTCTAATAAGGCCCAAAACAGTGGCCAAAGTGCTAAAAAGTGAGGGCTAAATGGCATACACACACACATGCACATAAGGACCAACACTTAAGCACAAATCAAGCAACATTCAAGCACACTTGAAAGGGACAAACATGAACAATTAGCATGCATTATAAGCTTTGAAATCATGCCAATACATGGTGCCAAACCAAGCAACAAATCAAGCTAAACATGCAACAAATAGTCTAAGTGTTCAAAGCAAATCCAAGGAGCATTGAAATACACTTGCAAGACTAAACATGGTATGAACTTATTGACCCAAAACAGAGTTTTAGCACATAACATAAGGCCCGAAGGACCACTTAGATGGCATCTAAATGGCTCAAAACAAAGGCATGCAAAGGCACCAAAACATGGAGCAATGCTACACAAGCTTCCAAAGCGTTAAAGAGGCATGCGAGGCAATCAAACAAGCATGGAAATGGGACTGAAATGGCATGTAGAGTGATCCCAAATCACCAAAACAATGCAAAGATGGCATGCTACACATGCACATACTCAAGGCCAACAAGCCCAAATACAAAGGAGCTATATAATGCATGCAAAGATCAACCCAAACGACTATGGACAGAGCTAAAACATGGCAAAATAAGCACATAAACTTCACAAATGCAAGCCTAAAACATGCTCCAACAAAGGCTAACAACCTAGAACATGTTAAGGCACAAATAAGGCATTACATGGCAACTATGCTAAACATGCATGGAGTTCCAAAACCAACTTGAAATCATGTTATATTATAGATATATAAGCATGAAAAACAAACCAAACATGCTCAACACACACTCAAGCATAGGCTTCCTTAGGAGGCCAAAATATGCCCTTTTCAAGGACAACAAGGAGAGGGGGTGGCCCTCTCCTTCTTAGGACTTCAAAGCATCATCTTCACCATTGAAATCCCTCAAGATTTCAGTGGTGAAGAGACCTCAACACCAAAATCCCGGAGCTAACACAAAATGGCTCAAAATGAGGCCTTTCAAGGCCTAAGGGTGGTTAACAACCCTCAAACAACAAAACACTCTTAATAAACAATAAAGAGGGCCTAAAAACAGAACTTTTTTATGTTATACAACAAGCACAAAAACATCTCTAAGATAGGTATAAAATCAAAGAAAAAAATGGGGGAAAAAGGGACTAGTTTCTTACCCTTGTAGTCCTCTTCAACAATGGTGCTCCAATGGCCTTCTTGAGCTTGAATCCAACACCAAAATCTCAAAACACACTCTTTGGAACCTCAGCTCCAAGAGGAAGGTGAAACACTAGGTGTTTGTGTGCAATAGTGAGACACAAAACACCTAGTGTGCAAATAAGAGCGAAAGAGAGATAGCGAGTGTATATCTAACCCTAACCCTAGAAAAACCAGAGCTTGGTCTGTATTTTCCTCTCTCAAAAATGTCTAAAAGCTTCTTTTGCCTTAGAGAGAGACTCTCTCTATATGCCTCTTGTAAAGCTTACAAGACAAGCTTTGCAAGAGGGAGATCCCTCCATACACGTGTATGGAGGGGAGCAAAAGCAATACAGCTGTTTAAAAATATCTGCAAAAGCAGATGAACAGCAATCGGCCGGCCAAAAATGCCATCTTGGCCAAAAAGAGTGCCGGTCGGCAACAAATAGTGCCGACCGGCAACAAAGAGTGCCGGCCGGCAAACTATGTTGCCGGTGGCAGCAAAAACCAGCCGGTGGCATCTAGCCACTGCCGGTGATGGGTGGGGATGGTCTACAAGCCCCACCCTTCCTCTCAAAGGCAAGATGCAAGTGTTTGGTGCAAAACCAGACACTAAACGGTCGAATTCGGGGATCCTGAGGCATGGCGTGCGAGCCGAGACCTCCGGGAACTCCAAACGAACACAAACATGGATAATCACCGAGTGTTCAAACAGTGACGTCCAAGTCTTGAGGACGGTCAAAAATGGGGTGTCTACAGAGACCTCAGCCATGCCCCAAAACAGTGGCCAAAAACACCAATCAAGGTACCAAAAAAAGATATGCATGCACATTCATGAATCCATAAGCTAGGCAATGATGCACAATCCTCAACCATGAGCAAAATGGGATAAACATGAGAACATGACAATGCAATGAGCTCTGAAATTAAGTGAAGAATGATGCCAAATCACATGCACAAGTGAAGTATAGCATGCTAATGGACCCAATGCTCAAAGCTAGTCAAGGGACTGGAACCATGACTATGTCAACCGAGCCCTAAAGGGCCAAGGTGACCCAAAACAGTCCCGAGGCAGACCAAAATGAAGCCAAAACAAATATGGAATGAAACCAAAACATGCTAGAAAGATGAGCACAAAACAAGACATATACAAGGCCAAAAGGGCAAATGCACTACACCTCTAACAACTGAACATGGCATGACTTAGACCAATAAAGTCAGAGTTAAAACACGTCAAAATAAGCCCCAAACCCAATGAGAAGGTCTCCCAAAGACCTAATCATGGAGGGACATGCAATGGTCCAAACATGGAGCATGAAACAACACCTCCCCAAAGCATTGAATGGATGGCAAATGCAAGTATACAAGCATGAAACATGGACTGAAATAGCATGATAAGTGATTTCAAATCACTGAAATAGCCCAAATGAAGCATGCTCATGACTCACACACCCAAGCCTAGCAAGCTAAAATGCAAAGTGGCTACACAAAGCATGGCAAGCATGACCCAAAAGACCAAAAACAGAAATTAAACATGTCACAACATAGCTAAAAGCTTCATGAAGTCAAGCTAAAACATGCATGCATGATGGTCTAAATACATGATACATATTATGATAATAGAGGGGATTACAAAGCAAGTACATGATGCTTGGAATAGGCCATCGAACCAACATGAAACAGAGGTATAGCATGCTAAACTAACACCAAATACCCACTGAAATGAAGCCAAATAAAGCTAAGCAAGCATGTTACCTTTATAAGCCTTAAACACAAGCAAATGAGACACAAAGGGAGAGGGGTGTCCCTCCCCTATACATGACTTCAAAACCACTTCTCCACCACTGAAAATCCTCTGGATTTCTTTGGTGAGAAGGTCAAAATGAGGCGGTTCCAAAGCCCAAAGAGAAGGCACAAAAAGAGGCCAAACAAGGCCTAAGAGGGTGTAAACAACCCCCAACCCAAAAGTGACCTGAATGAAACATCTTAAGTATGAAAATACAGAACTTTTATTAGTTATACACTAAGCTCAAAACATCATGCAAGATAGGTTAAAAGCTTAAGGCAAAATGGGAAATAAAAGAGGTAGTTCTCACCCTTGAAGAACACTTCAAGAACACCAAATCCAGCACCTCCTTTTGATCAAAACTAACTCAAAAACTCTAAAACCAACCCCTCAAGACCTTAGTAACCGAAGTATGGTGTAACACTAGGTGTCTTAGTGCAAAACTAAGAACAAAAACCCCTTTGGAACACTTTTACACACACAAATCAAGAGAGAGCGGGAGATATAGAGAGAGAGTGGTATATATCATATATATCAAAGTTCTTCAACCTCTAGAAAGGGAGGAGAGGGCCTCCTCTTATAGGAATCCAATTCCTAAGCTTCTTGGAGAAGCTAACATAAGGGGGCAAATCCCTCCATACACGTGTATGGAGGGGGTGTATTGTGGATGCCAGCTGTTACAGCTGTCATAAAATATCTGCCAAAAGTAGATGGAAAAGGGGTCGGCTGGAAAATATGGCCGATTGATCAACAAAAATGGCCGGCCAACCAAAAACATTGCCGACCGATCAAAACATTTGGCCGGTATCAAGAAAACAGAGCCGGTGGCCTCAAGCCAAGGCCGGTGAGGTGTAAAGATGGCCAACAAGCCATTCCCTGCCCTCAGAAGCAAAAACACAAGTGTTTGGTATACAACCAAGCACAAAACAAACAAGTCAAGAAGTCTTGAGGCAAGGCGCGCGACCGAAACCTCCGAGAACTCAAGGCAAACACGAACATGGATGATCACCTAGTGTTCAAACGGTGACGTCCAAGTCTTGTGGACGGTCGAAAATGGGGTGTCTACAGCATGCAAACAAACTCAATGCAAAATGAGTATGCAAGCAAACATGCAAACATGTAAGAATTTAACAAGTATGCATTAATGTCATGCAATGCAACTAATATGCAATAGACATGCGCCCTAAACATGCAAATATGTAATATGCTAAGCATGCACAATGCAATGCAATCTAAGCATGCAAACATACAATGCAATAAGCACGCAACAACATGCAAACCACATACCCAATGGACTTATACCAAAGATGGACAGACCTCAGCCATGCCCAAAATCAGTGGCCATAAGTGCTAAAATGATGGTAAGAAGAGCGTGAAAATGCAAGACAATCATGCATACCAATTGGCCCAAGCATTAAGGCATAAAAAGGACAACTTTTAAGCACACTTAAAGAGTAGCAAACATGGATATATGACAGCACCATAAGCTCTGTAATGATGTTAGGAATGATGCCAAATCACACATATAACACAAACAAAGCATGCAAGAAGGCTCAAAGCTTGAAGCTAGCCAAGAGACTCAAACCGTGACCATGTAAGGCAAGCCCCAAAGGGCCAAGGGGACCCAAAATAGTCCCAAGGCAGGTCGAGATGAGACCAAAACCAAGCTTAAACCTAGCCAACACAAGCTAGAATACAACTCCAAAAGGCATGAGGCAAACAACGCTACAATGGGGTGTTACACTACACCTAACAATACCAAACATAGCATGATTTAAACAATGGAAAATAGAGTTACTGCATACCAAAATAAACCCAAAAATCCACTTAGATGGCATCTCATAGACCTAAGCATGGAGACATACACAATGGTCCATTCGTGAGGCATAAAACACCAACTCTTCAAAGCTTTGAAAGGATGGAAAATGCAAGTATATGAGCATGAAACATGGACTGAAATAACATATTAGATGATGCCAAATCATGAAAAAAGGTCCAAGTAGTGCATGCTAATGACTTGGACATTCAAAGCTAGTAAGCGAGGATGTATGGTAGCTATACAAAGCAATGCATATATGATCAAAACAACACCAAACAGAGCTTTAGCATGCTGAAGTATGACCTAAAGTTCCTTTGAGTTGAGCCAAAATATGCAAGTATGATAGTCCAAATGTTAGATGCATGTTAAGGCAATAGAGGGGATTACAAGGCAAATATATGGTGCATGCAAGAAGCCATTAAACCAACCTAGAATAGAGGTATATCATGACCAAATAACACCAAATACCTGCTAAAATGAAGCCAAAACATGCTAAGCAAACATGCTACCATTATGAGCCAATAACACAAGCATATGAGACACAAGGAGAGAGGGCTGTCCCTCTCCTATACAAGACTCTAAAACTACCTTTCCACCACTGAAAATTCTCTGGATTTCAATGGTAGAAAGGTCATGCAAAGGCAAGAACAAAGGCCAAAAGAGGTGGCTCAAAACAAGGCCTAAGAGGGGGTAGACAACCCCCAACCAAAATGTGACCTTAAACAATCATCTTAAGCACACAAAAACAAAAAAAAAAAAATTTAGTTTATAGTTAAGCTTAAAACAATATGCAAGTAGGTTTAAAAGCTTAAGCCAAAATGGGAAAACAAAGGTTAGTTGCTCACCCTTGAAGAACACCTTCAAGAACACAACTCTAGCCACTCCCTTGGATCAAAACCAGCCTAAGAACTCTGAAACCAACTTCCTAGTGCCTCAGCAACCAAAGGAAGGTGTTCTACTAGGTGCTATAGTGCAAAAGTATGAACAAAATACACTTTTAAGGCACCAACACACACACAAATATAGAGAGAGAGATATAGAGAGAGAGGGATATATGAACTCTATATCTATTTTGCTGAACCTGTGGAAAGGGAGAGGAGGCTCCCTTCTTATAGAAATCCAATTCTCAAGCTTGTTGAACAAGCTTGAGTCTTGGGGCAAATCCCTTCATACACGTGTATAGAGGATCAAAATTGTGCATACCAGCTGGCACAAAATATCTGCAAAAAGCATATGGAAAGGGCTCGGCTTGAAAATATGGCCGATCGACCAACATAAGTGCCGATCGACCAAAAAAGGTGCCGATTTGCCAAAACTTTTGGCCGTTGGCAAGAAAATAAGGCCGATGGCTTCAAGCCTTGGCCGATGGGTTTAGGGGATAGAAAACAAGCCACCCCTCTTACCTCAGAAGCAAAACCACAAGTTCTTGGTCCACAACCAAGCACAAAATAGACAAGTTGAGAGATCCTAAGGCAAGGCATGCAGCCTAGACCTTCGGAAACTCAAAACGAGCGTGAACATAGATGATCATCGAGTGTTCAAACGATGATGTTCAAGTCTTGAAGACGGTCAAAAATGGGGTGTCTACACTCATAGACGTCAACACAGCCCTATGGACTATGTCTATTTTATCTATTTGCTACCACAGCCTCTAATTATATGTTGTCCTATTAAAAGGCCTTCGGTAATCCAATGATTACTGGCCAGTTACGACGCTAAACTCATAGGAGCCGTTTGGGTCATAACAGTGCCTTTCAGATATTTGAGAAGTCTTTTTACTGTTGTAAAATGACTATGCAAAGGATTTTGCATAAATTGACAAAGATGGTTGACAACAAAACTAAGATCAGGCCTAGTGATTGTAAGATACTGAAGAGCCCCAACTAAACTTCTGTAAAGACTGGGCTGAGAAAAAGAAGGATCATCAGCCACTGGACTAGCAACCTTAGTGGCCATGGAAGAAGCATAAGATTAGCAATCACTCATACCTGTCTTAGCTAAGATATTTGAAGCATATTTTTGCTGAGACAAAACATAGTCAGAAGGAGAGGAAGTGACGGAAATGCCAAGGAAATAATTGAGAAAACCAGGCTCCTTCATAGAAAATACAAAATGCATTTGGTCAATAAGAGTGCAGATATAGAGGGGATCACTTCCAGTGAGAAGAATGTCATGAACATAGACACAAAGAATAGTAAAGAGAATAGAGACCATTACAGTAAAAGCCTTTATACAATACTTTCTGAGAAGTCTTGTCCTGGATGAAAAAGGAAGTTGCATCAAAAGTAACAGTACAATTATTATCTACTGCTAATTGATGGACTGAAAGCAAGTTAGAGGAAAGAGAAGAAACATGAAGCATTTTAGTAAGATGAAAAGGAAACTAGGTGTTAGAAGAAGACCATTACCAGCATGAGTATTAGGCAGAGTAATACCATTTCCAATTGCAACTTGATCATTTCCTTGGTAAGACTTTTAATTGGAAAGATTTTGTAGATCATTAGTCATGTGACTAGTGGCAGCCAAGTCAAGAAACCAGTTGGCAGGAGATGAAGAAGATAATGCTACAAACAGAGTTGTGGCTGAAGCAACATAGGATTTAGATTCATTGGATGTGATGCTGTTGGAGCATGTGTGTCAGAATGGAGAGGAAAAGAGTCCATTCTGAACCAACAGTCCAAAGTTGTATGGTTCACTTTTCCACAGATTTGATAGACCACAGTATTATGGGAAAAGTGTTTCATCTGCTTCTTTGATAATATTGACCTCCTCCTCCTCTGTGATGTTGACTATTATGTGATCCTCCTCTGTGATATTGACTAGCCTGTGAACCTCCTCTAAATCTACCACTTTCTCTACCTCTTAAAGAACCTCCACCTCGATAGGAACCTCTGTAGTTTCCTCTGTAGGAACCTCGAGTTACAGAATATGCAAAGGGAATCTCTAAGGCATGTGATTGCTTAAGAGAAGATTCAATATGAATAGATTCAGAACATAGCAAAAAGGATAAATCCTCCATAGAAACATGATCAAATAGCTCTAATAGTAGTCTTAAAAGCATTATATTCATCTAGCAAACCATTTAGAACTAAGACAACTGAATCCTCATCATCAACATGTGATGATTCCAAAGCAAGTTTATCTTAAATGGCTTTGAATTGACTCAAGTAATCCTCCATTGTTAAGCCTTTCTTAACAATTCAACTAAGTTTATTCTTTAATTGATGGATATGAGATCGCAAAAGAGAAGTGAATAGTTTGGCAAGAACAATCTAGACCTCATGACTTGTTTGACAGTGAATTATAGATGTGTAAACTGATGGAGATAAAGTTTCCGTGATACAACTTAAAAGGTGAGAATCAATGGTGATCCACTGTGTATAATTCGAATTCAGACTTTCATGATTGTTGGAATCAAGAATATAATTGCTTGAATCAAGCTTTGTAGTCACAAATGAATTCAGATTTGAGATCAGTAGTGTAAGGTTTAAAGGAAGAGAAGAAGAAGAATTGATAGTACTTGAAGAATCTAATGATGTAGAATTGAGAGTAGCCATGAAAGGATCTCTAGAAATGTAATAACCCGACCCTTGTTTATGATTCTGGTATACTTCCAGTCCCTGAATCTGTGCCTTTATATGCTTATTGTGAAACTCCATGTAGAATTAAGTGTAATTAAGTAAACTTTATGATTGTAGATTTATATCTGTTTAATAAGAAAACATATCTGTCACAATTAAAATGGTTGGATCGGGAATTGAAAGCCTTAGGAGATCAATAATTTGAAATTAATTTTATATTTGAGATCAGCATGATTTTTAAGCCATGATAAGCATTTTTGTGAAATTTCAATTTGGAGTGATTAAACTGAATCAGTTTTGTCCTATTCAATTGTTATATATATATATATATAATGAATGCTTTAGCCATTTGACATAATATATATGTATGCTTAAGTCATTTGACTTTGAACCTAAAAATTAAAATATCTCCTGAGAGGGTTAGGAAAGGAGAATGAGGGAGAAAGAAGAGAGGTCTTCCAAGGAAGAGATTGAGAAGGTTTGAGGGATTTAAAAGCTCAAGGTATGTTGATTATACTTTAATTAACTCCTCTCTTGAATATGGGTAAGAATTTCTTGGGTATTCACATAAGTTGGGGTTTGAATAGGTGTTTTCATCATTTAATTAATGGTGTTAATTGGAACCATGTAAAGGAAATTGCATTCTATTCTTAGTTCTACATATTTGCATCCAATTATGTGTATAATGGATCTATGTGTGTGTTTAGATGTTAAAGAAAACGAATTATAGTGTAGTAGTGAAGATCAAGACCCAAGTTATGTCGAGATTGTTATGTGTTATGATGTCTATGTACATGATTTTTGAACCATACTTCATCAATTAAAGGACCTATTTGAGCCTTAAGAATACTCACCAAAAAATGGGATTTTGTCTGAATTTCAAACTGCATTCTGTCCAGATCACCGCACGTGCGGGGCTCACTGCCGCACGTGCGGAAAGCACTGCCGCACGTGCGGGGCTCACTGCTGCACGTGCGGCCCAAGCTAGAAAAAATGTTCGGCTCCGTTTCGCGTGCTCGACCCTCTGATATTTTTAAAATATTTTTCTGATGATCTTAAGATGGCGGTAAATTCATTCAAAACGTAATGAGTCAGGAAGTAATTTAACAAGGAAAGAGGGAAGTTAATTTGTGAACTTTGTATGTGTGTAGGACACGCTTCGGGGGGAAGTAGCACTCCGCCTCAACACTATGAGTAGTAGTACTGTAATCGTACGTTTACTTACCATTAACCATTTTATTCTTAACGTTCTGTTTTACATAAGCAATTACGTTAACATTTACGTTGTTTAAAGATCAGTGAGAACATTGAAAGATGATGTGTACCTCGGTATGACTCTAGAATTCCTCTGTATTCTGTTTATGGTTAATGGTTATTATTAATGTGCTATAGCCTGTAAATTACCTAAGACTCCGTACAAGAAGTATTAATACTATGCAAGTAGTTAACGGGAAGAAATTATGACTATAAACTCCGCTTAATGGAGATATGATATTTGAACGTCCTATCAGGGACTCTTATAATCTTATTTGGTTCGACACATGTTTCATGACATAGACATTTGCTTAGAAAGGAACGAAATAAAAATCGGATAGAACCATGGGTTGCCTTAAATGTCAAGAATTGAGTATCAATGATATTGATTCACCTTACGGTATGAATATGAGAGCATACTATTTTGCCACTAAGAGACCTGAAGTCGTTTAGTATCTACGACATGAATGTAAAGGTTTATCATCATTATGTAAACCACGTTAGAAAGTATATTGCTCTATCTCTGTTAAGCATACTGTGATGACGATGATAACGATATAACAAGAAATGCTTTATTTTTTTGATATGTATGTTTTGAACCAGTAAATGACTGTCCTTATATATATAAAAGTATTCAGGACATCTTTAGCACAAGGCCCTTGCCCGGGGGTAATAATACCGTGGTTCAGGTATTACTGGAAGTCCCTTTACGGAACTAAAAGGTATGCTCTATATTGATTTATTAGTGCTATTGAATGTGCCATGTATAGTCAAACATGAATTCTGATTTCTATTATGATTCAAGCATAATTAAGAACATGTATGACCTTGTTTCTGTTTATCCATTCTGTTTATGTTATGCACTGACATAATATGAATTATTCAGTCTTCACGACCTATTTCGGGTATGGAACAAAGTGCTGTGCGGAACTAAGCGCTGCAATGCGAGTCACCTCTAGAATCCGTGCGAGCCACCTCTTGAGTCCATACATACATGAACTAGGCTTGAAGCCAATCTGAGCCCGAGGCCATTCAGTATTTCTAATATGGAACAAAGTGTTGTACGAAACTAAGTGCTGCAAGGTGAGCCACCTCTAGAATTCGTACGAGCCACCTCTTGAATCCATACACATGTGAAAGTTATAAGGCCTATGGCCATTCTATATAAGTTGTTATGATATGGAGCAAAGTGCTACGCGGAACTAAGTGCTACGTTGTGAGTCACCTCTAGAATCCGCGTGAGACACTTCTTGAATTCATACCAGTATGTTCAAGGGCTTAACGCCAAATTATCCAAGGGCTTGATGCCACTATGTTTAAGGGCTTCGCGCCACAATGTTCAAGGGCTTTACGCCACTCTATTCAAGGGCTTACAACCTTTATGCTTTAAGATGCTATGTTTCAAGCCATTATGTTTAAAGTTTAAGCCTAAGACCATTCTGGAAATAATTACAAGATTAAGTTAACTATGTGTTCTCTGCATTTATGTTTGTACATTATACATCAAGTTAATCATTAAATTGTTTACGTACCACTATTCACTGAGCTTGACTCACCCTGTGTAATGTTTATTCTGTAGGCACTCTATCTGGAGGTCAGTCAAAACCCGTGGCATCCGTTCCTCTTTTGTCAACCCCGGAGTGTCCAGGCACTTAAGTGAAGGCAACTATTTTATGGAGTTTTGCTAAGCTTTGGTTTTTACCCTGATTATTTGTCTAAGGTTGTAGTGTATATAATCCTTTTACTTCTTATTGTTTTTGTTACGCCCAATTATAAGGGCTGGGTATGTATATGTATATGTCCATAGCTAAATTCTCAGATGCATGCCACTGTATGTTTGTTTGCCTTATGTTCCGTTTGTGATCCTGGCATGATAGTGGTCGCTCAATGGATATAGTTCTTTTATTTATGTTAATTTATATTGTTAAATGCTTCCGTTCAAGCCCCATATGTTATGTATACCAGGTTAAGTATCCGTTTCTGCTTAGGTCATGCTCGAACTTTTAGGGGCGAGTTTGGGGCGTGACAAGTGGTATCAGAGCACGAGTTGCTATCTCACACACGAATCCATTGAGCTTTAGGATGTCTAGAAAAGACTTAGGCATCATCCATGACATCCTTAGTACATATGAAAGGACTTGATAGCAACGATAATGGTATATGTAATAACGCTAACCGCAATGGTTATGTAATACCCCTATTCCGTAATATGTTAATTGGTCCTTAACATAATGTGATTATGTATTTTGATATGATTTGGTGTTCTACTATGTGAAAATATGTGGTTTGAAATTTTATCTGTTCATCGTAGGAATATCTGTTTGAATAGTCTGCTTTGGAAAATTAATTGAGGGCCTTATCGGCCACGGAAACCGAAATTGATTACGCCATTGTGGTTGGCATAATTTTTAGAGCCTACGGTGAAATTTAATTGGAATTTGATTCTGGTCAATTTAAACTGATTAAATTGATAAATTAAGTACCCCATTATTTTATATTAAAACATTTGTTAGTGGGGCTTGTTGTATATTTGTATTGCACTCTCCTTTAGCCCTCTTAAAACTCAAAATCTGAGTTAGACAATTGAGAGTGAGAGAGAGGCCGGCCATGGAGAGAAAAAGGGAGAGATTTGTGTAATTTGGGCTCAAGACTTGGGAATTTGAAGATCTAACTCAAGATTTGGCTAGAGCTTGAGTGTTGAAGCTCTTAGGTAAGTGAATTCATGGACTCTTACTTGTAATTTGTAAGTTCAAAGGTTGTTTGTGATCAAGAACATGTAATGAGTTGATTTTTGTTGAGTTTGAAGTCTTAGAACTCATGCATGTAAGAAATTACTTTGAATTTCCATGTTTGAGCTTGAAACACATGATTCATGTAGAGTTTTGGTTAAAGCTCATGTTGTAATCACCATTTGTACCATCTAAGTTGAGAATGATGAGCATCTCCCACATGCATGTACAAATCATGGGAGTATAAGTCTTGAATGTTTGAATTTGAGCATGTTGATGATGGGTTTGAGATATTTTGGGACATGCATGTAATCCATGTAATTGAGCTTTCCTAATGTTGTAATCTTGCATTAGTAGCATGTTAGCATGTGTAAATGTGTAATTTGAACCATTGCATGCAAGAAATGTGGATGGAAAACCGATTTGGAGCTCAAGAACACGATCTGGGAAACCCAGATTTTTGAGGTCCGCTCGAGCGGGGTAATGGCCGCTCGAGCGGGAAAATCGTGCTCCCAGCATTTTTGCAGAGTTGGATGTCCGCTCGAGCGGGACACTCCACGCTCGAGCGTGGATTTTCGTAGACAGGCCTTCAGCTTGAGCGCTCTATCCCACGCTCGAGCTCATCTTTCGTGCAACCAGTACTTCTGCAGGCCTTAAGGGTCCGCTCGAGCGGAGAAGTTTACGCTCGAGCGGGGACCCTGTTTCCTGGAATTTTGTTCATGCATTCTGTGATTCGTTTTCCATTCCCTTTCACTTGTAAGCACTGTTAGGCATATGTTAAGCATTGTAAATGAGTTAATGAGATAAGAACAAAGCCTAAAGAGGTATATGTGAATTAAAGAACGGATTGAACTGTTAGTGACCCTTTTGTATTCATGAAATGTGTAGGGTCAAGCTCCAGGGCGCATCCACAAGCCGATCACTGTGAGTAATATCAATATTTGAAAACTTGTCAATGTCCAATTGTTATTCCCCTATAAATATTATGAGTTGTTAATCGGGATTGTGGACAAAAGTCTGACAAGAATAAATGAATGAGTGGGCCAAAGGCCGTTTTGACATGAAAGAGTGGGCCGAAGGCCGTTTTGATAAGAATGAATGGGCCAAAGGCCGTTTTGATAAGAATGAATGGGCCAAAGGCCGTTTTGACATGAATGAATGGGCCAAAGGCCGTTTTGACATGAAGGAATGGGCCAAAGGCCGTTTTGACATGAATGAATGGGCCGAAGGCCGTTTTGATAAGAATGAATGGGCCGAAGGCTGTTTGATAAGAATGAATAGGCCGAAGGCCGTTTTGATAAGAATGAATGGGCCGAAGGCCGTTTTGATAAGAATGAATGAGCCGAAGGCCGTTTCGACATGAATGAATGGGCCGAAGGTCGTTTTGACATGAATGGAAATCTGAATGGGCCAAAGGCCAGAATGTTTGGAACTACAGTTACTTGACTTGCATTTCGTATAGTTATATATATATATTTTGTTGTTAAACAGAAGTATGAATTGGGCCCAAGGCCGTTTGGAGCATGTTGTTCTACATATTGTTATGTAACTGTTATATTTGATATTATTCACTGGGCTATCGCTCACGCTCATTCATGTATTTGTAGGTGAGCCAAGGGAAGTCCAAACCCAGCCCCAGTGAAGTCTGCTAGAAACAACAGGAGTTTTGGGAGAGTCAGCCTTGTGCCTCGCGCATGAGACCATCCTTGCCCTTTCACTATGTACCTATGTTTTGTCTTGTTGGCAAGGACCTAGTGCATGTCTGTACATAGTCTGTTATAGGTTGACTCGTTTTGGACGATCCTGTCTGTAATGAATTTTGTGAAACCGTACTTTTGATGTGAGTTATTAACGTATCTGAGTATGGTTTGTTTGATGTGCATATAAGCACGGCTCTATGGACAAAGTTTTTAATTTTGCTTCCGTTTGGCCCCCATTAACTCTGTTAAAATACGTTCCCGACAGTTTGAGGCCGTAGGTAATCTCACGATTACTGGCCGGTTACGTCCTTAACCCACGGGGGCGGGTTCGGGTCGTGACAGGTTACTACTTATGTCTATTGTACATTTTTGTATATATTGTGATTGATTGCTATGCAGAACATGGTTAGACCTGCAGATGGGAGTAAACCGATAAAGTTGCGCAACGGAAGCTGTAACAAGCCCGCGGGGGACCTCGCTACAGTTCGGACTCGATTTCGTAGTCACGGTTCTAAATCTGAACCAAAGAGTCCAAATTCGGCAAATCGTTTTGAGAAAACAGATTTTTGAAAGGAGTGCCAAACATGGACTGCTTTGCCAGATATAGAGTCGCCACCTAAATATTTTATTTTGGGAAATTTAAGAAACCCTGACTCGTTGCCAAAGGCCACGTGTCCGTCATCACCAAAGTTACCTCGGCTCGGGAACTTGGGTACGATTGGGAAAGGTCACTTCGTGAGCACCCCCGCTCTCCCGGTCATAGACCGGCCTCTACTAACCATGATATCTATTTTTGAAAACATTGTATGTTCTTATTCCGGTTATTAGCCTAGGTTACTATGTGATGCGCACATCATACAAGTATAGACCAGGTCGCCTGGATTGGAACAAAACATCTCATGTTTGTTTTGAAAATGGTTTGCTACTCGCAAGTAGGCTAAAATGCAGGTTTTGCCACCCTCAAGTGGGCTTTGGAAAAGATGGTTTTTCCAGTATCTAGTGGGCTTAAAACTCATAGTTTTAATGCATTATTCCAATTTAGGTAATTTGACCTCCATCCACAGGCATTCAAGCAGTTATATCACATAAGCAGCTAGCCTCATGGTAATAATGCTATCATGGCAACATTCACACGCATGCGATATGTTAAAGCATAAAAGCTTACCTAGTACTCCGAGCCAAAACAAAAACTAGTTAGTAATCATATGCATGATCCTAGTTCATGTTAAAAATGGCTAATGCAACACATGCAAAGATGCAATCTAAACAGGCTCGGCTATCCTAAAGATGGCATGTGAAATGCTGTAACTAACAAGTACTCAACTTGGGATTGAAATACAAGTGCAGTTAGCATGATGTGCCGAGCCCGGTGCATGTAAGACAAATGTATGGATGCACGCATGCTATCATACTGTTATGCTAATTTAAATATGCCCTAGTCTACCATCATATGCGGGTAAATAAAACGGACAAAGAAGTGGGGGTTGGAAGACATGCACACACGCACCCACACTTATTACAAGTTTGCCCTCGCTTGGAGGGACCAAAAGAATAATACAGTCCGAATAATAAATCGACTATCCTAGCTAATTAATTATTACAGACCCTTAATTAATTGACAAAATAAATGCAGCAAGAAGGTGGCCGCAGCCCTGCCTTGGGATGCGTGAGTGATGCATGCTCGGATCCGTCTCGCCCGGAAAGCCTGTACCATAACACTGCCACCTCTGTTTATACTGCCCTGTCTCTCTGAAAATTGCCAAAACTCCAGGACAGGTTCCTTGCATGCAGCAGAGCACCACCGGCTAGGGGAAATTCCCACCGGCAGTTCACAACTTCCATCGGCTGTTTATTGGGTCACCGACATTTCAAAAAGTGCCGGTCGGCACTAAATTATGCCGGTCGGCAGAAGCTCCCTGCAGAAGACAGTTTTGACAGCAACAGAGAATAGACAGCATATGGCATAGGATTTCAGGCACATGTATGCATGGACACACTCCCTATCATGTAATGGACTCAAGGGAACATGGCCCTCGACCCTCGGGCCACCAATCACGCATTTCGATGCATGATAGCCAAAGAGTCAAGTATGCATTTCAATGTCAAATGCAATACACACAAAACATACAAGGGACCCAACCTCAATCATGGTTGGTCAAGAGGCAAGGCAATGCACAACAATGCACATGCGACCTAAGCATGCAAGCAAACATACAAACATGCAATATAACTACATGGCACACACAATGCTAACAACATAACATGCACAACGTATTGAAACATGGCATACACAATGCAAGATGGACTTACACCAATGTGAGTGGACCTCAGCCGCACCCACATCAGTGGCCATAAGATGAAAATGAAGTGCCTCGAAATACGTGCACACGGGCACGCAAACCGAGGCAATGGCATATGCAATGCAATCGCATGGAAAATGATATGCAAACATGCTAATGGAATTTCAGCACTGAAATGTGGGGGAAAACAGCCCCGAAATGAGGCGAAAACACACCCGATGCATGGAATAGTCCCGAAACATGGACTTTTGGCACCCGAAATGGCCTATAGCTATACCAAATATGCACAATATGGACATGCAATGAATAGACAGTAGCAAGGCAGTCCTAAAATCAGTATTTTACTAGTACAAATCATGGCCAAACAGCAAGCAAAGATAGGGCAACAACGGCATGCAAAAATGGCCCTAAACATGAGGTTATAAAGCAACTCACAGCTGCTGACCCCAAACGGGTTAGGGCCCTTCAACAACATTGAAGAGGGGCCCAAAATAAGCCACTTTACAGAAATGTAAAAACTCTAAAAATAAACATAGATATGGCTAAGCTCTTATGCAAGAAAAAGGGCCAAAAGGTGGCCAAAGGGGCAAGTGGTATATGCAAAGCCCAAACTGAAAAATGCCCTTCTACAACATTGAAGAGGGACCAAAAATATGCACATTTACAGTTCATGGAAGCCCCGAAATCAGTATAAAAACATGCTAGAAATGCAATGCAAAATGAGGCTCAAAAGTGGCTATAACATGAGGTATACAAAGAATTCACCAAACAAGCAAAGACCCTTAATAAAACATGTTAAGAAGGTCAAAATAAGGCCACTTTCAGTTCTGATCATGGTCCAAAAATAGAAAAATGATAGGCTAGTGAAGCATGCAAGAATATTGACATATAAAGAGATATTGAAACAAGTGTGAGATAGGGTTCTCAAAGAGGGTTGAGCCCTTCAACAAACATGTAGAATGGCTCAAAATAGACCTAGTTTCAGTTAAGGTCGGAGCCCAAAACAATAAGCAACATGGCTAAGAAATTGGCACAAAAAAGAGCTACAAAAGAGGGAAAGTCTACTTACCCTTGAAGACCAACACTTTTGTTGCTTCTTGGACCAGATTTGATGACTCTAAGCTACTGGAGTCCCTTCCTTTGCTGCTGGAATGGAGTGGTGATGGTAGAGCTAGGTAGTGATGAAGGAATGATGCAAGAGACTTGGATGCTTGAGCTTGAAAGAGAGAGATGGAGGGAGATATATGGCGGGATGTATATATCAATCCCAGCTGGTTTTTCTTCTAACCTAGTATAAGTAAGAGGAGAGCTTCCTTTATAGGCAAAACAAAGTGTAAAGCTTCTTGAGGAAGCTAAACAAGGGTGCATATCCTCCATACACGTGTATGGAGGATCCATTCTGTACCCTCCAGCTGGCACAGCTGGCATACACTCAATCTGCAGAATGCTCCGAAAGGTCGTCGGCCAGCAAAATTTGCCGGTCAGCACAATAAAGTGCCGGTCGGCACAATAAATTGCCGGCCGAATAAATAGATTGCCGATAGATGCTTCCAAGGTCAAAAAATGGCCCGTGGCTGTCTAAATTGAAGCCCCGGAAGTTAGATTTCCAATGGCGCAAACCTTGTATTAAAATTCGTTCTGTGCAAAAAGTTATGCCCTTTTTCGTGAAGCCGCGCAGATTCGATCCAACCGGGATGATGCCCGACTTCAACTGATCATATCTCCCCCACTCGGACTTGGCTCTGGGAGATTCTTGAGTGAAAAATGAAGCCCCAGAAGTAAGCTTTCCGACAGTGGTGGCCCCATAGCTAAACTCCAAGCGTACAGACAGATAAGCCCGATTCAGCGAGGGCTGCTCGACTCGCTTCTACCCGGATTCATGCCGAACTTCTCCCAAATTTGTTTTCTCCTCTCCTTTCCTCTCTTCTTCAACTCCAAACTCCTAAACAAAGTGTTTTGAAGGATTTGCCTCTCTCCTTGCCAAAGAAACTGAACATTTCCCCTACACACCTGTCTCCACCAAGTAAACCATCAGTAACGCCCAAGTCTTAAGGGCGATCAAAAATGGGGTGTCTACAGTTGCCCCTCTTTGACAGAACTCATGAGTCATGAAATGACGTGAGTGAATGTCAAAGCCCCGAGACGACCCATTTTTGATGAGACCGAAGACCTGGACAAACAAACAAAATACAAATTAATGAATGGTTGTGCCCGCAGGCTGCCTACGTATCCCTTTGCAAGGAATCAAACCAGCGTAGTTCAGGGGCAAGATGCAAATGATATGAAAGAAGACTTTGATAATTGGACTTACACGCTACGTGAAGCCGGTTTGTATTCAAAACAATGTAATGTACTAACAAGTACAAGTGAGGTGGGCAAGATAGCGCGATAGGATGTATGCAAAATGCAAGTAAGGTGCACAAAACAGTGCGATGCGCAAGAAAGCGCGAGTGATTTGAAATGCACAAAACAGTGCGAGTGAGATAAAATGCACAAGAAAATGCGATTGAGATGCGCAAAATAGCGCGAAATGTAAACTGCACAAAACAGTGTAATGCGCAAAATAGCGCGAATGATAAACTGCACAAAACAGTGCGATTGAGGTGCGCAAAATAACGCGAATGTAGCTGCACAAAACAGTGCAATGCGCAAAATAGCGCGAATGATAAACTGCACAAAACAGTGCGATTGAGGTGCGCAAAATAGCGCGAATGTAAACTGCACAAAACAGTGCAATGCGCAAAATAGCGCGAATGTAGCTGCACAAAACAGTGCAATGCGCAAAATAGCGCGAATGTAGCTGCACAAAACAGTGCAATGCGCAAAATAGCGCGAATGATTTGAAATGCACCAGACGGTGCGAGTGATTAAACTGCACAAAATAGTGCGATGCGCAAGAAAGCGCGAGTGATTTGAAATGCACAAGACAGTGCGATACGCTAAACAACGCGATTGAAATGTACTAAATAGTGCGATACGCTAAACAGCGTGATTGATTAAACTGCACAAAATAGTGCGATGCGCAAGAAAGCGCGAGTGGTTTGAAATGCACAAGACAGTGCGATACGCTAAACAGCGTAAGTGATTAAACTGCACAAAATAGTGCGATGCGCAAGAAAGTGCGAGTGGTTTGAAATGCACAAGACAGTGCGATGCGCTAAACAGCGCGATTGATATGCAATGCACAAAATAGTGCGAGTGAGATACAACCACAAGATGCGCAAGACAGTGCTAGTGAGATACAAAGTGTAAGTGCACAAGATAGTGCGAGTGAATGCATGTTCTATGCAAATGAGGTGCATTTTCTATGCAAGTATGGAAGAGTGCATTTTCTATGCAAAAGATACGAGCATTTTCTATGCAAGAAACAGGAGCATATTCTATGCAATATTGAAAGCATATTCTATGCAGAATCGAAAGAAAACATATTCTATGCAATGGAAGGGCATCAAACATGTACTCTGGTGCCTCCGATTTACCTTTTAGAGGACTTGGCAATACGCTCAGCTCAAAAGGGGACACCCCGTTTATATTGGCGAGAGATAACATCTGCTGCTGCTTTAATTGCCATTCTGACTTGAAGCAGGCTTACACTTGGGGTCGAGATACACTCATACTCCAGAGAAATGGCAAGGTCTGGGAAGGTGCACCTGAAATGCAGTCTTGGATCTTGCCAAAGCTGGAACATCCTAAGATGCTCCAAATTTTGTTTTTCTTTTGCTTTGCAGTCTGGAACCTACATAGCTTCAGATAGGCCCTTGTTCTACTGTTCACACTTATCGGGGGTGGACCCTGCAGTTTTATGAAAGAACAAATACTGTTTTGCACAAATGTGGAGAATGGCACAGCACTTTGAGTACAAGATGATTTTTTGGAAATTGAGAAATGAGTTCTTAACCGGGTATTGAGCCGACGACTGGCCACAGCCAAAACGACTCGACAAGGGAAAAACAAAGGTAAACAACCTAAACACATCGAGTAACACTCGAAGCGACTCAAAACAAGAATCGAGACAGACAAAATAAAACACAAGACTCAAATGTGCACATGGAGCCTGTTTCCCCGGGTATTGTTTCCCACCCTTTCTCATTTGTGATTCTCACATCGCTCGGCCCTCAGGCTCTGTTTTTCTGAAAAAGCCCTTTTCTCACTTTTTCTCTCAACGCACATCTCTCTATTCTTTAATCTCTCATTTTTCATCCCTCTCCAGGGTGGTTGATGAATAAACAGGAAGTTGCGGGTTCTTGCCCCAAGCATTCTGCTAGATTCTCTTCTTCTGCTCACAATAGTGAACTTTCTCCCACAGAGGGGTTACGATGCGGCTGGATGTGCAGCAGATCTGCAATCGACATTGGTTGACGATGCTCTTATTGGGGGAGTTTGGACGTGATTAGATCTGTCCAAACAAAGGAGTGGAATATCTTGATCCGTTCCCGTTCGTGCTTCGCACTTGGCTTGATACCTCATTGCGTGGAGGATGTGAGAGCCTTCTGCCCTTTTGCGGTCAGCTTCAGTGGTGCCCTTTTCTGGCAGGTAGAGTGCCCTTTCTGGCAGATGCATTGACAATGGGAGAAAGACAGGAAGCCTGACTCAACTGTGCCCCTAATTCATTATTTTGACCATTTTTTATTTTTGCTTTTTGCTGAAACAATTTTGACCAATATGAGAGTCAGATTAACATACTTGTTCAATTTTTCGATTTGAAAACCATGCAAGTTAGGTTATGAGCACTGAAAAGTTTCCCTTTTTGGGTCCAAGAAATGGTCCAGTTTTGGAAAAGATGGAATAATTTTCGAGAGATCAGTCAACCTTAGTAAAAATTCTCAAAAATTATTTTTGCAAACGGCCAATGCTCAACAAGCACGGAACCTACTCTTGAGATGCGCAACTTCGGATCCGAAGGAAAATTGCCCCTTGCTTGAAAAGAGCTGCACGGCAACGGAAAGTTGCCCCTTGTTTGAATGGCACCGTGGCACACTGTATGGCAACAGAAAGTTGCCCCTTGTTTGGATAGCATCGCATCGCATTGCAATCAGTCCTCAGAGTGACGATGACAACCGAACTCTCGGATATAGAGAAGGCAAAGATGATCAAAACCATTACATGGACACAGTTGATTTTGAAGTGTTTTACGGCTGGACTTCAGAATGAAGTTGCCTACGTATCCCAAATATGGGAATCAAGCCTTACGTAGTTCGGGGTAAGGTACACTCGGGTATTAACCTCTCCTTTTTAGGCTCTAACTTTTGCCAAGGCGCCCGTTGCGGGTTTTCGACCTTGCGAGCTTTGTTCTTCTTTTCTTTTCAATTCTTTTCATTTTTTTTTATCTTTTCTTTTCTTTCTTTTTTTCTTTTCTTTTTTTTTCTTTTCTTTTCTTCCCTTTTTTTTTTCTTTTCTTTTTTGTTCTTTTCCTTTTTTCCTTGCTCTAACTTTTTGCCTGGGTCGCCCTTCCGGGTTTTCGACCCAGCGAGCCTCTCAAGGGTAAAAGTGTAGCTTTGTCCATGTCAAATGGTTCTGAGATCTCGAATCCGTCTGAATCCAGGAGAGTGACTGTTGTTCGCTGACAATGCAGGAGTCCATCCCATGGGGGCTGGATTTGCCCCTAGTGTTGTAGATCGGAACTCAATTTTTCTTTAACAATACTTTCTCTTTCCTCCCTCTGGGATTTGGCGTTCTTGCCGGTCTTCATTGATTTGCAGGACGACCAATCTTCGGCTCTTCGAGCACATCTGGCATTTTTGCCCCTAGTTCTAGGGATACTTCCGATCTAGCTTTGCAAGCTTCTTTTGATGACATCTGATCTTCTTGGTCTGACTTCCCTGCCCCTAATTCATGGGCTGCTTCAAATCAGGCCACACAGGCTTCACATTGTGGTTGATCGTTGAACCTTCTGAATCCAAGTTCAAGGTTTGAAAATGAGGGGTCGAGTCTTGAGGCTGAGAGCGATCCTAGGCTGCACAATCTCAAGAGCGATTCCACACAGGTCTTCGCAGGATCGCGCAAAACATTTTTTTTGAAATCTTTTAAGAAAGCGACTAGTCACTCGTGCTGAAGAAATGTGTGGGACCAATCTGGATCAAGCCAGGATCCTTCTCAGTACTCATATTAACAAGCATGATCTCGATCATTAAAGGCTTAGCATGCCTCTCTTTCTCTCAAATGATCAAATTTTTGCAAAAACCTGAGGAATTCCTTCCTCTTCGTTTTCATCAC
Source organism: Camellia sinensis (assembly GCF_055761805.1). NCBI lineage: Eukaryota > Viridiplantae > Streptophyta > Magnoliopsida > Ericales > Theaceae > Camellia > Camellia sinensis. The sequence continues at coordinate 213,847,536 of NC_138961.1, read as the reverse complement.
AATGTTCAAAAACAGCTTCGAAAAACTTAGGTCAACGCAATGACTTAAAAGCACAGAGAAGCAGGTGAAATGCACTGTCGTCCCATTCGACTTTTTGGTACAACTGACACAAGGCAGAAGTAAGCACAAAAGCATGAAAAACCACTGTTGTTTCATTCATAACTGTTGGTGTAACTGGCTCCATGGCAGAAACAGACTCAAAAGAAAGCGAAAAGACAAACACAAAACAAAATAGTGATGCCCGAGGTAACACCCCCGGAATCACCTGACTTTAACAAAACAGGACTGACTCGATACAACAAGACAGACCTGACCGACTTAGTACAAAAGGACTGACCATATACAAAACAACAAAACTGACCCAATACCCAAGTCAGAAAGTACAAAAACTAGTGTTCGCACATTGCTCAAAATTGTGCGTGCCAAACACCACATCTGAAGTAAACTGAGCGCCGCCCGCAGGTGGTTCATCCCCCGATCGCACCGTATTATCCCCCAGGTTCACTGATCCAATGATGATAGACTTTGTTGAGTTGGTGCGACGATGACCTTATTGTCAATCAGATCTTGTATTTCGTGGCGAAGACGGAAACAACCATCAGTGACGTGGCCGACTTGCTGATGAAAGGCACAGTACTTGGTCGGATCGTGGGAGGAAGGAAGTCTATCTGGTAGTGGTTACGGCTCCAGGGGTTTCAAATCCCCCTCTCTAATCAAGATCCTAAAGGTCGCTGATAGAGACATGTATAGTGGTGCGAACACCCTCTGGCCTCGAGGTGGGTATTTTGAGGTTTGTGGAGTTTTGCTGGATGCACCAGCAAAGGGATTGGCAGGCGTTGACTGGGTTTGCTGATCGTTTCCGAGCACAGGATTAGGGCTGAAAGGAACATTCCTCGTACAAAGGCCCTTCTCTTGGCTTGCCCCTTGATTCAGACTGCTCTCATTCTGAGTGGCGAAAGTGTCATCCACAGTTTTTGTAACAATTGCGAGGACTTGCTCTTTGTTCAGTCCCTCAGCTTTCAAAGCCTCAATATCCCACCGAAGGTGTTCATGGGGACCAATGCCTGCCCCTACCTTGTTCTTACCACTTGCCTCCACTTTGCTAAAAGATTGGCCTTCTCCCAATGCAGCCCGTCTTGAGGAGCCTTTTGACATGAACTCCCTGGTATGTGATGCGGTTGATGACGAGGCCAAAACTCCAAAGGCCAGATCTGCCACAGTTCTCTGAAGATCTTCGATCATCTTCATCAGCTCAGAAGTAGTGGGTTCATGGGTTTGAGATAATTGGGGCTCAGATGCACCCATCATGCATAAGTCCATGCTTTCCGGGATAAACACCTCAGGCTTGGGTAGATGGACCGGGGTGATGTATACGCTGGGGTTGTAAGGGACGGCCAGTGTGTGGATCAGATTGAGATGTGGATGAGGTACTTGGTCATCGGGGGCTGAAGGTGGAGCTATCGTCCGGTTGTCGATGAGATTTTGGACCTCATGACGAAGGCGGTAGCAACGGTCGGTGCCATGGCCGCGCTGCTGATGGTACATATAGTACTTGGAGGGATTATGTCTGGCTGGAAGTGGGTTAGGTAGAGGTTGAGGATCGAGGGGTTTGAGATGTCCTCTTTCCATCAAGGCTTTTAGTGCGCTAGTCAGGCTCATATAGAGGGGAGTGAAAGTTCTGCCCTGAGCTCGGGCTGGGCCGGCTATTTGTAGGCTTGGTTTGGCAAAAGGGTTGGCTGTGGCGACTGCGTTGATCTCGGTGGGTTTGGGAATGACGCTACTACCAGCATTGGTACTCCCTGAAATCACCCTCTTTGTCGGTCCCCTTGTTCTGGGAATGATCCCGCTGTTGAACGCATTCTAAACCTGAACCCCCAGTTCATGCAAACTTTTGAAAGTGAATAATGGAGTGACTATCAACTTTTGCAACATATCATGCTCGAGGTTTCGCACCATCATTTGCACTTGATCCCTCTCAGAAGGGCGATCTGTCATCCGTGCTGCCTTTGCCCTCCACCTTGCTACAAATTCCACAAAAGGCTCTGTTGGGTTCTGGCGGGTTGTTTCAAGCTCTTGCATGGTCATTTCAACTTGGGTATTGTAGGAATACTGATCAACAAAGGCCTCAGCCAATTCTTCCCAGTCTTGCTTCACTTTGTCCTCCAACTTAGTGTACCAAGTGGCTGCTACACCCGACAGGGTTCTTCCATATAGAGAGAGTTTCTGTGGCTTAGTCAGTCCCATCGGCTTTAGGACATCCAAGAAAAGTCGGATATGTACCATTGGATCTCCAGACCCGTCGAAACGGTCAATAAATGGCATTTTGAATCTGTCTGGGAGCCGAACGACAGCCTCGGTGTGCCCATCCTCAATGTCGGGAATGGAGTTAAGGCCCTGGGCCTTTTTGAATTGCTTCTCAAGGTTCGCAATCTTCACTGTAGTCGGGTTGAGCTCATTAACATGAAAGGGTCGAAGCCTCTCAGTAGGCTACACCAGGGGTCTGAGCACCTGAGCTTGAGTCAACCTTTCCCAAGAATTCAGACACTGCAAATCTTCAACCGGCGGAAGTGGGTCAAAGTTTGGCTGGGGTTCCAAAGCTGGATGTGAGGCAGATACCCCAAGTGGGCGCTGCGTTTCAATACTGGTCTCAGCCTGCATGGCAGTTCCCTGATTTAACGCTGCTATCACGGCCACAAATTCTTCTGAACCCTGTGCCATCATGGTCTGCTGAGTCCGAACAAAGGTGATGTGGCTGGTGACTGTCGGATCAGATGAACCAATGAGCCCTGTTTGGCCCTTCTTTGCCTTGCCTCGGCAAAAGAACGCTGGTTGCCCTTGAATTGAATTTCTGACCTAACAAAGTCTATCAGCACTAGTACAATGTACCCGGGGGATATCGGAGCCTTCTGAAGCTATGGTTCCAGGACTACCTTGCAAAAGAGAAAACAGACAGCATCTCAGCTCGGATATGATCATAGTGGAATGACTGTGCTCAACACTGATCACTGTTCCCCAAATATCTGTCCCAAAATTGATACCCTCAGGTAAAACTGATTCCGCAAATACTGATGCCCACAGGCCTGATGCCCAAACTTGCAAACTGATATATACATTCCTATAGAGAAACACTCTAAAAGCACATAGCAAGTAAGAGAGAGCCAAAACACCCCTATGTTGGGGTAGGGTTTCCCTGTCCTATTTTGTCAGGAGCTAGGGTTGCACTACGCACGCAGTGGTTTCAAACAACCTATAATCGGGTAAGCAACCTGTCCTAGCTTGGAATGATCACTATGGATTCCAAATATGCACTAGGTCGAATGGTTAAAAAGGGTGCCCCGATAAAACCGGGGTTTGTGTTCCCATACTGTCAGAGCCCATAACCGGTCAGCCTCATGGTCATGCCTTGACAAGACAAGCCTCCGGCAAACCGTTCAGGAATGGCAGATGGCAAACACGGTGTCCTAGGCGCACCAATGCAAATGCAATGCAAAGAAACACACAAGTGTAGTCAAAAATAGATATCAAGAGTTCGAGTCAAGTTCTCTAAGTCCCCAGCAGAGTCGCCAAAAACTGTAACAAGCCCGCGGGGGACCTCGCTACAGTTCGGACTCGATTTCGTAGTCACGGTTCTAAATCTGAACCAAAGAGTCCAAATTCGGCAAATCGTTTTGAGAAAACAGATTTTTGAAAGGAGTGCCAAACATGGACTGCTTTGCCAGATACAGAGTCGCCACCTAAATATTTTATTTTGGGAAATTTAAGAAACCCTGACTCGTTGCCAAAGGCCACGTGTCCGTCATCACCAAAGTTGCCTCGGCTCGGGAACTTGGGTACGATTGGGGAAGGTCACTTCGTGAGCACCCCCGCTCGCCCGGTCATAGACCGGCCTCTACTAACCATGATATCTATTTTTGAAAACATTGTATGTTCTTATTCCGGTTATTAGCCTAGGTTACTATGTGATGCGCACAGCATACAAGTATAGACCAGGTCGCCTGGATTGGAACAAAACATCTCATGTTTGTTTTGAAAATGGTTTGCTACTCGCAAGTAGGCTAAAATGCAGGTTTTGCCACCCTCAAGTGGGCTTTGGAAAAGATGGTTTTTCCAGTATCTAGTGGGCTTAAAACTCACAGTTTTAATGCATTATTCCAATTTAGGTAATTTGACCTCCATCCACAGGCATTCAAGCAGTTATATCACATAAGCAGCTAGCCTCATGGTAATCATGCTATCATGGCAACATTCACACGCATGCGATATGTTAAAGCATAAAAGCTTACCTAGTACTCCGAGCTAAAACAGAAACTAGTTAGTAATCATATGCATGATCGTAGTTCATGTTAAAAATGGCTAATGCAACACATGCAAAGATGCAATCTAAACAGGCTCAGCTATCCTAAAGATGGCATGTGAAATGCTGCAACTAACAAGTACTCAACTTGGGATTGAAATACAAGTGCAGTTAGCATGATGTGCCGAGCCCGGTGCATGTAAGACAAATGTATGGATGCACGCATGCTATCATACTTTTATGCAAATTTAAATATGCCCTAGTCTACCGTCATAAGCGGGTAAATAAAAGGGAGAAAGAAGTGGGGGTTGGAAGACATGCACACACGCACCCACACTTATTACAAGTTTGCCCTCGCTCGGAGGGACCAAAAGAATAATACAGTCCGAATAATAAATCGACTATCCTAGCTAATTAATTATTACAGACCCTTAATTAATTGACAAAATAAATGCAACAAGAAGGTGGTCGCAGCCCTGCCTTGGGATGCGTGAGTGATGCATGCTCGGATCCGTCTCGCCCGGAAAGCCCGTACCATAACACTGCCACCTCTGTTTATACTGCCTTGTCTCTCTGAAAATTGCCAGAACTCCAGGACAGGTTCCTTGCATGCTGCAGAGCACCACCGGCTAGGGGAAATTCCCACCGACAATTCACAACTTCCATCGGTTGTTTATTGGGTCACCGGCATTTCAAAAAGTGCCGGTCGGCAGAAGCTCCCTGCAAAAGACAGTTTTGACAGCAACAGAGAATAGACAGCATATGGCATAGGATTTCAGGCACATGTATGCATGGACACACTCCCTATCATGTAATGGACTCAAGGGAACATGGCCCTCGACCCTCGGGCCACCAATCACGCATTTCGATGCATGATGGCCAAAGAGTCAAGTATGCATTTCAATGTCAAATGCAATACACACAAAACATACAAGGGACCCAACCTCAATCATGGTTGGTCAAGAGGCGAGGCAATGCACAACAATGCACATGCGACCTAAGCATGCAAGCAAACATACAAACATGCAATATAACTACATGGCACACACAATGCTAACAACATAACATGCACAACGTATTGAAACATGGCATACACAATGCAAGATGGACTTACACCAATGTGAGTGGACCTCAACCGCACCCACATCAGTGGCCATAAGATGAAAATGAAGTGCCTCGAAATGCGTGCACACGGGCACGCAAACCGAGGCAATGGCATATGCAATGCAATGGCATGGAAAATGATATGCAAACATGCTAATGGAATTTCAGCACTGAAATGTGGGGGAAAACAGCCCCGAAATGAGGCGAAAACACACCCGATGCATGGAATAGTCCCGAAACATGGACTTTTGGCACCCGAAATGGCCTATAGCTATACCAAATATGCACAATATGGACATGCAATGAATAGAGAGTAGTGTCCTAAAATCAGTATTTTACTAGTACAAATCATGGCCAAACAGCAAGCAAAGATAGGGCAACAACGGCATGCAAAAATGGCCCTAAACATGAGGTTATGAAGCAACTCACAGCTGCTGACCCCAAACGGGTTAGGGCCCTTCAACAACATTGAAGAGGGGCCCAAAATAAGCCACTTTACAGAACTGTAAAAACTCTAAAAACAAACATAGATATGGCTAAGCTCTTATGCAAGAAAAAGGGCCAAAAGGTGGCCAAAGAGGCAAGTGGTATATGCAAAGCCCAAACTGAAAAATGCCCTTCTACAACATTGAAGAGGGACCAAAAATATGCACATTTACAGTTCATGGCACAAAAAAGAGCTACAAAAGGGGGAAAGTCTACTTACCCTTGAAGACCAACACTTTTGTTGCTTCTTGGACCCGATTTGATGACTCTAAGCTGCTGGAATCCCTTCCTTTGCTGCTGGAATGGAGTGGTGATGGTAGAGCTAGGTAGTGATGAAGAAATGATGCAAGGGACTTGGATGCTTGAGCTTGAAAGAGAGAGATGGAGGGAGATATATGGAGGGATGTATCTATCAATCCCAGCTGGTTTTTCTTCTAACCTAGTATAAGGAAGAGGAGAGCTTCCTTTATAGGCAAAACAAAGTGTAAAGCTTCTTGAGGAAGCTAAACAAGGGTGCATATCCTCTATACGCGTGTATGGAGGATCCATTCTGTGCCCTCCAGCTGGCACAGCTGGCATACACTCAATCTGCAGAATGCTCAGGAAGGTCGTCGGCCAGCAAAATTTGTCGGTCAGCACAATAAAGTGCCGGTCGGCACAATAAATTGCCGGCCGGATAAATAGATTTCCGATAGATGCTACCAAGGTCAAAAAATGGCCGGTGGGTGACCAAATTGAAACCCCGGAAGTTATCTTTCCAATGGCGCAAACCTTGCATTAAAATTCGTTCTATGCAAAAAGTTATGCCTTTTTTCGTGAAGCCGCGTAGATTTGATCCAACCGGGATAATGCCCAACTTCAACTGATCATATCTCCCCCACCCGGACTTGGCTCTAGGAGATTATTGAGTGTAAAATGAAGCCCCAGAAGTAAGCTTTCCGACGGTGGTGGCCCCATAGCTAAAATCCAAGCGTACAGACAGATAAGCCCGATTCAGCGAGGGCTGCTCGACTCGCTTCTACCCGGATTCATGCCGAACTTCTCCCAAATTAGTTTTCTCCTCTCCTTTCCTCTCTTCTTCAACTCCAAACTCCTAAACAAAGTGTTTTGAAGGATTTGCCTCTCTCCTTGCCAAAGAAATTGAACATTTCCCCTGCACACCTGTCTCCACCAAGTAAACCATCAGTAACGCCCAAGTCTTAAGGGCGGTCAAAAATGGGGTGTCTACAGAAGCGTGGTGAGGGTCCGAACTGGTCGGCAAGACAACTTATACGTAAATGCTTAAATGAAATGTGTGTTATCGGTTGTTAGTCGTCTGTGAGAAATGATGACGATAGAATTAAGCTTATTAACATCTCTTTAAGTGAAATAATTAAACTCTAAGCATGGAATATTTCTACGATCAAAGGAAATGCTATACGTGCTACTCTAACTTTAAGCTAGCATTATCTTTTCCTTACCATAACAATGTTTAGATTTGTGATCCTGAGAAACTATTGCATTCGAGTGTTTTGATGAGATGTGTTTGTATGCCAACTGAAATTGAATGATATAATTGGTTGTACGAAGAAGTTAGGCAGACGATGACCCTTTTAAAAAACTGTGTAAATTGTTTATGGAAACCTGTGATTTGAAAGCTGTATTTTATTATTTGTAATTTGTAATCTATTTCGTTATGTGTAAATTGTAATCCGCAATAAGGAATTCTTATAATGTATGATCGAATGACATGAAGGACCTTACCCATATTATTTGTTTGCTTATGTGTTTGCTTACAGAACACTTGTAAAAAGAGATGTAGTTATTGACTATCGCAAGAATTAAAAACCTATTTCTATGTATCAAGGACTCAAGATGGAGAAACCATTTTTATGAAATATTGTTGGGCACATATGCAAATATTAGATATTGCCAATTGTTAAATACATCCCTATTCTGTATTGGAAGGATAGATAGTTATTGACTACGTTGAGACTAAAGTATATGATTGGTAATCTGATAACTTACTGCAAGAACGAAAACCCTGCCTAGGTGAGTAAGGAATCATTTCTGTGATGTATTTCCATGTAGATATGTAAATACTGAATATTACAAATTGCCACTCTAGTTCTCTCTTTTGTATTGAAAGTTATAATAAGAACTGTCCTATGTGATAGTGGGTTAATGATATGTACTGGGCATCTTCTTCCTTTTGTGTGCTTATACCGATATGTACCCCACTCATGATATAATGATATGATTACGAATTGACTTATTGTCATATTGAACTAACTTTGCTAAGAATCCTAAATCTGAGATTAATGGTCAACTATTGTGCCGTTGTCCTATTGAATTCCTAGATATTATGGAATCTGGATAGATGTAATTACTGCATATGTAATGAAGTTGTTGACCCTATAAATGAACCTAGTAGGACCTACGTATATGAAATAACTCGATACTCTGTTGTGTTAATTGATTAAGTCAGACAACTGGTCTATAATTTCTGTATGGCTATCGCTGACCCACGGTAATTATACGTTGTGAATACGAAACCATGTGGTTGATCTCGTGTCTTATAGTAGGAAAGAAAGAACCATCTGAATAGTGGAATACTGAAATGAATAAAAAGAGACCAAATTAATTGGTGCTGTAACAAGAAGATGCTTCTTAGGGGAAGATGTTCCACCTTATGGTTAGGAGTGGCTTCTTTTGCACAAAATAATGAATGATTATCCATTAATTTCTGGATCAAGTATTAGCTTTCTTTTGATAACATTCTTGAAAGGTCCTTTCGTGTCGGGAATGTCATCTTTGTATCAGGTAGATGTTAGTAAACATCCTGAGAAGCTTGATTTGGAATATGATCCTCCTTGTGTTACTGTATTTAGAAATAATGCTGTGAAGAATTATGATATTACTTGGGATTCTTCTTCCCATCGTTTTGAATTTGTTAAGAATCAATATATGTGATTGTGCATCAATCTAACGATACGATTTTGATAGGTTTTCAGAAATCTAGGAACGCTAGAAACTAATGGTGAAGCTAGTGGCTACATACCTAAGCGATTTGTTTGTGATTGTAGAAAAGGAATATACCTTGTTTCTTAGGCAGAACCTTGTTTGGCAGGCTCTGATATCTTATTTAATTATGCATAACCGGGTTTGAATTTAGCCACGTAATTGATTCTCTTGAAAACTATGTATGATTTTAATTAATGACTCGTTTCTGAGTGGCTTGTACTATGTGCCCCACCCAAAGAATTATTTAACTGAGCAAGTCGAACATGTATGTTCTAATGAGATTTACATATGACCTACTAATATTGGACTGATCTAATTCTAAACATAGTAAGGAATGTTTGGTTATGGCAATTGAAATTAACGTATGCTATGGAAACACATGAAGAGTATGCTTAAGGAAATGATATTTATTATGTCTCTATATTTAAGAATTGTATATTTTTGTATATGAGAAATGATGCTAGGGAATTTATTGATGGGATATAAATCCTACCTACAGAAGATTTTATGCCCTGAGTATTCAACAACAGACTCTTGTGGTCTTATCTTATTTGATGTATAGATACAACTAGGAGATGCTCATTATATTGAGAATTTTGGAATAACTGTGCGGAAAATCTGGTTAACCTATGAATTATTTGAACTGAAGAATTACATGAGCATTTATAACAGCATTACATGATAAAGCAAGTTTGAGGGACCAAACTTATTTTAAGGGGGGAAGAGTGTAATAACCCGACCCTTGTTTATGATTCTGGTATACTTCCAGTCCCGGAATCTGTGCCTTTATATGCTTATTGTGAAACTCCATGTAGAATTAAGTGTAATTAAGTAAACTTTATGATTATAGATTTATATCTGTTTAATAAGAAAACATATCTGTCACAATTAAAATGGTTGGATCGGGAATTGAAAGCCTTAAGAGATCAATAATTTGAAATTAATTTTATATTTGAGATCAACATGATTTTTAAGCCATGATAAGCATTTTTGTGAAATTTCAATTTGGAGTGATTAAACTGAATCAGTTTTGTCCTATTCAATTGTTATATATATATATATATATATAATGAATGCTTTAGCCATTTGACATAATATATATGTATGCTTAAGTCATTTGACTTTGAACCTAAAAACTAAAATATCTCCTGAGAGGGTTAGGAGAGGAGAATGAGGGAGAAAGAAGAGAGGTCTTCCAAGGAAGAGATTGAGAAGGTTTGAGGGATTTAAAAGCTCAAGGTATGTTGATTATACTTTAATTAACTCCTCTCTTGAATATGGGTAAGAATTTCTTGGGTATTCACATAAGTTGGTGTTTGAATAGGTGTTTTCATCATTTAATTAATGGTGTTAATTGGAACCATGTAAAGGAAATTGCATTCTATTCTTAGTTCTACATATTTGCATCCAATTATGTGTGTAATGGATCTATGTGTGTGTTTAGATGTTAAAGAAAATGAATTATAGTGTAGTAGTGAAGATCAAGACCCAAGTTATGTCGAGATTGTTATGTGTTATGATGTCTATGTACATGATTTTTGAACCATACTTCATCAATTAAAGGACCTATTTGAGCCTTAAGAATACTCACAAAAAAATGGGATTTTGTCTGAATTTCGAACTGCATTCTGTACAGATCGCCGCACGTGCGGGGCTCACTGCCGCACGTGCGGGAAGCACTGCCGCATGTACGGGGCTCACAGCCGCACGTGCGGCCCAAGCTGAAAAAAATGTTCGGCTCCGTTTTACATGCTCGACCCTCTGATATTTTTAAAATATTTTTCTAATGATCTTAAGATGGCGGTAAATTCATTCGAAACGTAATGAGTCAGGAAGTAATTTAACAAGGAAAGAGGGAAGTTAATTTGTGAACTTTGTATGTGTGTAGGACACGCTTCGGGGGGAAGTAGCGCTCCACCTCAACACTGTGAGTAGTAGTACTATAATCGTACGTTTACTTACCGTTAACCATTTTATTCTTAACGTTCTGTTTTACATAAGCAATTACGTTAACATTTACGTTGTTTGAAGATCGGTGAGAACATTGAAAGATAATGTGTACCTCGGTATGACTCTAGAATTCCTCTGTATTATGTTTATGGTTAATGGTTATTATTAATGTGCTATAGCCTGTAAATTACCGAAGACTCCGTACAAGAAGTATTAATACTATGCAAGTAGTTAACGGGAAGAAATTATGACTATAAACTCCGCTTAATGGAGATATGATATTTGAACGTCCTATCAGGGACTCTTATAATCTTATTTGGTTCGACACATGTTTCATTACATAGACATTTTCTGAGAAAGGAACAAAATAAAAATCGGATAGAACCATTGGTTGCCTTAAATGTCAAGAATTGAGTATCAATGATATTGATTCACCTTACGGTATGAATATGAGAGCATACTATTTTGCTACTAAGAGACCTGAAGTCGTTTAGTATCTACGACATGAATGTAAAGGTTTATCATCATTACGTAAACCACGTTAGAAAGTATATTCCTCTGTCTCTGTTAAGCGTACTGTGATGACGATGATAACGATATAACAAGAAATGCTTTATTTTTTTGATATGTATGTTTTGAACTAGTAAATGACTGTCCTTAAATATATAAAAGTATTCAGGACATCTTTAGCACAAGGCCCTTGCCCAGGGGTAATAATACCGTGGTTCAGGTATTACTGGAAGTCCCTTTACGGAACTAAAAGGTATGCTCTATATTGATTTATTAGTGCTATTGAATGTACCATGTATAGTCAAACATGAATTCTGATTTCTGTTATGATTCAAGCATAATTAAGAACATGTATGACCTTGTTTCTGTTTATGTTATGCACTGACATAATATGAATTATTCGGTCTTCACGACCTATTTCGGGTATGGAACAAAGTGCTGTGCGGAACTAAGCGCTGCAATGCGAGTCACCTCTAGAATCCGTGCGAGCCACCTCTTGAGTCCATACATACATGAACTAGGCTTGAAGCCAATCTGGGCCAGAGGCCATTCTGTATTTCTAATATGGAATCAAGTGCTGTACGAAACTAAGTGCTGCAAGGCGAGCCACCTCTAGAATTCGTACGAGCCACCTCTTGAATCCATACACATGTGAAAGTTATAAGGCCTATGGCCATTCTGTATAAGTTGTTATGATATGGAGCAAAGTGCTACGCGGAACTAAGTGCTACGTTGTGAGTCACCTCTAGAATCCGCGTGAGACACCTCTTGAATTCATACCAGTATGTTCAAGGGCTTAACACCAAATTATCCAAGGGCTTGATGCCACTATGTTTAAGGGCTTCGCGCCACAATGTTCAAGGCCTTTACGCCACTCTATTCAAGGGCTTACAGCCATTATGCTTCAAGATGTTATGTTTCAAGCCATTATGTTTAAAGTTTAAGCCTAAGACCATTCTGGAAATAATTACAAGATTAAGTTAACTATGTGTTCTCTGCACTTATGTTTGTACATTATAAATCAAGTTAATCATTAAATTGTTTACGTACCACTATTCACTGAGCTTGACTCACCCTGTGTAATGTTTATTCTGTAGGCACTCCATCTAGAGGTTAGTCAAAACCTGTGGCATGCGTTCCTCTTTTGTCAACCCCGGAGTGTCTAGGCACATAAGTGAAGGCAACTATTTTATGGACTTTTGCTAAGCTTTTGGTTTTGTACCCTGATTGTTTGTCTAAGTTTGTAGTGTATATAATCCTTTTACTTCTTATTGTTTTTGTTACACCCAATTATAAGGGCTGGGTCTGTATATGTATATGTCCATAGCTAAATTCTCAGATGCATGCCACTGTATGTTTGTTTGCCTTATGTTCCGTTTGTGATCCTGGCATGATAGTGGTCACTCAATGGATATAGTTCTTTTATTTATGTTAATTTATATTGTTAAATGCTTCCGTTCAAGCCCCATATGTTATGTATACCAGGTTAAGTGTCCATTTCTGCTTAGCTCATGCCCGAACTTTTAGGGCCGAGTTTAGGGCGTGACACGAAATCTATGTTCGTAGGAGCTTCACATGCTCTGATACCATAAAGAAAAAGTGATTCAATATATTCAATACAAACTACAGAGAGAATTCAAGATATTATATACAGGTTCAATGGCTTAACCATAACTGCTAACTATCACCTAACCTAACCATAACTACCTAACTATAGTTCTAACAAACTAACACTTGCTCTGAGACAGTTCTAAGATGGGTTGACTGTAGCTGTTGCAGCTGCAGCTGTTGTATCTCTAATTATGGTTAAGGCTGCAGCCTTGGTCTTTGCTGTGATTGTGGACTGCAGCTGCATCCTTAGCTGAGGCTACCCTGTGTGTAGCTAAATCTGAGGTTGCCCTGTGTCTAGGTTCAACTCTAGGTTCAGCTTTAGCTTATGATCCTTAACAACATATATATATATACACGATATGATATGTAATTTATATATATATATATACATAAAAATCAATACAATGAAAGTAATCTTTTATTGGATTAATAAGCTTTTTTAGTGTAAAATAAAAAATTCAAGATTGAAAAAGAGTAAGATATATATTTTTTAAAATTAAATGGTCATTTCATACATAAAATAAGATATATATTTTTTTAAAGGGTTAAAGGCAAATAGGAAGTAGAAGCCATGCCCCCTCATAATCATTTCTTACTTCCATCCATTCCTTCCTATGTTGATGTGAGTTTGATCAAGATCACCTAATCTTGAGAGACCAAAATCAGCAACTTTAGCTACGTAATCCTTATCGAGTAAGATGTTCGTTGACTTAACATCACAGTGAATGATGCCTCTGCCTGAACTATTATGAAGATAACTGGACCCTTTGTGGGACCAATGCAAATTTCAAGCCTTAGGTTCCAAGACAAATTGATCAGATTGTGACAATCATTTCTAAGAATCTCCATTCAAAATGTATAGATGATCCCTCAGAGTTCCTTCTCCATGAACTCGTAAACAAGAATCATGTTAGACCTTTCATCACAATACCCAATTGTGAAATCATGAAAATCCTCTCACTTGGATTGTAGAGATTCAACGAAGAGATGAACTTTATCCCTATAAATCTGCAAAGATGAGCATGATCGGCGCCATCCAACCGGGGTTGCTGGCCGGAGACACTCCGATGGTGAAGTTAGTCACTTGATTGAAAGAATGAAGGTATAGGGATGAAGAGTGTTGGTGTGTAATGCATAGAGAGATAACATATCTCCTCCTCTGGAATGCCCCCCTTTATATAGATGGGGGGGTGTGATATTTGTTTGTGCTCGACCCATTGTAGGCCTCATTTGGGTTAGCCCCAATAAGCTGATAGTTTTTTTTTTTTTTTAACTTTCATTGTCTACAGTAGAAGGAATGAGAGTTTTTCTTGCCGCTGTATGAATGCATGTATATTTGAATGTATGTACAAATATATGTACATAAGAAAGAGGGGTGAGCTAAAACCCAATGAGCAATATAGTATAGAGAGGTTAAATAAATGATGGCGATCATAGCATAGAATTGTATCACATGAGTTCCAAACAAATCATAACGATGGGCCACAGTATTGTTACCCCCGGGCAAGGGCCGTAGGCCACAATATTATGACCCTTGGGTGAGGGTGTAGGCCACACTATTATGACCCCGGGACAAGGGTGTAGGCCGCGGTATTATGACCCCCAGGCAAGGGTGTAGGCCACGGTATTATAACCTCCGGGCGAGGGTGATGGTGCTCTATGCCAAGTGCAATGATTGAGTTGCATTCAGAAATTTTTGCTAATTTTAAGTGGTGATTAATTGCCAACATGACAAGGATTTTGAATAATGCATCCCATGTCATTGATTGTTTGTACCAAATGAGATAGACTTGTTAATCATAAATAAGTGAAAAGTGGAAAAAAGTACACCAATGGTAGAGCATTAAAAAATAGCATTGCTGCCAATTTATTTAAGGTGTGTTGTCCTATATAGTTGCCCCATTGATTTCGACTGACAGTGGTTAGGCGGAACAAATTCAGATTGGACATTGGCCAGCATTAACGAGGAGTAAGTCAGAACAAATTGTTGACGCGAATTCCTTGCCCCATTGTTGTCGAATGAAAGTGGTAATGCAGAAGGAAGTCGGAATAGACTTGAGCCAAAATTGCCGAGTGATACGAGCTGTCATATAGGCGGGCATTAAGCATGCTTTAGGCGCGATGACAAAAATGTTGTGTGAGCTGCGATAGTGGAACTGCAGATAAAATCAACAAATATTTGGTATGGAATTTCCTAATTTAGACGGTACAAATGTGTTCAACATGCTCCAAATAGTTAGAAACGATTATTGGATCATTGTAATCGGATTTTAAATGACGTCATTGTAGTCAAAGTGGATTAGACGACTCAGATTAGGGGGAACTGGTGCTCCATGAAGCATGGAATAATTTCTTATGTTTGCTATGGTCGGTTTTTTTACGAAGTAGATGAGTGTGTCAATAAACTTCAACGGGATTGTACGGCATCGTTTTAGCTCTGATTTTGATGCGGTTTGTTGCATTAGACTTGGCTTAATGAGTATTTCACACTGGTATGGTCAAAAACTTGAGTTTGACAGCTTTGAAAATTTTAGTTTTCGGCACATGTGATCCATTTCGCAACTTTTGACGGACTTTGGTTACTTCTTGGCTCCTCAAGTTGGTGGGTTTGGACTCTTTGAGCCAATGCGGATCCTGTGGTAGGTTCAGATGTTGATTTTGGCAAGTCGAGATGCTAGTTTTATGCCGAGATAGTAGTGTTGAGCAAGATTATGTAGTTTGCAGTTGATATAATATACGCATGCCATCCGTGATTATCATTGTCGTTGAGCTTGATAATGGTGTTATGATGCCGAGATTTTGGAAAGCAAACTGTTGTGTGAATTCAAGTTGGCAGTTGAATGATTTGCATGTGACAATAATTTCAAGCAGTATTTTCGAATAAGAAATGTGGTCGAGCAATCTTACCGAGTAAGCCGAATAAGCAATGTTACGGTGTAATGTTTTTCCAAATACTGTTACCAAATAAGTTGTTGAAGCTGAATAATGTTTCCGAATCCGAGTTCATAATATGCAGAGTTCATAATGTTAATATGCAGTTGATAATATGCCGAATGAGATGCTGAATTACAGAGTTGATAAGCAATGTTGTGGTGTAATGTTTTGCCAAATACTGTTTCTGAATAAATTACCAAAGCCGAATAATGTTGCCGAAGCCGAGTTGATAATATGCAGAATGAGATGCCGAATTGCAGAGTTGATAATATGCCGAGTAAGTTATGAGTTGATAATATGCCGAATGATATGCCGAATTGTGGGGTTGATAATATGCCAAATAAGTGATGAGTTGATAATATGCCGAATAAGTTTCCGGATTAGCCAAATAAGTTGCCTAAGCTTCTTGTTGATCTACAAACATAAGCAACAATATATATGCACATATATTTATAAACTTGGTCAAATCTCTGTATTCAACAAAGGTTGGACATCACCTGTGAGTCTAAATGTATATAGATAAAATAAATAAATTGAGTTTGGTTGAACAACCTTGTTGAATGGCTGAAAAGATGCTCTCTTTAAGAAAAGTGAAACCCATTTGTAGAGAGAGAAAATGGAGATGCAAAAGTAGACCATGAATTTTATGTTGTTTTAAAACTTTTTAATGAAGATTCACAGTGAACAAAAAGCTCTATTTTGTAAGCACAGATCAAAAGTGTTGTTAAATTTTTACTTACAATAACATGTTTACATTTCTATTCGTTGAACTCTTGCAGACGTTTCCCACGGATGGCGCCAATTATGAGACCATGAAAATCCTCTCACATGAATTGTAGAGATCTAACGAAGCGATGAACTTTGTCTCTGTAGATCTACAAAGATGAGCATGATCGGCGCCACCCAACCGGGGTTGACGGCCGGAGACATTCCGATAGTGAAGTTAGTCACTTGATTAAAAGAATGAAGGTATAGGAATAAAGAGTGTTGGTGTGTAGTGTAGAGAGAAATGACATACCTCCTCATCTGTGATGCCTTTCCTTCATGTAGATGGAGGGGTATGATATTTGTTTGGACTGGACCTATTGTAGGCCTCGTTTGGGTTAGCCCCAATAAGATGATAGATATTTTTTTTGGCTCCCACACCAATAAAGGAAACAAGATGGGGATGGTGAATTGAGGATAAGACTATGATTTTTGGAAGGCCCTGGCCATGTCCTGGCTCACTTCGTTTGACAACCACTTTCATGCTATTCCTAAGAGTTACTTTGTGGACTTTTCCAGACCTGCCCTCACCAATCATCAACGTAGGGGTGTTGGGGGAGAGGGTTGGGTTAAAATAACTTACTGAAAAGTAAAAATAAGTTAAAGTTGCTAATAAGATAAAATGTCACATCTAATTTATCATTTTATCTTTTCTCTTGCAATAAACAAATCAATTATATATATAAAAAAAATAAAAAAAAAAAGCTAAACAACTTTCCAAACACAACTATTTTAGTTAGGCTAAAATAGTCAAAATATCAAATAACCAACTAAAATAACCAATGCCTTAATGTCAAAATTATTACTTGCATACTGAATTTCTTGAAAAGATAGCTTTAACCCAAGATTTAGATTATCAAGGAGGAGCCAATGACCATTCTTTCAGTGGTACTAACATAAGAACTCCCTCCTCCATAATGAGGGATTGCCTGCCAAACTGAAATTTCAACAGCCTTTGTTCTCTTGCAATTCAAACACACCACCACCACCACTACCAATATGAACAGAGACGTCACACTTCCGACAGCTGAACCAACTACAACAAATAGATGTTTCTTCGGTGGCTTCTTCACCTCAATTACCATACTCGATCCCGTTATTACCTCCTTAATCTCTACATCATTCAGAAAGGCTGTTTTAATTATTGAATCATTCCAAGGGCCAATAATGATATCCATAAAGCTAGAATTATCAAAATCAACCACGAAATCTTCGTAAAAAGAAACTGCCAACTGGCCAACTACATTATATTGAAATATTTTCTGACTAAACTTGCTATACAGATAAAGATTGAACTGAACAACATCATTAAGGGATGCGCTAACTATGTCGCAAAAATGTACTCGAACAAAGTGTGGACCAAAAATGTACTACATAATGAAGATCAGTTAATGAATGTCCTCCTCAAATTTTTTTACTGTATGATTGATTTAGATACTACATAGATAATGCTATATGATAATCCGGAACTATTTATTATTACTCAACTTTATAAGGAACAAGCAATAGATACTTTAAATTTCAAATTCAAATACCTCTAAGTCCCTCGATCATTTTGCTCATCCTGCCTCCTAACCACCACTCCACTCAGAGAGAATTGGAAGAGATATAAAGGAGAGATTAAGCAAATAGCAATTTTATCTGGAAAAAAAAAGGAAAAGAAATCATGTGTTTAATATTAGTTTGAGAGGTTTCAAATATACTTATTACAAATTTTACGTTGAGATCTACATATACAACTTTTCTATATAAGTAGTTGTTAATTTTGCCAATTTAATATGGGAGCATATTTTCAAAATTTATTTCTCATTTGTTTATAATTTTTCCTACAACTTATTTGAAAAATCAATCTCACTTGCTAAATTTATTTGAACTTATATATAGGGATGTAATCGTTTCAAGACGGTTGGTGTTTAGGTGAATTTTATACCGAATCGATAATGTCGATTCTATTATATTGAGAGTCGATACAAACTGATTTTTTTACTAATAAACCGCACCAAACCGTACCAATTTAAACGGTTCAGCTCGATGTTATTTTCGATTTAGGGCCTTTTAAATTTGAGTTACTTCTTAAATTTGTAGTATAGTAAATAATTTATATAAAAATATCGAATTAACCATTTGTACATTACTTCAATATCCAATCCAACCATTCACAAAAATGCGAACAAAAGAATTAATAAATACTAAATCTTTAACCTTTTATTGAAGTAAAATTAGAAACGAAACATAATCTAAAAGTCAGAGAAAGCAAGACCAAAATTTAAAATCATCAATCCATGTCTATCATCTGGAGTTAAAATAAAAAATTGAAATTGACATTAACATCTGCTATAGCTGTATAGGCATAGTAGTAGTAAAACATGATTTAAACACATAAGAGTGACAAACTAACAACTTATCACTTTGCCAATTTCTATTGTCAAATTTGAAATATTTAAGAAAAAATAAACAATTAAGTGAATCAACTAAACTTTGTACTCAACCAACTTCATTATATATTTAATACGAGAAAATTTTGGTCAGTTTTGGTTTAATTTGGTGCATAAGGTGTCTAAACTGGTAACAAACTGAAAATTGAAAAAAATTAATTTTGAAAACCACACAGACCAATTTATATTAAAAAACTGACCAAATATAACCGATTTGGTTTTGTTCAACCAGTTTAATTGATTTTTTTAATTGTTCTTCCATCCCTACTTATATATACCACAAACAACACAAAAAACAAAAATAGCACACTGTACCAACTAAGCTACTATTAACATATGAGAACATATTGATAGATATTTCACAAAAAATGCTCACACAACATTTGTGGCTTCAGAGAGAATGTTATTCATGATTATGTCACGTGCTTTGCACATAGCTTCTAATGGCACATCTTTAGTCATGGTAAGCCTTTTTCCTTTCGTTAGATCAATTGACTTCTTAGTGACCTTTTCCCACTCGAAGCATTTAATTAATGACCCCAAAGCTAAACCCACGATACGTTGTTCCAAACTAGCCCTAGGGCAAGCCTTTCTTCCCATCCCAAATGGCATCAACATGTGTCCTTCCACTTCTCCACCTTCGAATCTCTCAGGCTTAAAGCTTGTAGGATCATCCCAAACCTTAGGGTCCCAGTGAATGGCCCATGCATTAACCAATAACATTGTACCAGGTGGAATGTTGAACCCCTCTATAATGCAATCATCAGATGATACATGTGGTACCAACAATGGTACTGTTGGGAACAATCAAAAGGTCTCGAAGATAATAGCTTGAAGGTATTGTAGTTTTGGGAGATCGTGTTCATCAATCAAGCGATCTTGCCCCACATGAGTGTTTATCTCAATTCTTACCTTCTTTAACACTTCTGGATGGTTCACTAGAAGGGACATTGCCCATTCAATTGTCACTGACGATGTATCAGTTCTCGCTAATATCATGACCTGAACATTAAAGTTAATAAATTAAATTTAAAATGTAAATTATATTTTTACATAATTGGTACTATTTTTCTAATAAAAGATATTTTGTTTTAAAGTGTCCAACCTCAATTCTACTACATTCTTTGTATGTAATTTATGTATATATTTTTTCTTTTTATTTACATATCATTACTCACAAAAGTATGAGACAATAGGAGCTGAATTTATCATTTGTTAAGCCTATTATGTTTATATACACAATAAATATTATAGGAGTATGTAAAATATTTCATATCTACAAAAAAAATAATAATAATAAAAATAAAAATTATTATTTTTATTTTTAATACAATGACTTTTACATGCAAACATATTTTTGTAGTGCGAATCTACACTACAAGAATCTGCACTTTTAGGGACCACTTTCCGCGACCAATATAAAAGTTGGTAGCTAAAAATTACCTTATGGCGACCAAATATTAATTAGTCGCGAATGATCATTATTTTTGGCGACCAAGTATGAGTTGGTCGCAGAAGGTCATATTTTGGCGACCAAAAAATGAGTTGGTCGCAGAAAGTGGTATGCTTTTGGCGACCAACTACAAATTTGGTCGCCGAAGGTCACATTTTGGCGACCAAAAAATAAGTTGTTCGCGAAAGATTAAAAATAAGTTCGTTGTGGAATTGGCGACCAAAATTTTAGTCGCCAAAAATATTTTAGTTGCCGTATATTGAGTTTTGGCTACTAAAACAATTTAGTCGCCGAATGCAAAATAAATTTTTTTTTCTTTGGCGACCAAAAATTTTGTGGAGAAGTGGTTTGGAAATACCCTTCTGATCTTGGGAAACGCTCGTCATCCTCTTCTAGTCACTTGAAAAGGAATAAACACTCCGGTCGGGGGTGCCAGAATTAGCACTCCGACGGACAAGTCAGTCTCAACGCTCAAGAATGCTTGTATTCTAGTTTAGCACAACAATTCTCACATACCTTCTTCTGGCTGATGTTTCTTCTATTTGTATCTTTTCTTCTTTGGTCGTCGGGATTAGATCCATTTCCCACCTCATAGTCGGCACATTTTATAATAGACCAATCTTCACTCGGCCCCTTGCTTAATCGGTTATTTGGCCGAGTATCGTTGGATTTGAGCTTTCGAGCCAATTGTCGAGTGCTTCGAATCTCAACTCTCCCAGATTCGACTATCCAGAATCTCTATGACTCCCAATTCTCGACCCCCACAATTGCCCCCCCCCCCAAAGCACTCCACTAATGACAGTTGGCTGGAGTGTTTGGCTTCGAACTCGAAGAGTCAGAGCCGAAATTCGGCGGCTAACCGTATTCCAACGCAAATGTCTGTACACACGCTTCTCGGTTATCATTTCAACTTCCCACCTCTTCGTACACTTCTATTTATTGTGATTTAAAATTTCGATGTCTTTTCAAATGCATACATGCTTTTAGACACCCGTCGCTGGACTGCCTTCCGAACTACCTCTGCAACTTCCTACTCTTCTCTATCTCTGTCACCTCTTGTAAGTTCTCTCCTTCTCTACTTTGTATTTTGGCTTAGCATAATCCTATTGGCTGGGGAGAATGGCGAAACATTTAAAAGATCCCCTCTCACCAGATCGAATTTCTGGCTTTCGACGCCATTTTTCCATTCCTGATGGCGTCCGTCTGTCATTTGTGACAGACGGCACCCTCGATATGGAGAGGGTTGATGAGACCACGATCGTCTTACCTCTTCTATCAATCGTAGAGGGTGGGGTTCGTTTTCCCTTTCACCCACTCCTTAGGGTCGTGCTTTGCCATTGGGGGTTAATCCCTTCCCAACCCAACGTCAACTTCTTTAGGATCGTGATGGGGATTATTGCACTACCCGTCGCCATGGGCTTAACCTTGGCATTCCCGCTATTCGGCATTGCTACGTCTTGGCCAACTCTTCTGGTCGGCACAGGCGTTATTTCCTTAACGCCAAAGACACTGACCATCAACTAGTGACTATGCTTTCCAGCTATGGGAAGCGGGTCGATGATGTTATGGTCGCCGTCCAAGGAAACTGGGAATTTAGCGAAGGCGAGGATCGCCTTGATCGTATTCCTAGACGGAGGGGTGAACCAGGTGGCCGAGTATCTTCTTTTATTTAGTTACTTGTTATATTTATAAAACTTTATTTTTGGGACCTCATGGTTTTGCTTTTGCAGGAAACGATTTAAAGAAAGTCTTGACCTCGACCGACGACGCCGTCATTTCAGAAATCAAGACTGTGCTCAAGTATTTCGGCCGACCGACTCTTCAGAAGCAGGGGAGGGCGGCCCACGTTCTGCTCTGCTACGAGCCGACTTATACGACCTTCTCGGCGGCAGAAAACATCCTAATTCCGAAGGGTGAGGAGTTTCTTATCGCCCTTATCTTGACTAATTTCAGAAATTTGAGGCAAGTCGGTTGCGAGGGATTAGATATGGAGGGACCGAAAGTAGCTAAGGCTATCGAGTCAGACCAATCCGAAACTGAGGTTGACGAGGCTTTGAAGTTAGCATTTGAAGAAGCCGACCACAATTCGGCTGATCCTCCGTCCACTTCGAGTCGAGAGGACCATCCGCTTGACGATATTTTTCACGGTCTGGAGGACCTTCTCAACTTGTTCCCAGAAGATATGGCTAGGTTGAGCCTTACTAAACTTGCCAAGAAGGTGAACAGGGAAATGATGGCTGCGCGGCGAAGGGCGGAGGAGATTCGGGCTGTCAAATCTCAATCCTAGTCCTCCTTGCCTGTTATTGAGGGGACGGTAAAGAACGGAAGTACCGACGTGGAACCTTTTGTGTAGGCAAGTGTAGAAGCCGAGCAAAGGGTGGAGAAGCACCCTGCTGATGTCGAGGCCGGCTCAGAAGAAGACCGTGCCGACAAACGACCTCGTTTGGAGGAGTCGGATGTGATTGTACCTTTTGTTATTCACCCCAAGATAAAAAATACGCCGATCTCCTCCGATGTTTCGGTAATCAAAAATCCAGTGGTTGCACTCAACTTGGCGACGTCCGTTTCACTACCTGCTGACAAGGCGGCTTTTCGGGCAGAGCCTAATCTGGTTGCAATTGGATTGGCCGCGTAATCGGTTCTTTTGGTATATATCTGGACTTTGTCTTTTCTCTTTACGCAAATATTATTTTGTTCTTAACTTCCTGTTTTGCAGGCCGTCGGAAGGATAGCTGACATGGGTCATCGCTATCACGATGCCGTTGAGCTAATTCGCCGTTTACAGGCGGAGGTTGAGGGCCAAAGGAGTAAGGCGCAGACGGAGGACGCTCGTGTCGAGGCCGAGATGGAGAGAGCCCGCAATGCTGAAGAATTGAGATCAGTCGGCGAGAAGAGGGCGGATACGAGCGACGACGCGTTTAAATTGGCCCAGGAGGTGATCTCTAAATTGGAGGCCGGGTTGGAAGAGATGTAGGCGGCAAAGGAAACAGCCGACCTGAAGGCTTCCAGCGCATTTGATGCTGGGAAAAAATTTGCTTTTGATGAATATGTTGGCGAAGTCCCCAAATTTGAGAATCAGGGATTTAAATACGGCTGGCTCAAAGCCCTTGCTGCTGCTGATGTGACATTGGCTACGCCAATTCCATACGAGCAAGTGGATGTTGAGCCACTGGAGTCTGACTCCGAGGGCTAATTTGGGCGGCTCTTGTTTTTGTTTTAGGATTTGCATGTAATTTTCAGCTTTTTATAGCTTTTTGTTAGTAATTTTCATATTTAAAATGGTTACAATTTGTGCCCAATTTACTTAATGAAAATTCATTTTGTACTTTACTGTTACTAATGAACGCAATTGTTTGGTTGCTGTTTTGGATAAAACGTTTTGTATACTTGCCGACTAGATGATTAGGCCGTTTAGATAGTTAGGCCGTTTAAAAAGCCAAAAATCAGTACATGAAGTGGCTATGGCACATATCAATCGACATGAGGCCAAGATGCTCGGCCGGTTAGATTAATAAATCTGCCCTTGCCCCAGCCAATGCATGGACTTCTAGGCATTCTCTCATAATTGCCATTTAGATAATTAGGCTGTTTTAACAAGCCAAAAATTAGTGCGTGAAGTGGCTGTGGCACATATCAATCGACATGGGGCTAAGATGCTCGGCTGGTTAGATTAATAAATCTGCCCTTGCCCCAATCAGTGCATGGACTTCAAGGCATTCCCCCATAATTGCCGTTTAGATAATTAGGTTGTTTTAACAAGCAAAAAATTAGTGCATGAAGTGGTTGTGGCACATATCAATTGGCATGGGGCCAAGATGCTCAGCCGGTTAGATTAATAAATCTACCCTTGCCCTAGTCAGTGAATGGACTTCAAGGCATTCTCCCGTAATTACTGTTTAGATAATTAGGCCGTTTTAACAAGCCAAAAATTAGTGCATGAAGTGGCTGTGGCACATATCAATCGGCATGGGGCCAAGATGCTTAGCCAGTCAGATTAATAAATCTGCCCTTACCCCAGTCAATGCATGGACTTCAAGGCATTCTCCCATAACTGCCGTTTAGATAATTAGGCCGTTTTAACAAGCCAAAAATTAGTGCATGAAGTGGCTGTGGCACATATCAATCGGCATCCGTCGTTTGGAGACTGCCAAAAGCGTTAATGAAATTGCCTCGGGGTCGCTACATACCTACGAATAAATGGGGTGAGTTCGCGCCAGTGGGTCCACTTATTCTTAATCAGACTTGATTTGAACTAGCATGGGGCGAGGGCAAATGTCAAACAGACTGTTCTTCAATAGCAGAGGAGAGGGACGAACGCTGGCTGAGTTAGATACTGCGATGAATCGCAACAGCGAGCCTGCGTGTGCAAGAGGAAGGACGTCCAAGGAAAGCGAAAAACGTCAACCTTCAAGCCGTCGAAGCAAATCACCCCAAAGGGAGAAACATCAATGGGGAAGTTCCCCGTGACCACGACCGAGGAATGAGTCAGACGCGACGCCACGACCATTGAGTTTTGCAGTGTTCGTGGGGAATAAACCGATGACTGAGGCAGATTCCATCGTCAATGATCCAGGTGTAGCGGTCGAGTTCGCTCGACAAATCTTTCCACCAGAAGTCCAACAATCGATGGTTGGACGACGAGATTTTGAAGTGTTTTGAGAAGGTATTCATGGGGCGGTGAAGGGGTTGTACACCTCCTACGAAGTTGGCATGTGTCTGCACGCCGCGCGGCGGGAGATGGAGAAAATGGACGAACGAGTCCACAGTTTGGAGGCTCATGCGGAGAAAGCCGAGGGTGAGCTTAGGGAGCTTAGGAAGGTTAAATTCGCCAATCCGCATGCGGCGGGTCAATCTAACCCGATTGTGGACAAGAGGGTGACCCAACGGCTATTGAGTCATGCCATCACCAACCGAGATACGGCAAGCATGTTTGCCGTAGAAAATGTGAGGGTCAAGGGTTACGAGCAGGGCTTCCATGCTGGTCGGAAGGTTGGGATCGACAAAACGAAAGAGACCCTTGCTAAGGAGGTCTGCCAATGCGAGAATCGAGGTTTTAAGCATGGTTGGATCGCGATTCTTCAGGCCGCGGAGGCTCTCTAAGCAAAGGGTGTCAATTCCAACTTATGTGGCCTGGATCATTGTGATAATTTTCCCTTTTCCGCCTTTGAAGTTGAAAAGAGCGATGATGAGGGCGACGCCGAATAAAAATATTCGTTATAATGTTCAAATGAGGATCGCGTCTAGAATTATGTAATTATTGGTTGGTAGAATAAAAAAAAATAGAATTTTATTTTCAATGTTTTGTTATAATTTTTGTTCGGCACACACATGCTTGCATGTGTTTTATTAAATACATGTTTGAATAAACGTATTTCAGACGAGTAAATGGACATTGATCAGCCTGATTTAATCGACATCATTGTGTTACGCACGGCCCAAAGGCTTAATCGGCCCAACGACGTCATTCGCTGATGGGGCTCCGAATCCGGAGGCTTTAACGACCCAAAGACATCATTCGCCGATGGGGCTCCGAATCTGGAGGCTTTAATCGGCCCAAAGATGTCATTCGCCGATGGGGCTCCGAATCCGGAGACTTTAATCAGCCCAAAGACATCATTCGCTGATGGGGCTCTGAATCCGGAGGCTTTAATCGGCCCAAAGACATCATTCGCCGATGGGGCTCTGAATCCGGAGACTTTATTTGGCCAAGCGTGATATCCACGAAGAGCGCTCCGAATCCAGAGACTTTAACGGCCCAAAGACATCATTCGCCGATGGGGCTCCAAATCCGGAGACTTTATTTGGCGAATCGTGATATCCACGAAAGGCGCTCTGAATCCGAAGTCTTTAACAGCCCAAAGACATCATTCGCCGATGGGGCTCCGAATTCGGAGGCTTTAATCAGCCCAAAGATGTCATTCACCGATGGGGCTCCGAATCCGGAGACTTTATTTGGCCAATCGTGATATCCACGAAGGGCGCTCCGAATCCGGAGGCTTTAACGGTCCAAAGACGTCATTCGCCGATGGGGCTCCGAATCCGGAGGCTTTAATCGGCCCAAAGACGTCATTCGCTGATGGGGCCCCGAATCTGGAGACTTTATTTGGCCCATCGTCATATCCACGAAGGGCGCTCCAAATACGGAGGCTTTAACGGCCCAAAGACGTCATTCGCCGATAGGGCTCTGAATCCGGAGGCTTTAATTGGCCCAAAGACGTCATTCGCCGATGGGGCTCCAAATTCGGAGGCTTTAATCGGCCCAAAGACATCATTCGCCGATGGGGCTCTGAATCTGAAGACTTTATTTGGCCAATCGTGATATCCACGAAGAGCACTCCGAATCCGGAGGCTTTAACGGCCCAAAGACGTTATTCGCCGATGGGGCTCCGAATCTGGAGACTTTATTTGGCAAATCGTGATATCCACGAAGGGCGCTCCTAATCTGGAGGCTTTAACGGCCCAAAGACGTCATTTGCCGATGGGGCTCCGAATTCGGAGGCTTTAATCTGCCCAAAGACGTCATTCACCGATGGGGCTTTGAATCCGGAGACTTTATTTGGCCAATTGTGATGTCCACGAAGGGCGCTCCGAATCCGGAGGCTTTAATCGGCCCAAAGACGTCATTCGCCAATGGGACTCCGAATCTGGAGACTTTATTTGGCCAATCGTTATATCCACGAAGGGCGCTCCGAATCTGGAGGCTTTAATAGCCCAAAGACGTCATTCGCCGATGGGGCTCCGAATCCGGAGAGTTTATTTGGCCAATCGTGATATCCACAAAGGGCGTTCCAAATCCGAAGGCTTTAATCAGAACATCTTTGAACTAGATTCTGTAGTAGGTGAATGGGAATCTTTGTATTACAGAAAAAGTGATGTACATTGCGAACAGTTCGGAACAAGCATCATGTCCCGCAAGTCAGGTTAATGATAAAATTTGCGTAAATGCGTGGAATTCCAAGGTCGTGGCAGACTCCTTCTTGACATGTCTTTGAGCCGATATGCTCCTGCTCCAGCGATCGAATCGATCTGATATGGGTCGTCCCAGTTAGACCCAATTTTCCATCGGCCGATTTCCTGTCAGCTTGGAGCACCTTCTTCAGGACCAACTCTCCTGGTGTGTAGCGGCGCAGCTGAACACGTTGATTATACGACTTTGCCAGCTGCTGCTGGTACCGTGCGATGGATGTAAGGGCTCGGTCTCTTCGTTCTTCGATTAGAATCAAATCCAAAGCCAGCATCATGTCGTTTTGGCCCGTGTCAAAAACTTGCGACTTGAGTGTCGGGTGGCCAATCTCCAGGGGTAAGATTGCCTGGGTTCCAAAGCATAGGGCAAACGGCGTTTCTCCAGTCGATCTTCTCGGTGTAGTTCGATGAGCCCACAGTACACTCGGCAATTCTTCGACCCATTTGCCTTTGGCTTTCTCCAGCCTCTTTTTGATGCCATCCAAGATGGATTTATTAGAGGCTTCGGCTTGGCCATTGCTTTGGGGGTAAGCCAGCGTAAAAAAGTAAGGCCGAATACCAAATTTGCTGCATTGCTCTCGATATACGCCACAATCAAACTGGGTGCCGTTGTCTGAGATAAGAGCTCTGGGAATGCTGAATCGTGTTATGATGTTCCTTCACACAAAGCGCTTAATGTCAGCATCTCGAATGTGTGTTAATGGCTCCACTTCGACCCATTTCGTGAAGTAATCTATTGCGACGATCAGGTATCACTTGTTCCCTGGGGCCCTCGGTAATAGTCCTACGATATCAAGCCCCCACTGGGCGAACGACCAAGGACTGGTGATAGAGTTCAACTCTTCAGCAGGCAGATGGTTTAACGGGGAGAATTTCTGGCACTGTTCACACTTTTTTGCATAACACTTGGCGTCCACTCTCATTGTCGGCCAATAATACCCCTGCGTTATAGCTCGATGGGCCAAAGAGCGTCCGCCAGAATGGGCAGCACAACTGCCTTCGTATATCTCAGTCAGAAGCTCCCCGACTTTGTCCCGGTGCACACATTCCAAATATGGGCCAAAGAGTGACTTTTGATAAAGCCTTCCTTGCGGATCCAAGTAGTATCGCATGGCTTTGTTTCACAGCTTGTGTGCTTCTTTCTTGTCCTCTGGGAGTTGTTCAGAAGATAGGAATGCAACAATGGGATCCATCCAACTTGGTGCAGATTCTATAACGTTGATTTGGACTTCTTCTGAAGGGCCAATGCTTGGCTCTGGAATGAATCCTACTTCGATGGTCTGTTTGATCTCTGAGTTGATTGCGGAGGCTAGGCAAGCCAAGGCATCTGCATGGGTGTTCTGATCACGTGTTATCTGGTTCAAGTCATGATGGTCAAATTTTGCCAATAGCGAATTGGCCGTTTTCATGTAGGTCGTCATACGGTCATTTCTTGCCGCGTACTCCCCCTTTAGCTGATTGATCACTAGTTTTGAGTCGCAAAACACAAGCAGACGCCGAGCACCCAGAATATGTGCATTCGGCAAACCGGCTAAGAGGGCTTCGTATTCGGCTTCGTTATTTGATGCTTCGAAGCCGAGCTTGACGGCCTGCTCAATTATTGCGCCGTCGGGGGTCATGATTACAACTCCAGCTCCGCTACCTCGCTGATTGGACGATCCATCACAATACAACTGCCAGATGTCCCCAACATAAATCCTCCAGTTCGACTTTGGTCAAATTTCATCAGACTTGAAGTCGGCGACATCAGACTTGAAGTCGGCAAGGCCCCCAATGAATTCGGCGATAAAGTCAGCAAGCACATGTCCCTTGATTGAGGTTCTGGGTAGAAATTGAATATCGTGCTAGCCAAGTTCCAGAGCCCACTTTGAAACATGTCTAGATACTTCCGCACTGCATAGTACTGATCGGAGGGGATAATTTGTTAGCACTTCAATGCTATGCCTCTGGAAGTAATGCATGAGCTTCCTTGCCGCCATGACTAGGGCTAGGATGAGCTTTTCCAGCGGAAGGTAGCGTGTTTCAGCGTCAATCATTGCCTTGCTCACATAATACACTGGTAGCTGCTCCCCCAACTCTTCCTTTATCAATACGGCGCTGACGGCTCGGTCAGAAACTCACCGGTACAAAATGAGCGGGTCGCTAGCAAAGGATGTTGTCAGGAGTGGTATTGAGCGGAGGTAGGTCTTTAGGCCGTTGAAAGCGGCTTCGCACTCGGCGGATGTGATATCCCTGTTCCGTAATGTGTTAATTGGTCCTTAACATGAATGTGATTATGTGTTTAATATGATTTTGTGTGCCATTATGTGAAAGTATGTTGTTTTGAATTTCTATCTGTTCACCGTAGGAATATCTATTTGATTGTCTATTTTGGAAATTAAATTGAAGGCCCTATTGGCCACTGAAACCGAAATTGGTTGCGCCATTGTGATTGGCATAATTTTTAGAGCCTACGGTGAAGTTTAATTGAAAAATTGATTAAATTGATTAAATTGATGAATTAGTGCCCAATTATTTATTATTATTAAATTAGAATTAGTGGGATTTGTTGTAATAAGGCACTACACCCTCAAATTCCCTCTTTAGCTTCATTTTGGCTGATTCTAACCCTAAGAGAGAAGAAAGGGCCGGCTAGAGAGGGAGAGGGTTGAAGTTGATCATTGAAGCTTGAATATTTGAAGGCCAACTCTAGATTTGACCATAGATTGGAAAAATTGAGCCTCTAGGCAAGTGAATTCATGAGTTTAATGTTGTAAATTGTGAATTCAAGTTTGATTAATGGTCAAGAACATGAATTAGTTTGATTATAAGGAAATTGAGTTGTATTTGTTGAATTTAAAGTCAATAGATGCATGCATGTAGGAAATTACTATGAAATTCCATATTTGAGCACAATGTGTATGATCCATGTTGAATTTTTGGTTTAAGTCCATATATTTGATCACCTCCTCACCAATTAAGTTGAGGATATTGTGTATATTCCATATGCAAGTGCAAATCATGGAAGTATGAACCTTAAATGTTTGAATTTAGTGTGTTGGTGATGAGTTTAAGTCAATTTGAGACATGCATGTGTTTGATTCATGAAATTGAGCTTCATTGGGTTGTAATCTGGGGTTTATACCATGAAATGTTGGATGAAATGTCAAGTTGAAGCTCAAGAACATAGCTAGAAAACCCAGAAAATTTGATGTCCGCTCGAGCGGGGAAACCGCCGCTCGAGCGTGAATTTTGTGCTCCTAGTATTTTTGTAGACTTGGATGTCCGCTCGAGCGGGGAAGTTCACGCTCAAGTGGGGAGCCATGTAGAGAGGCCTTCCGCTCGAGCGCCAGAATGCAGACTCGAGCATAAATTTGACATAGCCAGTACTTTTGCAGGCCTCTTGGGTCCACTCGAGCGGGAAAGTCCACGCTCGAGCGGGGACCTTGTTTTTTGAAATTTTGTTTATGCATTCTGTGTTTTGTTTTCCGTCCTCTTTCACTTGTAAGCACTCTTAGGCGTGCATTAAGCATTGTAAATGAGTTAAAGAGATAAGAATGAAGCCTAAAGAGGAATATGTGAATTAAGGAACGGATTGAATCATTTGTGACCCGCATGTGCTATGTGATGTGTAGGGTCAAGCTCCAGGGCAAACCAACCAACCAACCAATCACTGTGAGTAATATCTTAACAAAGATATCTGAAATATGTTGTTGTCCAAATTACTTACTTCTATG
This sequence comes from Camellia sinensis, assembly GCF_055761805.1. NCBI lineage: Eukaryota > Viridiplantae > Streptophyta > Magnoliopsida > Ericales > Theaceae > Camellia > Camellia sinensis. Next base: position 213,816,312 of record NC_138961.1, on the reverse strand, counting down.
TAAGTTTTATAAGTTCGTTGATTCGATTGGTGGACAATGTTGCTATGCCAAATGAATGGGCCAGAGGCCAGTTTGATCTGAATGATAGAGTGAATGGGCCAGAGGCCGTTTTGACAAGAATGAATGGATGGGCCAGAGGCCGTTTTGACATGAATGAATGGGTCAGAGGCTGTTTTGACATGAATGAATGGGCCAAAGGCCGTTTTGATACGAATGAATGAATAGGCCAGAGGTCGTTTCGACATGAATAAATGAATGAGCCAAAGGTCAGTTTGATAATGAATAAATGAATGGGCCAAAGGCCAGTTGACATAAAATGAAAATATGAATTGGGCCCAAGGCCGTTTGAAGTATGTTGTTTTACATATCGTTTGTATAACTTCTTTATTTGATATTATTCATTGGGCTATCGCTCACGCTCATTAATGTGTTTGTAGGTAAGCCAAGAGAAGTCCAGACCTAGTCCCAGTGATGTCTGTGTGGAACAACAAAGGTTTTGAAGAGTCAGCCCTTGCGTCTCATGCACGAGACCCGTCTTCGCCTTTTGTCATTCTGTTTTATTTTGTCATGTGGGCGAAGTCTTTGAATATGTTGTATATAGTCTTCTTGGGTTGACTTAGACTTATATGATCCTGTATGTACAGAACCTTGTGTAGTACATATTTTGTTATGAGTTATTAATATGCATATGTATGGTTTGTTATGATGTGTTATGTAAGCACAACTCTATGGACAAAGTTTTTTTGAAATTGCCTCCGTTTGGCCCCTTTACTCTGATGAGTTATGTCTAATCTGGTTTGAGGCCGTAGGTAATCTCATGATTACTGGCCGGTTATGGCCTTAACCCATAGGGGCGGGTTCGGGTCATGACAGCGGACCATTCAAAGGCCTTGCTCTGCCGTAGTGTATGAAAGAATTGTCGGCAGTGATCTGTGGACCGACTAATAAACCTGTTGAGTGCGGCAGCCATCCCCATCAACTTTTGAACCTCCTTTACTAAACGAGGGGAGCCGAGCACTAGGATTGCTGTGATTTGCCTTGGGTTGGCTTCGATTCCTCTATGGTTGACAATGTAGCCCAAGAATTTGCCAAAGCCGATACCAAACGCACATTTGGAAGCATTCAACTTCATTCCATAATTGAGTAGGATGTCGAATGTCTCTTCCAGATTGCCTATATGATTCTGCTCTTCTTTGGACTTGACCACCATATCGTCAATGTACACTTCCATAGTTTTTCCGAGTTTCTCCTTGAACATGGTGGTGACCAGTCTCTGGTAGGTTGCCCCTGCATTCTTCAACCCAGAAGGAATTACCTTATAGCAATAGATTCCTCTTGGGGTGAGGAATGCAGTTTTCTCTTGGTCCTCCGTATGCATAGTGATTTGATGATAACCTCTATAGGCATCAAGGAAGCTCATATGCTGATGGGGCCCCGTAGCATCTACAAGCTGGTCTATCCTGGGAAAAGGAAAACAATCCTTTGGGCAGGCTTTGTTTAGGTCCGTGAAGTCGACGCACACTCGCCAAGTCCCATTTTTCTTCTTCACCACCACTGTATTAGAGAGCCATGTAGGATAGGTCACCTCCTAATTGCTCCGGCGTCAAACAGCCTGTCAACCTCCTCAATAACGGCGGCAGTGTGCTCTACGGCTGACCGCCAGCTTTTCTGAATGATTGGCTTGCACTTAGGATCGGCATTCAAATGGTGCTGTGAAACTGACGGATCTATACCCGGCATCTCGTACGGAGTCCATGCAAAGACATTGAGGTTGCTGAACAGGAAAGATATTAGCTGCTGTTTATCGGCCTGATTCAAGGAGGCACCGACCATGAAGAACTTGTCTGGGCTTCCATCGATTTGAACTCGTTCTAAGTCTTCCGTTGCCTTTTCATTTGGGAGCCACCCAACATCGTCGAGGCTTTCTCGATCCGGCAACTCAATGGAATTCACCTATAGTTCCTTTGGCGTTTTCTCAGCAAGGAGATAACATGCTTGTGCCGATTTCTGGGAGCCACGAATTTGTTCAATACCGCGTTCTGTCGGGAAGAGAAATGGCTGATGATAGGTGCTGGGCACGGCTCGCATAGTATGCAACCAGGATCGCCCCATGATGAGATTATACGACGACAGCAGCCTGACGACCAAGAATCCCACATCCACTGTTCGGGAACCTACTTGAACGGGAAGTTTGATTTACCCCAACGGGTACTCTGGATTAGCATTGAAGCCGAATAGTGGATAAGGGGACGGAGAGAGATCCGATTCGGAGAGGCCGAGTTTGGTGTATGTCTTGTAGTACATAATCTCCGATGTGCTCCCCGGATCAATGAGTACGCGCTCAACTGTGAATCGGTTTACGCATAACTCAATTACCAAGGGATCAGTGTGGGGCAGTGTTACTCCGGCCAAATCCGAATCATCAAAAGTGATAACCTCGGCTTCATGGGGCCATTTAGTCAGAGTGAGTTGCTCTTGAGGGTTAGACTTCGACTGAATCGCATGCACCGCCGATGACATTGGCAGGCTGTATATCATGTGGATCACGCGGGGTGAATGTGAATCCTGTGTCAAGGCTATTGCTTTGGTTGGGTTACCTTTTCGGACGTACTGTTGTAGCCGGCCATCTTGTACCAATTTATCGTCGTACAAGGTGAATGACAGTGCTTTGAATTTCTTGGGTAGCACTGCCTTTGCAATCCGTCGTATAAAAGGATCATGTTGATCGTCATCCGAGCTGTTTCTTCTTCGCTTACGCCATGTACGGGGACTCTCTTCAGAGAATTAGAAATTTCATATCGTCCCTTCTTCTTGGGCTCCGAGGATAATGAGTTGGAGTTGCTATCAGTATCTTGTTGTCAGGCTCGAGATCGTCGACCAACTGCCCTCACGGGTCGTTCCGGGCCTTGGTATGCAGCTTGTTTGGACTTCGCCACCTCCAAGGCCAAATCCGGACGGAGATGTTCGCTCTCTGCGATCATGTTCTCCAATCTTTGTTCGTTTTGCTTTGCTTGTTCCAGGATCGCTTGCATTGCTTCGTGCTCCGAAGTCGAGGGTGAGGCAAAATTCGAGGCACGTCTTGTGGCGATAGTCTCTGTTCCAAGCATGTTTGTTGGAGTGGTTTCATCTTGTAGTATAGGGTCGACAGTGACTGTCGGAGGATCCTCCGTCACCCTCGCCATGGATGTGCTTGAGTATTCCCACAGACGGCGCCAATTGTGGAGAAATGGTTTGGAAATACTCTTCTGATCCTGGGGAACGCTCGTCATCCTCTTCTAGTCACCTGAAAAGGAATAAACACTCCGGTCGAGGGTGCCGGAATTAGCACTCCGATGGACAAGTCAGTCTCAACGCTCAAAAATGCTTGTATTCTAAGTTTAGCATAACAATTCTCACATATCTCCTTCTGGCTGACGTTTCTTCTATTTATATATTTTCTTCTTTGGGCCTCGGGATTAGATCCATTTCCAACCTCATATTCGGCACATTTTATAATAGACCGATCTTCACTCGGCCCCTTGCTTAATCAGTTATTTGGGCGAGTAGGGTTGGATTTGAGCTTTCGAGCCAATTGCAAAATGCTTCGAATCTCGACTCTCCCAGATTCGACTATCCGGAATCTCAACGACTCCCAATTCTTGGCCCCCACAAATTTGGTCGCCAAAAATTTATTTTCAAGAACCAAAAAAACTTTAGTCACCAAACTAGTACTTTTAGCAACTAATATTTTAGTCGTCATTGATTAAGATTTGGTGACTAATAAAGTTTGTCGGCGAAGGTACCTTTTCTGTGACTAATTTGGTCATGCCGCCAAAAGTTTAGGAGGGAAATTTGAAACGTAGGGGCAAGAATTGAAATATTTTTGCGACAAAAAAAATTTGGTCGCCGATTGTTAAACGACGTCGTTTTTTACCAATTATAAAATTATTAATGAGGAATATATTTTCATCACCAATAATTTTAAATATTTTTAAACTATTTGATGAAGAACATATTTTCATCGTCAATAATTTTACCATTTTAAAATTTTTGGTCAGAAAATTATTTTAACACTAATGTTGGAGAGAAAACTTTATGATATTGGCGGTAATGAAAAAAAAAAAAAACCCTACTAATTTCCCCTCTCCTTTTTTTTTGGTGTTTCAGTTTTCCTCTCACCCCTCTGTTGCAAAACACATATTCTCTGCCTTCAACCCTCATTTTCCTTCTTCAGCTTGTTCTCCTCTTTCAACGTCGCCACTGACATCACCCGTTCTCCTCCTTCAGTGCCGCCACCAACGTCACTCTTTTTTTCTTTTTCTTTTTTTTCTTTTATGAGTTTTAATTTTTTTTTATAAAAATAATTAAATATTTATATTATATCTAACTAAACAAAAATTTAAAATTTAAAAATATATATATAATTCACTCCACCATTAAAAAAATAAAAATCACTTGAGATTATTGTTTGAAAAAAATAATTAATTAAAGTTTTTTTTTTTGGGGATCATCAGACCACTTGGTCTCTCTCTCTCTCTCTCTCTCTCTCTCTCTCCATCCTTTTCATTATCTCATCTCTCCTTCATTTGTGCTCTCCCGATGCAGAAGCTTCTCATCACCGACCCCTTCACTCTCTCTTATCAATGACTACGAGAGTCTCTCTCTCTCTCCATTATTCTCTTCGATGAACAAGGGACTATCAGTAGCGGTATCTTCTCGTCACTGATCCCCTTCACTTTCTCTCTTCTTGTTGTCGATCGGTCTCTCATAGTCAACATCCTACCCCCCCACTTTCTCTCCATCTCTTTTATCTCTCTCCGGTGAACATCACTTGACGAGGATCTAACATCACAAACCCCTCTTCGCACTACAACAAAAGTAACTTATGATGGCGAAAAGTAGTGAAGAAAATAAATTTCGTAACTAAATCAGAAGAATCCATGACGAATTATAAAATTTTGTCACATATAATAAAAAATATAAATAATAGGTAACGAAATTTATTTTCGTCAACAAATACTTCTTTTTAGGTGAGCAAAAATTAAGTTTCGTTACCTAAGGTTTTCTCACTAATTTTTTTAGTGGCACCAAAATTTTGAGACTTTTGGTGAGAAAACAATTTGTCAACAATTATAAAATTATTTGTGAAGAACTTATTTTCGTCGCCAATAATTTTACGTTTTTTTTTTTTTTTTTTGAGAAACTTGATTTTAAATATTTTATGACCATTTGGTGAAAAATATATTTTCGTCACTAATAATTTTGAATATTCTGAGTCTTTTTGGTGAGGAATTATTTTGTCACTAATTTTGGAGAGAGAATTTTGACATATTGGGCAGTAATGAAAAAAATTAGACTACTAATTTTTCCCCTTTTTTTGTTTTTTATTAGTTTTCCTTTAATCTCTCTCTCTCTCTCTCTCTCTCTCTCTCTCTCTCACACACACACACACACACACACACTCAAAACAAAACACAAGTTAGCAATCTTCGTTTAGCACCCATTGTCCTAATTTTCGTCACTAAATAAGATTAATTTGTGACAAATTATAAATTTTGTCACATATAATATAAAAAAAATAATAGATGAGGAAATTTATTTTCGTCAATAAATACTTCCTTTTAGGTGAGGAAAAATTAAGTTTCATCATAAAAAAATTTTTGTCTAAATTTTTTGCGAATGGTGCTAAAATTTTGAGACTTTTGGTGAGGAAAATATTTGTTACAAATTATAAAATTATTAGTGAGGAATATATTTTTGTCACTGATGATTCTAAATATTTTGATATCATCTGGTGAGGAGTATGTTTTCGTGGCCTATAATTTTTAATATTTTGAGATCTTTTGATGGGAAAATTATTTTGTCACAAATTTTGGAGGGAGAATTTTGAAATATTGAGCACGTAATGAAAAAAAAATTGGCTACTAATCCCCCCCCCCTCTTTTGTGTTTTTATCAGTTTTCCTCCCATTTCTCTCTCTAAAAACACACTCCCGCTCCCTCTTCAGCACCCCTTGCCCTCCTTCAATGTCGCTGCCGACATCAACGCTATTGTCACATCTCTGAGCAAGCATCAGTGCCATTAACGTCGCATCTCTCTCTAACAACGCTTTCTCAAGGTATGGTACTCCCTCCCTCCTACCTCTCTCTCTCTCTCTCTCTCTCTCTGTTTGCTAAATCTCTTATTTTTCTTGTCCCTTCCTACCACCCACCTCCCCCAATCTATGAGAAACCCTATATTGAACAAACCTCCTTGTTTCCCCTTTCCCCCTCCTTGCAACTCCGTCACTTATGTAATTGAACCTCATATTTCTCTTTTGATTTTGGATTTATGAACATTGTCTGATTGGGTTTGTATATATGTCTTGGATTTTTGTATATTTGTATGTATTGATTTGGGATTTTGTATATGTATATGTATTGGGTTTATATACATATTGGGATTTTATATATGTATCTATCTTTCATATTTATATTTTCTTATTTGAGTTTTTATTCTATTTAATACATCCATATATTTAGGTGTTTGTGTATATATTGTCATCATAGGTTTGTTTAGTTGGAATTCTGCCAAGCATATGTATCTTCTGCATCGACTTGTAGCAACTTATTTTGTATTTTTTTTATTTATTTTTCTTCTCCAGATCGTTCTACAAGTTTTGTTTGTTTGTATGTGCAATGGCAAGTTTTTGTATATGCAATACCACACAGTTTATAGAAAAAATATTTTAAATAATTTTATTTTCAAATGTTTAAGAAAATAGTCACAAATGTCAATGGGAATTTGTTGACAATGAGGTTTATTTAGGATGAGGTAGCTGTTTTAGTGACTTCAACTGAATCCCTAGAACTGTGAAGATCAATATTAAATTTGTAATATTTTAACAGCTTCAATGGAGTGATATATCTAAGTGAACCCCCTATTTTTTTTCCCCCTAAACCCCCTTCTCTCTGTGTTGAAACTTTGGATTTGATGATTCCAAAGTCCCATCCTTTATGTGTTCTTCTTTTTCATTTTTTTTTGTTTCTCTCCCAATAATTCTAAAATATTGTGTTTTTTAATTATATTTTGTATTTTATTTTAATATTGGAAGTAGAATCTATTACAATTAGTTTCAATCGCAATGGTTGAAGTTAGTTCCAAGTAATCACTTGTGAGCTTAATATTATAATGTTTTATTAGATTTACTAAAATGATTATTATGGAAGAGTTGGCAGCGATTTATTGATTATCCTTTTAGGTTGACAATTAGTATAGAAAGTTTTGCTTTCAATAAATTAAAGACAATCTACTGCAATCCACTTACTGTTTTTCACTAACCTACCAATGGCCTAGGTTTCCTAGGTTGGGCTACAAGTTTTTGCTTAGGCGCTATCATCCATGCTATGCAATTGCCTCTCAATAAGCAGACTATAAGACGAATTGAGCTGCTATGAGAAGCTCTCGCTTCGGTTTGTTTAGAGCTTTGCCAAACTTGTATTATGTCAAATACATGAACCTCAAGCCTAGACTCCAAGCTTCTTTATTCAATATGTGAGCATGAATTTTGCAATTTGCTTTGCTAGTTGCATTCCTTATCTTGGTTCACGAACACAATTTTTCCCCCCTGAAATTTGAATTCTTATATTGTGAGAATCATTTACGAATTGATTAACACTGTGGCTGCAGGTCAATCCTATTTCAGCTGGGGTTCAATATGATAAGATAAAGAATTCATTGTGTGCTCTTTGGACTTGCTGAAGGCCTTGGTAGTGGGATAGAGAGTTTGGTATTCCCCCTTCTCTAATTCTGTGTGTGTGTGTGTGTGTGTGTGTGTGTGTGTGTGTGCAATATCTTTTTAGTTTTTGCTAAATGATGCTCCATGAAAATGAAATGATGCCAATAAATTCTGATTTCTGATGGTCATATATATATTGTTGCACACTGTCGTTTAATTGTTTTTTACATCCTCATTCATTGTGTCAGGAAAAGACAAACCTATTGTTCCTAGATTATGGTAAATATGTCCATGTGTTCCTAATTTTATCTTCATAGGCTGTCATTATGGAGGAGCCTGTTGTGTTGCATGTGCTGTGGATTTACCCTGTGCATTAAAATTTGTTGGCTAGACATAGCCTTGCCAAGTGTAAGCGTTTCTATATCACTATCAGTCTACTTGCAGCCTTATGTCATTAGCAAATTGTGGCAGGATAAGTGATGATATTGAGGAGGATGCCTTCCGAGGTCTATGTGCCATGGTATGCCTATACTTTCATCTTCTAATTAAACTGAGATTAGAAATGTAATCCTAGTTTGGTGTGCAATTGTTAATTTGTGTCAATTTTTTGTTAATATGGGTTTTTTCTTACAATTTCAAATATTTATTTGTTAGTAAGGCATACATTTACTTGCAAGTACTTGCTTACTTTGCAGGTTTCTCCCTGGCATGATATACCATTACACTTGGGTGATGGTGTTTTTAATTTCATTGTTAAAATACCCAAAGAAACAAGTGCAAAGATGGAGGTTGCTACTGACGAGTCATACACTCCCATAAAGCAAGATACAAAGAAAGAAAAACTTCGATATTATCTGTAAGATATGCCATTTTACCTTCACTTTTCCTTTCCCCTTCTTTTCTTGTTTCATAACTTCTTCATGCATAGTTTTGTTGTTCTATAAGGGCTTGAATCAGCCACTGTTGTTCGTTTTCATGTATAAGCATTTGTTTAAGCTATCAGACGGACTGCTCAAATTTTCCACTGATGCATGTCCAACTAAGCATCTAAATACGTTTTCATTTGTTAGGAGTTGAGTATTACCGGTCTCATATGGGAATTTGGAGTATAGAATTCATCCATATTGATAATCCTAGTGCCCTCATGCTATTTCTGTCAAACTTTACCTAGTGATGTTTGCTTCTCTTAGGGTGATTTGTGGCATTTCTATCAAATGGCAAGCACCCTAGCCTATAGGCTTCACATATGTTGAGTAATGTTGTTCGTACATGGTCCTTTAATTGTAATCCGATTTTGGCGTAAAAAAATATTTCTTAATGTGAATGGATCAAGAAGGTGGAAATGGTGGATATCAGATACTGAAATTTGCTGGGTTTAAACATTATGCTAGTTTTATTCCATTGAGACTATTTTTACCAGTTGGGTAATTGCTATAAATCCTAATAATCAACTTAGATTTTGGATAGGAGGTCAAATAAATAGGCTATGTAAGGCTGGTCCTAGGGAATATTTCCTTGAAAACCTGAGATATGTAATCAGTGTCAAAAAATGAACTAGCTTTAGCGACCTTCATGTCATTTGCATGCTCTTATAGAGTGAATTTATTTTCATTTTATCGTTTAAAACTTTAATATGAAAACTTTTAAGCCAACTTGTATATCCTTTTATTTCTTTCAAAAAATTGATGTTTTCCAGATCTCTGGTACTTCTTGCCACTGTTGATCTAATCACAAAACCCTGGATTCTCTCTTTACATGACTTTCTCCATAATTTTTATATTGGAATTTGAATTTCTTAAAGTCTAAGCTCCGGAATCATTTTATTTTATCTTTCTCAGTTACATTATAAATTGGAATTATGGATTGTTTCCACAAACGTGGGAAGACCCATCATTTGCAAACTCTGAAGTTGAGGGGGCACTTGGAGATAACGATCCAGGTACTAGTTGATCATTCATTTCATTTTACCTCTTTACTAAGCATTCTGTTCTACCAAAAGCAAAAGAATAAAATAATTGAATTTAATTTGCCAATTTCTTCAAATTGTAGTTGATGTTGTTAAGATTGGTCAAACTCGTGGAAACATACCACAGATTATGAAGGTCAAGCCATTAGTTGCCTTGGCAATGCTTGATGAAGGGGAACTTGACTGGAAAATAGTTACAATTTCATTGGATGATCCAAGAGCTTCACTTGTTAATGATATTGATGATGTGGAAAAGCATTTGGCGGTGTGGAGAAGTGGTTTGGAAATAATCTTCTGATCCCGGTGAACATTCGTGATCCTCTTCCAGTCACCTGAAAAAGAATAAAACACTCCAGCGGGGGTGCCAGAATTAACACTCCGACGGACAAGTCAATAACCACACTCAGGAATACTTATATTCTAAGTTAAGCACTACAATTCTCACATACCTCTTTCTGGCTGATGTTCTTCTATTTATATCTTTTCTTCCATGGGCCTCGGGATTAGGTCCATTTCCAACTCATATTCGGCACATCTTATAATAGATCGACCCTCACTCGGCCCCTTGCCTAATTGGCTGTTTGGCCGAATAAGGTTGGATTTGAACATGCGAGCCAATTGCCGAGTGCTTCGAATCTCGACTCTCCGAGATTCGACTATCCGGAATCTCTACGACTCCCTCTTCTCGGCCCCCACAATTGCCCCCCAAGCACTCCACTAACGACAGTTGGTTGGAATGTTTGGTTTCGAACTCGAAGAGTCAGAGTCGAAATTCGGCGGCTGACCGTATTCCAACGCAAATGTCTGTACACACGCTTCCCAGTTATCATTTCAACTTCTCGCCTCTTCGTATGTTTCTATTTATTGCGATTTGAAATTTTGACGTCTTTTCAAATGCATACATGCTTTTAGACGTCCGTCGCTGGATTGCCTTCTGAACTACCTCTGCAACTTCATACTCTTCTCTATCTCCTTCGCCTCTTGTAAGTTATCTCCTTCTTTGCTTTGTTTTTCTTTTGGCTTATCATAATCCTATTGGCTGGGGGAATGGCGAAACATTTAAAAGATCTCCTCTCACCAGATCGAATTTCTGGCTTCCGACGCCATTTTACCGTTCCTAATGATGTTTGTCTGTCATTTGTGGCAGACGGCACCCTCGATATGGAGAGGGTTGATGAGACCACGATCGTCTTACCTCTTCTATCAATCGCAGAGGGTGGGGTCCGTTTTCCCCTTCACCATCTCCTTAGGGTCGTGCTTTGCCATTGGGGGTTAATCCCTTCCCAACCCAACGTCAACTTTTATAGGATCGTGATGGGGATTATCACACTAAATCGACACCTTAGGCTTAACCTTGGCATTCCCGCTATTCGGCGTTGCTACGCCTTGGCCAAGTCTTCTGGTCGGTACGGGCGTTATTTCCTTAGAGCCAAAGACACCGACTGTAGACGTCCCCGAACGCCCCGGGAGGATGAGTCCCGTTCTGTTCATTTGGGGTTACTACAGTTCGGACTCGACTTGTGTCACGGTTTTTGATCTAAACCAAAGAGTCCAAATCTGGCAAATCGTTTTGAGAAACAGATTTTTTAAAAAATAGTGCCAAACATGGACTGCTTTGCCAGATACAGAGTCGCCACCTAAATATTTTTAAAATGGGGAAATTTAGGAAACCCTGACTCGGTGCCGAAGGCCACATGTCCGTCATCACCAGAGTTGTCTCGGCTCGAGAGCTTGGGTACGATCGGGGAAGGTCAGCTATGAGCACCCCCTTTCGCCCGGTCCGAAGACCGGCCTCTACTAACCGTGATATCCGGTTTTGAAAACGTTATATGTTCTTATACCAATTATTAGTCTAGAATTACTATGTTATGCGCGCAGCAAACAAGTATAGACCAAATCGCCCAAATTGGAAATAAAACATTTTATGTTCTTTTGAAAATGGTTTGCTACTCGCAAGTAGGCTAAAATGCAGATTTTGCCACCCTCAAGTGGGCTTTTGGAAAAGATGGTTTTGCCACTATCTAGTGGGCTTAAAATTCACAGTTTTAACGCATTATCCCAATTTAAGCAATTTGACCTCCACCCACAGGCATTCAAGCAGTTTATCTCATGTAAGCACTTAGCCGCATGGTAAGCATACTATTATGGCAACACTCACATGCATGCTGGATGCTAAAGCAAAAATACTTACATTGTACTCCGTGCCAAAACAGTAAACTAGTTAGCAAACATGCATGTCCTAGTTCATGTTAAAAGTGGTTAATGCATCACATGCAAAATGCGATCTAGCCAGGCTCGGCTAGCCCTAAACATGGTATGTGAAAATGCACAATTATCACATATTCGGTTTAGAATTTGAAATACAAATGCGATTAGCATGATGTACCGAGCCTAATGTATGCAATACAAATGCATGGATGCACGCATGCATAGTATAAGGTATGCTAATTTCAAAAAATGCCCTAATCTACCATCATAAGCGGGTAAATAAAAGGGAAGAAAGAAATGGGGATTGGAAGACATACACACCACCCACACACACTTATTATAGATTTGCCCTCACTCGGAGGGCCCAAATAAATATTACAGTCCCAAAATAATAAACAAATAAAATTATTACAAAATTTTCGATTTAATTTAAAAGAAAAGATGGCAAAGGAAAGAAGAGGGTAGTCGCAGCCTCTGCCTCGGGGTGCGCGAATGATGCATGCTCGAATCCGTCTCGCCCGGAAAACCCATACTGTACTCCTGCCGCCTCTGTTTGTACTGCCTTGTCTTTCTGAAAATTGCCAAAGTACTGGAGCATGTTCCTTGCATCCTGCAGAGCACCACCGGCCGGACAGAATTCCCACCGGCACTTCACAATTCCCATCGGCATTTTTTGGATTCCTCGGCACTCCAGATATTGCCGGTCGGCACTAAATTCTGCCGGTCGGCAGAAACTTCCTGCAGAAGACAATTTGACAGCAAACAGAGAACAGACAGTGCATGGCATGGGGTTCTCAGGTACATGTGGGCATGGTTGTGCTTCTTATCATGTTTTGAACTCAAAGAAGTGCGACCCTCGATCTTTGAGCCATCAATGGAGCATGATGACCCAAGGGATCAAATTTGCCACTCAATGTAAGGATGCATGCAACAAGCAAAATGAGATCCGAAGCCTTATCATGTCGAAGTCAAAGGCCCCGGTGACCGAGAATCAAGGTACATTACATCACTTAGAGCATGAATGTCCCTTGACCCTCATATTTGGCTTGACACCCCAAGCCAAATGATGCAATGCATGTTATGCTCACAAGACTCAAAATACAACATGATGCTAATTATGCAAGATATGCCAAATATCATGCAACAAAACATGACAAGTATGTAATGTTAACATGCAAGATATAATTGAGATACAAACATGAACCAATTTGCCATAAAGTTAGCATGGAATAGCACATTAATGGGACAATCATGCAATCAACACGAGATAAGCATGCAAAGGGGCCTTAAAGTGATAAAGGTGCGGACCTTTATTCACCTCAAAACAGCACCAAGAGTGCTCAAAATGATGGACAAACAACTCATGCCAACATGCAAGCTAATAGACTCGAGGCTAAGGCGCCAAAAGGGCCACTTTACTTCCAACAACAAGACCAAGCTATGGCATGATTAAGACAAGTAAGGACAGATTTTTTCTATGCAAAATGGGACCCCAAAACCTCCTAGTATGGCAGCTAAAGATGACTCCCAAAAGGCATATGCACTAAGGCTCATTCCTAAGCATAAGAGGGTACACCCTCAAGGCATAAAAGAGGCCATGCATGCACACATACAAACATGATCCTTGGGCTAAAATGTGATCATAGATGATGTCAAATCATGAGGATAATCACAACCATGCATGCTAGAGGTGAACATGCTCAAAGCTTTCAAGGCCATAATACAAAGCAACCCTAACAAACATGTCAAGCATGACCAAATGGATAACCAATAGATTTTAAGCATGGAAAAATAACACTAAAAGCTTCATGGAACTAAGCCAACACACACAAGAATCATGGCCTAATCATGAGATGCGCTTTTAAGCAAAATGGAGCAATACAAAGCAAGTATTACAAGCATACAAGGAGGCACAAATCCGACCAAAAATAGAGGTTACATATGATCTAAAACACTTAAAAAACTTTTGAAATGAGGCCAAGAATCATCAAGCACACATGCTACCCTTTTGAGCCCAAAAAGCAAGTAAACAAAACCATGAAGGGAGAGGGGTGTCCCTCCCCTATGCAAGACTTCAAACCAACTTTTTTGACACTAAAAATACACTGATTTTCAAGGATCAAAGGACCAAAACACTGAAGTGAACAAAACCTTATCAAAGAGGCACCAAAATGGACCAAACAAGGCCTAGAAGGGTGAGTTTGCACTCAAACCACAAAATGACCTTAATTAAAGTGCTAGAGTAGGAAAATACAAGCCCTTTTTATGTTATACACAAGGGCTAAAACAGCAAGTAAGATAGGTAAAAAACTATTGCAAGTTTGGGGAATATAAATCAAGATGCTCACCCTTGAAGAACCTTTGAAGAACAAATGGCCTAGCCTCCTTCTTTTGATCAAAACCAGTCCAAAAACTCAAGAAACAACCTCCCAAGTCCCTCAATCTCGGAGTAAGGTGTGATGGTGTGTGTAATGGTGCAAAAGTAAGGTAAAAACCACCTTTTGAGCTAAGAAACACACACAAAGGAGGAGAGAGAGGGAGGCATAGAGATAATATGTATCTATATCTCCAAGGTCTGGTTTTTGGTTGCAAGAGTCTAACCTAGATCAAAGAGGAAGGCCCTCCTCTTATAAGGCTCCCTCTTGCAAAGCTTATACAACAAGCTTGCTCAGAGGGAGATCCGTCCATGGAGGGGGGAAGAGTTGGTGCCAGCTATCACAGCTGGCACAAAATATCTCCATAAAGTGGATGAACAGTGGTCGGCTGCCTAAAAATGCCATTTCGGCAAAAAACAGTGCCGACCGGCAACAACCTATGCCGACCGGCAATAAAATGTGCCGACCGGCAAACAAAAGTGCCGACAGCAGCAAAAGACCAGCCGGTGGCCTCTAGCCATTGCCGGTGGGGTGTGGGGATGTCTCGCAAGGCATTCCCTGCCCTTCCAAGGCAAAACACAAGTGTTCGGTGCAAGACCAGACACTAAACGGTCAAGTTCGGAGATCCTGAGGCAGGGCGCGCGAGCCGAGGCTTCCGGGAACTCCAAACGAACACAAACATGGATGATCACCGAGCGTTCAAACGGTGACATCCAAGTCTTGAGGACGGTCAAAAATGGGGTGTCTACAGTTGCCCCTCTTTGACAGAACTCGAAAGTCATAACAATGACGGGAGTGAATGTCAAAGCCTAGAGACGACCCATTTTTGACAAGGCCGAAGACTCAGACAAACATGCAAGACAAATAAGATTATGTGCCCGGAGGCAGGGGCAAAATGCAAGACAATGCACAAAGCCGGACATAACTTATGATCATGCAAAAGAAGCTGTAATGAAGCAAACATGCGACAGTTTTAAGCTAGCATACCAAACTACACTATAATGCAGAAAGGATATAAGAGAATTATGGAATTCTCAATACGTCTCACTCGGAGGATACAATACCTGTGCGGCTCGTCTGGTTACACCAGCCTCAAATGAACCGTACATACAATATCGTGCCTGAAAAGAAAACAAACTTAACAGGTACAAAATCGTTAGCAACATGCATGACAATGCAAGAATAGTGGCGTACTCGAAATGCGTGACAGCGCAAAGCAAGTGGGGAGCATAACAATGCTGTGAAGATACAATGCGGTCTACGCAGGCAACGAAATCGATCATAAGCATACGGTCTACGCAGGTAATGAAATCAACAAATTATGCGGTCTACGCAAGCAAAACATGCGGTCTACGCAAGTATTGAAATTAATATGTGGTCCACGCAATCAAAACATGCGGTCTACGCAGGTATTGAAATTAATAAAGATGCGGTCTACGCAATCAAAGCATGCGGTCTACGCAGGTAATGAGATTAATAAGCATGCGGTCTACGCAATCAAAACATGCGGTCTACGCAGGTAATGAAATTAGTAAACATGCGGTCTACGCAATCAAAACATGCGGTCTACGCAGGTAATGGAATTAAAGAAGATGCGGTCTACGCAATCGAAACATGCGGTCTACGTAGGTATTGAAATTAATAAACATGCGGTCTACGCAATCAAAACATGCGGTCTACGCAGGTAATGAAATTAATAAACATGCGGTCTACGCAATCAAAACATGCGGTCTACGCAGGTAATGGAATTAAACATGCGGTCTACGCAGGTAATGGAATTAAACATGTGGTCTACGTAATCAAAACATGCGGTCTACGCAGGTAATGGAATTAAACATGCGGTCTACACAATCAAAACATGCGGTCTACGCAGGTAATGGAATTAAACATGCGGTCTACGCAATCAAAACATGTGGTCTACGCAGGTAATGGAATTAAACATGCGGTCTACGCAATCAAAACATGCGGTCTACGCAGGTAATGGAATTAAACATGCGGTCTACGCAATCAAAACATGCGGTCTACGCAGGTAATGGAATTAAACATGCGGTCTACGCAATCAAAACATGCGGTCTACGCAGGTAATGGAATTAAACATGCGGTCTACGCAATCAAAACATGCGGTCTACGCAGGTAATGGAATTAAGCATGCGGTCTACGCAAGTAAAGAAAGGATGTACCATTACATAGCATAATTGAAATAATTCGTGGAGTTCACAAAGCATGAAAAGGATATGGGGCGGGGCATTCTTCGCACGCATCGAGGGTTGCTCGCAGAAGTTGTGGCCTGAGGTCAACTCGAAGGTTCACGTTTCAAAGGTGTGATTTCCCGTATTGTGAGGGCGTCCAACGACGTGGCTGACCCGAACAAAGATGCGGAAGGTGCGTTAACCGCAAGGGGAGTTTCACTGGTATCTATTCCGACACTTGGCTACCCTGCCATTCTACGTTTTATTTTCCTTTTTACTAGTAGTTTAAGCACATTGCACTGCCTCAGGCAGGTTTATTTTCTTTCTCAAACTTCACACACTTTGCAAAACATGTGATGGGAATGAAACAAATCATTTTATTCAAAAGATGTTGCATTTGTGGATCTTCTGTGCATCGCATCGCAGGGTATCACACCACAATGTGAACGAAATTGAACTCATTTTGGAAATTCGCCATCGTAATAATCAGGTAGTGAACCGACTTACAACTCGATAAGCAAAACAAGGACATGATGCAACCAAACAAGTGTGAATACAACTCGATAAACAAATCAAGAGCTCAAGGAGAGCGAAATACAACTCAATAAGCAAATGTTCAAAAACTCGACAAGCAGACAGGCGTGGCTCCGCAAGAGTCGATCGCCGGGGAGGGGTTGGAGGTAGTGAAGTTCCCCAATTCTTAGCATAAACAGCTCAAAAAACCAGAAGGAAGTCCACCGGCATGGTGTAGGGACCACCGGCTGCAAGGAATGGCTACCGGCCATGTGTCTGTTTTGTCGGCAAAATAAAATGGCCGGTCGGCAGAGTTTTTGGTCGGCCGGCACTAAATGAGGGGGACCACCAGAATGTTGACACCTGTCCCCCACTCAACCTTATCTCCTACAAAAGATCCCAGCCTCGTAGTTTTTCTCATTTTCACACTAATTCGCTCCAATGGAAGAGTTTCTTGCTCAAAATCTGACAGCTTGGATCGCTAGCTTGGAGGGCTCGGAAAAAGTGAATTTTCGGGGTTTCGGCATAAATGCACTATTCACTTTGGGTCGTACCCCGTTGCACCTCCCGTTTCTTCATGCCGCGGCAAGATTTTGGAATCCGGTGACACATGTCTTTAGCTTTGCTGGGCAAGAAATATGTCCTACTTTTGAAGATTTCCGAGCTTTAATGGAGTCCGAGCGCGACGAGGAGCTCCTGCCCCAACTTAATTTTGGTTATGCCCAATCCTTAGGGCGCATGTGCGGACTCAGCATGCGTGACGCTCGGTCCCTGATTTGTGACGGGATGTTGGACATTCCGAGTTTGGCTAATCGATTTTCTGATGCTGGTGATCGCAACAACCATCACTAGCAAGGCTTCCGGCGACATGCCCTCTGCTTGTGCATGCTGTCCCATTTCCTGTTCGTCTCAGGGTCTGGAGGGGCTAGTATCCGGTTGATTGAGGTTGCCCAAGGCTTGAAGGAGGGCAAGAGCTGTATTGCCATGGCTCTGGCCGAGACGCTAATGGGCTTAGACGCCTTTTATCGTCATGAGACGTCTAGATTGGCGGGGAGTCCACTACTACTACAGGTAATGTTTCACACCCAATCTCGCATTTATGTATTGCTCACATCACTCGGCCCTCGAGCTCGGTCTTTTCTCACAAAAACCCCATTCTCACTCTTCTCTCCTCGTACATCTCTCTATTCTTTAATCTCTCATTTTCCAATCCCTCCCCAGGTGTGGCTGATGGATAAACTGCAGGTTGTGGACTCCTGCCCCGCATATTCAGCTCGCGGCTACTTCTTCCGGCATCGTCTAGTCAATGCCTTGGATGAGGAATGGTGGTTCGCTTGGATGTGCCACTTGTCCGCAGACCGTATTGCTTGGCGGTGCCCTTGGCTGAACCTTCCGGCAATGAGTTACAATATGCCTCGGCAGACTGGGATTCAACTGGTTGGTCTCACTCACTGTGTATTCTATTTCCCATTTCGGATTCGACGCCAATTTGGCCATGATCAGACCTGCCCGCCAGAGGGGATAGAGTATCCTGCTGCATTCCCAGCCCGGGGCGCGCAACTTGCTTGGCAGGCCACTGCGTGGAGGATGATAGAACTCCTGGCCCCCGCTCCTACTTTCAGTTGCACTTTGTCTGACGAGTGCATAGATTGGCTCAATGAAGAAGCACAGATCGGGCCCATCTTGGCATCAGAGGCTTCGGCCAGCTCTGGGAGGGGGCGCAGGAACACCTGACTTGACTATGCCCTAGATTTATTGCTTTATTAGTACTTTCAAGTTTTCTCTTATGAATGTAATAAAAAGCAACTTCAATTGTGTGTAAGAGCAGGAGAACTCTGTTTTGAAATCAAAGAAATTGAAAGTTGTGGCACTGAAAATTTTCCACCTTGGTCCAAAAATGGTCAAAGTTGTAAAAAGATTATTTGAACAAAGTCAGCTTATATTAAAACTTTTCAAAGATATTTTTGATGTGGATCAGAACTGGACACGCCTGAGATCTGTCACTCGAGATGCACAACCCCAGATTCCTGCAACTGGAAAGTTGCCCCTAGTCTGAAGAGCGCCACAGCACTGCATAGCAACGGAAAGTTGCCCCTAGTCTGAGTGGCACCGCACCGGAGATTCCAACGAATGCTGATGAACAAAGATGACTGAGATGATCAAATGGACAAAGTTGATCGGGGCAGTGTTATAGCTGAACTTCAGGATGAAGCTGCCTACGTATCCCAAACATGGGAATCAAGCCTCACGTAGTTCCGACTGGGGTTTACTCGAGTATTTTCACTCTCCTTTTGCGCTCTAACTTTTGCCAAGGCCGCCCTTTGCGGGTTTTCAGCCTTGCGAGCTCAGTTTTTATATTTTCTAATTTTTTTGTGCTCTGACTTTTGCCTAGGTCGCCCTTCCGGGTTTTCGGCCTAGCGAGCCTCTCAAGGGTAGTATTTCTTCAACTTGTCCATGTTGATCGGTTGAGAGAATTCTAAGCCATCTAAGTCCATTAGAACCACAGCTCCGCCTGACCAGATAGCTTTGATGATGTAGGGACCAGTCCAATTGGGTCTGAACTTGCCCCTCGGGTCGTGGATGGGAGCTCGGTTGTCTTTGAGTACCAAATCCCCTTCCTTTAGATTTCTGGACTTAACCTTCTTGTTAAAAGCCCGAGCAATCCTGCGCTGATAACTCTGAACGTGATACAGTGCTTTCAACCTTCTTTCGTCAAAGAGCATAAGTTCCTCGAACCTGCTCTGCTGCCAATCTGCCTCAGCTATCTGACACTCGGCCAATACCCGTAAAGACGGAACTTCAATCTCAATAGGTAGAACAGCCTCCATTCCATAAACTAACGAATACGGAGTTGCTCCGGTAGAAGTTCTAATTGAAGTCCTATAGCCCCACAGAGCAAACGGCAACTTATCTGGCCAATCTCGATAGGTCTCCACCATTTTCCGCAGTATATGCTTGATGTTCTTGTTGGCGGCCTCAACTGCTCCATTGGTTTGCGGCCGGTACGTAGATGACTTACGAAAAGCCACGTTATACTTTTCCAACAAGTCGATCACTTCTTTCTTAAAGTGGGATCCATTATCCGAAATGATCTCGTTTGGTACCCCGTAGCGACAAATGATGTTTCTGATGAACTTGGCGACGTGTGACGCTTTCAACACCACGTATGATTGGGCCTCGACCCACTTTGTGAAATAATCTATCGCTACCAGGATATACTCATGTCTGTTCGACCCCTTCGGGGTAACAGCTCCGATCACATCAATCCCCCATACGGAAAATGGCCACGGGGACGTCATGTTGTAAAGCTTGGATGGTGGGATGTTCATACGGTTTGCGTGGATCTGGCATTTGTGGCATCGCCGAACAAAGCCGATACAATCCTCCTCCATGGTCGACCAGTAGTAACCCTGCCTGAGGATCTTTCTGGCCAGCATTACTCCATTCATGTGCGCACCACACTCCCCTCCATGAATAGCCTCCATTAGGCGCTTCAACTCTTCAGCTTCTACACAGAGCTTATGCATTCCCAGATGACCCCTTTTGTACAGCTTACCTCCGCAGATGATGAACTGAATAGCCATTCTTCTAATGGCCCTCTTATCCTTGGCGCTTGCCCCTAGTGGATACGTCTCCTTTTCCAAGAAGTTTCAAATGTCGTAATACCAGGGGTTGTCGTCTTGGGCCTCATCTATGGCGGAAATTGACTCATATGCTGGCGCAAACTTCTGATCAATGATGACTGGACGCATCCGGACTCCCGACAGGATGTCTATCATGGAAGATAGAGTTGCTAGTGAATCTGCGAACCTGTTGTTCTCTCTTACGAGGTGGGTGAAATTTAGCTTCTCAAATCGAGGAATTAACAAATCCAAGGTTTGGTGGTAGATTATCATCCTTTCCTCCTTGACCTTCCAGTCTCCTTTTGCTTGAGACACAACAAGATTCGAGTCCCCAATGACGTCCAACCGTCTTACCCCTAGTTCTAGGGCTGCTTCCAGACCAGCAATACATGCCTCATACTTTGCCTCATTGTTCGAGACTCTGAACTGGAGCTTGAATGCTAAAGGGATACGGGAATCGTCAGGCGCTATCAGCAACACCCCTATCCCATACCCATACTGGTTTGACGCTCCGTCAAAGTACATCGTCCAAGTTTCATCTTCGATGTGCAGAATGGCTTCATCTGGGAATAGGTACTCAACCGCTTCATCCCCCCCAATCGGGTGGTCGGCAAGGAACTCCGCTACCGCTCTCCCTTTCACCGACTTGCATGTTACATACTTCAAGTCAAATTCGGAAAGCAATAGCAACCAACGAGCTAGCCTACCCGTAAGTGCTGGTTTCTCGAAAAGATATTTGATGGGATCCAAACGTGAAACCAACATTACAGAGTGAGCTAACAGGTAGTGCCGCAGCTTCCTGGTAGCCCATACCAAGGCCAAGCAAGCCTTCTCGAGCGGAGTGTAGCGGGTCTCGTAATCCAGCATCTTTTTGCTCAGATAGTAGATGGCCCTTTCCACTTTGTCTTCTGACTCCTGTGCGAGCATGCAGCCCATGGTGGTCTCAGTTACCGAAAGATACAATATCAACGGTCTCCCCGGTTCTGGCGGTGACAACACAGGCGGGTTCTGTAGATACTCTTTCATCTGCTCGAAAGCTGCTTGACATCGGCCGTCCCATTGGAATTGCTTTCCTTTCTTCAGGAGACCAAAAAGTGGTTCACAAGTCAAGGTTAATTTAGAGATAAACCGTCTTATGAATTGCACTTTACCTAGAAAGCCTCGCACCTCCTTTTCATTCCTCGGTGGTGGCATTTCTAAGATGGCCTTGATTTTGGAAGGGTCGACCTCAATGCCTCTTTGTGTAATCAGAAACCCTAGCATCTTCCCTACTGTAACACCAAAAGTACACTTCTGGGGATTCAACCGCAGCCGAAACTCTCTGATCCTCTGAAAGAATTTTTGTAAGGCGGTGTAGTGCCCTCTCTTTCTTTGGACTTGACAATCATGTCGTCCACATACACCTCGACCTCTTTATGGATCATATCATGCAATATTGTAGTTGCTGCCCGTTGATAGGTAGCTCCAGCGTTTTTCAGCCCAAATGGCATCACTCTATAACAATATGTACCCCACAGGGTAGTGAATGCAGTCTTCTCCCGGTCTTCGGGTGCCATTACCATCTAATTATAGCCTGAGAAGCCATCCATAAACGAAAGCAAGGCGTGTCCTGCCGTGAAATCTATTAATTCATCAATGTGCGGCAGGGGAAAGTCGTCCTTCGGACTGGCCCTGTTCAAGTCTCTGAAGTCTACACAGACCCGAATTCTGCCGTCTTTCTTCGGCACCGGAACAATGTTGGCCAGCCAAGTCGGGTACTCAGACACCAACAGGAAGCCTGCATCAATCTGCTTGGTGACCTCTTCCTTGATCTTAATGGCCCAATCAGGGCGGATCCTTCTGAGCTTCTGTTTGACAGGTCGGCCCTCGGGATCAAGAGGGATCCGGTGCTGTACAATCTCAGGATCGATTCCAGGCATGTCTTCGTAGGACCACGCGAAAACATCTTTGAAATCTTTTAACAAAGCGACTAAGCGCTCGCGTTCCTCAGAAGACAACGTGGACCCGATCTGGACCAGCCGCGGGTCCTTCTCAGTACCAACATTCACAGTAGTGATTTCATCCATTAAAGGTTTAACAAATCTTTCCTGCTCTTGATCAATTAACTGTTCCAAAACCGGAGGAATTTCATCCTCGTCGTTTTCATCAAAATTTTGAAAATCCTGATTTAAGCAATAAATCAAAGGCACAGAAAAATACTCTGAAACCACATCCACGTCGTTCTCATTAAATACTTCCGAGCTGTCGGATTCCTCTGTTACAACAGACTCAAAAGAAAATGAAAAAGACGACCTAGACAGGACTGTGGCATCCGAGTTATCACCCCCGGGAATACCGGACTCAGACTCAGTTGAGCTGGAATCTGATTCCGACGCACAAGATTCGGTAGAATCAGATTCCGGCTCACTACCTGACCCGGTGCCGCTTGATAAAAAGCCTTCTTCATATTGCCAGATGAGAGAAGGTGCGATGGACGCATCCAAAATAGCTGATGGTAGGCTCGCAGCCGCTTCATTCCCAATCACACATACCGAGGAGCTATCCCCCAAGCACTTCTGTTCAATCGGAGGATCTGAAAGCAGACACGCCAGCGCTGCCCCCATTTCGTTTTCAACGTCCTCAGACTGCACTTCCTTACTTTGCTCAGCCTCAGCCGATAGTTCTGCCTGCCCTTCGGCGATGTCATCCTCAGGTAACTATAAATCAAAGAAAATCTCAAATCCCGGCACGCGCTTCTTCTCCGCGTTGAGCCACGGCTCCGGGAAACCACAGAACGGAAAGTCCTCCCCCTCCCAGACGAAGCGTCCGTTTAGGGTACCCCGAATGGGCTGGTGCATTAAGTCAAAGGGTTTCCCCATCTGTTTTGCCCTGGCCCTTCTGGCCATTTCCTTTCCTTTCCTTGTCCAATCCTCTTTGGTGGGTAGGTAGCCCAAACCAAAGGTATGGGGGTTGTGTGGTACTTCGGCCGATGCTGCGGCACCTTTCCTGCCGCTCTTGCCTAATCCCATCCCGGGGATGTGCTGGAGTTTGTTCATGAGATAGACTGCTTGGGCACTGACATACACCCCTTCGTTAGCTTCCATGATGTTCTGTACGACCCGAGCCTCGGCCAAGGTAAAACCTGATATGAACACATCTTCTATACCGTGCTCAATTTCTAGAACAGGCGTAGATACCTCTGGTGGTGGATGAATTGATGAGTTTCCAAAAACAATGGCTACTCCCTTCCCATAGGGGTATTTCACCACTTGATGTAGGGTAGAGGAGACCACCTTTACCTGATGCAGCCACGGCCGCCCCAAAAGCAAGTTGAACGTTGCAGGAACCTCCAAGACATGGAAATCTATCTCGTGCTGTCCTGGCCCAACCTTTGTTTGAATCTTAACTGTCCCCATCACTTCCCGGCTTGTGTTGTCATACGCCCGAATCACCTGGGTCGTTGGCACAAAATCCGCGACTTTCAAACCAATCGCATAAGCTGTCCTTGCCGGGCAGACGTTGATGGCGGACCCCGTGTCGACAAGTACCACAGGTATCCATTTATCTCTACACTCGACAGAGATTATGGTTCGCACCCTCGGGTGGCAGTTCTTTGTCAGAAAAACTCAATGCTGGGGAACTTCCTCCCGAAAAGACTAAGCCCACCAGTTGTTCGGGCGTGGTATCTATGGAAAGTTTGGCCTTATCCATGGCTGAAAGGACAGCCTGCCTATGTACTCGAGAAGCCATAAGCAGTCCCCAGATGGAGACGTCTGCTTGTATCTTTTTCAATTGTCTCAATACGGCCTCGTCTTCGAGTTGTTTCTCCTTTTGTTTCTCTGTTTCATTATCTTTTCCAGACGCCTCTGGTTGATCTAGGTGTGGAGGCTTGAAATACCGTCCACTCCTAGTCATGTGATCGACTTCGCCGATATACCAGGTATCATCTGGTTGGTTACCTTTCCAATCCTCGTCCGTGTGGGCAAGACATAGATCGTCGTCTTCCCACCACATACCATCTGCAGCTGACAAGCATCTGTCTGGTTCTGGCACAACTGTCCCGGTACTCGCAGTACCTTTTATCGCTATGCTCGCAGCATTCTCCATTTCCGTACTTGTGGCGGTTTCGACCCCCACGTGGCCTTTTGCTTTCCTAATCCTCTCAGAATCCTCGAATCTCTCTTGTTCTGACTGTGTCAATGCAGTAGATTGCTCACTGATCCCTGTACTTAAAATGCTCCATTCCCGAGCGAAACTCTCGACACCGGCGCTCTCCGGCGATGTATTCTGTTCTTCGACACTCCCGGCCGTTGTGGACATTCCCGCCCATGCCGGGCCTTGTTCTGACTGGAACTCCCCTATTACATCTGGCTGATCGTCTAACCATCCCGTGGCCTCCGCTGATTCTTTATTATCGTACCAGTTGATGGCTGAATATTCTAGATCTTGGTTATCGCAAAATTGGAACTTGGCAAGATCCTCTTCCACGGTTGCCAAATCATCCGTTTCCTGTCTTGGACTATTCCCTCGGATTACACACAGCTCTCCCCCGACTGGAAATTCGACATTTGGTCTATTCTGGCCCACTGGTGAAATGTAGCCACTCGGACTGTAAGCATTCCCAACATCATTCTCAGGCTCCACAGACTCTGGTTTGACAACCTCTTTCCTGTTCTCGATGGTCACCACCACTGGCTTGGGTTGGGTTATAGAGACGTCCATCATGCACAAATCGGTGCAATCAGGGAGGAAAACTTTCGGTTTAGGCAAGTAGGAGGGTGCGATATAGATACTAGGATCGTAGGGTGCGACCCCAGTGTAGATGAAGTTGATTCTTTTGGGTGGTGGAACTTGGTTATGTGTGGGGAGAGGATTTGTAGTAACATTGGGTTTCTCAGGGGGTAGAATCACCCCATTATCAATGAGATCTTGAATCTCATGACGTAAACGAAAGCATAGGTCGGTGTCGTGACCGTGCTGCTGGTGGAACGCACAATACTTGGCTGGATTGTGGGTGGCGGGTAGTCTTTCAGGTAAGGGCCGCGGCTCTAGGGGCTTCAGATGCCCTTTTCTGATCAAAACCCCCAAAGCTTTGGACAGGGGCATATAAAGTGGAGCGAAGGTTCTGGTGTTTCTGGGAGGGTATTTGGTTGTTTGTGAGTTGCTTCCGGACGCACCGGAGAATGGTGTTGCTGCCGTATTTCTTGGGGAAGGGTTAGTGGTGACCATACTCACTTCGGAGGTCCTAGCAGTCGTAGCGCCGCTCGGGCCTGCATTAGTATTACGATTGAAATTTCTGCGGGGTTGCTCCCGGTCATTATCAATCCACCCTTGTCTTAGGGCATCCTCGATCTGTACCCCCATTTCATGCAGATCAGCAAAGGTAGGGAAGGGGACTACGATCATCTTTTGCATTAGCTTCGGCTGGAGATTGCGCACAATCATCCGAATCTGGTCTTTGTCCGTGGGTCTTAAGGTCATCATCGAAGCCTTAGCCCGCCATCTAGTTACAAATTCTGAGAAACTCTCCTTGGATTCTTTCCTCGTTGTCTCGAGATCCCGGGTCGTGATCTCGATTTGTGTGTTATACGAGTACTGCAGGATGAAGGCCTCGGCCATCTCGTCCCAATTTCTCTTGACGTCATCCTCTAACTTGGCATACCATGCGGCCGCCACACCCGACAAGGTCCGGCCGAATAAAGATAGCTTCTGCAATCTAGTGAGGCCCATTGGCCTTAGGACGTCTGAGAATAGTCGCAGGCGTACCATGGGATCCTCAGATCCGTCAAAACGAACAATTTGTGGCATCTTAAACCGATCTACCAGCGTCACAGCTGTGTCGATGTATCCGTCTCCAATGTCGGGAATGGACTTCGTACCTTGAGATTTCTTGAATAGCTTTTCAAGCTTGTGCATTTTTAACGTCATGGGGTCTACCTCGGACTCAAAGGGAGAATCCGACAGATTGATGGGGGTGGGTGCCTTGGATTGTTGAGGTGGAATTGGGAGGGGAGCTGGCCCTGTTGGGATGTCTGTATCCTCTTGGACGTTCCGGGCGATTGGTGTCTCTTCGGGTATTGGAACCCTTAATGAAGGAGGGATTTGCTGCGAAGGTGATGCCCCAGTTTGCTGTTGCAATCTCCCAATTAAATCCGCTTGCTCACTCATGACTGTAGCTTGTTGTCTGGCGAATTCTTCCTGTCGGACAGCATCTTGCTGCATCATTTTCATGCTTTCTTGAAGTT
This sequence comes from Camellia sinensis, assembly GCF_055761805.1. Taxonomy (NCBI): domain Eukaryota; kingdom Viridiplantae; phylum Streptophyta; class Magnoliopsida; order Ericales; family Theaceae; genus Camellia; species Camellia sinensis. Next base: position 213,789,518 of record NC_138961.1, on the reverse strand, counting down.
GGCGCACCATCTCCTCTAAGCTAGCCATACTATTCTGCTCTGGTTGAGTTACTGGTATGCGTTCCCTCTCTGTGGGTGAAACAGGATCCTGATCCCTACTGTACACAGGTGGGGTAGATGAAGCCCTCTGTACTGACTGTTGGACCGATGTCCTCTGCCTAGTTGCCTTCCGTTTAGTAACCGGTGGTAGAGAATGGTACACCGTTTGTCCTTCTATCAGATCCTCAGATCGATGGAGCCGACGACCTCTGATCCAGAGTGCTTGGGGAATGTCTACTGGGTTGGACGCAATGATGCTAAACTACCCTAGCAAAAAGATAAATAAAGCAACAAATAAACCAACAACCGGACAGCACAACAGTATAAAATAAACATATAATACACAGTTGGATATTCAATACAAAGCCGGTGAGCCGAACACACTGTTCCTCGATATTGATCACTGTTTCCCCAAAAACAAGCTCTGTTCCCAACACCAAACCCTGATACCCGCAGATAACTGATTCTCTTAAAACTGATACTGATGCCCTCAGGCCTGATGCCCAGACTTGCAAACTGGTATGTACATTTCCCTGTAGAAATACATTCTAAAAGCACATAGCAAGTAAAGAGAGCCAAAACACCCTTATATTGGGGTAGGGTTTCCCTGCCCTATTTTGTCAGGAGCTAGGGTTTCACTACGCACGCAGCGGTTTCAAACAACTTAGCATCGGGTAAGCAACCTGTCCTAGTTTGGGATGGTCACTATGGATTCCGAATATGCACTAGGTCGAATGGTCAAAAAGGGTGCCCCGGTAAACCGGGGTTTGTGTTCCCATGCTGTCAGAGCCCATAGCCGGTCAGCCTTATGGACATGTCTTGACAAGACAACCCTCCGGCAAACCGTTCAGGAATGGCAGATGGCAAACACTGTGTTCCTAGGCGCACCAATGCACATGCAATGCAAAGAAACACATAAATGAAATCAAAACAGGATATCACGAGTTTGAGTCAAGCTCTCTAAAACTCCCCAGCAGAGTCGCCAGAAACTGTAGACGTCCCCGAACGCCCCCGGAGGATGAGTCCCGTTCTGTTCATTTGGGGTTACTACAGTTCAGACTCGACTTGTGTCACGGTTTTTTATCTAAACCAAAGAGTCCAAATCTGGCAAATCGTTTTGAGAAACAGATTTTTGAAAAAGTAGTGCCAAACATGGACTGCTTTGCCAGATACAGAGTCGCCACCTAAATATTTTTTAAATGGGGAAATTTAGGAAACCCTGACTCGGTGCCGAAGGCCACATGTCCGTCATCACCGAAGTTGTCTCGGCTCGGGAGCTTGGGTACGATCGGGGAAGGTCAGCTATGAGCACCCCCTTTCGCCCGGTCCGAAGACCGGCCTCTACTAACCGTGATATCCGGTTTTGAAAACGTTATATGTTCTTATACCAATTATTAGTCTAGAATTACTATGTTATGCGCGCAGCAAACAAGTATAGACCAAATCGCCCAAATTGGAAATAAAACATTTTATGTTCTTTTGAAAATGGTTTGCTACTCGCAAGTAGGCTAAAATGCAAATTTTTCCACCCTCAAGTGGGCTTTTGGAAAAGATGGTTTTGCCGCTATCTAGTGGGCTTAAAATTCACAGTTTTAACGCATTATCCCAATTTAAGCAATTTGACCTCCACCCACAGGCATTCAAGCAGTTTATCTCATGTAAGCACTTAGCCGCATGGTAAGCATACTATTATGGCAACACTCACATGCATGCTGGATGCTAAAGCAAAAATACTTACATTGTACTCCGTGCCAAAATAGTAAACTAGTTAGCAAACATGCATGTCCTAGTTCATGTTAAAAGTGGTTAATGCATCACATGCAAAATGCGATCTAGGCAGGCTCGGCTAGCCCTAAACATGGTATGTGAAAATGTAAATTATCACATATTCGGTTTAGAATTTGAAATACAAATGCGATTAGCATGATGTACTGAGCCTAATGTATGCAATACAAATGCATGGATGCACGCATGCATAGCATAAGGTATGCTAATTTCAAAAAATGCCCTAATCTACCATCATAAGCGGGTAAATAAAAGGGAAGAAAGAAATGGGGATTGGAAGACATACACACCACCCACACACACTTATTACAGATTTGCCCTCACTCGGAGGGCCCAAATAAATATTACAGTCCCAAAATAATAAACAAATAAAATTATTACAAAATTTCCGATTTAATTTAAAAGAAAAGATGGCAAAGGAAAGAAGAGGGTAGCCGCAGCCTCTGCCTCGGGGTGCGCGAATGATGCATGCTCGAATCCGTCTCGCCCGGAAAACCCATACTGTACTCCTGCCGCCTCTGTTTGTACTGCCTTGTCTTTCTGAAAATTGCCAAAGTACTGGAGCATGTTCCTTGCATCCTGCAGAGCACCACCGGCCGGACAGAATTCCTACCGGCACTTCACAATTCCCATCGGCATTTGTTGGATTCCTCGGCACTCCAGATATTGCCGGTCGGCACTAAATTCTGCCGGTCGGCAGAAACTTCCTGCAGATGACAATTTGACAGCAAACAGAGAACAGACAGTGCATGGCATGGGGTTCTCAGGTACATGTGGGCATGGTTGTGCTTCTTATCATGTTTTGAACTCAAAGAAGTGCGACCCTCGATCTTTGAGCCATCAATGGAGCATGATGACCCAAGGGATGAAATTTGCCACTCAATGTAAGGATGCATGCAACAAGCAAAATGAGATCCGAAGCCTTATCATGTCGAAGTCAAAGGCCCCGGTGACCGAGAATCAAGGTACATTACATCACTTAGAGCATGAATGTCCCTTGACCCTCATATTTGGCTTGACACCCCAAGCCAAATGATGCAATGCATGTTATGCTCACAAGACTTAAAATACAACATGATGCTAATTATGCAAGATATGCCAAATATCATGCAACAAAACATGACAAGTATGTAATGTTAACATGCAAGATATAATTGAGATACAAACATGAACCAATTTGCCATAAAGTTAGCATGGAATAGCACATTAATGGGACAATCATGCAATCAACATGAGATAAGCATGCAAAGGGGCCTTAAAGTGATAAAGGTGCGGACCTTTATTCACCTCAAAACAGCACCAAGAGTGCTCAAAATGTTGGACAAACAACTCATGCCAACATGCAAGCTAATAGACCCGAGGCTAAGGCGCCAAAAGGGCCATTTTAATTCCAACAACAAGACCAAGCTATGGCATGATTAAGAGAAGTAAGGACAGATTTTTTTTATGCAAAATGGGACCCCAAAACCTCCTAGTATGGCAGCTAAAGATGACTCCCAAAAGGCATATGCACTAAGGCTCATTCCTAAGCATAAGAGGGTACACCCTCAAGGCATAAAAGAGGCCATGCATGCACACATACAAACATGATCCTTGGGCTAAAATGTGATCCTAGATGATGTCAAATCATTAGGATAATCACAACCATGCATGCTAGAGGTCAACATGCTCAAAGCTTTCAAGGCCATAATACAAAGCAACCCTAACAAACATGTCAAGCATGACCAAATGGATAACCAACAGATTTTAAGCATGGAAAAACAACACTAAAAGCTTCATGGAACTAAGCCAACACACACAAGAATCATGGCCTAATCATGAGATGCGCTTTTAAGCAAAATGGAGCAATACAAAGCAAGTATTACAAGCATACAAGGAGGCACAAATCCGACCAAAAACAGAGGTTACATATGATCTAAAACACTTAAAAAACCTCTGAAATGAGGCCAAGAATCATCAAGCACACATGCTACCCTTTTGAGCCCAAAAAGCAAGGAAACAAAACCATGAAGGGAGAGGGGTGTCCCTCCCCTATGCAAGACTTCAAACCAACTTTTTTGACACTAAAAATACACTGATTTTCAAGGATCAAAGGACCAAAACACTGAAGTGAACAAAACCTTATCAAAGAGGCACCAAAATGGACCAAACAAGGCCTAGAAGGGTGAGTTTGCACTCAAACCATAAAATGACCTTAATGAAAGTGCTAGAGCAGGAAAATACAAGCCCTTTTTATGTTATACACAAGGGCTAAAACAGAAAGTAAGATAGGTAAAAAACTATTGCAAGTTTGGGGAATATAAATCAAGATGCTCACCCTTGAAGAACCTTTGAAGAACAAATGGCCTAGCCTCCTTCTTTTGATCAAAACCAGTCCAAAAACTCAAGAAACAACCTCCCAAGTCCCTCAATCTCGGATTAAGGTGTGATGGTGTGTGTAATGGTGCAAAAGTAAGGTAAAAACCACCTTTTGAGCTAAGAAACACACACAAAGGAGGAGAGAGAGGGAGGTATAGAGATAATATGTATCTATATCTCCAAGGTCTGGTTTTTGGTTGCAAGAGTCTAACCTAGATCAAAGAGGAAGGCCCTCCTCTTATAAGGCTCCCTCTTGCAAAGCTTATACAACAAGCTTGCTTAGAGGGACATCCCTCCATAAGAGTTGGTGCCAGCTATCACAGCTGGCACAAAATATCTCCATAAAGTGGATAAACAGTGGTCGGCTGCCCAAAAATGCCATTTCGGCAAAAAACAGTGCCGACCGGCAACAACCTATGCCGACCGGCAATAAAATGTGCCGACCGGCAAACAAAAGTGCCGACAGCAGCAAAAGACCAGCCGGTGGCCTCTAGCCATTGCCGGTGGGGTGTGGGGATGTCTCACAAGACATTCCCTGCCCTTCCAAGGCAAAACACAAGTGTTCGGTGCAAGACCAGACACTAAACGGTCAAGTTCGGAGATCCTGAGGCAGGGCGCGCGAGCCGAGGCTTCCGGGAACTCCAAACGAACACAAACATGGATGATCACCGAGTGTTCAAACGGTGACGTCCACATCTTGAGGACAGTAAAAAATGGGGTGTCTACACCGACCATCAACTAGTGACTATGCTTTCCAGCTCTAGGAAGCGAGTCGATGATGTTATGGTCGTCGTCCAAGGAAAGTGGGAATTCGGCGAAGGCGAGGATCGCCTTGATTGTATTCCTAGACGGAGGGGCAAACCAGGTGGTCGAGTATCTTCTTTTATTTATTTACTTGTTATATTTATAAAACTTTATTTTCGAGACCTCATGATTTTACTTTTTGCAGGAAACGATTTGAAGAAAGTCTTGATCTCAACCGACGACGACGTCCTTTTGGAAATCAAGACTGCGCTCAAGTATTTTGGCCAACCGAGTCTTCAGAAGTAGGGGAGGGCGACCCACGTTCTGCTTCGCTACGAGCCGACTTATACGACCTTTTCGGCGACGGAAAACATCCAAATTTCAAAGGGTGAGGAGTCTCTTATCGCCCTTATCTTGACTGATTTTAGAAATTTGAGGCAAGTCAATTGCGAGGGATCATATTCGAAGCGACCGAAAGTAGCTGTGGCTGCCGAGTCAGACTAATCCGAAACTGAGGTTGACGAGGCTTTGAAGTTAGCATTTGAAGAAGCCGGCCACAATTCGGCTGATCCTCGGTCCCTTTCAGGTCGGGAGGACCGTCCGCTTGACGATATTTTTCACGGTCTAGAGGACCTTCCCGGCGCGTTCCCAGAAGATATGGCTGGGTTGAGCCTCACTAAACTTGCCAAGAAGGCAAACGCGGAAAGGATGGTCGCGCGGCGAAGGACGGAGGAGATTCGGGCTGCCGAATCTCAGTCTCAGACCTCCTTGCCTGTTATTGAGGGGACGTCAAAGAACGGAAGTACCGAGGCAGATCTTTTTGTGCAAGCAAGTGTGGAAACTAAGCAAAGGGTAGAGAAACACCCTGCCGATGTCAAGGCCGGCTCAGAAGAACGTGCCAACAAACGACCTCATTTAGAGGAGTCGGATGTGATCGTACCTTTTGTTATCCAGCCCAAGATAAAGAATATGCCGATCTCCTCTGATGCTTCGGTGATCAAAGATCCAGCGGTTGCACTCAGCTTGGCGACGTCCGTTTCACTGCTTGCTAACAAGGCGGCTTTTTGGGCAGAGCTGGATCTGGTTGCAATTGGGTTGGCCGTGCAATTGGTTCTTTTGGTATATATCTGCACTTTGTCTTTTCTCTTTACGCAAATATTATTTTCTTCTTATCTTCCTGTTTTGCAGGCCGTCGGAAAAATAGCCGACATGGGTCGTCGCTATCACAATGTCATCGAGCTAATTGGTCGTTTACAAGCGGAGGTTGAGGGCCACAGGAGTAGAGCACAGATGGAGGGCGCCCGTGCTGAGGCCGAGATGGAGAGAACCTGCAATGCTGAAGAATTGAGATCAGTAGCCGAGAAAATGGCGGATGCGAGCGACGACGCGCTTAAATTGTCCTAGGAGGCGATCTCTAAATTGGAGGCTGGGTTGGAAGAGATGAAGGCGGCGAAGGAAACGGCCGACCTGAAGGCGTCCAGCGCATTCGATGCTGGGAAAAAATCTTCTTTTGATGACTATGTAGACGACGTCCCCAAATTTGAGAATCGGGGATTTAAACACGGCTGGCTCAAAGCCCTTGCTACTGTTGATGTGACATTGGCTACGCCAATTCCATATGAGCAAGTGGATGTTGAGCCACTGGAGTCCGACTCCGAGGACTAATTTGAGCGGCTCTTGTTCTTTGTTTTAGGATTTGCATGTAATTTTCAGCTTTTTACAGCTTTTTGTCTAGTAATTTTCATATGTAAAGTGGTTACAATTTGTGCCCAATTTACTTATTGAAAATTCATTTTGTACTTTGTTGTTACTAATAAACGGAATTGTTTGGTTGATGTTTTGAATAAAACGTTTTGTATACTTGCCGACTAGATGATAGGCCGTTTAGATAGTTAGGCCATTTAAAAAGCCAAAAATCAATACATGAAGTGGCTATGGCACACTTTAATCGGCATGGGGCCAAGATGCTCGGCCGGTTAGATTAATAAATCTACCCTTGCCCCAGCCAGTGCATGGATATCAAGGCATTCGCCCATAATCATCATTTAGATAATTAGGCCGTTTAAAAAGCCAAAAATCAGTACATGAAGTGGCTGTGGCACAATTTAATCGGCATGGGGCCAAGATGCTCGGCCGGTTAGATTAATAAATCCGCCATTGCCCCAGCCAGTGCATGGACTTCAAGGCATTCGCCCATAATCGCCGTTTAGATAATTAGGCCGTTTAAAAAGCCAAAAATCAGTACATGAAGTGGCTGTGGCACACTTTAATCTGCATGGGGCCAAGATGCTCGGCCGGTTAGATTAATAAATCTGCCCTTGCCCCAGCCAGTGCATGGACTTCAAGGCATTCGCCCATAATTGCCGTTTAGATAATTAGGTCGTTTAAAAAGCCAAAAATTAGTACATGAAGTGGCTATGGCACACTTTAAACGGCACGGGGCCAAGATGCTCGGCTGGTTAGATTAATAAATCTGTCATTACCCCAGCCAGTGCATGGACTTCAAGGCATTCGCCCATAATCGCCGTTTAGATAATTAGGCCGTTTAAAAAGTCAAAAATCAGTACATGATGTGGCTGTGTCACGCTTTAATCAGCATTGGGCGAGGGCGTTTGGAGACTGCCAAAAGCGTTAATGAAATTTCCTCGGGGTCACTGTATGCCTACGAATAAATGGGGTGAACTCGCGCCAATGGGTCCACTTATTCTTAATCAGACTCGATTTGAACTAGCTTGGGGTGAGGGCGAATGTCAAACAGACTGTTCTTTAACAGCAGAGGAGAGGGACGAACGCTAGCTGAGCTAGATACTGCGATGAATCGTAGCGGCGAACCTGCACGTGTGGGAGGAAGGGCATCCAAGGAAAGTGAAAAACGTCAACCTTCAAGCCGTCGAAGCAAATCACCCCGAAGAGAGAAGCATCAACGGGGAAGCTCCCCGTGACCACAACTAAGGAATGAGTCGGACGCGACGCCACGACCATTGAGTTTTGTGGTGTTCGTGGGGAATATACCGATGACTGAGGAAGATTCCATCGTCAATGATCCGGTTGTAGCGGTCGAGTTCGCCCGACAGATCTTTCCACTAGAAGTCCAACAATCGATGGTTGGACGACGCGATTTCGAAGTGTTTCGAGAAGGAATTCATAGGGCGGTGAAGGGGCTGTACACCACCTACGAAGTCGGCATGCGTCTGCGCGCCGCGCGGTGGGAGATGAAGAAAATGGACGAACGGGTCTGCAGTTCGGAGGCTCGTGCGGAGAAGGCAAAGGGTGAGCTTAGGGAGCTTAGAAAGGTTAAAGTCGCCGATCCGCGTGCGGCGAGTCAATCTAACTCGATTGTGGACGAGAGGGTGACCCAACGGCTATTTAGTCATTCCATCGCCGACCAAGATACAGCAGGCATGTTTGCCGTAGCAAATGCGAGGGCCAAGGGTTACGAGGAGGGTTTCCATGCTGGCCGAAAAGTTGGGGTTGACAAAACGAAAGAGACACTTGCCGAGGAGGTCTGCCGATGCGAGAATCGCGGCTTTAAGCATGGTTGGCTTGCGGAGGCTCTCCGAGCGAAGGGTGTCGATTTCAACTTATGTGACATGGATCATCGTGATCGTTTGCCCTTTTCCGCCTTTGAAGTTGAAAAGAGCAATGATGAGGGAGATGCCAAATAAAAATATTTGTTATAAATGTTAAAACGTGGATCGCGTCTAAGAGTATGTAATTATTGGTTGGTCGAATAAAACAACATTTTATTTTCAATGTTTGGTTATAAGTTTTGTTCAGCACACACATGCTTTCATGCGTTTTTTATATAAATGTTTAAATAAACATATTCCAGACGATTGAATGGACATTGTTCGGCTTGATTTAATTGACATCATTGTGTTATCAGCCGATGGGGCTCCGAATTCAGAGACTTGAATTGGCCAATCGTGATATCCACGAAGAGCGCTCCGAATCTGAAGGCTTTATTGGCCAATCGTGATATCCACGAAGGGGCGCGCCGAATCCGAAGGCTTTATCGGCCCAAAGACGTCATTCGCCAATGGGGCTCCAAATCCGGAGACTTGAATTGGCTAATCGTGATATCCACGAAGGGCGCTCTGAATCCAGAGGCTTTATCGGCCAATCGTGATATCCACAAAGGGCGCTCCGAATCCGGAGACTTGAATAGACCAATCGTGATATCCATGAAGGGTGCTCCGAATCCGGAGACTTGAATTGGCCAATCATGATATCCACGAAGGGCGCTCCGAATCCGGAGGCTTTATCGGCCCAAAGACGTCATTCACCGATGGGGCTTCGAATCTAGAGACTTTATTTGGCCAATCGTGATATCCACGAAGGGCGCTCCGAATCTGAAGGCTTTATCGTCCCAAAGACGTCATTCGCCGATGGGGCTTCGAATCCGGAGTTTGGCCAATCGTGATATCCACAAAGGGCGCTCCGAATCCGGAGGCTTTATCGACCAATCGTGATATCCACGAAGGGCGCTCTGAATCCGGAGACTTTATCTGCACATCTTTGAACTAGATTCTGTAGTAGGTGAATGAGAATCTTTGTATTATAGAAAAAGAGATGTACATAGTGAACAGTTCGGAACAAGCATCATGTCCCACAAGTCGGGTTAATGATAAAATTTGCGTAAATGCGTGGAATTCCAGGGCCGCAGCAGACTCCTTCCTGACATGTCTTTGAGCTGATATGCCCCTACTCCGGCGATTGAATCAATCTGGTAGGGGTCATCCCAGTTAGGACCCAATTTTCCATCGGCCAGTTTCCTGTCAGCTAGAAACACCTTCATCAGGACCAATTCTCCTGGTGAGTAGCGGCGTAGCTGAACCCATTGATTATACGACTTCGCCAGCTGCTGCTGGTACTGTTCCATGGATGCAAGGGCTCGATCTCTTCGTTCTTCGATTAGAATCAAATTCAAAGCCAACATATGTCGTTTCGGCCCGTATCAAAAACTTGCGACTTGAGTGTCGGGTGGCCGATCTCCAGGGGTAAGATTGCCTGGGTTCCAAAGCATAGGGCAAACAGCATTTCTCCAATCGATCTTCTCGGTGAAGTTTGATGAGCCCACAGTACACTCGGCAATTCTTCGACCCATTTTCCTTTGGCTTTTTCCAGCCTCTTCTTGATGCCGTCCAAGATGCATTTATTAGAGGCTTCGGCCTGGCCATTGCTTTGGGGGTAAGCCGACGTAGAAAAGTAAGGCCGTATACCATATTTGCTGCACAGCTCTCGGTATACGCCACAATCAAACTGGGTGCCGTTGTCTGAGATAAGAGCTCTGGGAATGCCGAATCGTGTTATGATGTTCCTCCACACAAAGCGCTTAACGTCAGCATCTCGAATGTGTGGTAATGCCTCCGCTTCGACCCATTTTGTGAAGTAATATGTTGCGACGATCATGTATCGCTTGTTCCCTGGGGCCCTCAGCAATGGTCCTACGATGTCAAGCCCCCATTGGGCGAACGACCAAGGATTGGTGATAGAGTTTAACTCTTCAGCAGGCAGATGGTTTAACGGGAAGAATTTCTGGCATTGTTCACACTTTTTCGCATAACACTCGGCATCCGCTCTCACTGTCGGCCAATAATAACCCTGCGTTATAGCTCGATGGGCCAAAGAGCGTACGCCAGAATGGGCTCCACAACTACCTTCGTGTATCTCCGTCAGAAGCTCTTCGACTTTGTCCGGGTGCACACATTCCAAATATGGGCCGGAGAGTGACTTTTTATAAAGCCTTCCTTGCGGATCCAGGTAGTATCGCATGGCTTTGTTTCGCAGCTTGTGTGCTTTTTTTTTTGTCCTCTGGGAGTTGTTCAGAAGATAGGAATGCAACAATGGAATCCATCCAACTTGGTACAGATTCGACATCGTTGATTTGGACTTCCTCCAGAGGGCCAATGCTTGGCTCTGGGATGAATCCTACTTCGATGGTCCGTTTAACTTCTGAGTTGATTGCGGAGGCTAGGCAAGCCAAGGTATCGGCATGGGTGTTCTGATCATGTGTTATCTGGTTCAAGTCATGATGGTCAAATTTTGCCAACAGGGAATTGGTCGTTTTCATGTAGACCGCCATACGGTCGTTTCTTGCCGCGTATTCCCCCTTTAGCTGATTGATCACCAGTTTTGAGTCGCAAAATACAAGCAGACGACGAGCACCCAGAATATGCGTATTCCGCAAACAGGCTAAAAGGGCTTCATATTCAGCTTCGTTATTTGATGCTTCGAAGCCGAGCTTGATGGCCTGCTCAATTATTGCGCCGTCGGGGGTTATGATTACAACTCCAGCTCCACTACCCCATTGATTGGACGATCCATCACAATACAACTGCCAGATGTCCCCAACATAAATCCTCCAGTTCGGCTTTGGTCGAATTTCATCTGACATCGAGTTGGTGACATCAGACTTGAAGTCGGCAAGGCCCCCAGTGAATTTGGCGACGAAGTCGGCAAGCACCTGTCCCTTGATTGAGGTTCTGGGTAGAAATTGAATATCGTACTGGCCAAGTTCCAGAGCCCACTTTGAAACACGTCCAGATGCTTCCGCACTACGTAGTACTGATCGAAGGGGATAATCTGTTAGCACCCCAATGCTATGCCCCTGGAAGTAATGCATGAGCTTCCTTGCCACCATAACTAGGGCTAGAATGAGCTTTTCCAGTGGAAGGTAGCGTGTTTCGGCGTCAACCATTGCCTTGCTCACATAATATACTAGCCGCGTCTCCCCCAGCTCTTCCTTTATCAATACGGCGCTGACGGCTCTATCAGAAATTGCCAGGTACAAAATGAGCGGGTCCCTAGCAGAGGGTGTTATCAGGAATGGTACTGAGCGGAGGTAGGTCTTCAGGCCGTTGAAAGCGGCTTCGCACTCGGCAGACCATTCAAAGGCCTTACCCTGCCGTAGTGTGTGAAAGAATTGTCGGCAGCGATCTGTGGACCGGCTTATAAACCTGTTGAGTGTGGCAGCCATCCCCATCAACTTTTGGACCTCCTTTACTGAACGAGGGGAGCTAAGCTCTAGGATTGCTGTGATTTGCCTTGGGTTGGCTTCAATTCCTCTGTGGTTGACAATGTAGCCCAAAAATTTGCCAGAGCTGATACCAAACGCACATTTGGAAGCGTTCAACTTCATTCCATATTTGCGTAGGATGGCGAATGTCTCTTCCAGATCGGCTATATGATTCTGCTCTTCTTTGGATTTAACTACCATATCGTCAATGTATACTTCCATAGTTTTGTCGAGTTTCTCCTTGAACATGGTGGTAACCAGTCTCTGGTAGATTGCCCCCGCATTCTTCAACCCAAAAGGCATTACCTTATAGCAATAGGTTCCTCTTGGGGTGAGGAATGCAGTTTTCTCTTGGTCCTCCGGGTGCATAGCGATTTGATGATAACCTCTATAGGCATCAAGGAAGCTCATGCGCTGATGGCGCGTCGTAGCATCTACAAGCTGGTCTATCTTGGGAAGAGGAAAACAATCCTTTGGGCAGGCTTTGTTTAGGTCCGTGAAGTCGACGCACACTCGCCAAGTCCCATTTTTCTTCTTCACCAGCACCATATTAGAGAGCCTTGTAGGGTAGGTCACTTCCCTAATTGCTCCGGTATCAAGCAGCCTGTCAACCTCCTCAACAACGGCGGCAGTGTGCTCTGCGGCTGACCGCCGGCTTTTCTGAATGATCAGCTTGCACTTAGGACCGACATTCAAATGGTGCTGTGAAACTGACAGATCTATACCCGGCATCTCGTACGGAGTCCATGCAAAGATATCGAGGTTGCTGAGCAGGAAAGATATTAGCGGCCGTTTGTCGGCCTGATGCAAGGAGGCGCCAACCATGAAGAACTTGTCGGGGCTTCTTTCGATTTGAACTCGTTCTAAATCTTCCGTTGCCTTTTCATTTGGAAGCCACCCAACATCGTCGAGGCTTTCTCGATCCGACAACTCAATGGAATTCACCTGTAGTTCCTTTGGTGTTTTCTCAGCAAGGAGATAACATGCTTGTGCCGATTTTTGGGAGCCACGAATTTTCTCAATACCGCGTTCTATCGGGAAGCGGAGCAGCTGATGATAGGTGCTCGGGACGGCTCACATAGTATGCAACCAGGATCGCCCCATGATGAGATTATACGGCGATGGCAGCTTGACGACCAAGAATCCCACATCCACTGTTCGGGTACCTGCTCGTACGGGAAGTCCGATTTTCCTCAAGGGGTACTCTGGATTGGCATTGAAGCCGAATAGAGGGTAAGGGGCCGGAGAGAGATCGGATTCAGAGAAGCCAAGTTTGATGAATGTCTTGTAGTACATAATCTCCGATGTGCTCCCCGGATCAATAAGTACACACTCAACGGTGAATCGGTTCACGCACAACTTAATTACCAAGGGACCAATGTGGGGCAATGTTACTCCGGCCAAATCTGAATCATCAAAAGTGATAACCTCGGCATCATGGGGCCGTTTAGCCGGAGTGAGTTGCTCTTGAGGGTTAGACTTTGACTGAATTGTGTGCACCGCCGATGACATTGGCAGGCTGTATATCATGTAGATCGCGCGGAGCGAATGTGAATCATGTGCCAAGGCTATTGCTTGGGTTAGGTTGCATTTTCGGACGTACTGTTGTAACCGGCCGTCTTGTACCAATTTATCGTCATACAAGGTGAATGACGGTGCTTTGAATTTCTTTGGTAGCACTGCCTTTGCGATCTATTGCGGAAAAGGATCGTCTTGATCGTTATCCGAGCTGTTTCTTCTTTGCTTATGCCTTGTACAGGGACTCTCTTCAGAAGAACTAGTAATTTCAGATCGTCCCTTCTTCTTGAGCTCCGACGATAATGAGTCAGAGTTGCTATCAGTATTTTGTTGTTAGGCTCGAGATCGTCGACCATCTGTCCTCACGGGTCGTTCTGGGCCTTGATATGCAGCTTGTTTGGACTTCGCCACCTCCAAGGCCAAATCCTGACGGAGATGTTCGTTCTCTGCAATCATACTCTCCAATCTTTGTTCGTTTTGCTGTGCTTGTTCCAGGATCACTTGCATTGCGTCGTGCTCTGAAGTCGAGGGTGAGGTGAAATTCAAGGCACGTCTTGCGGCGAAAGTCTCTGTTCCAAGCATGATTGTTAAAGTGGTTGCATCTTGCGGTATAGGGTCGACAGTGACTGTTGGAGGATCTTCCGTCACGCTCACCATGGATGTGCTTGAGTATTCCCATAGACGGCGCCAATTGTGGAGAAGTGGTTTAGAAATACTTTTCTGATCCTGGGGAACGCTCGTGATCCTCTTCCGGTCACCTAAAAAAGAATAAAACACTCCAGCGGGGGTGCCGAAATTAACACTCTGACGGACAAGTCAGTAACCACACTCAGGAACACTTATATTCTAAGTTAAGCACTACAATTCTCACATACCTCTTTCTGGCTGATGTTCTTCTATTTATATCTTTTCTTCCGTGGGCCTCGGGATTAGGTCTATTTCCAACTTATATTTGGCACATCTTATAATAGACCGACCCTCACTCGGCCCCTTGCTTAATTGACTGTTTGGCCAAATAGGGCTGGATTTGAACATGCGAGCCAATTACCGAGTGCTTCGAATCACGACTCTCTGAGATTCGACTATCCGAAATCTCTACGACTCCCTCTTCTCGGCCCGCACAGGCGGTAATGTTTTTGTTGAACTAAGCAATAATTTATTTTAGTTTCTTCTAAATACTAGTAAAAAAAAAGAGAGTTTATTGTAGATATACATGCTGAGACTATTATAACATCTATGACATATCATCTGCTCTCATGCTCTTTGTTTGTCTGGTTCCTTCGAGGGATAGTTCTATAACTGGTTAACATCTCCTTGTATAATAATAAGCCTACACCAATTAGTTAGGACGAGCATTCGTTGGGTTGGTCGAACTTACTCATTGCACAAAATGTTTTAGTTGTTAATTTTAACAATGGCAATGTGATAATGTGTAGAACACTAGAAGGTATGGAATTTTGTAAGACAAATATAGTCTCAGAAGCACTAACAATGTACTGATTTTATTATATACAATATCTATGTCTCAAGTACATTTGAGATATACAGCATTTTTCATCCTTTTCTTCTTCCTTTTTTTTATTATTTTTTTAATTATCTTAATAAGGGCATGACCAATGATTGGTGTGAAAGTCAATATTTTACGGTGTTGGTTACTCAAAGCCATTAAATTCTAGCAATGTGAATGAAGGTGTGATTTAGATTTCAATGTTAGTAATCAGCGGTGCATATGTACATCATTCTGATTACATTGCAATGTCGGTAATCAGGGCCAAGGTGTTCTATTTATTAGCAAACTATGGTAGTCCCTGGTTAATAGAAATATAAGTTGACATAGGCTTCTTAAAAATTGATTTGGCACCTATGTAAATTAATTAATATGCATAATTGTCACAGGCCTGACTAGGTAACTTCTCCAGGGCACTCTCACTGCAGTCAGAGACTGGTTCAGAGACTACAAGATCCCTGATGGAAAACCTGCAAAAAAATTTGGTCTTGGCAACAAGGCAGCAAACAAGGTATTATGATTTCTATGCTTCAATCAATCTACATTGTTTAGATGCAGTTCTAACCATCTTGAAGGGTGTTTGATTAGGAGATTGTATGTCATGCAGCATAAGTACATAACGCATAGAAATTTATGTGCATTGAACATATTCATTTTTCTCATGAATTTGAAGTACTTGTCAAACCACTGGAAAGGACTGAATCCAAGAACAAGAGTTGATTATGTCGTTCTTTAAGAATGGAATTTCCATATTGTTGTTATTTTATTGTCCTTAAAGAAAATTTAATTTATTTATAGATTATGTTTTGAATTCTATTATATGATATTGTTTTGTTGTTTAATTAGTGAAATTAATTGTTTTGGAATAAAAAGAATTATGCTCTTAAGGTAATCACCGAGACCAATGAATCTTGGGCTAAACTTGTGAAGAGATCTATTCCTCCTGGAGAGCTTTCGCTCGTGTAAATATGAACACTGTAAAGTTTGAGGTGTTGGTGCTTCTGCTTGTAACTTTATTCACAAACCATATATCTTCTCTGTTGCAAAGTGGGCAATATTATTTTTAGATGTCAAAATCAATAGTGATTTTTTTCCCTTTACCACGATCCGTGCATTTTTGCGCTTTAGTTCTATATCCATAGGAGAAGAATATACAGAGCATTCACATGTAACATGGGTGCAGACCTCACACATACATAAAAGTGTTATGTTTATTTCCGATGTACAAAAAAAATAAACATGTAACTGATATGTGAGACTTACACCAATGTGAATGTTCTATATAGTTTTCTCCAGTAAAGTTTTCTTTCCCAAGTTTATATGACTAGAACTTTTAACATTGATATGCTAGGTTTTTATGTGACTTTTTTGTCAGTTTTTTTCTTCTTTAGTAAAAAAATTTTTTCCACCCCTTTAAATTCTACTCGACTAGACAAACTTGAAAGGTTTTTAAAAATTAGACAAAAATCTACTAATGACAATAAATTCAATTTTGTTGTTGTTGTTGCTGCTGCTATTGTCGGTCTTTAGTGAAATTTTTTTTTTTTTAAATTTACTTGCATCCTTCTACAAAGGATTGGAAAAATAAAAAAAATTGACACAAATTAACAAATATCCTAGTTTGGTGTGCAATTGTGCAATTGTTTCTTCATCCTTCTCACATTATATATAGACACGTTAAAACACAAGCTCGTAATGTGTAATATCATATTTTGTTATGTAATGCAGAAAGTGAGGACATTTCAAGACCCTTCGAGACATGACCCCATAGGAGCGTGCTAAATTGCTGACTTAAGTTGCTAGTTTCTTAAGAAACAAGGTTTCAACAGACAATTTAGGGGAGGGGCATCCCTAGATTGCCCTTTTGGTAAGTCTATCTTGCTTTATCTTTTCATTTTTCTTATGTTGGTTAGTATATATTGGTTAAAACACAACTGTTTAAGAAAGTTACACTTGCAACATTGTTAAATTGCTATTACAAACTTTGAAACATTGAAAATGATCATAACATACTAAAATGCTTAGTTTTATATTGTTTATGTCGATCTATCTTAGTTCAAATTTTGTGAAATTGAAAACCCATTAACAACAATCAACCCATATCAGTATTCTCATTTCTTTCTAAGCAAAGTTAGAGAAACAATGAGTGAGATAGTAAAGTTGTATCAAAGGGACATCCACTGGTAGATAGTGAAATTTGTGGAGATAACGAGAGTTAGTAGAACAAAGATCGAAGTTTCATTGAACCATTCTATATGACTAGAAAACTCATCATGTTGCTTGATTGTTTTCAATATTAGCAGGTTCATACTTGTTCATATAACTTGCAAGAGCTTGCCCCCAATTAGATTAGCTATTGTTTTGTGATTTAGTACAGATGAAAGTCAAATTTCGATAGAAAATGCATTTTTGCTAAATTGGTAATTGATAATATATTAATGTTTTCCTTTTTTATTTTCTTTGCAAATTAATTTTTGATGACATTTGGAAGCATACTTGGACGCACGGTTAGATATTTAGACAAAACAAAATGTGATTAAAAAAGGCGAAAACAGGTCGTTTGGGGTCAAAAATTGAACAACACTTATCTTTCCATACCTTTTTATTTAATTTCAAAGCAAAGGTGAAATTATTTTTTTTACTCATTGAAATAATTTTCAGTCTTTGGTCCATACCATTACAAAACTAAAATATAACACGTAGGGTAGTATAGGGTTTACAATGATCTTTGTACAATTTTAATGGGCTAGTTAAAGGAGATACATAAATCTCAAATACAATATGCTTTTAGGTAACCCAGTAAATGAATAAGGACAATGTGGTAGCTTAGGCAGGTGCACCAACATACCCAAATAGTGGGCCATCAAATTCTGCAATACTTTGTAAGACTAAATTTCAAAAGAACATAAACCGATGCAATGAATTTTTAATTGAGGTTCCACTCGGTGATACACAACAAACATTTTATCATATTGTTTAAGTTAACGAAAATGAATTACTTGCCCAAACAAAATTAAAAAATTATTAATGAAAAGACACTGTTTAGTGTTGGCCCCATGTCTTCAGAATTAGGAGCGGAACCTGATCTCTAGTTTCTATTAAGTATTAATTAGCTAGATGTAACTGCCTCTAAACAATGTGATAAAAAATGCAAACACCGGCCGTTTGAATTCCGCTTCAATTTTCCCCTTCAGTATGGTTAAACACTCGCGTATGCCAATATGTATAGTTTATATTTCCTAGTTGAGAAGTCCATTGCATATTATTGTGAACTGTTGTTTTATTTAATTATTTTTGACTTGTTCTTCTTTCAATTACATTTAAGTCCGTTCAAAAAACTAAACAATGAAATACAAAAGTGGTAATGCTATAAACATAAGAATGTTGTTGTTTTATTTACAATTTGATAATGATAGTCATTTAATTTGCTAATGTGACCTTAACTTTTCATGGACATTTTTCATTATTTGTCCAATTTTACCTGATATTATTTCTCTTTTTCTTTGGTACAGATGGATGAACTCGTGCACAAAGCCAAATTGTACAGGACAAATTGGCACTTTTTGTATTTTTGGAAGGATTATATATTTTTGTATAGATGTATATGGAAAATATTAGGGTAGACTAGTAGTTATATTTTTGGATGGGTGTGTATGGAAAATAGTTGGTAGACTACTAGTTATATTTTTGGGTTGATGCACATGAATAAAAATTTAAAACATAACAATAATGTTTTAAATTTTTATGCTAGATGAAATATGTAGTTTGGAATTACTTATGGATGAAAACTCATAATAGTTGCTGACTTTAATTAAACAGGTTCAGAAATGGTTGATATATGTATTTTGTTGAATGTTCATGATTCAATTTATTTGTTGGTTTGAATGATTTTTGCAAATTGAAAATTATATTGAATAAATTGGATGGATTATTATAAATTATAGGTTTATTTTGTTGGATGTGGGTGGCCAAATTTTGGTTTTGTTTTTCTAGTTTTGGTGATCAATTGATTAGTCGAGAAAGAAAAGTTATACTTTTGCCGACTAAATAAAGTAGTCGATGTATCGTCAAGCACATTTGGCGACTAAATAATTAGTCGTTAAAAGTATTAATTTTGGCAACCAAAGGATTTGGTCACAAATAGGTCTATTGCTGACTAAAGTTTTAGTTGCGCAAACATTTCTTTTGGCGACAAACATGTTTGGTCGTGGAATGTGATAATTGGCGACCGAACAATTTGGTTGTGGAATGTGACAATTGGCGACTAATTATTTTGGTCGTGGAATGTGACAATTGGTGACCAAACGAAGAGGTCGTAGAATGTCACAATTGGCAACCAAAATTTTTGGTCGTAGAATGTCCAATTGGCGACCAAAATTTTTTGGTTGTGGAATGTCACAATTAGCGACCAAACTTTTTGGTCGTAGAATATGATATTTGGCGACCAAACTTTTTGGTCGTGGAATGTGACGATTGGCGACTAAGATATTTGGTCGGGAAAATATCACTTTTCACGACCAAACTGTTTTAGCGACAAAATAGATTAGTCGCAGTAATGACATATTTAGCAACCAAAATTTTAGTCGGCAAATCCAACTTTTCCTGACCAACCAAAATTTTGGTCGCGAATTACTTTTGTCGACTAAAAATGAGCTTTTAGCGATCAATTTTTTGGTCAGCAAAGGTGTTATTTCTTGTAGTGCGACTTTAAAAAATGAAAAAATAAAAAATCAATGAAAGCCATCCCCTAACATATATCCTTTTTTTAATTATTTATGAATATTAATTGCTATATAAATTAAAAAAATACTTCAGTTTGTCATGAATACTTTCTTCTTAATTTAATCAGAAGTTAGTGATGTCGTTGATGCAACATTTATGCGCCACCTTGCGGAGATAGCGTTTTCTTTTGTCTGGTAGTTCACCACCAAATTGTGTTTGAATAAAGATTTGGAG
Source organism: Camellia sinensis (assembly GCF_055761805.1). Taxonomy (NCBI): domain Eukaryota; kingdom Viridiplantae; phylum Streptophyta; class Magnoliopsida; order Ericales; family Theaceae; genus Camellia; species Camellia sinensis. The sequence continues at coordinate 213,769,593 of NC_138961.1, read as the reverse complement.
GAAAGTTCTGTGGAACGAAAAGAAAATAAAAATGAAAATGAATAAATTTATGAACTCAAATTTTTTATTATGAAAAATCATGTGATATAGATTTTAATTTGCCGAATTGCAGCATAAAAATTGTATGATGGGCAAGAGAGAGAGAGAGAGAGAGAGTCCACAAACCTCAATTAGTCCTTTGATGATATCATATGTATAGTAATCTGGCTGTGACGCTTGCAAGGAAAGCAAATGATCGATCATGGTGTTCTTCCTCTTGTCATGCCTGTGCTCATCGATCAGACCTTGCAGGAAAGCGTCTATTTTCTTATGAAGTCTCCCCAAATTATTCTCAAAACTCTGATAATCAATCCACTTTAAAACCGGTAAGAAATCCCCTGGGTACGATGGACTGCTATACTCGAATGCCTGCCTCATGATCTCCCGGAACTCCTTCGCCTCCTCGTTGTTCGACAACTCCTTGTCGTCGTCGCCATAATACCTCTTTTCGGCGATCATTCTCATGATGATGTTAAAAGTCAGTTCAGAAAACTTGGATTTCAATTCGACTCTGGCGAAATCACGAGACGAGTTTCGATACAATCTACGGAGTAAATGCTTGATTTCATCTCGCCTAATCGATAAGAAGCTGTTGAGGCGGCTGGTGGAGAAGATTTCCAGCGCCATGAGGCGGCGGAGTTTACGCCAGTGGTCACCGTAATTGGACGCGCCGATGCTGCTGCAATTGTAGCCGAAGTACTTGCCCATGGTGAAACGAGGGCGATTGGCTAAGATGACGTCGTTCTTGGTGAAGCATTCCACCACTGCAGACGGCGATGACACCACCACCATGAGGCGTGAACCGAACCGGAGGGTGAAGATCAGCCCGAGGTTTTGGGAGAATCCTTGGAGAGTTCGGTGGAGACGTGGTTTCAGGAGGTGGAGGTGACCGATGACCGGAAGAACCGGTGGGCTTGGAGGGAGATTCTTCTGTGTTCTTGCTTTTGATAAGAACTTGAAAGCAATAATAAGAAAGAAAAGAGAGAGAGATACGTATGGCGAACTAACTTCCATGGTTAGTAATGAAGATTGGTTATATTGGTTTTGTGAGGATGGATGCGAAGATTGTAATCTATATATTATATAAGAAATTTTACCATTCGAGCATAGAGGACCCAAAACGAAAATATTAGATATTTTAAAAAACAATAGTGATAGGTGGTCCGAAAATTCATGGCTTGAATGGATCGAAACACCCAAAAGGACGTCGTTTTGAATGTAAAACGACGTCGTTTTGACACATGCGAGCCATTCGAGCCACACAAATTCGGGTCACTAAACATTTTTCTTTAAAAAATTTATCAATAATTGTAATAAATATTTCACATGGGTGTGTGACTCACATGTAGCTAGTTCACATTGTCGGGGTCTTATAGCATGTGAAACATTTGGTAGTACTTTTTGTAGAATTTTTAGAATTTTTGATATTACTCGAAAACAAAATTACTAGAGACCCCAAAAATTTTACCAAATGTGGACCCACATTGTGTAGGTGTCACACCCATGTAAGACATTTTGTAGAACTTTTGGTAGAATTTTTGGGGTTTCTAGCAATACTCAAAAACAAACATTCTAAAGACTTTAAAAATTTTATCAAATGTTTCACATGGGTGTGGGACATTTGGTAGAATTTTTGGATTTCTAACATTACTCGAAAACAAAAATACTAGAAACCCAAAAAAATCTACCAAATGTCTCACATTTGTTTGGGACCCACAAAAATACTAGACCCTAAAAATCTCAAAAATTCTACCAAATGTCTTACATGAGTGTGGAACCCACATAGGACTCACATTGTGTGGGTGTGAGACATTTGGTAGAACTTTTTGTAGAACTTTTGGGGTTTCTAACATTACTTTAAATCAAAATATATTAGAGATTTCAAAAATTTTACCAAATGTCTCACATGAGTATGGAACCTACATGAGACCCACATTGTGTGGGTTCCACACCCATGTGAGACATTGGTAGAACTTTTGGTAGAATTTTTAGGGTTTCTAACATTACTCGAAAACAAAAATACTAGAGACTCCAAAAGTTTTACCAAATGTCTCACATGGGTGTGTGTGAGACATTTGGTAAAACTTTTGGTTGAATTTTTAAGATTTCTAACAATTTTTGGGATTTCGAACGTTACTTTAAGGACATTGATTGTGGGATTTCCAAACTCTCAAACTAATTTTGTTAATTTCTTAATTTTTAAAGAAATAAAAATAAAAAATAAAAAATCTATTGGCTAATTCCTTAAGTTAAAAAACAAAAAAAAAACAAAAAAAAAATAAAAAAATAAAAACTCTAATTATCTATGATTTTGAATTTTAAAATTCAAAACAATATGATAAGACATCTTCACTCTTTTCAAAAATAATATTGGTTAGAACAATTCAAATAAAGAAATAATTAAGGCACTAATTATCTATGATTTTGAATTTCAAAATTTAAAATAATACGGTAAGTCATCCTCACCTTTTCCGAAAATAATATAGATCTTAAAACTTTCAAAACTCAATCAAATTAAAAATTTAATACAATTCTCCCTTTAGAATACCTAATATTTGATCATTTTTTCAGCTCGGCCAACTCCTCTCCAAATGTAATAATGCAAAGGTTAGCCTCTCTTTGCCAATTGTCCAAACTTATTTCAAGTTTGTTTGTTTGTGATTTTTTTTGTTTTTTTTGTTTTTTTTTTTTTTTTTTTGCAAATTTCTATTTTCGTTTGAGTATTTTTTTTTCTCTATACGACTTTTTTTTTCCAATGTATTTTTTTTCCAACTAAATTGATTATATATATATATATATATATGTTTAAGTATCTTTGTTTTGGGAGTTAATTAGAAGTTTTATTTTTATTTTTTTGGGTAGATGTTTGTGTATTTTTTATATTGTTATTATTATTTTTTTTATATATGTAAATTGATAATACAGTTATGAGTTTTTTTTATAGAATAGGGCGTTTTATATTGTTCTTTATGATTTCGGTATTTTTTTTTAATTTCTTAAACTAAATTTTCAAATTTTTTTATTTGTAAAAAATTAAAAACATTTAATTGACTTGCCCATTAATAAATAAAATTTTAAATGATGAGCACTGTTCCATAATTTATAGATTTTAAAATATATATATATATATATATATATATATCACTCATATATGGAATAAGAAAAGCTAAAACCACACATTTTTTTCATTTTTTATTTTTAACTCTTTAAAACTCTAACGGTATCTTTTTATTTCCCCAACATTGTCTTTTTAAATTTGTAAAGATAAAAAACTAGATCGGAGTTGCATAGTGGTTAGTAGAGGTGGTGAGCATGGCAAAATTATTTTTTTCAAGCGTCGATGGAGTCAATGATAGCTTAACTATTAGTCACTTAGGTTATGTTTGGCATGGCAATCGATTGTGGTAGGAGAGGCGGTTGGTGAAGGGGAGGCGAATGCAAGCGCGAAAGGGGTTGGGGAAAGAAGTAGGGAATAATGAGATTCATACAGTGTTCGTCGATAACCTTCCATGGTCCATGAATCCTAAGGACTTGTATTCTCTATTTGGAAAATTTGGAGTTGTAAGAGATGTGTTTATTCCAAATAAGGTCAGGACAGTTATAGTTTGGCTTTGTTAGGTACGATTGTCGTGTTACAGCTTCTGTGGCAATCCAAAAAGTTAATGGGTTGTGGTGCAATGATAAAGCTTTAAAGGTAAAGGAAGCAAAGTTTGGGAGAGCCACAACAACAGAGGTTAACGGAACAATAAGTGTTAAAGAGGTACGGAGCCGACATGATAGAAGAAATTCATTCATGCCCATGAGGAATTCCGAACCGAGCTTTGCAGGTCATAAATTTTACGCTGAGGTTGTGCAGATGAGGTAGCAAAGAGAGGTGGCGAGGCATGAGGTTATTGTTTGTGAAAAGGAGAATGGCTGGCTATACGATACCCTAATCGTGAAGTTGAAGAGTCACCATGCTTTCCTGTAGTTTCAAAGGGCAATCCTTGCTAAAGGGTCAGGTGAGGTTATTATAAGGAAAGGAGGGGGGAGAACTGCCATAGTATCATTCACCTCTCGAGTACAGTTTGAAACGCCCCCAAAACATAATACAATTAAGCCATTCCATAAGATCTAAAAACATAATACAATGGTATACTTCATTCATCAGAGTTCATATTACAAAAGGGGTATTACATGCATTATACGTTTACAAACATCCATTCTGAATCTACAGCAAGTAATACAAATTAAAGATAATAAAATAAATGCCCTACGGGCTTACATCTTTCCAAGATATCACTTGGTTATAACAAAAGAAAGAGTCCTACGCTCTATACATTTAAAGCCCTCAGCTTGGATGAACATTTAAACATAACATAACAAAGATAGAGTCTTTAGCCTCTAGACCTTCAAAGCTATGTCCTTGGAGGTAGCATATCACCAATACCTGAAAATGGTTTCCCAAGTAGGGTGAGCCAAAACCCAGTAGAGATATACTAACACAATATATGAAGTTTAACTAAGATATAAGTGTCAGATAAATGTTCAATATTCATAACCAACTTACATACTTTCTATAGCCATTCAGTATCAGTATTGATACTCACATCTCATTCCAAATCCATTTATTCATTTCAAGTTAATTCATTTCCTTTCAAGTCAATTCATGAACCGAGTTCATTGTTATCTAAACAATCCAAATGAGACTACAACTCAGTGATTCACGATTCAACACGACTATTATTCAAACACTTTAATTTTGCCATTTTACGGAATTTTCATCCGAGGGAATCGGCACCTATTTATACACAAGCACTTCAGCGTTGCCATTTTACGGAATTCTCATCCGAGGGAATCGGCACCCATTTATACACAAGGTTTCAATTTTGCCATTTTACGGAATTCTCATCCGAGGGAACCGGCACCCATATATACACAAGGTTTCGGAACTTTCACCCTGGACACTCCGGCCAACTTAATTATAAATGGAGTCCATCCCCTATCTCCTCCCAAACAATGATATATATACAATGTATTTAAAAGTATTATCATATACAACAACTATCCACAACACACTCGATCATACCATCATATTCAATGAGTTAAATTAAAAGATAGGTTTCAATTCACCTAATCCACATGCAGTTTCTACAACAATCATAGCTATCCTCTACCGATAGCCCAAAATAGAAATTTCTAAACAAATATACGATCTTTTAAATAGATAATTTATCAAATTCCCATAGCTGAGTGATTTATCAAATCCAACGACACCATTTATTTACGCATCCTCCCAATCTCACATTTCCCATATCAATTTCATTATTTATATAAAAAATAATTATTCAACACAAATTAGGATAAATTTTCCCCCTTCTCAAATATCAACCCCAAGGCCAAATTCATCATTTCTACCCAAGGTAGCCTCAAATTTAAAACCCTATTTTCATTCATAGGACCCAACATAGAAATCCCTATTTCAAATTAGATCCAAACCCTAACTTTACCCAAACCACTCCCAAATCTCATCATTTATACATAACCATGAATAACTAGGTTAAAACACATAACAAAGTATAGAATATTCCTACCTCAAGAGTAGAAGCTCAAAGGAGAAAATGGAGAACTTCAAGAATGCCCAAACTCCACTTTGTTCGGATCAAAAGGAAACCACAAGATGCTCTATCTTTTTAACAAAGGGACTATGGTTGAGAGACGCCTAAATCTAGGTGTATTTGTAGAGAGAGAGAGGGAGAGAGAGAGAATATTTTAGGGAGAGAGGGTGCTGGATTAGGGTTTTTAGGAGAAAGGAAATCAAAAAGTGATGTAAAAATTCTCCGCTGCGAACTGATATACGCGACCTTCGATCGAGCTAAGGAGTTGTTGCTCGAGTGACCAGACACAACAAGCGACCTCACTTGAGCACAAGATGCATCGCTCGAGCACAAAATAAAAAGCTTCAGAAGTTTTACAGACGCACACACTCGCTCGAGTGAAGCATTTCACCTTCCCAGAAATTCTGCTTCTAGGAAAGAAGCCCAAGGACTCTCAAATCCCACTCGAGTGCAAGAAACCTTGCTCGAGCAAAGAAGAAAATTTTACAAGGCTCGCTCGAGCGAAGAAGCCAAAATCTGGGCAACAACAATCCAGACTAACCAACAACCAACCTGTTCCAAACATGCCCAACACATTCTGAAACTCAAACTCAAAGACAAATAAGGGAAAACAAAACATGAATAACATCATCAAATCACGGAACCCGAGACCAGGATACAACAAAGGTCGAGTCAAAATCAGAATCGCTATAACCTTCCCCTTTTAAAGAATTTTGTCCCTAAAATTTTAAAACAAGTTTCAAAAACCATGATTACCCAATTTTCAAAATGTTCACAATTTAATTCTCGTCGCCATGACCCACCCACCTGTCATTCAATCTCTTCACAAGAGAACAAATCCACAACATAGCGCTCAACATATATTACCAATATGCAACTTCTGAAATTTAACAAATTCCAATACATATATCTCAAATTTCCAAAACATATTCAATGTTTATGATAAATTTGCATTTCCCAAAACTTAAACAACATATACAATGTTCAAATTGAACTTGTGTTTCTGAAACATATTCAACATATATAATGTTCTCATAATCCAAAACATATACAAAGTTTCCAAATTTGATACAACACATACAATATTCTATATTCCCAGAACATATACAATGCTCATATTGAATCCATGTTTCCAAGATACCCGTAACATATACAATGTTTTAACATTTCATTAACATAGTCAGAATCTCAACTTATTCTCAAACACTAACGAATAAGTCCAGATATCTCTCATGAACTACCAATTCATGCTCCCAAGTGGCTTCCTCAACCTTAAGATGTGTCCATGATACCTTAGCTAATAGAAACGTCTTGCTTCATAAGACTCGACTCAACCACAAGAAACGAACATGAATACCTCCCCAACCGACAAAACTCACGGCGGTTTATAAGACAAGAGCACGTACCCCGATAATAATAATAATAGTAACAACGACTTCAATAACAACCGCGCTTCAAGACATCCACCATGACTTGACTACCTACAATACTCAAATCACCATTGAGTGCTTAACACTTCAACATAGGAAAAAGAAACCACTCGCACACAAGGCTTTTGGTCAACTCCCGTAGGACGAGAACTCAAAGTAAAACATGAATAACCAATAACATCATGGCACATTAATACTCAACAATTCCAAGTCCTTGCCAAAAGATGTACAACATGTAACCAGCAACTTAGGCTAGATCAAAATGTGACTTCTCAACACATGGCATAAGATATTCCGTTCCGGGTAAAGAAAATGCTTAATCTATCCCATTTGTTCAAAACACTTGGTTTTCTTCTAAATTATTCATCAACATTCCTCGAGTAAATCACAACATAGTCATCTAACAAACCCATCACACCCACGGTGGTGTTACAATACCCAAAACAAAATTTCCGCAATGAGAACCCCTGTAAATTTCAGAAATGCCAACAACGCAATAACACAAGGGGAGAAATTGCAAACCCACTAATCACATAATGGCGCAAAGTGCCTATAAGACCATGGTTCTCAACAGAAATCCCAAACCGTTTACTAACACTCAAACAATCTTCTGACTGTCCATGTGGGACTTACATTCCACACCAAGACACCGTTTAATTACGCAACCCATAATTTCGACCTATTCTCGATGTGACTATATGTCAACCAATCCAAGTATTTACCAATCAACTATCCAATATTATTCATCCGTACCAGTCTTTAAACACCAACATACCATTTAACTTCACTCAGCTTTGTGTCAATCATCAACATCCTGCCCAACCTCGCCAACTCCGAAATGGAGTTCCATACACAACCTCTCAAGTTCAATGAATCGCTCCAGATTCTTCAAAGTTAAACTATGTACTCTGATTTTCCATCCACCCCTCACACGTATGCCTAAGTGGCATGCACATCCTTGCTTCACATTTGAGTCTTAACCGAACTTTTCAAGTCAAACATAATATACCATCTCAAGTCAACGCACACACCAATGCCTTACACCACACACACAAGGACTGAACAAGTCGAAACAACTATGACAAAGTGCATCACTCACTCTACACAATCTTACTGCCTCACTCGGAGTTCCACTATCCAAACTGGACGACAGACACCCACCCTAAAGTGACCCAGCACTATCAGACATTAAACTACTCAATTCCATCATTAACCACACTATTGCCTTACCAAGGCACTCTTCTGGGATTGCCCTATGACCGATCCCCTTCTACACATCATCTAATAACAACATACGAACCACACACCATCACATACCATACTAGCAAAACCTCCTCACTTAATGCACGATATCTTACACCCAACCTGAATCCCTCATTCTAAGAATGTACTCACAACATCGACCGAATTCACAATAATGAAATTCACATACTTGTTCCCTCGCACCAAGTTAACTAGCAAAGGCTTACCACGCCACAACATCATCGTTACTATGTAACCGTTCGAATCGAACACAAGCAAACATAACACCTCCATCCCTCAATGACCAATAAGGTCAACTCTTTATTCCACATTCTATTTGTCACTCATCATAAGAGTACAATCAAAATACTAAGCCTCTATGTCAATCCACTAGCCATTGCTACTACTGAACAACTACCTTGAACCAAGCCCCGACACAAACGCAAGACACCGACAGGGCTTTCAAAGACTTACCGTCCTAACTCTCCGAAAGAACAATGAAGTCCTCAATCTCCTTGCCGTTATCCCAAACCTTTACCCATAAACACTATTCCACTGTGACCCTACACACGGGTCTCACCCTAACCGCAGGTTATATAGCCAACCAACCTTTCCGACAGCATCACATGACTTAACTAGAATTGAGGTAAATACCTATCGCATTCAAACATAATAAAAGAATCCTAGAACTTAGGAAACATCCACTATACTACTACCCGAAATATATTACCAACTACCCATAACACACCACTCACCGATGCTAATACCCAAAGTTTTGGTAAGGGACTAACATCCCTTCAAAAGAAACAATCAATCAGAAAATATGAAGATCCAATAACATTACCTACCATAAAGGTATAGGTTCATACCTAACGAAATTATACGCTATTCACTCTTGAAAACAACGTGTTGTATGTACAAATCCTAGTGCCAAACGCACACTTCACATCCTCTCGAGGAATTCCCACGACAGTGGACCAAGGTCTCTACCACGCACATAAGACCAAATAAGGAACGCTCATGGAATTATGCACACTTGGCAAGTATAACTATTCTCGCCCCATGGTAATGCTGACCAACACATGCATCCCTCAACAACTCTTTTTAATTTCAAAATATGGCTCACCAGCCATCACCTTTCCAAACCAAATCACACTCATATATATGCATTAATACAAAAAATTTCTGATTCCATAATAATTTATCATATTAATAAAATTTGAGAGTCACTGCATGCTCCAGTCTGCCTAATCCATGGGAATAAACAAGCAAAGGCACATATATATAAGTAGTTATGATGTCTCAACATCCTCAAAACACATTGGTTACATAACAAAACGTAACGATTACAATGATAACTCGCTGGTTACAAAATAGAGTAGCCAAAACAAAACCATACCAGCAGTACTACCACCATCACTATCCCTCACTGGACCGCTAATGTCTGTTATTCTCAAACCCAAAATACCCTAAGAGCTCATAAGCCCCAGACAGGAACTGCTAATGTGTCCTGACTGGCCACACCTGGAACAAATGCATAATTCCCCACTAGGGGTCTGAGAACTCGACTCTCCTGAGGCCCTCGAAATTTGGTCTGCTTGTTTCTCATAACGGTACTGCCCCTGCCCAGACGAATAAGGTTGAGCCCGACTAGGTTGCAAAACTCCCAAAGAAGCCCCCAACTAGATACAGAAATGTTTAAGATGACTCGACTGATTACACACCCAGCAAGTAAGTGGTTCCTGAATACGTGACTGGTTTAAAGTCTGAACTAGTGAAGATCCCAAATGACTACTTCCCCATCGAGCACTCGATCACTCCAAATCTTGGCTGACTGGATGATCTCGGCAGTGCAACTACTGGTTGAACTACCAACCCTGCCCTCTTCCTCTATGGGCAAGCCAGAGACTTGTGGCCCAGCTAACCATATTTGAAACAAGTGAAACCTCTTTGCTTACCCTTTCCCAAGCCCAAACTTGGCACTGGAAAAGTAGATCTAGACTGCTCTCCCTGAGACTGTTGTGGGTTAAAACCCTTCTGCCTCTTACAAGGTCTGCTAACACCCCGAGTCACTGGGGTCGCCAAGATGGCCTCCTCTCTACTCTGACCCATGACTAGTACCGCTGCCTCTACATGAGCTGCAGCTTCAACAAGCACACTATAACTTCTATGCCAAGACCTGAAAATCCTTTCTCGGATGTCGTTACTCAATCTACTCCCAAACTCCGAACAACGTAGTTCCTTAGTCTCCACCAACTCTGGAGCAAATCTTGACAGGTTAGCAAACCATGCTTCAAACTGTTCCAAAGGTGTAGTACCTTGGCGTAATTCCATAAACTGTTTCCGCAACTCTTCTTGTGTGGAAAGAGAGAAATTATCACTTCCTCATCTAAGCATCCTAGTGAAGGTAACAAAGATATTAGCACATTTACATATGTGTCGAAGCTATCTCACTCGCGTCCTAATACATTGGATAATAGTAAATCACTCCACATAAGCACATAATCACATACGAATTTCATTTCCAGATAATGACTGTGTCGCGGCATTGCTAGAGTTCCGGCTAAAAGCGGCAGTGATCAAGTGCCTTTCCAACAAGACTCCCAAAAACCCATGGACTCGATCAACATCCTAGAAATTAAATCCCATACTCATATAATCATACAAGCATGTTATCACATAAGCATACGATGCATACTAATGCCTCAACTAAGCAAGGCAAACCTATTGTGGGAATAACCACTTCCCACATACCCAAAGTATTCAAACCTGGTACGCTCTGATACCAAGTTGTAACGCCCCCAAAACATAATACAATTAAGCTATTCCATAAGATCTAAGAACATAATACAATGGTATACTTCATTCATCAGAGTTCATATTACAAAAGGGGTATTACATGCATTATACGTTTACAAACATCCATTCTGAATCTACAGCTAGTAATACAAATTAGAGATAATAAAATAAATGCCCTACGGGCTTACATCTTTCCAAGATATCACTTGGTTATAACAAAAGAAAGAGTCCTACGCTCTATACATTTAAAGCCCTCGACTTGGATGAATATTTAAACATAACATAACAAAGATAGAGTCTTTAGCCTCTAGACCTCCCAAGCTATGTCCTTGGAGGTAGCATATCACTAGTACCTGAAAATGGTTTCCCAAGTAGGGTGAGCCAAAACCCAGTTGAGATATACTAACACAATATATGAAGTTTAACTAAGATATAAATGTCAGATAAATGTTCAATATTCATAACTAACTTAAATACTTTCTATGGCCATTCAGTATTGATACTCACATCTCAATCCAAATCCATCTATTCATTGCAAGTTAATTCATTTCCTTTCAAGTCAATTCATGAGTCAAGTTCATTGTTCTCTAAACAATCCAAATGAGACTACAACTCAGTGATTCAGAATTCAATATGACTATTATTCAAACACTTCAATTTTGCCATTTTACGAAATTTTCATCCGAGGGAATCGACACCCATTTATATACAAGCACTTCAACATTGCCATTTTACGGAATTCTCATCTGAGGGAATCGGCACCCATTTATACTCAAGGTTTCAATTTTGCCATTTTACAGAATTCTCATCCAAGGGAACCAGCACCCATATATACACAAGGTTTCGGGATTTTCACCCTAGACACTCCAGCCAACTTAATTACAAATGGAGTCCATCCCCTATCTCTTCCCAAACAATGATACATATACAATGTATTTAAAAGCATTATCATATACAATAACTATCCACAATACACTTTTAATATCTCGATCATACTATCATATTCAATGAGGTAAATTACAAGATAGGTTTCAATTCACCTAATCTACATGCAGTTTGTACAATAATCATGGCTATCCTCCACCGATAGCCCAAAACAGATATTTCTAAATAGATATACAATCTTTTAAACAGATAATTTATCAAATTTCCATAGTAAGTGATTTATCAAATCCAACTACACCATTTATTTACACATCCTTCCAATCTCACATTTCCCATATCAATTTCATTATTTATATATAAAATGATTATTCAACACAAATTAGGCTAAATTTTTCCCCTTCTCAAATATCAGCCCCAAGGCCAAATTTATTATTTCTACCCAAGGTACCCTCAAATTTAAAACCCCATTTTCATTCATAGGACATAACATAGAAATCCCTATTTCAAATTAGATCCAAACCCTAACTTTACCCAAATCACTCCCAAATCTCATCATTTATACATAACCACGAATAACTAGGTTAAAACACATAACAAAGTATAAAATATCCCTACCTTAAGAGTAGAAGCTCAAAGGAGAAAAGAGAGAACTTCAAGAATGCCAAAACTCCACTTTGTTCAAATCAAAAGGAAGCCCACAAGATGCTCTATCTTTTTAACAAAGGGACTATGGTTGAGAGATTCCTAAATCTAGGTGTATTTATAGAAAGAGAGAGAGTATTTTAGAGAGAAAGGGTGCCTGATTAGGGTTTGTAGGAGAAAGAAAATCAAAAAGTGATGCAAAAATTCTGTGCTACGAACTGATATACGCGACCTTCGCTCGAGCGAAGGAGTTGTCACTCGAGCGATAAGACACAACAAGCGACCTCGCTCGAGCACAAGAAGCGTTGCTCAAGCGCAAAATACAAAGCTTCAAAAGTTTTACAAATGCACACACTCGCTCGAGCACAAGAAGCCTCACTCGAGCAAAGCACTTCACCTTTCCAGAAATTCTGCGCCTAGGAAAGAAACCTCAGGACTCTCAAATCCCTCTCGAGCGCAAGAAACCTCGCATGAGCGAAGAAAATTTTTTTACAAGGCTCGCTCGAGCGCAAGAAGCCAAAATCTGGGCAACAACAATCTAGACCAACCAACAACCAACATGTTCCAAACATGCCCAACACATTCTGAAACTCAAACTCAAAGACAAATGAGGGAAAACAAAACATGGATAACAATATCAAACCACGGAACCCGAGTTTGGGATACAACAAAGGTCGAGTCAAAATCAGAATCGCTATACAGTCAAAAAACAATCATGTTATGCTTAAGGATTGTTGGCAAGAGTGGTGTGAGTCAGTATCTAAATGGGAGAAGGGTGATTGTGTTGAACAGGAAAGGGAAGTATGGTTATGCTGTTACGGAGTACCATTTAATCTTTGGAGTGCAGATACTTTCAATAGGATTGGCTGGATTTGGGGGGTGGTCATCATGATTGATGATGACACATTACACCAATCCTCATTTGTAGGTGGCAAAGTTCAAATTGCCACAAAGTTTATGGATTCCATTAACGCAAGCATCCAGATTCTATGTGGGGATAGGAGGTTCCCTATAAGAGTTTGTAAGGAGCATGTTATTGTGTCCAAAGTAGTAGTAGAGACTTGTAAATGCACCATGCATGATTGTTATAGCTCAAATACTCTAGTGCAGTTGGGTGATAGGAATGGTGTCAGTATAGAGGATGATGATACTGAGGTGGCTGCTGATGGGACTAATGTTGTGGCTGGTAAGGATGAGGTGGCAAAAATTCAACGGAATGAAGAGATTAAGTGTGGGGTCAACATCGGTGACACAGTGGATGACGGATCCTATCCTTCCATTGTGATGGAAACTGTAAATCCATGCGTGGGAAATACAATGGCGGCTGAGGTTGATAAAAATTGTGTTGTGGAGGGTAAACCGTTGGAAATTCAAAAACATAATGATGTCCTTGAAGATGAAGAGGTGGAGAGGATACTTGCGCCTGGGTTTATGAAAAGTTTGAGCGGGGATGGAGCTGGTAGGCTTGGGATTAATATCCAGGTTGTGTTGGATAAGGCCCAGTTAATTAACGAGGGTAGTCAGCCTAATACTAATTCTGCTGCACTGGCCCAAATTCACAATAATAGTTTGGCGGACTATGAGAAAGTGGGCCTTTGTTCAGCTGGGCTTTTGACTCAGCCAGTAGTGCAAAAAGAAATTAGGTGTGGGCTGTCAATTAGGGCCCAATCTCAAACCATTAAGGGGCCTAGGGCTCACGGAGCCATCAGAGCAGGAAAGGGGATCAGGGGAGGGGCATATGTTCGAAGAAAAAGGTTTGATTCAAAGGGTGAAGGGTCATATTCCACGGCTATCTGGCACAAAGGTCCGGCATTCAAGGTGGCAGCGTCAGTTTTGTCACGATCAAGATCAATCGATCAAGTTCCGGCCAAAGAGAAGGAGATCATTGCTGAGGAAGAGGAAACTGTCAAATTGGGTAAAGTTTTGGGAATTGATTTTCTGGGCAATGAAGAGGAGGCGATATGCATAATTATTGCGCTAGAAGTGGATGATGAAAGGAAGGTTGCACAGGGAAATGATGGTGTTTGAACGTGAACATTCATCAGCGGAGTACGGGAGTTTAATCATTGTCCTAATGAAGTTCATGTCATGGAATATTAGGGGTTTTGGGAATTCGGTTAAGCGAAAAAAGATTAGGAGTATTGTCCAGGAGAGGAATGTTGACATTTTATTTTTGCAAGAGACGAAGAAAGCAGGAGTGTCCACATAGTTAGTAAAAGCACGCTGGCCTTGTGATGATATGGAATATATGGCGGTTCATGTAGACGGCTTATCCGGTGGAATATTGTGTGTATGGAAATCTAGAGTGTTTTCACTTTCTTCTTGTTGCAGCACAAGGAACTTTATCGTTTTAGCAGGTACGCTTCTTCCCGATTTTAATTGTGTATTCATCAATGTTTATGCTCCGAATGAAGTTGAACGAAGAGGGGCTGTCTGGAATACTTTGCGGAATCTAAAGTCACAGTTCATACATCCTTGGTGTTTGGGGGGGGGGAACTTTAATGAGATTAGAAATATTGGAGAAAAAAATGGGTCACTACAAGAAAAGTGGGCTTAAAAGATGGAACTTTTTGCGACGACACAACTTGCCGTCGAAAAAAATGTGACTTTTTGAGACGACACAACTTGTCATCGCAAAAAATGTGACTTTTTGCGACGGTAGAAAATGCTGTCGCGAAAAAGGAGAGTATTTGTGATGGCAGAGATTGCTGTCGCAAAAAAATAGAGTTTTTACGACGGCACCAATTGCAGTCGCAAAAAAAAAGAAGAAGAGTTTTTGCAACTGTAATAGGTACCGTTGCAAAAAAAAAAAAGTAAAATATATATATATTGTGGCTTTGAGACGGCTTTATATATATATATATATATATAGTCACAAAATAATTTAAATAAATACAACGGTGTTTTTCTGTCACAAAAAAAAACGGCGTCGTCTTACTCTTTTGATATAACATTTCTCTTTTCACTCATTTTTTCATCTTCCTGTCTCTCTGTCTCTATCTCTGTCTCTCTTCTCTTTCTCTCTCTCGCTCATCACTCTTCTCTGTCTGTCTATCTCTCCCTCTCTCTCTCTCTCTTTCTCTCTGTGTCTCTCGCCCATCTCTCTTCTTTCTTCTCTCTCTCTTCTCTTTATCTCTCTCGCTCTCTCGCTCATCTCTCTCTGTCTCTCTCTCATTTATCTCTTTTCGCTCTTTTTTTTTTTCTCTCTCTCTCTCTCTTTGTCTATCTCTTTTCACCTATTTTTATCTTCCTCTCTGTCTTCTCTTTCTCTCTCTCACTCATCACTCTTCTCTCCCTGTCTGTCTGTCTATATGTCTCTCTTTCTCTCTCTATGTGTCTCTCACTCATATATCCCTTCTTTCATCTCTTTTCTCTCTCTGTCTCTTTCGCTCATCTCTCTTCTCTCTATCTATCTCATCTCTTTTCTCTCTCTGTCTCTCTCGCTCATCTATCTTCTCTCTATCTATCTCTTCTCTCTTCTCTCTCTGTCTCTCTCGCTCATCTTTCTTCTCTCTCTCTCTCTCTCTCTCTCTCTCTATGTCTCTTACATCCATCTCTCTTCTCTCTCTGTCTCTTTTTCTGTCTCTCACTCTCTATCTCTTTCTCTCATTCTCTCTCTTTCTCTCTCTCTCTCACTCATCACTCTTCTCTGTATCTGTCTCTCGCTCATCTCTCTTCTTTCTTTATCTCTCGCTCATCTCTCTTCTCTCTCTATGTCTCTCTGTCTCTCTTACTCATCTTTCTTCTATCTCTGTCGCTCTCTCTTTTTCTATGTCTTTCTCTCGATTATCTATTTTCGCTCTCTTTCTCTCTCTTTCTCTCTTTATCTATCTCTCGCTCATCTCTTGTTTCTCTCTCTTTTTCTGTCTGTCTCTCTCTCTCTATCTCTTTGTCTCTCTGTCTCACTCTCACTCATCACTCTTCTCTCTCTCTGTGTCTGTCATTGTGTTCACCTTGCTCACTCTCTCCCTCCCCTCTTCTCTATTTACCGAGCTCTTCACTACAAGAAAATGCACTTTTAGCAACCACTTTGTCTCTCTCTCGCTCATCAATGTCTCTGTCTCTCTCTATCTCTATCTCTCTTATCTATCTGTTTCTCACTCATTTCTCTCTCTTCCACCACCATTACCACCACTCCATCTCCTCTACCACTACTACAACTTCACCACTAATCTCTTTTGCCATCACCACCACCACCACTACCACCTCTTATCTACCACCTTCACCACTATTGTCGTTCACTCTCCTCTACCACAAAAAATTACTTCTTGATTTTTAATAACTAAAAAAAAATGGGCCACAGAAAAAAAAATTTCATTGACCACAAAAAATTAACTTTATTTTAACTGAAAATATTTTTCATTAAAATATTACTCCTACTTCTACCAAATAAAAAATAATAATTTTTTTTCATTAAAATAAAAATAAAAATAAAAAATTTGCAGCCTTAGTAACTAAAAGAAAATGAAAAAAAAAATCATTAATTACAAAAAAAAATTATTTTAACAAAAAATAAATAAATTTCCGTTTTCCCGCTCTTTCTAATTCCCCCATTTCTTTCCCCCCTCTGTTAGAGCCGGTCTCAAATCCCCAATCCCTAACAAAAAAAATCCCCAAAATACAATACTATAGGGGGAGGGAGGGAGAGAGAGAGAGAGAGAGAGTTGATCGGAGATTCAAAATGGTGAACTATCACTTCATGGACAATGACGTGGAAGGAGCTTCGACTCAATGGGATGATATTCAGAGAAAATTGGGAAACCTCCCTCCGAAGCCCCCTGCATTCAAGCCCCCATCCTTCAAGCTCGCCGAGGACGAAAACTCTAAACACAAAGACAAAGCCCGCCGCCGCGAGTGCGACTACCACCGACGACTACAACTATCTGTTAACTTTTCTCTCTCTCTCCCACTTGTTTGTTGCTCTCACTCTGCCCCTTTCCCTCTCCTTCTAATTTTCGAAACCCTAACAAGTGATTTTTTTAAGGCTAGGGTTGATCAAAGTCATCTATCTCCTATGTGATTTTGATTTTGATTCAATTTGTTCATTTTCAAGTTCTTTTTCTTTAATTTAATTTATGTGTAAATTATGCACACCACATGTTTGCTAATGTGCCTCTGAAAATAGAAAGTATAAAATCTGGTACAGTTTCAAACTAAAATCTGTAGTCAGTAAGAAGATTGCTCTTATTGAAACCTGCAGTCAGTTGAGGGACAAAGTTGGTGAAACAGTGTCAATATCTCGAGGTAATATCTCCAGTGCAGCCAATGCTAGATATACCTAATGTTACTTCAAAAATGTTTTTACTTCTTTATTTATTTATTTTTTCAATTCTTTCCCTCTCCATTGTATACATAAATATCCTCAGTGAAATTATTCCTCTTCTGCATGTATGCAAGCTTTAATTGTTGTTTTTGTTGGAATTCATGCTCAAATGGATCAAAATTGACCATTTATGTGCCATAATTATCTTATTGCTCAAATTTTTTTCCTGCATATGAAACTTTGAGATTTTATTTATTAATTTAATTTCTCTGAATATGGTTTGTTATGAGATTTAATTGGTTATTTTCACTGGGGAACTCTATTAGTTAACCCTGATTCCTTGATCACTATTTCAATTAAGTATCCATGGGAATATTAGCTGTTGTTGGTTGGCATGGGTACTTTGGGTAAATTGAAGAGTTTATGTTACTATTACCATTGTGGCCATACTGGATCTTAGAATTCAAAGATGAATGTTTGCAAGTAAAATTGATTTGTGAGTTCAAATGGTTTAATTTGTGAGTTCCATTCTATGCCCACTTCCCCCACCATCCTTCTTCACACGCATAAAAACACACATTACATACTGTTGGTATTTTGGCTCAACAACATGCTCGCTCAGCTTTCAGTTTTCAATTTTTTCTCACTTCTGTTCTGCGGCATTTCATTTTTGTTACCGACTGTATGATAGAATATAATCTTCTTCTTCTTTTTCTTCTAATAAATAATATGATTATAAGTATTTTCAACATCTTTCTATTTGGTACTCAGAAATCACAATATAGAGATTTGCCATTGCCTTAGTAGTAAGTTTTAGCAAATAATCTGTGTATGTAATGTGGCATAATGTAGGTGATATATCTTATGGTTAGAGAATGGATATGTGTATATGCATGGATTTGCACTAGTGTTGCTTGCTTATGACATTTGAGTTGATTTGAATTGGTCCACATAGATCATATTATAGTTTTTCCCTTATTATAGTATATTTTGTTAATGAATTTGGCATTGGCTTGAGATAATAGTTGAAAAGAATTAATGCCTTGGGAAAATTGGTTTGCATTTATGGGTTCCAGGAGGTAATATGCGGGACTCCTTTCTTGTAAATGGTGTAGCGTTCAAAAAGACCTTCTTATATGCTGGGTTTGAACAGCAACCGAAAAAGTTTTTAAATCCCAAGATTCTTCTGTTAAATTTTGAATTAGAACTAAAATCGGAGAAAGAAAATGCAGAAATAAGGTAGGATTATTGTTGTTAACTTTCTTTTATTGTGAAGTGCTGAACATACCTGATTGATTTTCTTATTTGTTGTAGACTTTCAGATCCATCACAGTATCAGTCGATTGTTGATGCAGAATGGAACATCATATATGACAAATTGGATAAATGTGTGAAGAGTGGGGCCAAAATTGTTCTTTCTCGGCTGGCTATTGGTGATCTAGCCACTCAAGTTTGTGACTTATACCTTTCTCTTAGTGCATATTAACTTTTATTTCCATGGAACACTAGCACATGAATTCATTCAAAATGTTTAAATATATCCCAAATACTGATGCAGTTGTCTTTTTGTTTCAATTTCATTAATTCCAAAGTCATTGGTAAATTCATTAGAAGACTTGGTCGTATATCATATTCTTAGATATAAATGTCAATTCCAACTATGCAACAAGGTGTTGCTTGATGACCTTTAAAAAGATGGTTTTTAATTTTAATTCTTGGTTTTGAGTGTACGTATGATGTTTATTGTGATTTTCTTATATATTTTCTGATGGGATGTGGAGGAGAAGATTTTCTTATATATGCTAGGCACACACGACCGCTTAGGGACGAGAGACTTGTGGGAGAAGACGGCACTCGAATCAGGCTCCTAGTTTGGGAGTTAGAGCCGGATTTCGGTCTAGTCAAACTAGTTCTTTAAGAAACTTAGAATTCGAGGTGTTAACGCTCCAAAATCACCAAACGGCGTCGGATTAGTACGAAACTTGGCACACATGACCGTCTAGGCACGAGAGGCTTGTGGGAGAAGACGGGACTCCAATCGGGGTTCCCGGTTTTGGAGTTAGAGCCGAATTTTGGTCAAGGCAAACTAGTTCATTAAGATATTTGAAATGGAGGTGTTGACGCCCCAAGATCACCAAAAGAAGTTGGTTTAGCACGAAACTTGGTACACACGACCGCCTGGGCACGAGAGACTTGTGGGAGAAGACGGGACTCAAATCGAGTTCCCGGTTTGGGAGTTAGAGCCAGATTTCACTCTAGGCAAACTAGTTCCTTAAGAAACTTGAATTGGAGGTGTTGACGCCCAAAAATCACCAAACAGCATCGGTTTAGCATGAAACTTGACGCACACGACCACCTAGGCACGAAAAACTTGTGGGAGAAGACGGGACGCCAATCGGGTTCCCGGTTTGGGAGTTAGAGCCAAATTTCAGTCTAAGCAAACTAGTTCATTAAGAAATTTGATTTGGAGGTGTTGACGCCCTAAAATCACCAAATGACGTCGATTTAGCACGAAACTTGGCACACACGACCGCGAAGGCACGAGAGACATGTGGGAGAAGACAGGACTCCAATCGGGTTCCCGGTTTGGGAGTTAGAGCCGAATTTTGGTCTAAGCAAACTAGTTCGTTAAGAAATTTGAATTGGAGGTGTTGACGCCCCAAAATCACCAAACAGCATCGGTTTAGCATGAAACTTGGCACACACGACCGCCTAGGCACGAGAGACTTGTGGGAGAAGACGAGACTCCAATCGGGTTCCTAGTTTGGAAGTTAGAGCCAAATTTTGATCTAGGCAAACTAGTTGATTAAGAAATTTGAATTGGAGGTGTTGACGCCCCAAAATCACCAAACGGCGTCGATTTAGCATGAAACTTGGTACACACGACCGCCTTGGCACGAGAGACTTGTGGGAGAAGACGGGACTCCAATCGGGTTCCTAGTTTGGGAGTTAGAGCCAGATTTCCATCTAGCCAAAATTATTTACTTAATTATCTTTGTAATTATATAGCAGTTAATTCTTTATGTTTTTTTGTAATTAAAATATTAACACATAATTATATTGTCATTAATTATTTTTATTTTTTGTTTTCAGATATTTCCCCAGTAGCAGTTTGCTTCTTATGAAATGCAGGCGTGTGAAGATTGCGATTAACTTTTGTTTTTGTTACCCACGGAAGAATCATGAGCAAAACTTTTGTTTTTGATTTACGTTATTTTGAATTATGAATAACATTATGTATTTAAACATTGTATATGTGTTATGCAATATTATGCAGAGGGATAATTTTGCTAATGTGTTGTAATGGATGCAAGAATATTTTTATTATGGATGAATTGTTATTTTTCTACTAGAATTTTTATATTATTATGTAATTATTGGTTTCTTTTTCAGTTATTTTTCATTTAATACATGTAATTTTCATATTTTTAATCATTTTATTGCAGTTTTTTTTTTTTTTTTTTTTTTTGAGGTGGCACCACATTGTCATTGCAAATGATATTGGCAAAGTTGAGACAAAAAGCTTTTGCGACGGTATTATTTGCCGTCGCAAATAATCTTATAGCGACGGCATGTCGTGCTGTCTCAAATATTGTTTTAGTGATAGCAGGTATCTTGTCGCAAATAAAAATACTTTCGCGACGGCAACATAGTGCCGTCTCAAAAAATCTCAGATTTTTACATATTAATGGCGACAGCATAATTCCGTCGCAAAAAGACAACTTTGTCATCGCAAAAAAAAGGCGATAGCATTGTGCCATCGCTAAAACCTTTTAGCAATGCCCTTTGTTGCGACCCCCCACTTGCCGTCGCTCAAAGTCATTTGTCATCGCAAAAAAGCTTTTGAGACGGCATTTTGAGTATTTGCGACGGCATTTTGTTATCACAAAAAGTCAAATTTTTTGTAGTGAATGCACAAGAAGGGATAGAAGGATGAAGGACTTTAATGATCTTATTGAGGACATGGAATTATCTGACTTACCTATGCAAGGTAGGCAATATACATGGAGTAATTCATGCGCGAGGGGTAGTTGGAGTAGAATTGATAGAGTGTTACTCTTAACAAAGTGGTTAGAGAAGTATAATTTTAAGCTATGGGGTCTGCCAAGAGGGGTCTCGAATCACTGCCCTCTTCTTCTGATGGAGGATGGCAGAGACTGGGGCCTAAGACCATTTCAGTTTATCAATGCTTGGACTGGATATGTCATTTTAGCTAAGCTTAGGACTATTAGATGGACTTTAAAGAAATGAAACATTGAGAAGTTTGGGAATGTCTCATAATCTGTCAAGTTGGCTGAAGATGAAATGCATAATCTTGATTTGATGGCTGAATCTAGGGATTTATTTGAAGCTGAAGTTGGAAGAAGGTGTGAACTCCAAAAGCTAGTATGGTCTCTGTATAAAAAACAAGAATGGTTATGGCTTCAGAAGTTCAGATTGGACTGGAGCATGAAAGGGGATAAAAATATGAGGTTCTTCCACAATGTGGTATCCAGGAGGCAAAGCAGGAATCTATTAAACTCGATAATGGTGGGGGATGTGTTAGCTGAGGACCAGCATGGAGTGAAACAGAAGGTATTTGCACACTTTAAGAAGATATTCTCAGAGCAGTGGAGGACTAGGCCAAAGATTCTAGTCATTTTCATTCTATTGGCAATGACTGCATAGCTGAGAGCCTTAAAGCTAGATTTTCTTAGGAGGAGATATGGGTTGCTGTCAAGAGTTGCGATAGAAACAAAGCACCCGGGCTGGATGGTTTCAACTTGATGTGTTTTCAAAAGTGCTAGAACGTATTTAAGGCTAACGTTTTACAATTTTTCACTGAATTTCATGAGAATGGAAAATTGGTATGTGGTGTGAATAGCTCTTTCATCACGCTAATTCCCAAGATCAATGGTCCAGTCACTATTTCGGATTATAGACCAATAAGTCTTATTGGGTCAATTTACAAAATACTAGCTAAAGTGCTCACTAATCGAATGAGGAAAGTGATGCCTCGCGTCATTGGGGAGGCTCAATCTACTTTCTTTGGCAGAGAGGAACATTCTGGATGGGGTCTTGATAGCCAACGAAGTGGTTGATTGGTGGTAGAGAAGTAGGCAGATGGGGTTGATTTTAAAATTAGATTTTGAAAAGCTTATGATTCTATCAGCTGGGATTGCTTGTTGGCTATGCTGAGTCGGTTTAGTTTTAGACTAAAATAGAGGAAATGGATACAGGAGTGTTTATACTTTTCCAGAATTTCGGTTCTTGTTAATGGCTTTCCAACGTCTGAATTCACGCCTGAAAAAGGTCTCAGACAGGGGGATCCCCTGTCACCTTTTCTTTTTAACCTTGTAGCTGAGGACTTGAATATGTTATTACAAAGGGCATGTTCAGTAGGGTTAATTTCAAGAGCAGTTTTAGGTCAGAGTGGGTCAAGTCTGACTGTATCACACTTCCAGTTTGCAGATGATACAATAATTTTTTGTAAGGCTGTTATGGAGGAGGTTTTAGTAATTAAGAGAATTCTGAGATGTTTTCAGTTAGTTTCAGGGTTGAAAATAAACTTCTATAAGAGCTACATGTGTGGAGTTGGGGTATCTGAGCAGGTGGTATTGGAGTGTGCTGGTAAGCTTAATTGTAAGAGTCAAAGCCTTCCTCTATCTTATCTTGGCTTTCCTCTTGGTGCTAGTCCTAGATTAAAAAAAACTTGGAAACCAGTTATTGACAAGGTAAAGGCCAAGCTGGCATCCTGGAAAAGGAAACTATTATCTTTTGGGGGTCGTTTGACTCTCATTAAGTCCGTATTATCTAGCTTACCTGTGTATTATTTTTCAAGATGCCTCGGTTTGTGATCTTAATCATTGACCGTTTGTGGGCAGCCTTTCTTTGGGGTGTGGCAGAGTTAAAATAAAAGATACATATGGTAAAGTGGGATGTGTGGAGAAGTGGTTTGGAAATACTCTTGGATCCTGGAGGACGTTCTTGATCCTCTGATTACCACCTGAAAAGGGGATTAACACTCTAGTCGGGGGTGTCGGAATTAGCACTCTTACAGACAAGTTAGTATATGTCTGTCGTTTGGTTGATGTTCCTCTATTTATATTCGCTTTTGGGCCCCAGGGTCGAGCCCACTCTTAATCCATCGCATGATTTCTCATTTGGCCCTTCTGTCGTATGCCAATTCCCACTCGGCGTTTTGTTCAACTTGTTCTATGGCCGATTAATCTATTCGGCTTTGGGATCGTCCAGGACAGAGCCGAATATAATATATATCTCGATTTTCTTCAGATTATATTCAGCTTTCCTACATGTATGGATATTCGACTCCCACAGGAGGAGATCATTATCAGCAAAGAACAGAGAGGGCTGAGGATCTGAAAGTTAAAGGATGTAAATGATTGCCTATTAGCCAAATGGTGATGGCATTTTGGTACTGAAGATAACTCTTTGTGGAAGAGAGTTCTGTGCAGCAGGTATAAGTTTAGTGGAGGGAGATGGTTGCCATTTTCATGCCCTGGAGATTCTTGTTCTAAAATATGAGGTGGGATCTTAAGTGTTGGCCGATCCAACCCTCTTTTGCTGAGCATTTTTCTTCATAATTCTAAGCTGGTTGTGAGAAATGGGTGCAGGATTCACTTTTGGTCTGATTAATGGTTTGGGTAGCAGAGCATTTGGTTAGAGTTTCCGAGGTTGTATAGTTTGTCAACAGAAAAGGATATCTCCTTAAGCGCGTTATTTGACATAAGAAGAATATCAAGGGGCTGGAACCTAAGTTTTCTAAGGTCATTATTTGCATGGGAGGCCGAGGAATTAGTCAGGTTGGTATCACTTTTGAGTTAGGTTGAGTTGGGGGCAGCGGGGAATGATGATTGTTTGAAATGGCTGGCATGTCCATCACAACAATTTAGTGTAGCCTCCCTTTTGAGAATGTATGTGCCTAGGTGTGCACTGGATTGATCTGGAACAAGGTGGTTCCACCGAAAGTCCAAATTCTTTGTTGGTTGGCTTGGAGAGGCCAATTAAAGGCTACTGTCTTTTTGCACAAGATTGAAGTGCTACATCAAAATGCTTCACTTAATAGTGTTTATTGTAGGAATGAGGATGAATCAGTTCCCCATGTATTACTCTGGTGTCCCTTTGTTTGGAAAGTTTTGTCAAGATTATTGCAATGAGGAGGTGTGCAGTGGGTGTTGCCTGGTAGTGTTGAAGACTTGCTTCATTGGTGGTTGCGATTTAAATGGGGAATATTTGAATCTAGAATCTCGAAGGTGATTCCAGTGGCAATCATGCGGTCGGTTTGGAAACTCAGTAATGAAGTAATTTTTAGTGGAAGGCAATTTTGGCTCGATGATTTTTGCGATTTAATTAAGGCAAGGGTGGCATTCTGGGTCAACGCTTACTCAAAAGGGTGTTGTAGCGACCCTAATTTTTCGTAAGTCATTATTTATTATTGTTATGATTATTATTACGTTATTTAATTTTTGGCTTTATTAATTGTGTGGTTGCATGAGAATTTAATGTGGTATTTGATTAATTTAATGTGTTATTTAATTATATGCAATTAATCTGAATATTGATATATTTATATTTTTTTATTAAAAAAAAAGTGTTTATATATGGATAAAATATATATCATATTTATATTTATATAGGTTGGATTTATATTGTATTTATATAATAAAATATGATATAATGTTATTAGGTTATCAACACAAGAGGCGAGAAGAGAAGGGAAGAGAGAGAGAGAGAGAGAAGAAGAAGAAGAAGAAGAAGAAGAGAGAGAATAGCTGAGAGAAAGAGGAGCAGACAAGAGAGAAAGAGAGAGAGAGAGAGAGAGAGAGAGAGAGATCAAAAAGAAAGAGAGAAGCAGCCATGCGAGAAAGAGAAGAGTTAGAAAGAAAACAGGGCCCTATGTGTGATAAAACAGAGAGATGGCAGAGGAAAAAGGAAGAAAAGGGTTAGGATTTTGCTTTGGTGGTTTCATTAATCCTCCAAATATTTCTTTGATCTTTAAAAAAATTATTGTGAGTACAAAACCCACTTTTCTTAATTTATGTTTAATTTGTTGTTTTTATTTATTTATATTTATTTGATGTTGGTTTGATTTTGTATTTACATGTAGATGATAGATTGATTTTAATTATTTTGATTAGTTGTGTATGCCAGGTTTAGGGTTTTTATATGTATTTATTTTATGGTTGTAATCACACTCATGAATATATGAAATTAAAATAAACTTGGAACCCATAGATTAATTCCTTATACTCCACTATGACTCCATGGATTGTTGTTTTATTTGAGTGATGGTGAGAAAGAGTGTATAAGAAAAAAAAAAGTGAGAATTATGAGATTTATTTGAATGCCTTAGGCTTGGCATTGTTATGTTTGTTCTCATGAGTAGATAAGAGATTGTGTATATATATATTGTTGCCTCGTTCTCATGAGTAGACGAGTGCTTCGATTTACGCGCGTACATATATACAAACTATCCGTGGAGTATGGGTCAAACTCGGGACTATATCCCTGTGCAAGTTTGGCTTCAGAGTGGTGTTAGGTATACGGGAGGCACATAGGATATATGTGTAAGCCGGAAGTGAAGGGCCGAAGTAGTGGAGTTAAGATACAAAGAATTAAATATGAGTTTATTGTTATAGTGTGAATTTTATTGATTTGTACATCTTGAAAAATAGTAAACGACCTCAATATATTATGAAATTTGAGCAGAGGCATGTATACGTGATTCTAAACAACTTTTGTGTTTTAACTTTTTATTAAAAATATTGATTAGAACTTATAATCGGATGATCTTTGTTATAGTAGTTTTGATTCATTTTAACAATGCAAATTTTAAAGGCCGTTTTAACCCATGAAACGAGCTCATTTTTATTGGTTTCACATAAACTGAATTAAGACATTATTCTAAACACTTTTCGTGTTTTGAACTTTTCCGAAAAAAATCATCTTATAGCAGTTTCTTTTCGTTTTCAGTTCTAGATTTTTCGATCGAATTTTGTTTAGGATTTTCTATTAAGTTTTTCTTTCAACCTATTCAGTTTCTACTAAATTCATCTACACTCCCTTTTATAAAATTTGATTCTGTACAACTTTCATTATTTGAGTTTTGGTCAATTCGAATTATTTAAGCATGAAAGGGTGCATTTTTATACTTCTTCAGCAAGTTACTTATGATTGAATTATACTAACTTTATTTATTTTATTTTTTTGCAGAATGGTGGGTCTTACTAACTTTTTATGTAGGGCTGACCTATCATATTTTTATTTTTATTTTGTTTATTTTATACTCAATTTATATTTAGTTGTGTACGGGTAAGAAACTAAATACCATGATGGTATCTCGGGAAATTACCCCTTCATCTCGGTATAGATGGAACTACTTGTCTTGTCCCGTAACAGGAATTAAATGTATTTTTATTTGTGTTTGGTGGACACGTCGGTGTCAAATAATTGTACTTATATACCAGTATACTTGTATACTGACCCATTTTGTCTCTTGGCAACTCGGGTACATTTTATTTGAGCGCAGTCAAGCTTCCTTTGCAAGATTAGTTTGGGCTACAGTGGTGACGTGGAATAACTATAGTTGTTAGACATGTCTCTTAGATTTCTTTTGTTTTTTTGAGTTTAGGGTTGATATTAGTTTATGTATTTATTATTTTTTTTTATAACTTTAGTATTGGGATAATTTGGCATGATTTGTAACCGTATATTATTTAAGTTATTTTGACTATGTATTGTTACGTTAATGTTGGAGGTATTGGTTAGTTATGAAATTATGGTGGATGATTTGGTTGGCGTATGGTTTTTTGTTTCACCCCTAAGATTTGGATGATGAAATATTAATTGGGGTTTAGTTCTAATTTAATATTTAATTGTCCAAATTTTGAGGCGTGACAGGTGCCCTTACTCAGCCCAGGATTTGATCTATAACTTAGAGCAAATTCGAACCATACCTATCAGTTGAAGTTGTTGCTGGGTTGAGTGACTTTGCTTTGTTGGACTGCCTTTGGATAAGTGGAAATTCTGGAGCGATTCAGCCAATGTTTCAGCGTTTATGCCTTGCTCGGCAACTACTGCATAACTAGTATTGATGGTTGCTGGGTGGTCTATGGTAGCATAGGGTTGTTTGTCTCGTTCTTGGGTACCTCACAGGTCTGATCTGTGGTGGATGTGGTGTGTTGCTGTCACGCCCCAAGCTCCGTGACAACGCCGCACACTCATTTAAGTGAGCATGCAAGGCTAAGAGTCCAACACATAACCAACATTGTAAAATACTCAAATTAAATCCTTAAATATCATAATGCTAAAAACCATACAAATAGATAATTCTTATCATATGAAATTGTCCACCAAGTCCACTAATAAAAGAAATAATAATAATAATCCAAGTACTTAAATCATAGTCCTATTCTCGGCACTCCCACAAGTAAAAACCCCGCGCAGCTCTACTCCTCAGAATCTGAAAAATAAAATAAGGGTAAGCTAGACAGCCCAGTAAATAACCAACCATCACTGTTAGCTGGATCAAGTATACAAAAAAAATAGTAGATAACCAATAAATATATTTTTTTGCTACCATTCAATAAATGAACAATTATTTTGTAAGATGTTTCGTAGCTGAAAATAAACAGTGTAGCAATACATTTTAATTGAAAAGACAATGAGGTAATTCAATGAAATTTCGTTGTTCAAAATTGATGGTTCGATATTCAAATGGTTCAATGATGCAATTCACAAAACCCAAGTCTTGGTGACTACGGTCACTTAGCCCGTGACAAGGCCCAGAACCACACGTAGGCCGGTGGTAAAGCCCCAAAAGAAACTAGTTTCTGTGCCAATAAATAACCCCCATTGGCTAGGGTCCAAATCATAGTCAGACTAGAATGATGCTCAGAATTCAAACAATACACAACTTTTAAATAAAAATATTCGATATTTTCAGAATAAACATTTGGTACAATTTTCAAAATAGTTTCACCAAATATTCGAATAATTTTCGTAATAATATTCGATGTTATTTTATACTTGACCCATATTTTATTTTAAGAGAACATAAAGGTTATAAATAAATATTTATGATTTTAAACGATTTGATACGAATGAAAATGAACCAACAGTGATAGAGGGTTACTTACCTTCAAACAGCTAAAATAATATTTTCCAAGCTAATCTCAATTTACCAAGATCCACCTCAATCTCACAAACCTAATAAAATATTACACCGCATAAACAATTATTATGTGCATCCATCCATCTCTTCTTGTAACAACAATAGAATAAATTAACCCAATAGTCTATTAGGAACTCCCACAATTTAGCATCAAAACAAAGCCATTACGGTTTCGGAAATTCTCAACCCATATTATTCTATTGTTGTTTATATACACGTAACAATTTGTAATTACTTGTAGTCAATCGTGTATCCCACAAATACACCACCATTAAACTTAACCCATCACATATCAATCTCAAAATATGAACCACCCAAATGGGATGCAAAATACACTCTAAAATTGAGCAAAATTGAGACTCCCAACATAAACTATATCAATATATCTATTTAATCATATATGCCCATAAAATCATCTATTGATATATTAACACTAAAATCATAGATAGGAATACAATAAAATAAATCTTACCTAAGTGATGAATAAAGCAAAACCACCACTCTTATGAATCCTCCCTCTTCCTTGGTTTGAGTTTCTTTTCTTTAATTTTAAACTTTTCCAAACCCTTGCTTGCTGCCTTCACCTTCAACTCTTCCAAACCCTTTCTGCAGCACAAGCCTCTCTTCTCTTTTTCTTTTCTTTTATCTTTTACCTTCTCAAACCCTAGCCGCCTATGGCACAATTCATAGCCTCTGTTTTGTTTGTTTTCCAAGACTTAAAGCCACAATAGGTGGGCTTATTAACCTAATTTCTCAAAGTTACAAAATTACCCATCTAAGTAATAGGAAATATAATGCCATCTCATAACTAATTCTTTGATATTAATAAATGACTCATATAAGTTAATTTAATTACTAATCTATCCAATAAAATAATAATATTTAAAACTTGGGTTTTACAGTTGCTTTGCGGGTTGCGTGTTTTTCTTGATTGTTTGCTCTAATGGTTAGTCTCTCATGCTTGGAGCTCGAGGTTGTGTGTTAGCAAATGATTTGCTGTGTATCTTGGTGTCAACCTGGTTGGGATCTTGATGTCCACTGTGATGCTCTTTTGTACCCTCCTCTTTATTGATGTATTTTACCATGCTTTGTTTGAATTCATCAATAAAATTCTTTATTTTGCTAATCCAAAAAAAAAAAAGAGGTGGTAAGCATAGCAACAACAAGGATGATGATGAGCTCACTCAGAGTATTGTTTGGGTGGGTTTTGAAAATGTGAATATTACATAAAAGAATAGTAGATATTTTGGGTGATGAATTGATTTAGAAAGCTAATGTATGATTGAGATTAAGTGTGAATTTTACTATATAAAAATTGAATATAGATCATATATTATTTTTTTATATATCATTTTAGGTACTTTTGTATAACTATAAAAAATTATTATGATCACATGTTACTTGTCATCTAATGTATTATTGTTGTATTATTGTAATGAGTGTTATTATTAATATCTATTATCAATATAGTGGTGAGACGTCCCATGATAAATAAAAATATATTTTGTTATTATTATTATTGATAATATATTTCTTTATTTATTTTTTACAATGTTCAAAAAAACAATTCATCTTCATCGTTAGTTTTTGTAGATGAGGAGTTAAAAATAAATTATATATAATTCAAGTTATAATTAATTTGAGATTGAAAAGGAAAGTTCAAAAGAAATCATAATTATATATAATGTTAAAATATTTTAAAAAAAATACAAAGAAAAATTGGAATTATAAGTTATAATTATCAAACAACCTAATTCTATTATGAAAACAAAAATTATATGAAAAACTGATCAAATTTAAATTTACAATTATTAAATATTTTTACTAAGCCATCAATTTTTTATTCAGATTCTAGCCTGATCTGGTCTTAAATAATTTTTCAGATATAAATATATCCTAATATTGATAGTCAATAGAGTCATGCTACGTAGCTCGAAAGCTACGTAGCTCGAATCCCCCGAATAGAAAACGTTGCCGTTTTTGTATTTTTTTGTATTTTTTTTTTTTTTCAGACGCAGAAATCAGGAGGAAGATGGAGGGGAGAGGAGAGGAGGAGGAGGAAGGAGGAGGAGGAGGAGGAGGAGAAGGAGGACTGGAGGGGGCCCTAATAACAGGGGAGGAGGAGGCAGGGCCGGAGGCGGGACGGCGGCCGGAGCTGGAGCTGGAGCTGCTGCGGCGGCGAGCTGGCGGCGAGGCGACGACGGCGGGCCGGAGCTGCGACGACGGCGCGATGGCGGGGAGCTGCGACACCACCAGCTGCTGCTCTTCCCCTCTTCTTCTTCTCTCTCTCTCTCCCTCTCCCTCTTCCCCTCTTCTTCTCAGTCGGTTTCAGATCAAAAATGGAAGAAAAAAAAGAAGAAAAAAAAAAAAAAAAAACCTAAAGCCCAAAACGACGTCGTTTTGGGCTTTAGGGGGATTCGGGGGCAAAATCCTTCGAGCTACCAATCTTTATTCTAGTCAATATTAGACATATTTCAAGAAGGGTAAATTATATCCATAATCCCTGCATTTTGTCTCTTTTGTTAATTTGATCTCTGTAATTTCAATTAGCTTGATTTTGACCATTAATTTTAGATTTTGTATCAATTTGGTTCAGTTGATGATGTCAGCTAAGGTTTTTAAAAGAAAATAGTTATTGAGTTGGTTGAGATTAACTTACTGAATTAAACAAATTTATAATTTTGTCTATAAAATTATAGCAGATGCTACTCAAGTGTATATTTTCAATAATAATAATAATAATAACTAGAAATTATAACAATTGGACCAAATTGAGATAAAATTATAAATTCATGATCAAAATCGAGTAAATTAAAATTGCAAGGACAAAAATAACACAATAGTTAAAATATAGGGACTACCAATGCAATTTATTCTTTCAAGAATAATTACATAATTTCTTAATTAATTTTAAAATTGTTAACAAATATACCAAACAAATATATACATATTTCCTATTTTTGTTATAAATTTTTTTAAAAATTTATTTACTAATTAAAAATTAAATAAATAGGTGGGTCTACTAACTCATTGATTGGACATCAATTAGACTATTCTCCAAAGACTAGGCTTAAATCAAGAATTATTGGCCAAAAAAAAAAATCAAATAACCCAATATTAAAACCTCCAAATTAGCACAAACTGATAAACTATGATAAAATTTAAATTTATTTGAACTAGAATATGACCTACAATTTAGGGTGGCTTTATCTTAGATAATATTTTCATCCATAAATGTATATAACTATTCATTTAATTGTTTTAAACATAAATATATATAGTTTTTTTTAAATTAAGTTCAAATTTTTTAATAAGTACTCATAAAATATGTCCATATTTCTTATTTTTATTATAAAAAATACTCACAAATATCTATGTACTAATTTCATAAATAAATAAGTCAAATGATTCATATAAGTTGGGAATAGACCTAGACAATTTTTAATGATTAGATGAATGATAAGTTGGCGTAAATCTAATATTAAGCCTAAATTTAATATCACAAGTGAATTCTAATCTATTTTTACGTAAATCTTATAACATAAGACAAATTATAATTTCGATGTTAGACAAATTTTTAGACTTTACAAAACATGAAAAAATTAATATATTGACAAATGTAATTTAGCACTATCATATGATAAATTAAATTTACGAAACTCATAAGAAAAAATGTATTTATATTTTATCGTAAATATAATTTTTTTGATTTATTTTTTAATTTTTACCAATTAAATTATGACATGTATTTGTTATTAAAAATTTAGAGCACACAATTAATAACATACGAATAAAAAAAAAATCACTTATTTGTAAATGTGATAAAAATGAATAAAATTTAATTGATTCTAAATCATTTTTACTAAATATTCTAGATAAATTTTTTAGATTATTATTTAATTTTAAAAATTAATTTTTTTAGTATAATTGTATTTGACAAAAAAAAAATGAATATAAGAATTAATTTTTTTAAAGGAAGATAATTAAAATAGAAATGTATACTAAAAAATAAATAGTTAAATTAAAAAAGAGAGATTTTGAATAATTAATTTCACTAATTTTGCTAGAGTTGTTGTGTCAACCTAAAAGTGGAATTTGAACTGTATTTAGCGATCTCAGTTGGTAACTTTCAATTTTAGTCAAAAAATACTATAAGTTGTCATATCATTTTTTTTTATTTTTTTACATATTTTTTTGTAAAAAATTAAAAATTACTAAAATAATATATTCCCAAACGATATGTTTTACACATCTGAAAAAGGGCACGAGGTAAGCAATGATAGGTAGAAGCTTGGGGAAAATATAATACATTTTAATATAATTATATTAATTTTATTTTTAATAAAGTTTTAATTGAATTAAAACTAATATAGATGGTATGACAATACGAGTTCAAATTCGTTAATGTTGAAAATTTGAGCTTCATGGGCGAATTTTGCGCATTGTCAGACTAGCTGTACTTATGTCAATGATTTGAACCGTTCATTTTATATGACAAATTTAAAAACAAAAAAACAAAAAACAAAAAACAAAAACAAAACTTGCACATAAAAAATTGAGTTGATCAAACATAAATAATCACATAATTAAATCGCACATATATTATAACACATGGACAATCTATTTCTTAAAGACCATATAGATAAAAATAGTTCAATAGTATGACAATCAATGTTGGATCAATTTGACTCTTTTGTATGTATAATTTTCTTAGTTAGTTGTATGAGATGAATAGTTTAAATCACCAAAGTGAATCCAAATTAGTTTAATAATAGATCAACTTCACCATAAAATTAAGATCTTCAACTTTAACAAATTCGAACTCATGAATATACAAAAGATTTTTATAAGAAAAAAAATATACATTTCGGTGTAAAAATGATGAATAACGAAGTATTGATAAAAAAATTGACTAAGTATTATATAAATTAAAATATTAAAGGAATTTAATATAATTATACTTGTGGAAGGTAGAAGATTCTTCACAGGAAATTTGAGACGAGATGGCCCTTCTTTTACTCCGCAAAGAGAACCCAATTCGTCAGTGATCGCTCTCGACAAGATATGGTCGGGAGGACCCTTCGACGCTCAAGTTAGAGATATGATTAGCCATATAATATTTATTTATGGAGATAGATTTTCTACTTCTTTTTCTCCATTTGCTTTTCCTTACTCTCCCCTTTATAGTGTTGTGATTCTGGTCTTGATCATTGAATTGATTCTCATCTAAGGGTTTTGGTTACCTCCAGACTTTGGTCGGGGAAGTGCCCAGGTTGCTTTGACACTCTACCGTTGGATTGCCTTGTTGTGGATGGCTCAGATTATGTCAGGTTTCTTAGGGGTAACCTGCCAATTGCCTCATCCGTCCGATCAGGTTCATCAAGCACCCATTTCATTTGTACGGGCCAGACATATGCACCTATCTCTGGCGATTATGATCTTCACCGTTCACTGTGAATCAACCTAATGACCCTCCCACATTTTGCAGATCTCCGTCTAGAAGGCGATTTTGCTCAG
This sequence comes from Camellia sinensis, assembly GCF_055761805.1. NCBI lineage: Eukaryota > Viridiplantae > Streptophyta > Magnoliopsida > Ericales > Theaceae > Camellia > Camellia sinensis. The sequence goes on along the minus strand of NC_138961.1, from coordinate 213,735,006 downwards.
GCTTTAGTCACATGACACTGTCCCCTCCTCTGTCAAACCTATCAATGGTTTCGGCCTTTTTTGATTTCACGTTGCTGGACTGGACTTGACTTTTGGATCTTGGGCTAATATGTCTGGTCTTTGGACCAATGTTTTCATCCCTCCACAATACTAAAATTGTAAAATTATTATATTTTATTAAAACTTCATAAGAGATTTGTGTAATTTATCTGAAAATAAATTAAAGTTGGGTTACTCCTTTTAAGTATGAGAATTGAAAAAGGAAGAGATATAAAAAAGAGAGATTAAGGAAATAACAATTTTATCTAAAAAAATATAAGAATTCATGTGTTTATTAGTTTGAGAGGTTTCAAATATACTTACAAATTTTATATTGACATCTACATATACAACTTTTCTATATATACTACAACAAAACTAATTATTTACGGCTTCCTCATATTTAAGACATGCATCTAATGCATGTCGTAGTTAGCACATTCCATAACATTTTTTTTTTCAAGCTGTTAATACTTTTTGAATGACAGTATACATGTCAGGTAAGTTATTAATTCATATATTTATGGCATGCAAAAGTATGCCAGAAAAAAATGTATATTTTCACAACTTACAAAAATATGTCATAAAATATTTGCACTATGAGGACATATATTTCATGTCATAAAATATTATAATTTTACATAGTATGCATTAGCATGTAGTGAAAACTTCTACTGAAAAAAAAAATTTAATTCAGTTTTTTTATGACATACAAAAGTATGTGTTAGCAAAAATTTGGTTTAAACCCAATCGACAATGATTGATCGACAAACTTAAATAAATTTTAAATGAACACAACTAAAAATCAAGTTTTGTGGTTGAATTCTATGCATTAAACAAATTAAGAATTTCCTTAAAGGTAAATAAATAAAGAAGAAACAAAGCAGAACATAATATGTATTTATTCAATTAGATTGTCACTGGCTACCAATAATAAGAACTTAAACAAAAATAAAGAAAAGAACAAATATAGTAATCGACAGAAGGAAAGAAATGGGGATTGAAAAACTATCACCTAATCTATTCCTAACAACTTCTAAATTAAACTACTCCCAAATTAATATCACATTTTGTGAATGGTTGTTGATGATTAATCCCTTCTTCATTCCTCAAGTCTTCCTTTTATACTTGCTTGGCCATCTCATGTTATAGCCATCAGTCCATGATCTTTCTTAATTTTTTCTCCAATCAATCATATCCCATTCCATAGGAACTACTTGCAGATGTTGCGCTTTGACTTAACATTGATCCCCTGATTTTAGTATATGATTTCTAATTGATTTTAACAAATATCTTTACTAGCTTTTATTTAATTTTTTCGAGTTACATCATCATCTCTTCCATGCCATGTTGCTAGCATACTTGTCACGTCATATCAACATATTTGTTGATAAGAATAATACTAATAATAAATATGATCAAGGTTATTCTTAAAAATAGTCTATGGTCTTAATCAGCAGACCATAATCGAACTTGCCCATAATCAACAAGTCATAATCGACAGAAAAATAAAATACGGTGTCAACAGTATGCCGTAAAAAATATATATTTTCTCGGCATATAAAAATGTCATAAAATAATTACACTTAAGATATATTTCATATCATAAAATATTATAACTTTACACGACATGCATTAGCATGTTGTGAAAACTTTTACTAAAAAACAAAATTCAATCTGATTTTTTTTTTTTTAATCATAAAGAAAATCATCAACATCCAAAATTTATCATTTTGTGTAACACTTTGTGCTTAGTGATCAGTAACTTGTTGCAGAAAAATCATCAAGTTAATTAATTACTAATTTGCTATCCTTTCAAGACATTCAATGGTATAGACAAACATTATTATATATTATTATGGCATTAAAAGGTCAGATCTTTCTTGATTTGATTTTTATTTTCTGGTAATGTTTTTTAATCTCAAATATGTATAAATGTGTCATGCTAGTTTTATTTTGTATTTTCACATAAGGATTGGATCATTTTATATTTTTTTTCATGACTAACTTTTTATCCTAGCACAATTTATATTTGTTGAATGATCAGTTTTTCACTTCAAATTGGTTAGTAGTCGCATTAGGATTGTTCTCATGGTTGTGAAGGATTTGAGCTTTATTAGTAGCAGCCATGAACAAAACAAAAACATAGTACAATATATATTTATGTATATATATGTGTGTGTAAATATAACAAAGAAACTAGTCAGAGAGAACAAGTGGGTATCTAATGATTGGATTTGATTTGTAGAGAAGTAGATAATATCATCATATTTAGTAAATTAAAGTGCTCTAGAGAATCCCAAAGAAATAATAGAGACAGAGAGAGGGGCATGTTTGGCCCTGATTTGTTATATAATGTTTGAGGTAGATATAGTAATTATGCATCTCTTCCTTATCATTATTTCCTTGTATTAATCTTTTCAGAAAATGCTAATGTTTGTCGTTGCTAGTAATTAATTTGGACCCCATCCAAAGGAATAATCACTTGACCAGGTCATCGATTTTCTAAACCTTTCAATGATCACTATAAATGATCCGCCAATTGAAAGTTGCAAATTTGAGATCATGATTAAGTCCTTGCGAAAAGAAATTAATTTTACCAATTTTATGTGGGAGGATATTTTCAAAATATGTATGTACTAATTTGTAATAAAATCTATTTCTTATTTAGTTATAATTTTTCCTTGAACTTATTTAAAAAATCAATCTCACATACAACATATATTTGAACTTATATAAACCACAAACAACACAAAAAACAAAAAACAAAAAACAAAAAACAAAAAACAAAAAACAAAAAAAAAACAAAAATAGCATACAATCAACTAAGGTGCCGTCAACACGTGAGAACATATCGACATATTTTTCAGAAAAAAATGCTTAAACAACATTTGTGGCTTCAGAGAAAACGTTATTCATGATTATGTCACGTGCTTTGCACATAACTTCTAATGGCTCAGCTTTAGGCATGGTAAGTCCTTTTCCTTCTTTTAAATCAACTGCCTCCTCAGTAACTCTTTCCCATTCGAAGCATTGAATCAATGACCCCAAAGCTAAACCCACGACACGTTGTGCTAGACCAGCCCCAGGGCAAGCCCTCCTTCCCATCCCAAATGGTATCAACTTGTGTCCTTCCACTTCTCCACATTCGAATCTCTCCGGCTTAAAGTTTGTAGGGTCATCCCAAACCTTAGGGTCCCGGTGAATAGCCCATGCATTAACCAATAACAATGTACCACGTGGAACGTTGAACCCCCCTATAATGCAATCATCCGATGATATATGTGGTACCAACAACGGTGCTGCTGGGAACAATCGAAAGGTCTCAGAGATAATAGCTTGAAGGTAATGTAGCTTTGAGAGATCGTGTTCATCAATCAAGCGATCTTGGCCCACATGAGTGTCTATCTCGGCTCTCGCCTTCTTCAACACCTCTGGATGGTTCACTAGAAGGGACATTGCCCATTCCATTGTCACTGCTGAAGTATCAGTGCCCGCTAATATCATGACCTAGACATTAAAAGTTAATAAATTAAACTAAAAAAGTAAATTATATTTTTACATAACCGGTACATTTTTGTAATAAAAGGTATTTTGTTTTAAAATGTCTGACCTCAATTCTACTATCTTCTTTGTATGTAATTTATATATATATATATATATATATTTCTTTTTATTTACAAATCATTACTCACAGAAGTACGAGACAATAGGAGATGAATTTACCATTTGTTTAGCCTATTATGTTTCTATCCACAATAAATATTATAGGAGTATGTAAAATATTTCATATCTACACAAAAAATATATATACACATTATTATTATTTTTAATACACTGAGTTCTACTTGCAAACATATTTTTATAGTGCAAATCTACTTAAAAAAATGAAAAAAAATAAAAATAAAAAATCAATGAAAGCCATCCCCTAACATATATCTTTTTTAATAATTATTTATGAATATTAATTGCTACATAAATTAAAAAAATATTTCAGTTTGTTGTGTACTTTGTTCTTAATTTAATCAGAAATTAATAATGCCGCTGATGCAACATTTATGTGCAACTTGCGGACATAGCGTTTTTTTTTTTGTCCTGTAGTTCACCGCCAAATTGTGTTTGAATAAAGATTTGGAGGAAGGTTCTGTTGAAAGAAAAGAAAATAAAAATGAAAATGAATAAATTTATGAACTCAAATTTTTTATTATGAAAAATCATGTGATATAGATTTTAATTTGCAGAATTGCAGCATAAAAATTGTATGATGGGCTAGAGAGAGAGAGGGGAGTCCACAAACCGCGATTAGTCCTTTGATGATTTCATCTGTATAATATTCTGGATGTGATTCTTGCAAGGAAAGCAAATGATCGATCATGGTGTTCTTACTCTTGTCACACCTGTGCTCATTGATCAGACCTTGCAGGAAAGCGTCCATTTTCTTATAAAGTCTCCCCAGATTCTTCTCAAAACTCTGATAATCAATCCACCTTAACACCGGTACAAAGTCCCCTGGGTACGATGCACCGGCATACTCGAATGCCTGCCTCACTATTTCCCGGAACTCCTTCGCCTCCTCATTGTTCGACAACTCCTCGTCGTCCCCATAATACCTCTTTCCGGCGATCATTCTCATTATGTTATTAAAGGTCAGTTCAGAAAACTGGGATTTCAATTCGATTCTGGCGAAATCATGAGACGAGTTTCGATACAACCTGCGGAGTAAAAGTTTGATTTCGTCTCGCCTAATCGATAAGAAGCTGTTGAGGCGGCTGGTGGAGAAGATTTCCAGCGCCATGAGGCGGCGGAGGTTGCGCCAGTGGTCGCCGTAACTGGTCGCGCCGATGCCGGTGTAATTGTAGCCGAAGTACTTGCCGATGATGAGACGAGGGCGGTTGGCTAAGACGACGTCGTTCTTGGTGAAGCATTCCTCCACTCCGGACGGCGATGACACCACCACCACGAGGCGTGACCCGAACCGAAGGGAGAAGATCGGCCCGAGGTTTTGGGAGAGTCCGTGGAGAGTGCGATGGAGGGGTTGTTTGAGGAGGTGGAGGTGACCGATGACCGGAAGAGCCGGTGGGCTTGGAGGGAGATTCTTCTGTGTTCTTGCTTTTGATAAGACCTTGAAAGCAATAATAAGAAAGAAAAGAGAGAGAGATACGTATGGCAAACTAACTTCCATGGTTGGTAATGAAGATTGGATATATTGTTTTTGTGAGGATGGATGTGAAGATTGTCATAATATATATAGTAGTGTGTATATGGGTAAACTTGTAGAAATTTCTGAGAATCGTTGCATTAGTAAATTTGATCACGACACAGTAGGCAAAACGACAACACGATTACGTATGCGATCATGTAATCACCCGGATTTATAAAATAACTATTGCAGTAGTAGAGGATATGATAAATTTAATAACACAAATCACATGTAAAACCGAATATAAAAAATACGTTGATAGATATGATATGAGGAAATAATAAATCAGTATTAATTTTTAAAAATAATTAATTATAGACCCAAGATAAATTTTATATATTTTAATAATTAAAATCATACAATTTTTTCATAAATGTATAATTATTTTAGGATAATAACATTGATTTATAAATTCCTTGTATGATTTTTTAGATAGATCCTACACTAGTAAATCTTATAAAATTATGTTTATGATGCCTTTAATATATGTGAATATGTTTTTGTTAGTATTAGTAAGACAGAATGTGCATTTACATATGGGGAAATGACATAGTTGATTTTTTTTTTTTTTCAAACAATGATAAAATTTGTAAATTTTAATTATTCAAGCCATCAACTTTTTCATGAATATATAATTATTTTTTAGAATTATACCTGATTTATACATAAACAAGATAGAATGCAAACAATGTATTCATTTTAATTTGGGCAAACTTTACTTTACCCCCTTATGGTTTGGGCCATGTGCGGATTACTCTCCTAACGTTCGAATATCACCACATAACCTCCCTGTGGTTGATAGAGTAAAGTGCACAATAAACACCGTTAATGATAGACATAAAAAGACAAATTTGCCATTGTATATATATATATATCTAACCTTACTTACCATTTTCACTTGTAACAGTCGTGCAAATCAAAATCAAGTTCATTCTCTCTCTCTCTCTCTCTCTCTCTCTCTCTCTCTATATATATATATATATATGTATATATGGATCCATTTCTGTCATGTTGTATATAGTGACTCATATATGTATTGATTAATTGAAGATCGAGCTTCGTGATCAGAATCAATGGCTTCCGAGCCTAGAAACCATTTATTTTTTTTCTCTCTCTCTCTATATGGATCAATTTGTGTTGTGTATACTAACTCTGATAGCTTCGTGACCGGAATCAATGGCGTCCGAGCAGTTGATGGCTGGTGGTAGACCTCGCTACGTTCAAATGTAGCCGGAGCCATTGCCGTTGCAGTCGTTGATGTCGTCTTTCTTCTTTTCCTCTTTCTCGCATCAATGTCTGGAATCAACTCAAGTTTTTGATGAGTTGCCCAAGGCCACAATCGTGTCTAAAAGTTGGTTCATCATCAAGAACACACGCATTGACTGAAAATTAATCATCTTTAGAGAAACAATTTTCAAAACCTAGACAACAAATAAATAACAAAAATTGAGATCCCAATACAAAATTTTGGGTTTTCAGTAATAAAAACTTGTGTGCTTTTTGGAGGATTCCAACAAACCCAGAAGGAAAAGACTTGAATCATAAGGAAATTTTGGAGGGATCAATGAAGTAATTAAAAGAGAGATTAATTGTAGTATAGATTTTGGCAATGATACTGATGGACAGAACATGGTGAATGGCTTTAACACAACGAAACACCAAATCATATTCTTTAGTAATCGTGATTTGGACCTCTCTTTCTTTGTCTTTTGTTTTCTTCTTCTAATATAAAATTATTTTCTGACATAATGTGGAGGGAGGGAGAGGGAAGAGAAGAGTAGTGGCAACAAACAGTAAAACGGAAGGAAGAGAGAGCACAAAGGAGAACAGCGAGGCATAGAAGGCGATGGTGAAAAGGGTTATGTAGAGGTTGGGATAGGGAATGGCGGAAGGAAATGAGGACAGATGATCCCGGCCCATGAGGGGGGTAGGTTTTGGAAATTGATGATGAAGATGAGGGCATTTTAGTCATTCAATTCAAAGAAAAAATCATATTTTTATGCCCATTTGCATATTAGGCACATGTACTGCACAACCTGTTAGAATGAATAGAAAAGCTAACTGTGCACTTTACTTAATCAACCAAAGGAGGGTTATGTGGTGATATCAAATGTCAGGGGGGTTAATCCGCAAATGGCTGGCCCAAACCATAGGGGGGTAAAGTGAAGTTTGCCCTTTTAATTTTTTTCTTTAAAAAATTTATTTGTATAGATAAAGTTTATACCAATAAAAAAAAAACTAATATAATAGTGACTTTTTTTAAATAATATGTTGTTCTGAAGCCCCTTTTGTTTTTCGATTCAAGGGAAAAGTTAGAACAACAAGAGTTTAGAAATAAAGCAAATACATAGCAGCAGGAGTGCTAGTTCCTCAGTATAGCAGCTCCAGTTAAGTCTGCTATAAGTAACTCCTTCATTTCTTCAAGTAGGTCCTCCAGCTGCACAACATGATCATCCCGTGCAACACCAATGTTGGCCAATTTATCAGTACATCTATTGCCCTCTCTGAGTGTGTGTTGCAAAGAGCAGTTACATCTACTGAGTAGGAACTTTGTATCCTCAATAATAGCTTTACAGGGTAAATTGATGCATAGGCCATCTTGGATTTGATTCTAGGCCAGCTCAGAGTATGTTTCAATCTCCACATGCTTTGCGCTTTTTTGGAAGAAGATGGTGAGGCCTCTGTAAATAGCCCACAGCTCAGCTTCAAGACTGGAACAATGTCCCAGTTTTCCATAGAAACCCCAAATCCATGTCCTCATTTCATCTCTTAGTAATCCTCCATATCAACTTGTCCTGGATCCCCTTTAGAAAAGCCATCAACATTCAGCTTTAATTTACTTGTAGGTGGGCTAAACCATTGTATTAGTTTAGGATGAGGAGGACTGGGGTGGACGGCAGTGTAGACACCCCATTTTTTACGGCCCTTACGACTTGGACGTTATCGCTTGCACACCCAATGATGAGTCTATATGCTTGTCAAGTGCTCGAAGTCCTCAGCGAAATGCCACAACTTTGAGCCTTTCAAATCCTGCACCCCTATTGCCTCATTCTTGGACCAAACCTAGAGATTTTCAAGCTTGTAACCTATGGTGGCCTGCCGGCCACTGTTTTGGACTGCCGGCCATTGTTCCTGGCTGTCGGCCACTGATGTGGCCTGCCAACCACCAATGTGTTTTGCATATATTTTGTGACAGTTGTGCCAGTTGTTTGCACAAATGTTTGCATCTACTCCCACGTGTATAGATGGATGTTTTTTAGGGAGGTTCATGTTTCTCTATATATAAAGGACCTCCCTTCTTGCCATGGGGTTAGAAAAATTTTAGAGCAAAATTTTTCCTCTCTCTACAATTCTCTTTCTCTCTCTTGCAAATTTCTTAACCCTTGCCTATACACTCTTCATTTTTGCCTATACACTCTTAACCAAACCTCTCCATCTTTGAGTTGAGGTATCTTTGAGCCTTGTTTGAGCTCTTGAAGGTGTGTTTGCCTTGTTTTATTGCCTAGACAGTGATCTTCTCTTCAAAGGTATAAAGCTTTGCCTCTTTACTTGCTTTATTTACTCTTTTTCTTACTATTTTCTAACTATTTTTGGGTGTAAAAACTCTGTATTTTTGGGCTGAAACTTGGGTTTTAAGGCCAATAAAGGTTAAGGGGTGGTTCACCCTTTATTACACCTTGCTCTCAAGGCCTTTACCCTTGTGTTTCTCTCATTTACACTATCTTTTTTTGAGCTTTTAAATACTGATTTTCAGAGTCATTTCAGTGGCTAAAATCATGTTTTGAAATCCAAAATTGGAGGGGTTAGACGTCCCTCCTTGTGTCTTGCTTACTAGCCTAGCATGATCCATGTTTTAGTTTATTATTCTAGCTATTTTTGTCTTAATTCTATCATGTTTTAGGACTTATTTAAGACTTTTTAAATATTTGTTGCATTTGAGCTTTATATTACATGCTTGTAGTATAATTGTCCTCATGAGCTTGGTATTTTAGGCCTTAGATACCATCTTATTTGAGTTGATAGTGTTTATTTATGACTTTTCATACTTGTGATAACTCTTAATCACCTCTGCAACCTCCCTCCTTTCTTGGCTTTTGATTTTCTTTGAAAGTGGTTTCAAACTACTTGTTTGTTTAAACATGAGATTGAGATGTCATACTTAATGGCTTAATACCTTTAGGGGTTCATTACCAACGGTATGATGTCTCTTTCATGCCTCAAACAACTCTTGGTTTGAGCCCTCTTTCCATTAGAGGACTTAAATTCACCTTTGAACTTAATTGATTAAAGAATGGATGGTAATCTAAAATGAAGTAATAAAATTGAGGCTAAAAAGGCACAAGATAATAACTTGTTTGGGTTCAATTGGACGTTAATTAAACCCTTGAGTCTTGAGTCGTTTCATACTCATTAGTGATGAAAACGATTCAAGATTCATTGTCAATTACTTCCCTTTATCTTTCATGATAAGGAGGTGGTTTTAAGAGTCTTCTTTTGTTGCATTCAATGAACTTGCACACTTGATTCATGAGCTATCATGCAATGAAATTGCATCCATTGGTGATTTGTGAATCAAACTTACTACTCCTTTGAGCTGCTCATGATAAGGAGGGGTAAATTGTACAAACAAACCCTTGAGAATATATTGTCTCTGCTTTATTTGCTCTTTGTTGCAGCAAGACAACCCAGCCAACAGTGGCCGGTAGGCCATCATCAGTGGACGGCAGGCCCTCTACCGGCCACCAGTGCAAAATTAAGCAATGTACTTCCCCAGCTAAACAAAGTTGGTCTGGAGGTGGAAATCAATGTATGTGTTCTACTGTGCAACAGAGGCATTCAGTAGCAGAAATAGTGACTTTTCGAATGGAAGTTGCATTCATGCATGAGTCCTCCATTGATCCTCGGGATCCATGTTGTAAATTATATTAGTGTTATGCTTAAAATAGTGGTTTTGTAAGTAATTAGTTAGAATAGCAAATTCGTCTCGTGTTGTAATTATTTTAATTCGCTAAAATAGTTAATTAGTTTGGTTTGTAATAATTAGTTAAGTAGTTTAGCTATTTATTCATTTGTTGATGTAATAGCTAGTTAATTAGCTTAGTTAGCTAGTTAGTTCATTCAGACTCTCCTTCGTGGAAGCGCAATGTTGTAATAACATATATGTCTTCCAACCCCACGTCTTTCTCCCTTTTATTTACTAGCTTATGATGGTTAGTTTAGAGCATCATGTTTTGTTTAGCATACTCATGCTTGCATCCACTTGTATTGCATGCACCGAGGCTCGATTCATCATTCTAACTTGTATTGTTAGTTTAACACTTCTTTGAATACGTGCTTAGACCGCATCCTATCAAATTGCTTCATATGCCATACGAGTAGTCGAGCCTATTAATTGCATATCTCATGTATTGCCTTAGTCATATCGCATAGTTAGGAATCATGCATTTTTCTAACTAGTTTTCTCTTTTGGCTTGGAGTACTAAGTGAGCCTTTACTCGCTTTAGCATATCGCATGTTGATGTTGTCATATTTAGCATGCTTACCATGAGGCTAATTGCTTAAGTGCGATAATTGCTTGAATTCCTATGGATGGAGGCTAGTTGCTTGAATTGGAATAAATTGAGTAAATGTTTATATGCGATCACTTTTTCAAGTGATACATATTCAAAACAATTTTCAAAACAAACATGAATCAAAATGTTTCAATTCTTGCAAAGTTAGTCTATACTTGTGTGTATGCGCATCACATAGTAATGCTAGCCTAATAAACCATAACAAGAGCATATAACGTTAATAAGATTCACGTCATGATTAGTAGAGGCCGATCTTTAATCGAGCGAGAGGGGGTACTCAATTCATGACTTTTCCCTCTCGTACCTAAGTTCCCGAACTGAGACAATCTTGGTGATGATGGACACACGGCCTTTGGCACGAGTCATGGGTTTCCTAAATTTCTCAAAAATATTTAGGTGACCACTCTGTATCTGGCAAAGTAGTCCATTTTTGGCATTTTTTATTCAAAATCAATTTTCCAAAAAAAATTGCCAGATTGGGACTTTTTGGTGATTATCTATTTCACATTGCACTTGTGGAATCAAATTCAGAACCACGAGAGTCCGATACTGTAGGGCATATTCATCTTCCGAGAGGGGGCACGAAAAGTCAAGCTACAGGCAGACTGGTAGGCCTCCTCGATCTCATTAACATAATTTGTTATGTTCTTGAGACTTACTTGAATGGGAGTAAAATGACTTTTAAAAACAACTTTGTTTCTATCCTTCCAAATCTGCCAAAGGGTAGTGATGAATATGAGATGTCAATTTTTTTCCAAAAACAACAGTTTTATTTTTCAAAATTGAAAATAACCCATTTAGGCCAAGTTTGGCATCTCCCCAAAAAGTCAAAAAATTACTCAAAAAGTTAAAAAGTTGCCACTATTCACCAAAAAAAATATTAAAAAATTAATTTTCCACACATCCATACAACTCAACAATCATTCAAAGCTGGCGCTGTGCAGCGTTTGTCCCAAAAATTGCCCAATTTGAGTGCAATTTTCACACACAGTTGTTCGGCCCGTGGAGGCCCATCACGGGTCCCGTTTTAATAATCTGAATCGTTCAATGTGTAGAACTCATCGAGTACTATATGTCTGTAAAAAATCACATTGATCGGATATTGATAACTACATAATCAAATTAGTTTTGTATAAAAAAAATGGATGGTGTTATAATTAACTATTGAAAAAAAAAAAAACAAATCTGATCAGATAGCTTTCGATATCCGATCAACGTGATTTTTAATAGGCATATAGTACTTGACGAGTTCTACACATTGAATGGTTCAGATTATCAAAATGGGACCCGTGATGGCCCCCACGGACCAAACAAAACCGTCTAGTGTAATGCCCGAAAAGTAGCCAATAATTTCTTACCATTCAATCAGCTTGCAGATTGTACGGCTGTCATACACACATCTTCAATCTTCTCCTACACACTTCTTTATATAATTTTTTCATACACATTTTTCCATAAAAAGTCAAAAAGTTAATCCAAACATCCATATTTTTTTCCTCAACTTTTTAGTCCAAAAAGACAAAAACTGCACTTATTTAGGACACCCCAAACAACCCCTTTAGTAAAGGTTGCCCACATCCCTCTTCCCACCAGTTGATTTTTCTAATTTTAGTCTAGTAAAGCTTTAAGAAGTTGCAGTCACGGATAAGGTGATTCATATCTTCACTAGCTAGTCCACATCTAGGACATAGATCCGTTGTAGCCATATTTCTCACAACACTCATTTGGTTGGTGAACAGTCTCCCCTTCAATAAGATCCATGTAAAGCTTTTTAATTTCTAGGGGACTTTCATTTTCCATAGCCACTTCCAATCCTCACTGGTCATATCCCAATTGGTAATGGTCTTATAAGTAGAGGCAGTTGTGAAGCTATCACTAATGGAGCCAATCCAAACCAGAGCATCAGTAAAAGTGAAAAACTGGGGTCTATGAATTTTAAGGGTATCTTGTAAGGTCTGAGGACTAATAAGGCTTTCCAAAACATTAACATCCTAATTGCCTTCCTCATCAAGAATTGAGCTAACCTTAAGAAAACCATTAATCTGATGAGGATTATGGGTTTCAGATAAAGGTTGGCTTCCACACCACCAATCATTCCATAAGGATATATTTTCTCCATTCCCAACATTCCATTTGACTCATTTCTTCAAAACTTCTCTATTTTTGCATATGCTTTTTCCAGAAATGAAATAAATTACATTTGATTGGCCAATGGAAAAAGCTATCATTTCTTAAATACTTAGACTGAAGCACTTGGCACCAAAGCTTATTTTTGTCAGTTAACAGCTTCCACCCAAGTTTGGTCAAGAGAGCAGCATTATTATCTCTTGCCTTTCTAACACCCAGCCCTCCATCAGCTTTGCTCCTACAAACAGTATCCCAGTTGACAAGATGAACTCTTCTAGTATTATCAGTCTCTCCTCAAAGAAAGTTCCTATTGAACCTATCAATATCATCACACAGACTTCAAAGTAGTTCCATGGTTTGCATATTGTAACTTGGGATCACAGAGGTTATAGCCTGAATAAGTGTGGTTCTGCCAACAAGTATGAGGTTCCTGGCCTTCCAACCAGAGAGTTTGTTCTTTAGTTTTTCCATAATAGCCCTAAACATGTTTCTATTAACTATACCATGCATCATAGGAGATTCCAGATACTTTCCAAGGTCTTGGGTTAAAGGAATACCACCATGGAAGCTAAGGGATAAAGCTTTATTGTGAGGCACATTAAGGGACACAAAGAGTTTGGATTTAGAATAATTGACTTTGTCACGCTCCAAAATTTGGACAATTAAATATTAAATTAGGACTAAACCCCAATCAATATTCCATCATCCAAATCCTAGAGGTGAAACAAAATCTAAACGTTTTTGTCTCCAAAGGGTTTAAGTAAATTCTCATGCTCAAAAGATAACAAGGGGTTTAAAAAAGTAATAATAATTAATAAACGCCAACCAAACTATTCATTATAGATTCATAACTATCCAATACCTCCAACATTAAAGTAGCAACAACTAGTCAAAACAACTTAAATAATATAACGTTACAAACCATACCAAATTATCAAAATACTAAGGTCAAAAAAAATAAAAAATAAAAAATAATAATAATAATAAAAATAATAATAATAATAATAATAATAATAATAATAATAATAATAATAATAATAATAATAAAAAATACATAAACTAATATCAACCCTAAGCTCAAGAAAATAAAAGGAATCTAAACGACATGTCCAACAACTATAGTTATTCCACGTCACCACCGTAGCCCTAACTAATCCTGCAAAGGAAGCTCGGCTGTGCTTAAACAGAACACACCAAAGTTGCCAAGAGACAAAATAGGTCAATATACAGGTATACTGGTATGAGTACAAGATTTAACACCCACATGTCCACCAGACACAAACAAAAAAAACCATTTAATTCTTGTTATAGGACAAGACAAGTAGTTCCATCCGTACCAAGATGAATGGGTAGTTTCTCAAGATACGGTGGCATTTAGTTTCTTGCCCATACACAACGAAATATAAATTGAGTATGAAATAAACAAAATAGAAATAAAAATATGGTGGGTCAACTCTGCATAAAAAAGTTAGTAAGACCCACCATCCTGCAAAAAAACTAAAGTTAGTATAATTTAATCATAAGTAACTTGCTGAAGAAGTATACAAAAGCACCGTTCCATGCTTAAATAATTCGAATTGACCAAAATTCAAAGAACAAAAATTATACAAAATCAAATTTCCTAAAAGGTATTGTAGATGAATTTAGTAGAAACTGAACAGGTTGAGAGAAAAACTTAATAGAAAATCCTAAACGAAATTCGATCAAAAAATCTAGAACTGAAAACGAAAAGAAACTACAATAAGATGAATTTTTTCAAAAAAGTTCAAAACACAAAATGTGTTCAGAATAATATTTTACTTTATTTTACGTGAAACCAATAAAAATGAGCTCGTTTCATGGATTAAAATAGCCTCTAAAATCTGCATTGCTAAAATGAATCAAAACTATTATAACCAAGATCATCCGATTATAAATTCTAATCGATCTTTTTAATAAAAATTTAAAACACAAAAGTTGTCTAGAATCATGTAAACATGCCTCTGCTCAAATTTTATAATTTATCAAGGTCGTTTACTATTTTTCAAGATGTACAAATCAATACAATTTACACTATAACAATAAACTCATATTTAATTCTTTGTACCTTAACTCCACTACTTCGTCCCCTCACTTCCGGCCTACACATATATCCCATGTGCCTCTCGTATACCTAACACTGCTCCGAAGTCAAACTTGCACAGGGATATCGTCCCGAGTTTGACCCACACTCCCCGGACGGTTAGCATATACATATGCGCGTAAATCAAAGCACTCGTCTACTCATAAGAACGAGGCAACAATATATATATGTACGCAATCTCTCATCTATTCATGAGAACAAACATGACAATGTCAAGCCTAAGGCATTCAAATAAATCTCTTAATCCTCACTTTTTTTTATACACTCTTTCTCACTAACACTCAAATAAAACAATAATCCATGGAGTCATGGTGGAGTATAAGGAATTTATCTATGGGTTCCTAATTTATTTTAATTTCATATATTCAAGAGTGTGATTACAATCATAAAATAAATACAAATAAAACGCCTAAACCTTACATACATATCTAACCAAATAATGAAATCAATCCATCATCTACATGCAAATACAAAATCAAGCCAACATCAAATAAATAAAAATAAATAAATAAATAAAAACAAACGAATCAATCCATCATCTAACCAATATCTATGGATTCTAAGTTTATTTCAATT
This sequence comes from Camellia sinensis, assembly GCF_055761805.1. Classification (NCBI taxonomy): domain Eukaryota; kingdom Viridiplantae; phylum Streptophyta; class Magnoliopsida; order Ericales; family Theaceae; genus Camellia; species Camellia sinensis. Next base: position 213,719,369 of record NC_138961.1, on the reverse strand, counting down.
TCATATAATCATGTATAGCGACCCCAGTTTTCCCTTCATTCATTATTGTATCCTGGGCTTAGGTTCTGTGGTGTGGGATGTTGTATATATCTTATTTCCATCCTTCAATACTTTGTATTTGAGTTATAGGATGTTTTGGGCAGGTTTGTTACAAGTTGGGGGTGATTGGAAGCAAATGGTTGCTGCCCAGAATTTTGGTTCTTCACTCGAGCGAGGATTTTATCACTCGAGCGAGCTCTTTGTTTTAGTTCCTTCGCTCGAGCCAGGGTTCCTTCGCTTGAGCGAGAATTGGGTCTTGTGTCTGGTGGCTCGAGTGAGAAGTCTTGCGCTCGAGCTTGCATCTGCGTCTCTTTTTGACCTGATGGTTTTGATTCTTGGCTCGAGCGAGCTTTCCTTCGCTCGAGCGAGCGAACTGTATGTTTTGAGTTTCTTCGCTCGAGCGAGCTTTTCTTTTCTTGAGCGTGCTTCTGGGTTGCAAACCTGAAGATTCGAATTGTTGGCTCGAGCGAGGCTTTCTACACTCGAGCGAGTATCATTTGTGTCTGGTCGCTCGAGCGACCACTCCTTCGCTCGAGCGACCGTGGTGTATTTCAGTTGACAGCAGCGGGATTACACTTCACTTTTTCATCTCCTCTTTTACACAAACCTTAGAACCGACTCTCCCTCTCTCTATATATACCTTCTCTCTAGGGATTGATCTACTTATAGTGTGTTTCTACCCTAAACTCTTTGTAAGAAAGATAGAGGGTGATTTGGGCTTCCTTTTAGTCTAAAAATTTGTGGGTTTGGAGAACTTTGGATTTTCGCCATCTTCTCCATTTGGTTTCTCCACTTCGAGGTAGGGATAACCTAATCCATCTTATGAGTTTTGGCATAAGTTTTATGCATTTTGATTAGTTGGTGGTGTTTGGTTATTTTGGGAAAAGTTAGGGTTTGGTTTTGTAATTTATAAAGAGGGGTTTTCAAATGTTTAAACCCATGTGTATATGAGACCTTGGAAAAATGGTATTATTGTTGTTGAAATGGTGGAATCGAACCTTAGGGTTAATATTGAGACAGGGGGAAAATGCCCTAATCATTGTAATAAATTAATTTGTATAATTAATGTGGGGAAATACGAAATTGAGTTGAAAATCATAAAATTGAGAAATTATGAGATTGATTGGTGTAGTTGGACAATTTAATCACTTACCTATGAGAATGTCGATGTTTTATCTGTTGATAAATTTATTATATGTTCAGAGATAACTGCTTTGGGCTATCAGTGGAGAATAGTCTTGATTGTTGTAGACACTGTATGTCGATTAGGGAAAACTAAAACTAATCACATTGATTATGTCATTGAATATGACGGTTGGGTTAATACAGCAAATATGTGTATTGATTGATTATTGTGTACGACAAGTGTTTAATTACATTGTATATGCATATTGTTTGGGAGGAGATAGGGGATGTACTCCATGGTTTGAGAGGAGATAGGGGATGGACTCCATTGATACAGCAAATATGTGTATCACTTGAAGTATGGAAGTGTTTAATATGAATTGTTATCTCATTTGAAATGGAAGTGCTTTAATGTGAGCTTTAGGCTCATTTGAATTATTAATATTGGAAGTATTTTTATATGAGCTGTTGTCTCATGAAAATTGTTTGGGCCAGGTTCTGAGCCATGTTTGTATAAATGGAAAATTGGATAAGTAAAGGAAAGTGGGACGTAACATGGACTTGATTGTCATGGAATTGTATTGTGATATAAATTGGTTTATAAGTGTTAACCATCTATCAAATGCTATTGTTTTAGTCATTGCTTATATCTGGTTTAGTATATCTCTACTGGGCATTGGCTCACCCTTTATGGGACATCATTTTCAGGTTCAGGTGATATGCAACCTCCAAGGACATAGCTTGGGAGGCCTAGTGACTGGAAGATCTTTTTGATGTTATCTTTGTGTTACATGTAAATCAAGCCAAGGGCTTATTTTGTATAAAGAGTTAGACTCTTCTTTTGTTGAAACCAAGTGTTGACTTGGAAAGTTGTAAGCCCGTAGAGCATTTACTTTTGTTGTCAACATGTAACACTTTTGTAGTAAACACTCTGATTTATGGAATGTATTGTCTGTTTTTTGTATCATGAATGTATGAATTATGGGTTTATTTTGAGGGCGTTACATCATGAGTGTGTTTACAACCATAAAATAAATACATAAAAAAACTCTAAACCTTGCATACACAACTAACCAAAATAATTAAAATCAATCCATCATCCTCATGTAAATACAAAATCAAACTAACATCAAATAAATAAATAAAAACAACGGATTAAACATAAATAAAAGGAAGTGGGTTTTGTACTCACCGTATATTTTTGAAGATCAAAGAATTATTTGAAGAACTAATGGAGCCACCAAAACAAAACCCTAATCTCTTTTTTTCCCTCGGCTCTTTCTCTCCCCGCCGTCCCTCTCTCTCTCTCTCTCTCTCTCTCTCTCTCTCTCTCTCTCGGCTTGCTGCTGCTCTCATTCTTTTCTTTTTATTTTTGCTCATAACCTAATATTATTCTAACCTAATTGATATATTATATAATATTATACTTTATTTTATTAAACTACAACATATATAAATATACTATATATTTTATCAATATATAAAACACTTTTTTTTATATATAAAATATATAAATATTTAGATTAATTATATATAATTAACTATCACATTAAATTAATTAAATACCACATTAAATTCTCATGTAACCACACAATTAATAAAGCCAAAAATAAAATAAGATGATGATGATGATGATAATAATAATAATAATAATAATAATAATAATAATAATAATAAAAAATAAATAAATAAAGGTTTATGAAAAATCAGGGTTGCTACAGACTTTTTGGCCAAAGATAGCATAAAATTCAGATAGAATATCCATGATAACTTCACAATTTTTCTTGTCAGCTTTGGCAAACAAAATGAGATCGTCTGCAAAAAAATTGATGTGAGATAGGTGGGCAAGAACGAGCTGCTTTAATACCCTTCCAGCTGTTACTACCAACTTTAGAATTAATCATGTTGGAAAGTCTCTCCATGCACAGTATAAATAGGTAAGGAGAAAGGGGATCACCTTGCCTTCAATCTCTCTCATTCTTAATTGCTTCAAGCACTTCCCCATTCCAAAGGATGTTAGATTGGTTATTGGAAACACAACTCATACCAAGGTCAATCCAACCCTCATTCATATTAAACTTAAAAAGAGTATCTCTAATGAAGTCCCAAGAGAGTCTATCATATGCTTTTTCCAAGTCAATTTTAAATATCATGCCTCCATTTTTACATTTTTTATGCCTCAAAGTATGAAGGGTTTCTTGGGTTAGAATGATATTATCAATGGTATTACGCCCAGGAATAAAGCTGCATTGGTTGGAGCTTATCAAATTGTCAATCCATTGGGCGTCACATTGCAAAGACTGATAGGCCTGAATTGCTTAATGTTTTCAGGGTTCTCAATCTTGGGTATAAGCACAATGAGAGTCTCATTCACCATATCAGGAGCAGATTTATTAAAAAAGCATTGTTTGACAAAATCACACACAGATAGTTGGTAATGATGTTTCTAACCCCAGCCATATCAGTAACCCTATCGCCTTCTCCATCCTTTAGTGAATTAATTTTGAGTTTTCTCCTTTTGGTTATGGTTGATATATGAAAGTATCTAGTATTTTTATCACTAAGAGTTATATACTTAGATCTCGATTTTTGGAACCAAAGCATTTCTTTTTGAAACAAAGTCTCATTATAGTCTTTAATAAGATCTTTTTCAAGATTTTGAAGACTATGGGTGAATTTCTCAGGAAGGGCTTTTTGTGTGCCCTCAATTCTAGCAAGAAGCCTCCTTTTACGTTTAAAAATATTATCAAAAACGCTTTATTCCAGTCAGTTGCTCTATGAGTGAAATCAATAGTAGCATCAATGAGATTATTATGCATAGAAAGCCAACAAGTTTGAATAATATCAATAAGACCAAGATGGGACATCCAAGCAGCTTTAAATCTAAATGGTCTATTTAGGGGTGTAGACACCTCATTTTTGACCGCCCTTAAGACTTGAGCGTTACTGATGGTTTACTTGGTGATAAAAGATGTGCAGGACAAAGGTTCGATTTCTTCGGCAAGAGGAGAGTCAAATCCAAACTTCACACCCTATTATGGACCAAAGTTATTTTGAATGGTTTTTAGACCTTAAAACCCTCTCTTTCAAAGCATTTTTGAAATAAAGTTTCTACGATGCTCTGAGGCTCGTATTTTGTTAAATGTTGCGCTTTTCGTTAAACCGAGCAAGGACAAAGTTGAAATGAATGAAAGAGAGTTGAAATTTTTGAAAAATCTTTCAAAAAACCTTACTTAGGGGTTTGAAGTTGAAGAAAAGAGGAGAAGAGGGAAGAAACCAAGTTGGGGAAGAAGATGGGTATGAATCGCTAAGAAAAAGTCGAGCGGTCTTTGCTAAATCAAACCTATCTGTCTATACATTTGGATTTAAGCTATGAGGCTACCACCGTTGGAAGCTTACTTCCGGGGCTTCATTTTTCACTTAAGAATCTCCTAATGCCGAGTCCAGATGGGGGAGATATGATTGGTTGAAGTTGGGCATCAATTTGGCTAGGACCAAAACTGAGCGGCTTCACCAAAAGAGGCATAACATTTTTCACAGTTGGAGTTGTTATGCAAGGATGCCACCATTGGAAAGCTTACTTCTGGGGCTTCAGTTTAGGCACAAGAATGACCTGAAAAGGAGTTCATATGAAGGAGTTATGCCCATTTAAAATTGGACCTGCAGAGCAGAATTTGCTACCGGCCACAAATATGTGCTATCGGCCACAAAAGTAACAGACCGGCCAAAAAAGTAGCAGGCCGGCCATCACAAGTAGTAGGCCGGCACTAAAGATGGCTGGCCGGCCATAAGTGCCCAAAACTCATATTTTTGACAGATATTTCATCTCCAGCTGTTTCCAGCAAGCTCCAGCTGTCCTATAATCAGATATTTTCGACTAAAAGCTGATTTGTGCTATATATGAACCTATATCTCCCATTTTGCAAGGGAGAACTTCCTAAGCAAGTTTTGGAGCTTCTCACTCTAAAAGGTCCTCTCTCTTAAGAAATTTTAGACCTAAAAACCTCTGCCTCTCTCTCTAGAGCCTCTCTCCATTGCCCTTTTGTGCATAGAAGTCCATAGAGGTAGAGAAATACTTCTTGTTTGCATATACATCCTTCATCAAAGTTAACCCCCATTGGGCTGAGGTTCTTGGAGGATCATTTTGAGCTTCAAAAGCTGGTCTTAGCTCAGATTTTGGGCTGGTTTTGCAGCTGTGCAACAAGGGTAACATCTCTCTCCCTTTTAGCTTGTTTTGCATACTAGCTTTGCCATAAGCTTTTGAACTACTTTGAGGCTGTTTTTGGGGTGGTGTTGAACTACAAAAACCCTTGTTTTTCCTCTATTTTTCAGTCCTAAAAGTCTTGGTTTGTGCCTTGGTTGGCCAGGGGGTTGTCCTCCCTTTTGCTCTTTGGTTTGTAAAGCCTTTTGAGCCAACTTCCTAAGCTTTTGAAGCCAACTTTTTGTGGCCTTTTAACCACTGAAATCCAAAGGATTTTTAGTGGTAAAAACCCTATTTTGAAGGCCCAAATGGGTGGGGCTTGTCCCCCTTCCTCTTGTCTTGTTTACTTGTGTTGATGGCCCTCCAAAAGAGCATGTGTTTCTACTTCTTGGAGGCTTTGTTTAGCCTCATTTTTGTGACTTTCTAGACCTACCATAAATCTGTTTTGGGCTGTCTTGCTCATCTCTTGCATGCTTATTGCACTTGTAGTGTAAATCCCCTTTGCTAGCCTTGTTAGCCTACCAAAGTAGCATGTTTGTTAAGCATGTATGGGCTCCATTTCAGCATGTTTTTGGTCATTATTTAGCATGTCATAACTCTGTCTAAAGTTGGTTTGATAGCCCCTTGCATGTATCATGCACTTGTAGTGCATTTCTATGAAATTGCCTTAATATGCTTTGTGCTTTGAGCCTTGTTTTTAGTATGATTTTGGCTTGACCCAAAGAAGATTTTATCCTTCTTTTACCATGCTTAAGGTCTGTTTGGTGTTGTTTTGGTCATGCTTTCATTGTTTTGTATAACCATGGTTCAACTTAACTTGTTGGCTTTGAATGTCCAAGTCATTAGTATGCATTGCTAGGACTATTCTTATGATTTGGCATCATTCCATATGATATATCAGTGCATATTTCATGGTCATACACTTGTATTTGTCACTCTTTCATTGCTTTGAAGAGTTGTTGTTTTGTGCTTCAAGAATGGACCATTGTGCATGCCTTTATGCTTAGGCCTTTAGGATGCCATCTCAGTAGGTTTTTGGGCTTATTTTGACATGCCATAACTCTGATTTTCATTGGTTAAGCCATGCCATGTTTGGTTGTAATAGGTGTAGTGTAACACCCTTTTGTTGGCCTTGCATGCCTCATGTTTTGTGTTCACCTTTCTAGCATGTTTTGGCCTCATTCCATGCATGTTCTAGCCTTGTTTTGGTCTACCTTGGGACTATTTTGGCTCACCTTGGCCCTTTGGGGCTTGGTTGATGTGGCCTTGGTACAAGTTCCTTGGCTAGCTTTGAGCTTTAAGTCCATTAGCATGCCATGCTTGTCTTGTTTAGTAGATTTGGCATCACTCTTAACATGATTTCAGAGCTCATTGCATTGTCATATTCTCGTGTTTATCATATCTCACTCATATTTGAGGATTGTGCATTGTTGCATAGTTTATGGATCAATGTGTGAACATGCGTGTTTTGCCCTTTCGGTGCCTTAATTCATCACTTTGGCCACTGTTTTGGACATGGCTGAGGCCTATCCATCCTTAGTGTAAGTCCATGGATCATGCATTTATGTATTGTTGTAGGCTTACCACATTGCATGCTGTCGCATCCTTATGGTTGGTATCATTGTTGCATGCCTATGACTTTGTATATTCCCATATCTAGGTTGCATTGTAGTATTGCATGCTTGTTGCATTGCCATGATGTTTGCATGTTAGGTTGCATCACATTGTATTTGACATACTCATGTTACATTGCCTTACAGTCACATGTTGCATTGCATTGGTTACATGCTTTGCATTGTATATGGCATACATACATTGCATTATATTTGGTTTAGGGTGTCAAACCAAACATGAAGAATGAGGGACGTTCGTACTTGGAGTGACGAAACGTACCTCAATCCTTGGTCGCCGACACTCTTGATTCAACATGATAGAGTATGTAGCATTCATTTGTTTTGTTGCATTCATTCATATTGATTTGCATACTTGACATCTTTAGCCATCATGCATCGAAATGTGCGATTGGTGGCCTGAGGGTCGAGAGCCATACTCCCTTGAGTTCATAGCATGATAGGGAGGGTGGTCGCGCATACATTTGGCTTGCAAATTCTATGCCATGCACTGTCTGTCCTCTGTTGCAGCAAAACCAGTGTTCTGTAGGAAGAAATGGCCAGTCGGCAACTTTCAGTGTCGGCCGACTACAAATATCCAGCCGGTGATCCCATTTTTGGTCATTGACCATATTTCCATGGCCGGTGGTGTTTTCTCTTGGCCAGTGGCATCCCAAAGTGTTCATGGAGTGGCTCAGAAGCAACCTTAGGATTCTCACAATTCTCAGAGGTGTAGAACAATGCAAACAGAGGCAACCGAGGCATGGCAACGGGTTTCCGAGCAAAGCGAATCGAGCATGCATCATCCAATCATTTCGAGGCAGAGCTGCGGTGGCCACTTTAATTTCATACTTAGTTTATTTTGTAATTAATTTGTTAATTAATTAAGGGTCTGTAATAATTAATTAGCTAGAGTAGTTAATTATTTATTTGGTTTGTATTATTCTTTCTGACCTTTCGTCGAGAGGGCGAATTTGTAATAAGTGTGTGTGCGTGTGTGCATGTCTTCCAACCCCCACTTCTTTCTCTTTTTTATTTAACCGCTTATGATGGTTAGTTCTAGGGCATGTTTCAATTAGCATACTTATGCTCGCATGTTTGCATCCATTTATCTGTCTTGCATGCACCGGGCTCGGCGCATCATACTAACTGCATTGTATTTCAATTCCGAGTTGAATACGTGTATCAGTTGTTGCATTTCATATGCCATTTTAGAATAGCCGAGCCTATCTTAGTTGCATTTTTGCGTGTGTTGCATTAGGCATTCCAGCATAGTTAGGATTCATGCATGATTTCTAATTAGCTTCTTTCTTTGGCTTGGAGTACTCGGTAAGTATTTATGCTTTAGCATCCTTGCATGCGTATAAGTGACTGCCATGATAGCATGCTTACCATGAGGTTATTTGCTTATGTGATATAACTGCCTGAATGCCTGTGGGTGAAGGTTGGGTTATTTGAATTAGAACAATTCACCAATTGAGAGTTTTAAGCCCACTTGAGAGTGGCAAAATCATGTTTTCTTAAGCCCACTTGAGGGTGGCAAATCCACGTCGTAGCCTACTTGCGAGTAGCACCATCAAACCATCTTTCAAATAAACAAACAAGAAATATTTTGTTCCAAGTCAAACGATCCAGTCTATACTTGTATGTTGTGTGCATCACATAGTAATTCTAGGCTAATAACCGGAATAAGAACATATAATGTTTTCAAAACTCAATATCATGGTTAGTAGAGGCCGATCTTTGATCGGGCGAGCGGGGGTGCTCATGAAATGACCTTCCCCAATCGTACCTAAGTTCCCGAGCCGAGGCAACTTTGGTGATGACAGATACGTGGCCTTAGGCACGAGTCAGGATTTCTTAAATTCCCCACAAAATAAAATATTTAAGTGGCGACTCTGTATCTGGCAAAGCAGTCCATGTTTGGCATTTCTTTCTAAAAATCTGTTTTTCAAAACGATTTGCCGGACTTGGACTCTTTGGTGATTTATCAATCTTGCACTGCACTTTGCGAGATCAAATTAAGAACCGTGACATTTGAGTCCGAACTGTAGTGAGCCCAAATGAGCAAAACAAGATTTCTCCCGGGGCGTTTGGGGACGTCTACAAAGGGGTTTAAAGGGTGCATACCTTGGGTGTTGACCACAAGAGGTGAATGATCAGTATAGGTTTGGGGGAAAACTTGCACAGTTGCTTCAGGAAACAAGGTCCTTCATTCCTCATTACACATTGCTCTGTCAAGTCTTTCCATAGTATTCGCCAACCCTAGCCTATTGTTAGTCCAAGTCAGACGGGGCCCAGAACTACCTAGATTAATAAGATTGCAATTGTTCACACAATCTAGGAATTTTTGAACCCTTCCTGTCATGACTCAAACCCATTCCTATAGGTTTAGCATCGTAACCGGCCAGTAATCCTTGGATTACCAAGGCCTCTGAACAGATTATCGTGTAATAAGGGATTGCAGAAGCAAATATAGAAACATACATAGTCCATAGAGCTATCCAGACATGCATGGGACAGATAACTTAAAACCTTATATATATATTTATACAGACATGACGTCCTAGACATCCATCCAACCTTGTCATTATACACAAAATAAAACAAATGAACTAGTCACAAAACAACAAAAGTCTCAAGTTTATGTCATGGTTTACAAAACTCGACCACTGAACTCTTTCTGGAACCTCCCCGGAAGGCACAATGGTTGGCCGACAAACAGAAACTCTAGGTCATCAACTCCGAGCTTGGTCACGTGCCTGGTCGCCTACATACATAATATAAATAATAAGCGAAGCTCAGTGAATAATAACATAGTAAAGGTTTTAATGAATGATGTCCAATTTTGTATCATATCAATCAAAGAGATAAGCATAGTCATATCAAAAACAGAGTCATGTTCATATTCGTATTCAAATCATGTGTGGTACATCCATTAGCATTAAGATATCATGTTTGGTCAAGCATATCAAGTTCCAATATGGAACCTCCGATACCAGGTAACATATCTCACACGTAGGCCACGATACTGTTTTTCCTTGGCCTGGGCCTGGGCCACGGTATTGTTTCCCCCGGGCGAGGGCCTAGGCCACGGTATTGTTTTCCCCGGGCGAGGGCCTGGGCCACAGTATTATTTCCCCCGGACGAAGGCCTCATAACCATAAGATACAGTATTATGTCCATTGGGTGAGGGCCTCTGCTAAGGATACCACCAATACATTTCAAAAATAGGGATCATCATTCGTGGAATCACAAATAACCTTTGTATCAATCAGAAACAGTTCATATCATATCATAATGTTCAGAAAGTATTTCATAATGAACATAGCTTTACTAAGTTATTACTCACAGATAGTTGCACATATAGCTTGATAGCATCCAATGGATTAATAGCTTACGGACCGTGACCTTAACTTCTCAAGTAAGCTCTAGATGGTGAATTCACTAAGAGTCCGAACCAAATCCTTGAATTCCAAGCTAATTCCTTCCAAATTCTAGCAATTTCTTTGTTTGATCTCAATTCTCTCATCTTCTCTGTATCATCACGTTTATGTCATCAAGGATGAAGATATGATTGTGTAAAAAATGTAACTAAGGGTTCACTTATACCTTATATAGGCTTGAATTAATTAAGTTTTAAATTTGGTTAGGCTTAACTAATTCCATCTATTTTATTCTAATTAATTCGTTCTAAATCGAATTTCAATTAAACCTACCATAAAATTTTAAAAATCCCAAGTAATACATAAATCAAGTCAATTTCATGTTCGGATACCAATAAGGCCTTCAATTCACAAAACAAAACAGAAACGTGAACACATATTCCTACGATAGATAGATATAAATATAAATAATGCAACACACATGCAAATAATTCAGAATTTCATCTTAATTACTTATTAGGCATCTTTAATCATGGTTTAGTAGTTAATCATAGGTTTACACTTCTAGTGTTGTTACTAAGAGAGAAACTTCTTTTTTCCCTCTGGTTAGCATAGTCATTGAAGTCCCCTGCAACAAGCCAAGGTTTGTCCATGTTCTCTGCCACATTTTCTAAATTATCCCACACCTAATCGCGAAGTATGGGGTTCAAACTAGCATACATAGTTGCCAGCGCCCACTCCTCATATTCCTCCTTATGAACTGTGGCATGGATGACTTGTGAGCTAATGCTAGAAACTCTCACACTCACATGATTTGTGTCTCATATTATCCATATGCCTCCCACTATTCCCACTGAATCAACAATAATCGAGGTAGTGAAGCCAAGTTTGTTGAAGAAATTGTTCATCTTGTTAAATACTACTTTAGTTTCCATTAAGACTAGAATCTCTGGTTTGTGAGCCTTAATGATTTCCACCAAATTGTACTTGAAGGTATTATTGTCGGCTCCGCGGCAATTCCAAAACAATAATCGTAGCAAATCTATAGAAGGGAATGTTGGGGGGTCTTTGTTTGCAAACTCCGTAACTATTCTACGAATCCTCCAATGGTCGTCCTCCATTGATCTGAGGAAGGCCAGTTGGATCGAGTGGGATGGACGGGATGGGTTGTCCCCCCAGCTTGGTTCTATTATTAGGCGTACTTGTTCTATCCACCAGACGAAAGCGACTAGGTGAATAGCTTCTTTCTCTGGTTCTAGTAGCAGGTCCACTGCACTATTGTGCCTTAGATGCTGGTCCACATCTAATCTTTGGCCCTCTAGAAGTAGTATTCCCTCATTTTCCATTTTCCTAGTCTCTTGGGTCTGGTGGTTCTCTCACTTTCTTCAAGTGGTCTTTGTCGTTGGTTTCTCCAGCTGTGTTTGCTTTAGATAAGCTGGCTTAGGTATGTGATGGGTTAGCCTTAACCATAGTAGAGTCCTCTTGTTGCTTGTTGATTTCCAAGACAGAATCTATGTTAATCTCTGTATATTTTTATTGTATTTCTTTAGTGCTTCCATTTTCCTTTTTTTCCTCCATATCTGATATCTCTTCATAGGATTCCTTGTCAGGATTTACTAAACTTGCACCAGATGGAAAGACCATTGATTGAGACTTGACTTGGTTGCCTTGCTCAAGATCTTTAATTTGAATTTGACCCGCCTTTCCTTTACCTTCGGTATTCTGGGTTTGACTTGGGCCTATTTGTTTAGAGAGTATTTTGGGCCTTCTCAATCCCTGCTCTGTTGGTTTTTTGCCCCCTTGAGTGTTCATCGTGGCCTATATGGTCTTCCTCAAGGTATTTGAATTGGTTAGACTTTGTAATTGGACCAATTGGATCCTCGTGCTTCCTGTACTTGATCGGTCTGCGCCTCCATTTTGTTGCAAGCATCCAAGGCCCAAACTCTTCCTCTGCATTTTCCCTATGTTGTAGGTTACTGTTAGGAACTAGAGTGGGTGTGCGGCTGGTATTTTCACTGAAACTGGCTAGATTATCACTCTCCGATTGTGAATGTGGCACTTTGAATCGACAAGCTTCCTTCGGGATCAATACGTCCACAGAGGAAGCAAAAGGAATGAAGTGATTCATATTCAATGTTATAACATTTATCTTCTAGAAACAAATCTGGGTTTCAGTGGCTTGGTGAGATCTATCTCAACACAGTTCCTGACAAACTTTCCTCTTGTGGCCATGGCTGTTGTCTATTTTCAGAGGCTTGCCAATGGTTCTGGCTATTGCAAACAACACCTTGTCTTGATAATGCTCTATCGGAAGCTCCGAAAACCGAACCCAAATTATGGTTGTGGTTTCAAAGGCTTCCGAAGGCTTGAAATTGGGCTTCCACCTCCGAACACTGAGATAGTGGTCCATAATCACCCAAGGTCTCCCATATAGACCTTAGAATAATCCTCGTGTAGGGAAAATTTAAACAGAAAATAATTACATCCCAAATCAATGGCATTGAACTCACTCTGGAGTCCCCAGACGTTTTTTAACTCTATTGCAAAGCATTTTATAGCCAATGTTTTTCCCCAAGAGTCTAATGATTAGAGCATTCTCCCATGGTTTCTTGATCTTTTGGAGCAACTTCTTTGGGAGGGACACTTTAGGCAGTCCCATGTGCTCTAAGATAGAAAGAACAATTGAAATTGTTCCCACCTGGTTTTCTTCTTCTCTATCAGAGGAGAGTATCTCCACTCTGCTATCAAACGTATAGTCTCTATTTGGTGCTGTAGTCAAAGCCTCCTTGAAGGATTTAGCTGGCATGTTCTCCTGCAAGGCAAGAGTTTGGGAGTTACTTCTTCGCCCCTTGCTTCAGTTGCAATTTTGATCTCATTTTCAATCTCGATGCTTGCAGTAGGGTTAGAGCTCTTAATTTTCTTGGTACTTCGAATAAAATGATCTTCTTCCTCAGCAAATTTAGCAATGTTAAGAGTAGCTCGATGGTCGGAAAGGTTAGCAGAAATCGCCATATCAATAACCTACTTAAAGATTGGGGTTAGAGACTTCTGAAGGCTCTTTTGATTGGAAATAAATGAATACAAATTTATAACATTATTGTCTATATATATATATATATTATATATAATTTTACGGAACATATTTTATTTGCACAGTATACATATTATAAATAAGTTTATAGAACATATTTTATCTACATAGTATGTAGTGCCTAAATTCACACAATTATTCATAAATCACTAAATCATGTGTATTGCTTTAATCTCTAATTTTGTAATATGCATTCTAATTTTGTAATTTTGTAATTTTGTAGCAATAAGCATGCTGATTCTATAAATAATAAATTTGTTATTAAGTTTTAACAAAAATTATCATATGTGTCCAGAACAACATAGGTTTGTATCTCCAACTAATATTGTTTGATGATTTCTCCAATACCTTCTCTATTTTTTGAAATAATGTAAACACTTGGAATTAGTGGTGGAGTTAGGAAACTAAATCAGAAAGGGCATTTATTGATTATAACTTTAATTTTATTTTTTTTTTCATAACCAACAATAAGAAAATAATAATAATTTTTGAATTAATATTAAGTAGAAAAACATAAATAAATTATTATAAAATTATTTCACATAAAATTTTATAATTAACTTCGAGTAAAATTGAAAAGAAAGTATTATGTGTAACTAGTGTATCATGGACAATATAAAAAAAAATCATATATTTAAGTCTTAAAATAATTTATATAATGGTAAGATAAACCAAAGTTTTACAAAATTTAAGTAAAAATTTCATATAATAGTGATATCACCAACTAATAGTAAAACAACATATAAAAGGTGAATTCCACATGTAAATATAACTAACACTCCAGTAATTTTTACATATATATAGTAAGATTAATTATATTTGCATATCAATAATGATGAATATTACCTTTATATTGAGATTTTTTCACAAAATTCTCATACATAAAAATATAATTTGTTATAATCACTTCATTTTCAATAAAAAAAAAACCACTATTATTTTCATAAATTTAAAAATGCCACTGAAATTTTATTCTAAATATTATTTTATTTAAAATTTTATTTAAAAATAAATAAATAAATAAATCCAAGAGGGGCATGTGTGTAAATTAAATGTATAAATTAAATAAACAATAAAACAAAATAATTCATAAAATAATTATATAAATTATTTCCCGAATTAAATGCTTACATAAGGCTGGTGTTGAACACAATCTCCTTAAAGTAGATTTCGTCCTCGCTCCGGTGCTTCGAGTTTTACCAGTGTCTACTTCCTAGGATGAAACGACAAATACTTAAATTTGCAGTACTACAAATTTAAGTCTAGCGAACCAAACCTCTGTTGTAACTCTCTCTTTTTCTTCCTAAAATTAAATGCAGAAACTGATGCAAGAGCACAGGAAGAACATGAAAAGAAGGACGAAAATCTGAGGGAAAAATTCAATGAAATGAATTGCTGGAAGCATGCTTTATATAAGCAAAAAGGTTGCTTTTCCGAACAAGTATAAAACCTGTTCAAACATATTGGAAAGGCACTAGACAGATTTGCATCTGTTTGGACATATTCAATTCAGGTTGAACCTGTTTTGAACCCTTTGAACTGTTTGGGTGGGTTGAACCTATTAGGGACCTATTTGGGTGAAGAAATAATTCTGGACCAATTTATTTTGAAACCAAAATTAAAAAATAAAAAATAAATTACAAAAATTTTTGACCCAAAAAGATAAGTATTGGGCTGAACAAACCCAACCCAACCTCACACCACGCACCTAAGCCCAACTCATCCCACCCGACCGACCAGACAGTGGCGGCGGCGCGTGCGTGTGGTTTTAATTTTGGGTCCAATGGATCTAGTCCACTTCATCCATAACCTCACCCTTCCACAAACTTGGGTACCCCTTGGGGCCCAACCCAAGTATCCCAAGTTAAGGTATATAAACCCATTCAAAACCTCAAGCCTTTCCAATGTGGGACAAGCACATTTCACAAATGTGTAGGAAACCCACCAAAAACTAGTTCTACGAACCCGAAAATGTGTGTTGAATTCTCATTCATCCGGAAATGGTTTTGAGTAACTAAATACATGAATTTATTCATTATGCGGCATTAAACATGAATCCAATAAAAAACATTAAAAATAACGCTCAAGTCCCACCTTAATTAATGCTCAAAGTTAGCAAAAAATAAGGATTTTTTCAAAGCCATTTTCCAACAATCCCCCACATGAATGGAATTCATGATAACGGACATGCAACAAAATGTAGACAAATAAAGAGTACATTAAGAAGATACACCACATTGAGATAGGTAGCTTTTGGCTTTGAATCTCCTCTAGTGAAAGCCTATCGGACTTACTAGCTAACCTGTGAATACGATGCCTTAAACTGTTTAGCTGTTTGTGTAAGCCAAAATAATAGACTACACATAATGTATCCGCAGGCACAGTTTGGTTCTTACGGTTGTGTTCATTTTGGCCCTGAACAACGCCTGGTAATTTATGAGAACTCTAGAGAATTTAGCCTTCTCAATTCTCACAGAACCAGCCCAGTTCACACTTATATAGGTGATTTCTTATTAAGAGTATCCTGCTATACACCACTTGGATGTCCAAGCTATAAGAATCATTAAAAGCAAAGCTTATCCTAGTAACGCTGCAGGTATCACTCTTCTTATTATAGAAACGGGTAGGAGTAAACCTCCTTAGTGATATGTGAAGTCATCCTTAATTCGGTTGTCCCTTTGAACCTAGATCTTGGGATCTCCAGTCAACTAGGTTGGGTTGCCATTATGGTGACTTTTAAGTAATAGGCTTTAATCACATTCCCTTCGATAAATAGTACTGTAACAAGCCCGCGGGGGACCTCGCTACAGCTCGGACTCGATTCGTGTCACGGTTCTTAATCTGAACCAAACAGTCCAAATCTGGAAAATCGTTTTGAGAAAATAGATTTTTGAAAGAAGTGCCAAACATGGACTGCTTTGCCAGATACAGAGTCACCACCTAAATATTTTGTTTTGGAAAATTTAGGAAACCCTGACTCGTTGCCTAAGGCCACGTGTCCGTCATCACCAAAGTTGCCTCGGCTCGAGAACTTGGGTACGATTGGGGAAGGTCACTTCGTGAGCACCCCCGCTCGCCCGGTCAGAGACCGGCCTCTACTAACCATGATATCTATTTTTGAAAACATTGTATGTTCTTATTCTGGTTATTAGCCTAGGTTACTATGTGATGTGCACAGCATACAAGTATAGACTGAGTCGCCTGAATTGGAACAAAACATTTCATGTTTGTTTGTTTGAAAATGGTTTGATGGTGCTACCCGCAGGTAGGCTAAGACGTGGATTTGCCACCCTCGGGTGGGCTTAGAAAACATGATTTTGCCACTATCTAGTGAGCTTAAAACACACATTTGATGAATTGTTCCAATCCAAATAACCCAACCTTCACCCACAGGCACTCAGGCAGTTATATCACATAAGCAATTAGCCTTATGGTAAGCATGCTATTCATGACAGTCACTCACACGCATGCAAGGATGCTAAAGCATAGAACTTACCGAATACTCCAAGCCAAAATAGAAACTACATTAGAAATCATGCATGATCCTAAGTATACAAAAATGCCTAATGCAACACATGCAAAAATGCAACTATAGCAGGCTCGGCTATTCTAAACATGGCATATGGAATGCTACAGCTAACATGTATTCAACTTGGAATTGAAATAAAAATGCAGTTAGTATGATGCGCCGAGCCCGGTGCATGCAAAACAGATGAATGAATGCAAACATGCTATCATACTGTATGCTAATTGAAATATGCCCTAATCTAACCATCATAAGCAGGTAAATAAAAGGAAGAAAGACGTGGGGTTGGAAGGCATACAACACACACACGCACACTTATTACAGTTGTGCCCTCGCGTAGAGGGTCCGAATAAATATACATTCCCGAATAACAGAATATTACAGTCCAAATAATACAGTCCAAACAATATACAAATTCCTAATTAATTAATCAAATTAACTAAGAAAGCTGTAAAACTAGCGTGCAAGCCAGGGACTGCCTTGCTTCTGATGAATGCTGTATGTTTGGGCTGCCTTGCGCGAAAATCCACTGGGATGTCCCAATTAGCCTCTGTTTAGCAGTTATTCTTGGAAAGCGTGCCAGACTCCGAAAAGTTGCTGATTCTTCATTTTGCTGCAACAGAGAGCAGGAAAGGGGCATAGCAATGTATTTTCATAAATATATGCATACCTCGATCCTCGTGCCACCAATCACGCATATCGAGGCATGATGGCCGAGGAGTCGAATTGCACAATTTAATATGGGATGAATGCACATGAAAACACAACAAGACCTAATTCCATCATGGATGATCCGGAGTGTCGGTGACTGGGGAATTAAGATACGTTCCGTCACTCGGAGTACGGAACATACCTCGTTCCCGTGCCCGGGCTAACTCCTATCCCGAACACGATGCAATATGCATGAATGCAACTAAGATACAGCCTAGCATGCACAATGCTATGAAAATGAGATGTCTCGAAATGCGTGCACATGGGCACGCAAACCGAGAAAAATGACTTAATGCGATCTAAGATACAACCTAGTATGCACTATGCTGTAAAAATGAGATGCCTCGAAATGCGTGCACACGGGCACGCAAACCGAGAAAATGACATACACAATGCAAATGACATGGAAATATGATATGGGCTTAAACTAACATGAGAGAGCCTCAGCCACGCTCACATAAGAGGCTGATGGATGAAAATGAAGTGCCTCGAAACGCGTGCACACGGGCACGCAAATCGAGGCAATGGCATACGCAATGCAATATGGCTAAAATGGCATAGAGAATGCAACATGGACTTATACTAACATGAGAGAGCCTCAGCCGCACTCACATAAGAGGCCGATGGATGAAAATGAAGTGCCTCGAAACGCGTGCACACGGGCACGCAAATCGAGGCAATGGCATATGTAATGCAATATGGCTAAAATGGCATATAGAATGCAACATGGACTTATACTAACATGAGAGAGCCTCAGCCGCACTCAGATAAGAGGCCGGTGGATGAAAATGAAGTGCCTCGAAATGCGTGCACACGGGCACGCAAATCGAGACAATGGCATATGTAATGCAATGGCATGGAAAATGATATGCAAACGTGCTAATGGATTTTCAGCAATGGAATGTGGGGGAAAACAGCCCCGAAATGAGGCGAAAACACACCCGATGCATGGAATCTCTCCCGAAATGCAAATTAGACGCATAGAATGAACTACAGCTATACAAAGCATGCATAATTGGTACACGAGATGAAAAGACAGAAGTAAGGAAGCCTCAAAATAAGCATTTTTACAGTACAAATCATGGCCAAACAGCAAGCAAAGATAGGGCAACAATGGCATGCAAAAATGGCCCTAAACATGAGATTATGAAGCAACTCACAGCTGCTAACTCCAAATAGGTTAGGGCCCTTCAACAACATTGAAGAGGGTCCAAAAATAAACCACTTTACAGAACTATAAAAACCCTAAAAACAAACATAGATATGGCTAAGCTCTTACGCAAGAAAAAGGGCCAAAAGGTGGCCAAAGAGGCAAGTGGTATATGAAAAGCCCAAACTGAAAAATTCCCTTCTACAACATTGAAGAGGGACCAAAAATATGCATATTTACAGAACTGTAAAAACCCCAAAACAGTATACAAACATGCTAGAAATGCAATGCAAAATGAGGCTCAAAAGTGGCTATAACACAAAGTCTACAATCTATTCACCAAACAGCCAAAGATCCTTGATGAAACATTAATAATGGGCCAAAATAAGACTATTTTTAGTTCTGTAAAAAGGCCAAAAACCGAAGTATAATAGGCTACCAAAACATGCAAGAAATGGGGACCAAAGAGGGATATAAAGGCAAGTATAGCATGGAGGTCCCAAACAGTGTTGAGCCCTTCTTTAATGTTTAAGAGGGGCTCAAAATAAGCCTATTTTTAGTTCTGTAAAATGCCCAAAAATGGAAGCGTAAGGGGCTGCCAAGTCATGCAAGAAATGGGGACCAAAGGTAGATATAAAGACAAGTAGTACATGGAGGTCCCAAACAAGGATGAGCCCTTCTTAAATGTTGAAGAGGGGCTCAAAATAAGCCTACTTACAGTTTATATCATGCTCTAAAACGGATCACACACAAGCTAAAAATATCATGCGAGAAAATGACATTCAAGAAGGATATTGAAGCAAGTGCAAGATGGGGGGCTCAAACAGGGTTGAGCCCTTAACAAGACATGAAACTGAGCTCAAAAAAATGACCTTTTCAGTTTTGTTCGGAGCTCAAATATACAAGAAAGAGAGACTAAGAAATGATGCAAGAAATGAGCTAGAAAGAAGGAAATGGCAACTCAACCTTGTAGACCAAACTCTAGCAACTTCTTGGACTAAATTTGTTGCTTCTTAGCTGCTGGAATTCCTCCCCTTGCTGCTGGAATGGAGTGGTGGTGGTAGAGCTTGGTGGTGTAGAAGAAATGGTGGTGTAGGACTTGGAGGTTTTTGCTTGAAGGAGATAGATGGAGGAGGATTTGTGTATCAAGGCTTGAAGGTAATATTTTCTAACCCCTATATGCAATGCCACCTGCTGGTTATAAGGACCAAAAGGAGAGGGAGCATGGAAGGAAAGGGTGGGGGAAAAAGACCAAGGATTTCCCCCACAAAATATCCCCCGAATTGGGATATTTTCTGGGGGAAACAGCTATACAGCTGTAAAGTGCAAATTGAGAGGAACATGGCCGGCCAGTTTTTGGAGCTCCAGGTGGCCGGCCGGCTAGGGGTCAAAAAGGTCAAGTTGAATTAATAGCCGGCCACCACTTTTTAGGGTCCTCCCATGTGTGTACAACACAACCCTGTGGTTCAAAATTTGGTAACTGTGGAACAAGAGGGTCAACAAGCCAATTCTAGGGGGGGTCAAAAGGGTCAGGTGGAATTACTGGCCGGCCACCAACTTTTAGGATCCTCCCAAGTGTGTACATCACAAATATGTGGTTGAAAGTTCAAGAAAGTGGCCCCAAGGTGTTCAACATTGGCCCGGAAGTGTGAAAAACGAGCGTCGGAGGGCGTCGGAGGATATATAACTGGTTGCTGCAACAATTACTGGCCTCCCACCCTTCTACGGCCTTCCCGGTGATAAAACAGAGGTACCTGCCAAAAATGAACGAAAACCGTTGCAAAACGAATGTTCGGGGGCCAAAACGCGCAGTTCGGGGTCCCGAAAATGGGCTGTTAAGCACCGAAAGTGGCATTCGATCACAAAGTGGGTTTCCCAGACCCCAATGTCCCTCAAAAGGGAGTAAATAGGAGGTATGCCAAAAACTGGAGCAATAGGAGATGGTTAAGCGGTCCCGAACCGAGGCACACGGCCTGACGGCTCCGAAAACCGGGAACCGGGCTCCGAAATGGGAAAAATGGCCTACAGCCACAAAATGTAGCCCACGGCCACTGAGAGATGGTCTACGGGACCTCTCCCTCCCCTCAGGAAAAGAAACAGAGAAAACCGAGCCTGGTTCGCAAACCGAGGCAAAGCACAAAAGAGTCCGGAAGTCCGGAGGCAAGGCTCGCAGCCGAGACTCTAAAACTTCTAGACGAGCACAATATGCAGTATCACCAAGCGCTCAACTGGTGATGTCTGAGTCTTAAGGTCGGTCAAAAATGGGGTGTCTACAGTTGCCCCTCTTTGACAGAACTCGGAAGTCACAAGTGACGGGAGTGAATGTCAAAGCCCAGAGACGACCCATTTTTGACAAGGCCGAAGACTTAGACAAACGTACAAGATAAATAGAGATGTGCCCGCAGGCATGCCCGCAGGCGAGGGGGCAAAATGCAAAATGATATGCACAGAGCCGGAAGTAATTCAATGATCATGCAAATGCAGCAAGCTGTAATGAAGCAAGTATTCACAAATAGATGCAACAGTTTTAAGCAAGAATGCAAAGCAACAACTACATTTCATGCAGTTAAGAATGCGGAGGATTATTCAATCCCCGCCACGTCTTACACGGAGAAGATACGATACCTGCGCGATTCGCCTGGCCACACCAGTCTCAAATGAACCGTACATACAATATCGTGCCTGATGGTGCTGGGGATCTCCCGCTTCTTCTTGGTTGAACCACAGGTACTACTTTTCTCCCTGACTATGGTCGCAGCTTTCCCTATTCTCCAACTGGGTGACAGACTAGGTTGGATCAGTATCCAGAATTGAGGTGCATACAGATGCTATCTCAATCTATGGGGCTACCATACAGATTTCAAGCCGAGGATATACCCCTGGGTATTTAAACCAGACTTTAGTCTCGGAAATCCCGAACCTTTGCGTTCTAGGCATAAGCCATTCGAACTCTAGTTTCCACCGTCTCAGTTGGTCTCCTAGGAACTCACCGCGAACACAGGCAAGTGGCTATACCAGACCACCAGAAGTCGTTCGGGCACGACAAACACCAAAGGAATTGCACCTTTAGAGGAGTTAAGGTCTCCTAGACCGGGGAGTGCACAAGACAGTGCGAACAAAGATGCAGGATTTAAGGTCTCCGTAGACCGGAGGATTTAAGGTCTCCTAGACCACAGAGTGCACAAGACAGTGCGATGCAGAGTGAATGCACAAAACAGTGCTAAACAGATGCACAAAATAGTGTGATGCTAAAGGTGTACAAAACAGTACAAGCAAGGTGAATGCACAAAATAGTGCGATACAGATAAGGTGCGCAAGATAGCGCGATACAATGCACTAACAAGTACAGGTGAGATGCGCAAGATAGCGCGATGGAATGCGTGCAAAATGCAAGTAAGGTGCACAAAACAGTGCAATGCGCAAGAAAGCGCGAGTGATTTGAAATGCACAAGACAGTGCGATGCGCTAAACAGCACGATTGATTTTGAAATGCACTAAACAGTGCGATACGCTAAACAGCGCGATTGAAATGCAATGCACAAAATAGTGCGATACGCTAAACAACGCGATTGATATGCGATGCACAAAATAGTGCGATACGCTAAACAGCGATTGATTTTGAAATGCACTAAACAGCGCGATACGCTAAACAGCGCGATTGATTTTGAAATGCACTAAACAGTGCGATACGCTAAACAGCGCGATTGAAATGCGTTGCACAAAATAGTGCGATACGCTAAACAGCGCGATTGATATGTGATGCACAAAATAGTGCGATACGCTAAACAGCGCGATTGATTTTGAAATGCACTAAACAGTGCGATACACTAAACAGCGCAATTGAAATGCAATGCACAAAACAGTGCGATACGCTAAACAGCGCGATTGAAATGCAATGCACAAAATAGTGCGATACGCTAAACAGCGCGATTGATTTTGAAATGCACTAAACAGTGCGATACACTAAACGGCGCGATTGATTTTGAAATGCACTAAACAGTGCGATACGCTAAACAGCGCGATTGAAATGCAATGCACAAAATAGTGCGATACGCTAAACAGCGCGATTGATATGTGATGCACAAAATAGTGCGATACGCTAAACAGCGCGATTGATTTTGAAATGCACTAAACAGTGCGATACGCTAAACAGCGCAATTGAAATGCAATGCACAAAACAGTGCGATACGCTAAACAGCGTGATTGAAATGCAATGCACAAAATAGTGCGATACGCTAAACAGCGCGATTGATTTTGAAATGCACTAAACAGTGCTAGTGAGATACAAAGTGTAAGTGCACAAGATAGTGCGAGTGAATGCATGTTCTATGCAAATGAGGTGCATTTTCTATGCAAAAGATACGAGCATTTTCTATGCAAGAAATAGGAGCATATTCTATGCAATATTGAAAGCAAATTCTATGCAGAATCGAAAGCAAGCATATTCTATGCATGAATCATAACGATGCGCGGCACGCATGTCACAGAAGTGTATATGAAAGTGCACATTCTATGTAGTAGAGGAGCATCAAATATGTACTCTGGTGCCTCTGATTTACCTCTTAGAGGACTTTGCAACACACTCAGCTCAAAAAGGGCACACCCTGTTCATATTGGCGGGAGATAACATCTGCTACTGCTGCTTTAATTGCCGTTCTGGCTTGAAGCATGCTTAAGCTTGGAGTAGAGGCACACTCATTCTTCAGGGCACTGACAAGGCCTGAAGAGGTACATATGGAATGCAATCTCAGAATTTTTAAAGGTGAAACACACTCAGATGCTCAAAATTTTTCCTATTTTCTTTTGCTTCGTAGTCCAGAACTTATATAGCTTCAGATAGGTCCTTGTTTTACCGTTCACACTTATCGGGGGTGGACCCTGCAGTTGTATGAAAGAACAAATCTTGTTTTGCACAAATGTAGAGAATGGCACAACACTCTGAGCACAAGATGATTTTTTTGAAATTGAGAAATGAGTTCTTAACCGGGTATTGAGCCTACGACTGCACACAGTGAAAAAGACTCAGCAACGGAAAACAAAAGGTAAACAACCTAAACACATCGAGTAACACTCGAAGCGACTCGCAACAAGAATCGAGACAGAAAAAATAAAACACAAGACTCAAATGTGCACATGGAGCCTGTTTCCCCGGGTATTGTTTCCCACCCTTTCTTATTTGTGATCCTCACATCACTCGGCCCTCAAGCTCTATTTTTCTGAAAAAGCCTTCTTCTCACTTTTTCTCTCATCGCACATCTCTCTATTCTTCAATCTCTCGTTTTTTTTTTCAATCCCTCCCCTGGGCGGTTGATGGATAAACAGGAAGTCGTGGGCCCTTGCCCCTGGTATTCTACCAGCTTTTGATTCTTGTTCACAGCAGTGAATTTCTTCCAAAGAAGTGCTGCGCTACAATTGGGTGTGTAGCAAATCTGCAGCTGGCATCGGTTGACGGTGCTCTGCTGGGGAGTTTGGACGTGATCAGACTTGTCTAGATAAAGGAGTGGAATATCTTGTCCCATTCCGGTTCGTGCTTCGCACTTGGCTTGATACCTTGTCGCTTGGAGGATGAGGGAACCTTCAGCCATTTTGTGATCAGCCTCAGTGGTCCCCTTTTCTGGCGAATATGGTGCCCTTTCGGCAAGTAGAATTCCCTTTCCGGCAAGTAAGTTGACAACAGGAGGAAGACAGAACATCTAACTCAACTGTGCCCCTATTTCATCATTTTGACCATTTTTATTGTGGTTTTAAAATAATTTTGGCCAACATGAAAGTTAGATTAACATGCTTGTTCAATTTTTGACTTGAAAATCATGCAAGTCAGGCTATGAGCACTGAAAATTTTCCTTTTTTGGTCCAAGAAATGGTCCAGTTTTTGGAAAAGATGAAACAATTTTCGAGAAAATTAGTCAACCTCGGTAAAAATTTTCAAAGACTATTTTCGCAAACGGCCGATGCTTAACAAGCGCGGAACTTACTCTTGAGACGTGCAACCTCGGATCTGGACGAAAATTGCCCCCTTGCTCGAAGAGAGTTGCATGGCAACGGAAAGTTGCCCCTTGTTTGAAAGGCGTCGCGGCGCATTGATTGGCAACGGAAAGTTGCCCCTTGTTTGAACGGCATCGCGGCCCGTTGAACGGCAACAGAAAGTTGCCCCTTGCCTGAATGGCACCGCGGTGCGTTGAACGGCAATGGAAAGTTGCCCCTTGTCTGAATGGCACCGCAGCGCATTATAATCAGTCCTCGAAGTAATGATTGCAACCGAACTCTCGGATACAGAGAAGGCAAAGATTATCAGAACCATTACATGGACATGATCGAATTTGAAGTGTTTTAGGGCTGGACTTCAGAATGAAGTTGCCTACGTATCCCAATGATGGGAATCAAGCCTTACGTAGTTCGGGGTTAAGGTACACTCGGGTATTAACCTCTCCTTTTTAGGCTCTAACTTTTGCCAAAGCGCCCGTTGCGGGTTTTCGACCTTGCGAGCTTTGTTCTTCTTTTTTCAATTTTTGTATCTTTTCATTCTTTTTTTTTTGCTTCTTTTTCTTCTTTCATCTTCTTCGTTTTTCTTCTTTTTCTCTTTTTTTTTCATTCTTTGAATTTTTCTTTTCTTTTTTTTGTTCTTTTTGTTCCTTTTCTTGCTCTAACTTTTGCCTGGGTCGCCCTTCCGGGTTTTTGGCCCAGCGAACCTCTCAAGGGGTAAAAGTATAACAAGTCCATGTCAAATGGTTTTGAGATCCCGAAGTCATCTGAATCCAGGAGAATGGCTGCTGTTCTAGCTTCGTAAATTTCTTCTGATGAGACCTGATCTTCTTGACCCGACTTCCTTGCCTCTTGTTCGAGGGCTGCTTTGAATCTGGCCACACAGGCCTCACATTGTAGTTGACCGTTGAACGTTCTGAATGGGCCCAAGGTTTGAAAGCAAGGGCTCGAGTCTCGAGGCTGAGAGCGATCCTAAGCTGCACAATCTCAAGAGCGATTCCACACAAGTCTTCGCAAGACCGCGCAAAACATTTTGTTTTTGAAAATTTTTAAGAAAGCGACAAATCGCTCGCGCTGAAGATAGTGTAGAACCAATCTGGATCAAGCCAGGATCCTTCCCTATACTCACGCTAACAAGCATGATCTCAATCATTAAGGGCTTAGCATTCCTCTCTTTCTCTCAATTGATCAAAATTTTGCAAAACCCGAGGAATCCCTTCCTCTTCGTTTTCACCGCAGTGTTCAAAATGTTTTGAAAAACTTGGGTTAATGGAATGATTTTGGGGTGCAGAAGAGTAGGCGAAAAGTACCGCTGTTTCATTCAAACTTTCTAGCACAACTGGCACAAAGCAGAAGCAAGCACAAAGCGTGAAAAACCACTGCTGTTTCATTCAAAACTGTTGGTACAACTGGCTCCAAGGCAGAAACAGACTCACAAGGAAGCGAAAAGACAGACACAAAACAAAATAATGATATCCGAGGTAACACCCCCGGAATCATCCGACTTCTGTACAACAGGACTGACTCGATACAACAAGACAGACCCTTCTGACTCAGTAAGAAAAGACTGACTCTGTACAAAACAACAAAAACTGACCCAATACCCAAGTCAGACAGTACAAAAACCAGCATTCACAAATGCTCAAAACAGTGTGTGCCATATACCATATCTGAAATAAACTGAACGCCGCCCGCAGGTGGTTCATCCCTCGATCACATCACATTATCCCCCAAATTCACTGATCAAGTGCCGATAGGCTTTGCAGGACCTGGTGCGGGGATGACCCCGTTGTCAAATAGATCTTGTACTTCATGGCAAAGACGGAAGCAGGCGTTGGTAGTATGGCCAGTTTGTTGATGGTACGCGCAGTACTGGGTAGTATCATGTGTAGCCGGAAGAGGATTCGGGAGAGGCCGAGGCTCAAGGGGTTCGAGATGGCCTTGTCCAACAAGGATTTGGAGAGCTTTGGACAAAGGCATATAGAGGGCATGGAAGACCCTCCGACCTCGGGTTGGTACTTCAAGGCTTGTGGATTTTTACCGGGCGCACCAGCAAAGGGATTGGCAGGTGCTGGCCTGGTTTGCCGATCTCTTCCGAGTGGAGGATTAGAGATAGCAGGATCGTCGCTAGTATGACAGTCCTTCTCCCGATGTTCCCTTTGATTCAGACCGCGCCCAACTTGAGCAGCGAAAGTGTCATCCACAGCTTTTGCAACAACTGCGAGGACTTGCTCTTTGTTCAGTCCCTCGGCTTTCAAGGCCTCAACAGCCAACAGAAGACGTTAATTGGGATCCATGTCCGCCCCTATCTTGTTCCTCCCACTCACCTCCACTCCGCCAAGGGATTGGCTTTCCTCAAATGCAGCCCGTCCCAACATCGGGGAGTCTTTTGACATGAAGTTCCCGGTATGTGGTGTGGTCGATGATGGAGCCAATGTCCCGGAGGCCAGATCCGTCACGGTTTTTTGAAGATCTTTAATCATTCCCATCAACTCAGAAGTAGTGGGTTCACGGGTTTGAGATGGTTGAGGTTCAGGTGCACCCATCATGCATAAGTCCATGCTTTCAGGGATAAACACCTCAGGCTTGGGTAGATGGGCCGGGGTGATGTATATGCTGGGGTCAAAGGTGGACGGCAGTATGTGGATGTGATTGAGGTAGGCATGAGATGTTTGGTCATTAGGGTCTGAAGGTGGAGCTATCGTCCGGTTGTCGATGAGATTTTGGACCTCATGACGAAGGCGGTATCAACGGTCGGTGCCATGACCGCGCTGCTGATGGTACACACAGTACTTGGCGGGGTTATGTCTGGCTGGGAGTGGGTCGGGAAGAGGTTGAGGATCGAGGGGTTTGAGATGCCCTTTTTCCATCAAGGCTTTTAGTGCGCTAGTCAGGCTCATATAGAGGGGGGTGAAAGTTCTACCTTGGGCTCGGGCTTGGCCAGCTGTTTGTAGGCTTGGTTTGGCAAAAGGGTCGGCTGTGGCGACTGTATTGATTTCGGTGGGTTTGGGAATAGCGCTACTACCAGCGTTGGTACTCCCTGAAATCACCCTCCTTGTCAGTTCCCTTGTCCTGGGAATGATCCCGCTGTTGAACGCATTCTCGACTTAAACCCCCAGTTTGTGCAAACTTTTGAAAGTGAATAGTGGAGCGACTATCAACTTTTGCAACATATCATGCTCAAGGTTTCGGACCATCATCTGCACTTGATCCCTCTCAGAAGGGCGACGATCTGTCATTTGTGCTGCCTTTGCTCTCCACCTTGCAACAAATTCCACAAAAGGCTCTGTTGGGTTCTGGCGGGTTGCTTCAAGCTCTTGGGTGGTCATTTCAACTTGGGTATTGTAAGAATACTGATCAACAAAGGCCTCAGCCAATTCTTCCCAGTTTTGCTTTACTGTATCCTCCAATTTGGCATACCAAGTGGCTGCTACACCCGACAGGGTTCTTCCATACAGAGAGAGTTTCTGTGGCTTAGTCAGACCCATCGGCTTCAAGACATCTAAGAAAAGTCGGATATGTACCATTGGATCTCCAGACCCGTCGAAACGGTCGATATATGGCATTTTGAATCTGTCTGGGAGCCGCACGGCAGACTCGGTGTACCCATCCTCAATGTCGGGAATGGAATTAAGGCCCTGTGCCTTTTTGAATTGCTTCTCAAGGTTCGCAATTTTTACTGCGGTCAGATCGAGGTCATTAGCATCAAAGGGATAACGCCTCTCATTAGGCTGCACCAGGGGTCTAGAAACTTGGGCTTGAGCCAGCCTTTCTAGAGGATCTGGATCCTGCAAATCTTCAACTGGCGGAATTGGGTCAAAGTTCGGCTGGGGTCCCAAAGCTGGATGTGAGGCAGATGCCCCAGATGGGCGCTGCGTTTCAATACTGGTTTCAGCCTGCATGGCAATTCCCTGATTTAGCGCTGATATCACGGCCGCAAATTCTTCCGAACCTTGTGCCATCATGGTCTGCTGAGTCTGAACAAAGGTGATGTGACTGGCGACTGACGGATTAGATGAACAGATGAGCCCTGACCGGCTTTTCTTTACCTTGCCTCAGCGAAAGAACACTGGTTGCCCTTGAATTGAATTTCTGACCTAACAAAGTCTATCAGCACTAGTCCAATGTACCCGGGGGATATCGAAGCCTTCTGAAGCTATGGTTCCAAGACTACCTAGCAAAAGAGAAAACAGACAGCACCTCAGCCTGATTTCACGATAACCCACATGAGCAAAGCTGAGTGAGTGTACTCTCTACTGAATTCTGCCCTAAAATTCTGCCCCAAATCTGAGTCTGATACCCACAGGTAAAGCTGACTCCCAAATACAGATAGTAATGCTCGCAGGCCTGATGCCCAGACTTGCAAACTGATACATGAATTCCTGTAGAGACGCACTCTAAAAGCACATAGCAGACAAGTGAGAGCCAAAAACACCTCTATGTTGGGGGAGGGTTTCTGTAGACACCCCATTTTTGACCGACCTTAAGACTCAGACGTCACCGATTGAGCGCTTGGTGATGTTGCATAATGTGCTCGTTCAGAAGTCTCAAAGTCGCGGCCGTGAGCCCTGCCTCCGGATTTCCGAACCCTCTTCTGTGCCTTGTCTCGGTTTGCGAACCAGACTTAGTTTTCTTTGTTTCTTTTCCTGAGGGGAGGGAGAGGTCCCGTAGACCATCTCTTAGTGGCCGTGGGCTACATTTTGTGGCCGCAGGCCATTTTGCCCATTTCGGAGTCCGGTTTTCGGTTTTTCGGGACCGTTGGCCGTGTGCCTCGGTTCGGGACTGCCTAACCATCTCCGTTTGTTTTGATTTTTGGCATACTTCCTTTTTTCTCCCTTTTGAGGGACACTGGGGTCTGAGAAACCCACTTCGTGGCCGAACGCCACTTTCGGTGCTTAACAGCCCATTTTCGAGACCACGAACTGCGTGTTTTGGCCCCCGATCTTTCGTTTTGCATCGGTTTTTGTTCATTTTTGACAGGTACCTCTGTTTTATCACCAGAAAGGCCGTAGAAGGGTGGGAGGCCAGCAATTGTCTGGGCAACCAGTTATGTTCCTTTTTCACCCTTCGACACCCGTTTTTCGCACTTCCGGGCCAATGTTGAACACCTTGGAGCCATTTTCTTCAAAACCAAACCACATATTTGTGATGTACACACATGGGAGGACCCTAAAAGTTCATGGCCGGCCACTAATGTTTCTTGACCCTTTTGAACCCCTCCTTCCGGGCCAATGTTGAACACCTTGGAGCCATTTTCTTCAAACCCAAACCACATATTTGTGATGTACACACATGGGAGGACCCTAAAAGTTGGTGGCCGGCCATTAATTCCATTTGAACCTTTTGAACTCCTCCTCAAAATGGCTTGTTCTCTCTCCTGTTTTAGAATTTCCAAATTCGAACCACAGGGTTGTGAAGAGGAGACCTGGGAGGCCACCCTTTTGTGGTGGCCGGCCACTATTTGAACTTGGCCTTTTTGACCCTTGGCCGGCCGGCTAGGGGGGGGTGGCCGGCCATGTTACTCTCTCTGTGTACTTTACAGCTGTACAGCTGTTTCCCCCAGAAAATATCTATATCCGGGGGATATTTTGTGGGGAAAACAAGAGCCTCAATTCCCTCCACTTTGGCCTAGAGGCTTCTCTCCCTCTCTTGCATTTTTTGCTGGCCTCCCAACTCAAGAAAAGGGGTTACAAGGATTGGTTGGAGCATATACATACATATCACCCCATTTCCTTCAAGTTTTGGGCTCCATTTCTTCATCATCTTCAAGCTCCACCACCACCACTCCATTCCAGCAGCAAGGGGATGAATTTCAGCAGCTTAGAATCATCAAAGTTGGTCCAAGAAGCAACAAAAACATTGGTCTTCAAAGGTGAGTAGCATTTCCCCCTTTTTTGGTCCATTTCTTGCACCATTTATAAGCCATACATGCTTATTGATTTGAGCTCCGACCCAAACTTAAAAGGTCATTTTTTTGAGCTCATTTTCTTGTTTCATTAAGGGCTCAACCCTGTTTGAGCCCCCCATATTGCACTTGCTTCAATATCCTCCTTGAATGCCATTTTCTTGCATGCTTTGGCAGCCTATCATGCTTCTGTTTTTGGACTTTTTACAGGCCTATAAATAGTCTTATTTTAGCCCATTATTCATGTTTTATTAAGGGTCTTTGGCTGTTTGATGAATATTTTGTATACTTTGTGTTATAGCCTCTTTTGAGCCTCATTTTGCATTGCATTTCTAGCATGTTTGTATACTGTTTTGGGATTTTTACAGTTCTGTAAATAGTCATATTTTTGGTCCCTATTCAATGTTGTAGAAGGGAATTTTTCAGTTTGGGCTTTGCATATACCACTTGCCTCTTTGGCCACCTTTTGACCCTTTTTCTTGCATGGGAGTGCAGCCATACCTGTGTTTGTTTTTGGGGTTTTTATAGTTCTGGAAAACATCATATTTTGGGCCCCTCTTTAACTTTGTTTAAGGGTCCTAACCTATTTGGAGTTAGCAGCTGTGAGTTGCTTCATAATCTCATGTTTAGGGCCATTTTTGCATGCCATCGTTGCCCTATCTTTGCTTGCTGTTTGGCCATGATTTGTACTGTAAAAATGCTTATTTTGAGGCTGCCTTGCTTCTTTCTTTTCATCTCATGTACCAATTATGCATGCTTTGTATAGCTGTAGTTCATTTCTATGCGCCTAATTTGCATTTCGGGAGAGATTCCATGCATCGGGTGTGTTTTCGCCTCATTTCGGAGCTGTTTTCCCCCACATTTCAGTGCTGAAATTCCATTAGCATGTTTGCATACCATTTTCATGTCATTTGCATTGCATATGCCATTGCCTCGGTTTGCGTGCCCGTGTGCACGCGTTTCGAGGCACTTCATTTTCATCCATCGACCTCTTATGTGAGTGTGGTTGAGGCTCTCTCATGTTAGTATAAGTCCATGTTGCATTCTATATGCCATTTTAGCCATATTGCATTGCGTATGCCATTGCCTCGGTTTGCGTGCCCGTGTGCACGCATTTCGAGGCACTTCATTTTCATCCATCGCCCTCTTATGTGAGTGTGGCTGAGGCTCTCTCATGTTAGTGTAAGCCCATATCACATTTCCATGCCATTTACATTGCATATGTCATTTTCTTAGTTTGCGTGCCCGTGTGCACGCATCTCGAGGCATCTCATTTTATAGCATAGTGCATACTAGGTTGTATCTTAGATCGCATTCATGCATCCCCTCGGTTTGTGTGCCCGTGTGCACGCATCTCGAGGCATGTCATTCCATAGCATTGTGTATGTTAGGATTGTATCTTAGTTGCATTTCATGCATGTCATGCATATTGCATCGTGTTCGGAATAGGAGTTAGCCCGGGCACGGGAAACGAGGTGCGTTTCGTACTCCGAGTGACGGAACGCGTCTTAATTCCCCAGTCACCGACACTCCGGATCATCCATGATGGAGCTAGGTTTTGTTGTATTTTTACGTGCATTCATTCTATATTGAGTTGTGCAATTCGACTCCTCGGCCATCATGCCTCAGTATGCGTGATTGGTGGCACGAGGATCGAGGCATGCATATATTTGTGAAAATACATTGCTATGCCCCTTTCCTGCTCTCTGTTGCAGCAAAATGAAGAATCAGCAACTTTTCGGAGCTTGGCACGCTTTCCAAGAATAACTGCTAAACAGAGGCTAATTGGGGCATCCCGGTGGATTTCCGCGCAAGACAACCCGGACATGCATCATCCATCAGAAGCAAGGCAGTCCCTGGCTTGCATGCTAGTTTTATTTATTTTCTTAGTTAATTTGTTAATTAATTAGGAATTTGTATATTATTTGGACTGTAATATTTGGACTGTAATATTCTTTTATTTGGGACTGTATATTTATTTGGACCCTCTGCACGAGGGCACAACTGTAATAAGTGTGCGTGTGTGTGTTGTATGTCTTCCAATCCCACGTCTTTCTCCCTTTTATTTACCTGCTTATGATGGTTAGATTAGGGCATGTTTAAATTAGCATACAGTATGACAGCATGTTTGCATCATTCATCTGTATTGCATGCACCGGGCTCGGCGCATCATACTAACTGCATTGTACTTTCAATTCCAAGTTGAATACATGTTAGCTGTAGCATTTTATATGCCATGTTTAGAATAGCCGAGCCTGCTATAGTTGCATTTTTGCATGTGTTGCATTAGGCATTTCTGTATAATTAGGATCATGCATGGATTTCTAATTAGCTTTTGTTTTGGCGTGGAGTACTCGGTGAGTTTTATGCTTTAGCATCCTTGCATGTGTGTGAGTGACTGCCATGAATAGCATGCTTACCATGAGGCTAATTGCTTATGTGATATAACTGCCTGAATGCCCGTGGGTGAAGGTTACGTTACTTGGATTGGAACAAATCATTGACTGTGAGTTTTAAGCCCACTAGATAGTGGCAAAACCATCTTTTTCTAAGCCCACCTGCGGGTGGCAAAATCTGCATTTTAAGCTTACTTGCGAGTAGCAAACCATCTTTCAAATAAACAAACATGAAATGTTTTGTTCCAATTCGGGCGACCCAGTCTATACTTATATGCTGTGTGCATCACATAGTAACCTAGGCTAATAACTGGAATAAGGACATACAAAGTCTTCAAAAATAGATATCATGGTTAGTAGAGGCCGATCTTTGATCGGGCGAGCGGGGGTGCTCACGAAGTGACCTTCCCCAATCGTACCCAAGTTCCCGAGCCGAGGCAACTTTGGTGATGACGGACACGTGGCCTTTGGCACCGAGTCAGGGTTTCCTAAATTTCCCATTAAAAAAATATTTAGGTGGCGACTCTGTATCTGGCAAAGCAGTCCATGTTTGGCACTTCTTTCAAAAATCTGTTTTCTCAAAACGATTTGCCGGATTTGGACTCTTTGGTTCAGATTTAGAACCGTGACTACAAATCGAGTCCAAGCTGTAGCGAGGTCCCCCGCGGGCTTGTTACAGTTTCTGGCGACTCTGCTGGGGATTTAGAGAACTTGACTCGAACTCATAATATCTGTTTTTGACTACACTTATGTGTTTCTTTGCATTGCATTTGCATTGGTGCGCCTAGGACACCGTGTTTGCCATCTGCTATTCCTGAACGGTTTGCCGAAGGCTTGTGTTGTCAAGGCATGACCATAAGGCTGACCAATTGTGGGCTCTGCCAGTATGGGAACACAAACCCCGGTTTTACCGGGGCACCCTCTTTGACCATTCGACCTAGTGCATATTCGGATCCATAGTGACCATTCCAAACTAGGACAGGTTGCTTACCCGTTTATAGGTTATTTGAAACTACTGCGTGCGTAGTGAAACCCTAGTTCCTGACAAAATAGGACAGGGAAACCCTACCCCAACATAGGGGTGTTTTGGCTCTCACTTATCTGTTATGTGCTTTAGAGTGCGTCTCTACAGGAATGCATGTATCAGTATATGAGTTTGGGCATCAGGCCTGCGGGCATTACTATCAGTATTTGGGAGTCAGCTTTACCTGTGGGTATCAGACTCAGATTTGGGGCAGAATTTTGGGGCAGAATTCAGTAGAGAGTACACCCACTTAGCTTTGCTCATGTGGGTTATCGTGAAATCAGGCTGAGGTGCTGTCTGTTTTCTCTTTTGCAAGGTAGTCTCGGAACCATAGCTTCAGAAGGCTTCGATATCCCCCGAGGTTCATCGAACTTGTGCTGATAGACTTTGTCAGGTCAGAGATTCAGTCCAAGGGCAACCAGTGTTCTTTCGCTGAGGCAAGGTAAAGA
Organism: Camellia sinensis; assembly: GCF_055761805.1. Lineage (NCBI taxonomy): Eukaryota > Viridiplantae > Streptophyta > Magnoliopsida > Ericales > Theaceae > Camellia > Camellia sinensis. The sequence goes on along the minus strand of NC_138961.1, from coordinate 213,684,774 downwards.
AAAGCCGGTCAGGGCTCATTTGTTCATCTAATCCGTCAGTCGCCAGTCACATCACCTTTGTTCAGACTCAGCAGACCGTGATGGCACAAGGTTCGGAAAAATGTGCGGCCGTGATAGCAGCGCTAAATCAGGGAACTGCCATGCAAGCTGAGACCAATACTGAAACACAGCGCCCATCTGGGGCATCTGCCTCACATCCAGCTTTGGGACCCCAGCCAAACTTTGACCCAATTCCGCCAGTTGAAGATTTGCAGGATCCAGATCCTCGAGAAGGGCTAGCTCAAGCCCAAGTTTTTAGACCCCTGGTACAGCCTAATGAGAGGCGTTATCCCCTTGATGCTAATGACCTCGATCTGACCGCAGTGAAAATTGCGAACCTTGAGAAGCAGTTCAAAAAGGCACAGGGCCTTAATTCCATTCCTGGCATTGAGGATGGGCACACCGAGGCTTCCATCCGGCTCCCAGACAGATTCAAAATGCCATATATCGACCGTTTCGACGGGTCTGGAGATCCAATGGTACATATCCGACTTTTCTTAGATGTCCTGAAGCCGATGGGTCTGACTAAGCCACAGAAACTCTCTCTGTATGGAAGAACCCTGTCGGGTGTAGCAGCTACTTGGTATACCAAATTGGAGGATACAGTAAAGCAAAACTTGGAAGAACTGGCTGAGGCCTTTGTCGATCAGTATTCCTACAATACCCAAGTTGAAATGACCATCCAAGAGCTTGAAGCAACTCGCCAGAACCCAGCAGAGCCTTTTGTGGAATTCATTGCAAGGTGGAGAGCAAAGGCAGCACAAATGACAGATCGTCGCCCTTCTGAGAAGGATCAAGTGCAGATGATGGTCCGAAACCTCGAGCATGATATGTTGCAAAAGTTGATAGTCGCTCCACTATTCACTTTCAAAAGTTTGCACGAACTGGGGGTTCAAGTCGAGAATGCGTTCAACAGCGGGATCATTCCCAGGACAAGGGAACTGACAAGGAGGGTGATTTCAGGGAGTACCAACGCTGGTAGTAGCGCTATTCCCAAACCCACCGAAATCAATACAGTCGCCACAGCCGACCCTTTTGCCAAACCAAGCCTACAAATAGCTGGCCCAGCCCGAGCTCAGGGTAGAACTTTCGTCCCCCTCTATAGGAGCCTGACTAGCACACTAAAAGCCTTGATGGAAAAAGGGCATCTCAAGCCCCTCGATCCTCAACCTCTTCCCGACCCACTCCTAGCCAGACATAACCCCTCCAAGTACTGTATGTACCATCAGCAGCGCGGTCATGGCACCGACCGTTGCTACCGCCTTCGTCATGAGGTCCAAAATCTCATCGACAACCGGACGATAGCTCCACCTTCAGACCCCAATGACCAAACATCTCCTGCTTACCTCAATCTCATCCACATACTGCCATCCACCTATGACCCCAGCATATACATCACCCCGGCCCATCTAACCAAGCCCGAGGTGTTTATCCCAGAAAGCATGGACCTATGCATGATGGGTGCACCTGAACCTCAACCATCTCAAACCCGTGAACCCACTACTTCCGAGTTGATGGGAATGATTAAAGATCTTCAAAAAACAGTGACGGATCTGGCCTCCGGGACATTGGCTCCATCATCGACCACACCACATACCGGGAACTTCATGTCGAAAGACTTCCCGATGTTGGGACGGGCTGCATTTGAGGAAAGCCAATCTCTTGACAAAGTGGAAGCGACTAGTAGGAGCAAGGTAGGGGCAGGCGTTGGTCCCCATGAACACCTTCGGTGGGATATTAAGGCTTTGAAAGCTGAGGGACTGAACAAAGAGCAAGTCCTTGCAGTTGTTGCAAAAGCTGTGGATGACACTTTCGCTGCTCAAGTTGGGGGCGGTCTGAATCAAAGGGAACATCGGGAGAAGGACTGTCATACTAGAGACGATCCTGCTATCTCTAATCCTCCACTCGGAAGAGATCGGCACACCAGGCCAGCACCTGCCAATCCCTTTGCTGGTGCGCCCAGTAAAAATCCACAAGCCTTGAAGTACCAACCCCGAGGTCGGAGGGTCTTCCATGCCCTCTATATGCCTTTGTCCAAAGCTCTCCAAATCCTTGTTGGACAAGGCCATCTCAAACCCCTTGAGCCTCGGCCTCTCCCGAACCCTCTTCCGGCTACACATGATACTACCCAGTACTGCGCGTACCATCAACAAACTGGCCATACTACCAACGCCTGCTTCCGTCTTCGCCATGAAGTACAGGATCTATTTGACAACGGGGTCATCCCCGCACCAGGTCCTGCAAAGCCTATCGGCACTTGATCAGTGAATTTGGGGGATAATGTGATGTGATCGAGGGATGAACCACCTGCGGGCGGCGTTCAGTTTATTTCAGATATGGTATATGGCACGCACTGTTTTGAGCATTTGTGAATGCTGGTTTTTGTACTGTCTGACTTGGGTATTGGGTCAGTTTTTGTTGTTTTGTACAGAGTCAGTCTTTTCTTACTGAGTCAGAAGGGTCTGTCTTGTTGTATCGAGTCAGTCCTGTTGTACAGAAGTCGGATGATTCCGGGGGTGTTACCTCGGATATCATTATTTTGTTTTGCGTCTGTCTTTTCGCTTCCTTGTGAGTCTGTTTCTGCCTTGGAGCCAGTTGTACCAACAGATTTGAATGAAACAGCAGTGTTTTTTCATGCTTTGTGCTTGCTTTTGCTTTGTGCCAGTTGTGCTAGAAAGTTTGAATGAAACGACAATACTTTTCGCCTACTCTTCTGCACCCCAAAATCATTGCATTGACCTAAGTTTTTCAAAACATTTTGAACACTGCGGTGAAAACGAAGAGGAAGGGATTCCTCGGGTTTTGCAAAATTTTGATCAATTGAGAGAAAGAGAGGCATGCTAAGCCCTTAATGATTGAGATCATTCTTGTTAGCGTGAGTACTGGGAAGGATCCTGGCTTGATCCAGATTGGTTCTACACTATCTTCAGCGCGAGCGATTTGTCGCTTTCTTAAAAATTTTCAAAAACAAAATGTTTTGCGCGGTCCTGCGAAGACCTGTGTGGAATCACTCTTGAGATTGTGCAGCCTAGGATCGCTCCCAGCCTCGAGACTCAACCCCTTCGCTTCCAAACCTTGAAACTTGAATTCAGAAGGTTCAACGGTCAACTATGATGTGAGGCCTGGGTGGCCGGATTTGAAGCAGCCCTCGAACAAGAGGCCAGGAAAGTCAGGTCAAGAATATCAGATCTCATCAGAAGAAGCTTACAAAGCAAAACAGCAGCCATTCTCCTGGATTCAAATGACTTCAGGATCTCAAAACCATTTGACATGGACAAAGCTACACTTTTACCCTTGAGAGGCTCGCTGGGCCGAAAACCCGGAAGGGCGACCCAGGCAAAAGTTAGAGCAAGAGAAAAATACAAAAAAGAGAACAAAAAAGAAATATGCAAAGGAAAGAACAAAAAAAGAAAATCAAAAAAAAAAAGAAGGAAAAGAAATGAAAAGAATTGAAAAGAAAAGAAGAACAAAGCTCGCAAGGTCGAAAACCCGCAACGGGCGCCTTGGCAAAAGTTAGAGCCTAAAAAGGAGAGGTTAATACCCGAGTGTACCTTAACCCCGAACTACGTAAGGCTTGATTCCCATCATTGGGATACGTAGGCAACTTCATTCTGAAATCCAGCCCTAAAACACTTCAAATTCGATCATGTCCATGTAATGGTTCTGATAATCTTTGCCTTCTCTGTATCCGAGAGTTCGGTTACAATCATCACGTCGAGGACTGATTATAATGCGTTGCGGTGCCATTCAGACAAGGGGCAACTTTCCGTTGCCGTTCAACGCGCCGCGGTGCCGTTCAGACAAGGGGCAACTTTCCGTTGCCGTTCAACGCGCCGCGATGCCGTTCAAACAAGGGGCAACTTTTCGTTGCCATTCAATGCGCCGCGGCGCCTTTCAAACAAGGGGCAACTTTCCGTTGCCATGCAGCTCTCTTCGAGCAAGGGGGCAATTTTCGTCCAGATCCGAGGTTGTACGTCTCAAGAGTAAGTTTCGCGCTTGTTAAGTATCGGCCGTTTGTGAAAATAGTCTTTGAGAATTTTTACTGAGGTTGACTAATTTTCTCGAAAATTGTTTCATCTTTTCCCAAAACTGGACCATTTCTTGGACCAAAAAAGGAAAATTTTCAGTGCTCATAGCCTGACTTGCATGATTTTCAAGTCAAAAATTGAACAAGCATGTTAATCTAACTTTCATGTTGGTCAAAATTGTTTTAAAACCAAAATAAAAATGGTCAAAATGATGAAATAGGGGCACAGTTGAGTCAGATGTTCTGTCTTCCTCCTGTTGTCAACTTACTTACCGGAAAGGGAACTCTACTTGTCGAAAGGGCACCATATTCGCCAGAAAAGGGCACCACTGAGGCTGATCACAAAACGGCTGAAGGTTCCCTCATCCTCCAAGCGACAAGGTATCAAGCCAAGTGCGAAACACGAACCGGAATGGGACAAGATATTCCACTCCTTTATCTAGACAAGTCTGATCACGTCCAAACTCCCCAGCAGAGCACCGTCAACCGATGCCAGCTGCAGATTTGCTACACACCCAATTGTAGCGCAGCACTTCTTTGGAAGAAATTCACTGCTGTGAACAAGAATCAAAAGCTAGCAGAATGCTAGGGACACGAGCCCACAATTTGCTGTTTATCCATCAACCACCCAGGGGAGGGATGAAAAATGAGAGATTGAAGAATAGAGAGATGTGCGATGAGAGAAAAAGTGAGAAAAGGGCTTTTTCAGAAAAATAGAGCTTGAGGGCCGAGTGACGTAAGGGTCACAAATGAAACAGGGTGGGGAACAATACCCGGTGAAACAGGCTCCCGGTGCACGTCTGTGTGTCTTGTCTTTTGTTTTGTTTATCTCGATTCTTGTTTTGAGTCGTTTCGAGTGTTACTCAATGTGTCTAGGTTGCGTACCTTTTATTTCCTTGTTGAGTTGTCTTGCTGTGTTCAGTCGTACGCTCAATACCTGGTCGAGAACTCATTTATCAATTTCAAAATAAAATCGTTTTGCGCTCGGAGTGCTGTGCCATTCTCCACATTTGTGCAAAACAAGAATTTGTTCTTTCTTAAAACCGCAGGGTTCAACCCAGGTCATGCAAGAATAGTAAAACAAGGACCTATTTGAAGCTATATGGGTTCCAGACTACAAAGCAAAAGAAAAGAGAGAAAACCGAAGCATCTGAGTGTGTTCCACCTTCTTCAAACTCCGTGATTGTGCTCTGGATGTACCTCTTCAGGCCTTGCCAGTGCCCTGAAGAATGAGCGTGCCTCTACTCCAAGCTTAAGCATGCTTCAAGCCAGAACGGCAATTAAAGCAGCAGCAGCAGATGTTATCTCTCGCCAATATGAACAGGGTGTGCCCTTTGTGAGCTAAGTGTGTTGCAAAGTCCTTTAAGAGGTAAATCAGAGGCACCAAAGTACATATTTGATGCTCCTCTATTACATAGAATGTGCACTTTCATATACACTTCTGTGACATGCGTGCCGCACATCGTTATGATTCATACATAGAATATGCTTGCTTTCGATTCTGCATAGAATTTGCTTTCAATATTGCATAGAATATGCTCCTGTTTCTTGCATAGAAAATACTCGTATCTTTTGCATAGAAAATGCACCCTTCCATACCTGCATAGAAAATGCACCTCATTTGCATAGAACATGCATTCACTCGCACTATCTTGTGCACTTACACTTTGTATCTCATTAGCACTGTCTTGTGCATCTTGTGGTTGTATCTCACTCGCACTATCTTGTGCATTGCAAATCAATCGCGCTGTTTAGCGTATCGCACTGTTTAGTGCAAATCAATCGCGCTGTTTAGCGTATCGCACTGTTTAGTGCATTTCAATCGCGCTGTTTAGCGTATCGCACAGTTTAGTGCATTTTAATCGCGCTGTTTAGCGTATCGCACTGTTTAGTGCATTTCAATCGCACTGTCTGGTGCATTTCAAATCAATCACACTGTTTAGTGCAAATCAATCGCGCTGTTTAGCGTATCGCACTGTTTAGTGCATTTCAAAATCACTCGCGCCATTTTGGGCATCGCACTGTTTTGTGCAGTTTACATTTCGCGCTATTTTACGCACCTCACTCGCACTGTCTTGTGCATGTCAAATCACTCGCGCTTTCCTGCACATTGCACTGTTTTGTGCACCTTACTTGCATTTTGCATGCATTCCATCGCGCTATCTTGCGTATCTCACCTGTACTTGTTAGTGCATTGTATCGCGCTATGTTGCGCACCTTATCTGAATCGCACTGTTTTGTGCATTCACCTTGCTCGTACTGTTTTGTACACCTTTAGCATCGCACTATTTTGTGCATCTGTTTGGCACTGTTTTGTGCATTCACTCTGCATCGCACTGTCTTGTGCACTCCCTGGTCTAGGAGACCTTAAATCCTCTAAAGGTGCAATTCCTTTGGTGTTTGTCGTGCCCGAACGACTTCTGGTGGTCTGGTATAGCCACCTGCCTGTGTTTGCGGTGAGTTCCTAGGAGACCAACTGAGACGGTGGAAACTAGAGTTCGAATGGCTTATGTCTAGAACGCAAAGGTTCAGAATTTCCGAGATTAAAGTCTGGTTTAAATACCCAGGGGTATATCCTCGGCTTGAAATCTGTATGGCAGCCCCATAGATTGAGATAGCATCTGTATGCACCTCAATTCTGGATACTGATCCAACCTAGTCTGTCACCCTGTTGGAGAATAGGGAAAGCTACGACCATAGTCAGGGAGAAAAGTAGTACCTGTGGTTCAACCAAGAAGAAGCGAAAGATTCCCAGCAGCATGAGGTAAGTCATCGCCAATTACCCCTGTGAGGTACCTTTACCTCTTAGCCATTACATTGCATTTTAGCCACTACATTACAGTGCATTGCATGAATCCTCAATTTTCGAACCAGCCTCGCGTAGCGTATAAGTCCAACTTTCAAAACCGGCTTCGCGTAGCGTATAAGTCCAACTTTCAAAACCGGCTTCGCGTAGCGTATAAGTCCAATCTTCAAAATCTTCTTGCATATCATTTGCATTTTGCCCCTGCCTGCGGGCATGCCTGCGGGCACATCTTTGTCTATCTTGTCTGCTTTGTCTAAGTCTTCGGCCTTGTCAAAAATGGGTCGTCTCTGGGCTTTGACATTCACTCCCGTCACTTATGACTTCTAAGTTCTGTCAAAGAGGGGCAACTGTAGACACCCCATTTTTGACCGACCTTAAGACTCAGATGTCACCGATTGAGCGCTTGGTGATGTTGCATAATGTGCTCGTTCAGAAGTCTCAAAGTCGCGGCCGTGAGCCCTGCCTCCGAATTTCCGAACCCTCTTCTGTGCCTTGTCTCGGTTTGCGAACCAGACTCGATTTTCTCTGTTTCTTTTCCTGAGGGGAGGGAGAGGTCCCGTAGACCATCTCTCAGTGGCCATGGGCTACATTTTGTGGCCGCAGGCCATTTTGCCCATTTCGGAGTCCGGTTTCCGGTTTTTCGGGACCGTTGGCCGTGTGCCTCGGTTCGGGACCGCCTAACCATCTCCGTTTGTTTTGATTTTTGGCATACTTCATTTTTTCTCCCTTTTGAGGGACACTGGGGTCTGAGAAACCCACTTCGTGGCCGAACGCCACTTTCGGTGCTTAACAGCCCATTTTTGGGACCCCGAACTGCGTGTTTTGGCCCCCGATCTTTCGTTTTGCATCGGTTTTTGTTCATTTTTGGCAGGTACCTCTGTTTTATCACCAGGAAGGCCGTAGAAGGGTGGGAGGCCAGCAATTGTCTAGGCAACCAATTATGTTCCTTTTTCGCCCTCCGACACTCGTTTTTCGCACTTCCGGGCCAATGTTGAACACCTTGGAGCCATTTTCTTCAAACCCAAACCACATATTTGTGATGTACACACATGGGAGGACCCTAAAAGTTCATGGCCGGCCACTAATGTTTCTTGACCCTTTTGAACCCCTCCTTCCGGGCCAATGTTGAACACCTTGGAGCCATTTTCTTCAAACCCAAACCACATATTTGTGATGTACACACATGGGAGGACCCTAAAAGTTGGTGGCCGGCCATTAATTCCATTTGAACCTTTTGAACTCCTCCTCAAAATGGCTTGTTCTCTCTCCTGTTTTAGAGTTTCCAAATTCGAACCACAGGGTTGTGAAGAGGAGACCTGGGAGGCCACCCTTTTGTGGTGGCCGGCCACTATTTGAACTTGGCCTTTTTGACCCTTGGCGCCGGCTAGGGGGGGTGGCCGGCCATGTTCCTCTCTCTGTGTACTTTACAGCTGTACAGTTGTTTCCCCCAGAAAATATCTATATCCGAGGGATATTTTGTAGGGAAAACAAGAGCCTCAATTCCCTCCACTTTGGCCTAGAGGCTTCTCTCCCTCTCTTGCATTTTTTGCTGGCCTCCCAACTCAAGAAAAGGGGTTACAAGGATTGGTTGGAGCATATACATACATATCACCCCATTTCCTTCAAGTTTTGGGCTCCATTTCTTCATCATCTTCAAGCTCCACCACCACCACTCCATTCCAGCAGCAAGGGGATGAATTTCAGCAGCTTAGAATCATCAAAGTTGGTCCAAGAAGCAACAAAAACATTGGTCTTCAAAGGTGAGTAGCATTTCCCCCCTTTTTTGGTCCATTTCTTGCACCATTTATAAGCCATACATGCTTATTGATTTGAGCTCCGACCCAAACTTAAAAGGTCATTTTTTTGAGCTCATTTTCTTGTTTCATTAAGGGCTCCCATATTGCACTTGCTTCAATATCCTCCTTGAATGCCATTTTCTTGCATGCTTTGGCAGCCTATCATGCTTCTGTTTTTGGACTTTTTACAGGCCTATAAATAGTCTTATTTTAGCCCATTATTCATGTTTTATTAAGGGTCTTTGGCTGTTTGATGAATATTTTGTATACTTTGTGTTATAGCCTCTTTTGAGCCTCATTTTGCATTGCATTTCTAGCATGTTTGTATACTGTTTTGGGATTTTTACAGTTCTGTAAATAGTCATATTTTTGGTCCCTATTCAATGTTGTAGAAGGGAATTTTTCAGTTTGGGCTTTGCATATACCACTTGCCTCTTTGGCCACCTTTTGACCCTTTTTCTTGCATGGGAGTGCAGCCATACCTGTGTTTGTTTTTGGGGGTTTTATAGTTCTGGAAAACATCATATTTTGGGCCCCTCTTTAACTTTATTGAAGGGCCCTAACCTATTTGGAGTTAGCAGCTGTGAGTTGCTTCATAATCTCATGTTTAGGGCCATTTTTGCATGCCATTGTTGCCCAATCTTTGCTTGCTCTTTGGCCATGATTTGTACTGTAAAAATGCTTATTTTGAGGCTGCCTTGCTTCTGTCTTTTCACCTCATGTACCAATTATGCATGCTTTGTATAGCTGTAGTTCATTTCTATGCGCCTAATTTGCATTTCGGGAGAGATTCCATGCATCGGGTGTGTTTTCGCCTCATTTCGGGGCTGTTTTCCCCCACATTTCAGTGCTGAAATTCCATTAGCATATTTGCATACCATTTTCATGTCATTTGCATTGCATATGCCATTGCCTCGGTTTGCGTGCCCGTGTGCACGCGTTTCGAGGCACTTCATTTTCATCCATCAGCCTCTTATGTGAGTGTGGCTGAGGCTCTCTCATGTTAGTATAAGTCCATGTTGCATTCTATATGCCATTTTAGCCATATTGCATTGCGTATGCCATTGCCTCGGTTTGTGTGCCCGTGTGTACGCATTTCGAGGCACTTCATTTTCATCCATCGGCCTCTTATGTGAGTGTGGCTGAGGCTCTCTCATGTTAGTGTAAGCCCATATCACTTTTCCATGTCATTTACATTGCATATGTCATTTTCTCGGTTTGCGTGCCCGTGTGCACGCATCTCGAGGCATCTCATTTTACAGCATAGTGCATACTAGGTTGTATCTTAGATCGCATTCATGCATCCCCTCGGTTTGCGTGCCTGTGTGCACGCATCTCGAGGCATGTCATTCTATAGCATTGTGTATGTTAGGATTGTATCTTAGTTGCATTTCATGCATGTCATGCATATTGCATCGTGTTCGGAATAGGAGTTAGCCCGGGCACGGGAAACGAGGTGCGTTTCGTACTCTGAGTGACGGAACGCGTCTCAATTCCCCAGTCACCGACACTCCGGATCATCCATGATGGAGCTAGGTTTTGTTGTATTTTTACGTGCATTCATTCTATATTGAGTTGTGCAATTCGACTCCTCGGCCATCATGCCTCGGTATGCGTGATTGGTGGCACGAGGATCGAGGCATGCATATATTTGTGAAAATACATTGCTATGCCCCTTTCCTGCTCTCTGTTGCAGAAAAATGAAGAATCAGCAACTTTTCGAAGCTTGGCACGCTTTCCAAGAATAACTGCTAAACAGAGGCTAATTGGGGCATCCCGGTGGATTTCCGCGCAAGACAATCCGGACATGCATCATCCATCAGAAGCAAGGCAGTCCCTGGCTTGCATGCCAGTTTTATTTATTTTCTTAGTTAATTTGTTAATTAATTAGGAATTTGTATATTATTTGGACTGTAATATTTGGACTGTAATATTCTTTTATTTGGGACTGTATATTTATTTGGACCCTCTGTGCGAGGGCACAACTGTAATAAGTGTGCGTGTGTGTGTTGTATGTCTTCCAATCCCACGTCTTTCTCCCTTTTATTTACCTGCTTATGATGGTTAGATTAGGGCATGTTTAAATTAGCATACAGTATGACAGCATGTTTGCATCATTCATCTGTATTGCATGCACCGGGCTCGGCGCATCATACTAACTGCATTGTACTTTCAATTCCAAGTTGAATACATGTTAGCTGTAGCATTTCATATGCCATGTTTAGAATAGCCGAGCCTGCTATAGTTGCATTTTTGCATGTGTTGCATTAGGCATTTCTGTATAATTAGGATCATGCATGGATTTCTAATTAGCTTTTGTTTTGGCGTGGAGTACTCGGTGAGTTTTATGCTTTAGCATCCTTGCATGCGTGTGAGTGACTGCCATGAATAGCATGCTTACCATGAGGCTAATTGCTTATGTGATATAACTGCCTGAATGCCCGTGGGTGAAGGTTAGGTTACTTGGATTGGAACAAATCATTGACTGTGAGTTTTAAGCCCACTAGATAGTGGCAAAATCATCTTTTTCTAAGCCCACCTGCGGGTGGCAAAATCTGCATTTTAAGCTTACTTGCGAGTAGCAAACCATCTTTCAAATAAACAAACATGAAATGTTTTGTTCCAATTCGGGCGACCCAGTCTATACTTATATGCTGTGTGCATCACATAGTAACCTAGGCTAATAATCGGAATAAGGACATACAAAGTTTTCAAAAATAGATATCATGGTTAGTAAAGGCTGATCTTTGATCGGGCGAGCGGGGGTGCTCACGAAGTGACCTTCCCCAATCGTACCCAAGTTCCCGAGCCGAGGCAACTTTGGTGATGACGGACACGTGGCCTTTGGCACCGAGTCAGGGTTTCCTAAATTTCCCATTAAAAAAACATTTAGGTGGCGACTCTGTATCTGGCAAAGCAGTCCATGTTTGGCACTTCTTTCAAAAATCTATTTTCTCAAAACGATTTGCCGGATTTGGACTCTTTGGTTCAGATTTAGAACTGTGACTACAAATCGAGTCCGAGCTGTAGCAAGGTCCCCCGCGGGCTTGTTACAGTTTCCCTGTCCTATTTTGTCAGGAGCTAGGGTTTCACCACGCACGCAGCGGTTTCAAACAACCTACAATCGGGTAAGCAACATGTCCTAGTTTGGAATGGTCACTATGGATCCGAATATGCACTAGGTCGAATGGTCAAAAAGGGTGCCCCGGTAAAACTGGGGTTTGTGTTCCCATACTGGCAGAGCCCACAACCGGTCAGCCTTATGGTCATGCCTTGACAAGACAAGCCTCCGGCAAACCGTTCAGGAATAGCAGATGGCAAACACGGTGTCCTAGGCGCACCAGTGCAAATGCAATGCAAAGAAACACACAAGTGTAGTCAAAAACAGATATCAAGAGTTCGAGTCAAGTTCTCTAAATCCCCAGCGGAGTCGCCAGAAACTGTAACAAGCCCGCGGGGGACCTCGCTACAGCTCGGACTTGATTCGTGTCACGGTTCTTAATCTGAACCAAAGAGTCCAAATCTGGCAAATCGTTTTGAGAAAATAGATTTTTGAAAGAAGTGCCAAACATGGACTGTTTTGCCAGATACAGAGTCGCCACCTAAATATTTTGTTTTGGGAAATTTAGGAAACCCTGACTCGTTGCCTAAGGCCACGTGTCCGTCATCACCAAAGTTACCTCGGCTCGGGAACTTGGGTACGATTGGGGAATGTCACTTCGTGAGCACCCCCGCTCGCCCGGTCAGAGACCGGCCTCTACTAACCATGATATCTATTTTTGAAAACATTGTATGTTCTTATTCCGGTTATTAGCCTAGGTTACTATGTGATGCGCATAGCATGCAAGTATAGACTGAGTCGCCTGAATTGGAACAAAACATTTCATGTTTGTTTGTTTGAAAATGGTTTGATGGTGCTACCCGCAGGTAGGCTAAGACGTGGATTTGCCACCCTCGGGTGGGCTTAGAAAACATGATTTTGCCACTATCTAGTGGGCTTAAAACACACATTTGATGAATTGTTCCAATCCAAATAACCCAACCTTCACCCACAGGCACTCAGGCAGTTATATCACATAAGCAATTAGCCTCATGGTAAGCATGCTATTCATGGCAGTCACTCACACACATGCAAGGATGCTAAAGCATAGAACTTACCGAATACTCCAAGCCAAAATAGAAACTACATTAGAAATCATGCATGATCCTAAGTATACAAAAATGCCTAATGCAACACATGCAAAAATGCAACTGTAGCAGGCTCGGCTATTCTAAACATGGCATATGGAATGCTACAGCTAACATGTATTCAACTTGGAATTCAAATGCAAATGCAGTTAGTATGATGCGCCGAGCCCGGTGCATGCAAAACAGATGAATGAATGCAAACATGCTATCATACTGTATGCTAATTGAAATATGCCCTAATCTAACCATCATAAGCAGGTAAATAAAAGGAAGAAAGACGTGGGGTTGGAAGGCATACAACACACACACGCACACTTATTACAGTTGTGCCCTCGCGCAGAGGGTCCGAATAAATATACATTCCCGAATAAAAGAATATTACAGTTCAAATAATACAGTCCAAATAATATACAAATTCGTAATTAATTAATCAAATTAACTAAGAAAGCTGTAAAACTGGCGTGCAAGCCAGGGACTGCCTTGCTTCTGATGAATGTTGTATGTTTGGGCTGCCTTGCGCGGAAATCCACTGGAATGCCCCAATTAACCTCTGTTTAGCAGTTATTCTTGGAAAGCGTGCCAGACTTCGAAAAGTTGCTGATTCTTCATTTTGCTGCAACAGAGAGAAGGAAAGGGGCATAGCAATGTATTTTCACAAATATATGCATACCTCGATCCTCGTGCCACCAATCACGCATATCGAGGCATGATGGCCGAGGAGTCGAATTGCACAATTTAATATGGGATGAATGCACATGAAAACACAACAAGACCTAACTCCATCATGGATGATCCGGAGTGTCGGTGACTGGAGAATTAAGATACGTTCCGTCACTCGGAGTACGGAACATACCTCGTTTCCCGTGCCCGGGCTAACTCCTATCCCGAACACGATGCAATATGCATGATATGCATGAATGCAACTAAGATACAGCCTAGCATGCACAATGCTATGAAAATGAGATGTCTCGAAATGCGTAAACACGGGCACGTAAACCGAGAAAAATGACTAAATGCGATCTAAGATACAACCTAGTATGTACTATGCTGTAAAAATGAGATGCCTCGAAATGCGTGCACACGGGCACGCAAATCGAGAAAATGACATACGCAATGCAAATAACATGGAAATATGATATGGGCTTAAACTAACATGAGAGAGCCTCAGCCACGCTCACATAAGAGGCCGATGGATGAAAATGAAGTGCCTCGAAACGCGTGCACACGGGCACGCAAATCGAGGCAATGGCATACGCAATGCAATATGGCTAAAATGGCATAGAGAATGCAACATGGACTTATACTAACATGAGAGAGCCTCAGCCACACTCACATAAGAGGTCGATGGATGAAAATGAAGTGCCTCGAAACGCGTGCACACGGGCACGCAAATCGAGGCAATGGCATACGCAATGCAATATGGCTAAAATGGAATAGAGAATGGAACATGGACTTATACTAACATGAGAGAGCCTCAGCCGCACTCACATAAGAGGCCGATGGATGAAAATGAAGTGCCTCGAAACGCGTGCACACGGGCACGCAAATCGAGGCAATGGCATATGTAATGCAATATGGCTAAAATGGCATATAAAATGCAACATGGACTTATACTAACATGAGAGAGCCTCAGCCGCACTCACATAAGAGGCCGGTGGATGAAAATGAAGTGCCTCGAAACGCGTGCACACGGGCACGCAAATCGAGGCAATGGCATATGTAATGCAATGGCATGGAAAATGATATGCAAACGTGCTAATGGATTTTCAGCAATGGAATGTGGGGGAAAACAGCCCCGAAATGAGGCGAAAACACACCCGATGCATGGAATCTCTCCCGAAATGCAAATTAGACGCATAGAATGAACTACAGCTATACAAAGCATACATAATTGGTACACGAGATGAAAAGACAGAAGCAAGGCAGCCTCAAAATAATCATTTTTACAGTACAAATCATGGCCAAACAGCAAGCAAAGATAGGGCAACAATGGCATGCAAAAATGGCCCTAAACATGAGATTATGAAGCAACTCACAGCTGCTAACTCCAAATAGGTTAGGGCCCTTCAACAACATTGAAGAGGGGCCAAAAATAAACCACTTTACAGAACTGTAAAAACCCTAAAAACAAACATAGATATGGCTAAGCTCTTACGCAAGAAAAAGGGCCAAAAGATGGCCAAAGAGGCAAGTGGTATATGAAAAGCCCAAACTGAAAAATTCCTTTCTACAACATTGAAGAGGGACCAAAAATATGCATATTTACAGAACTGTAAAAACTCCAAAACAGTATACAAACATGCTAGAAATGCAATGCAAAATGAGGCTCAAAAGTGGCTATAACACAAAGTCTACAAAATATTCATCAAACAGCCAAAGACCCTTGATGAAACATTAAGAATGGGCCAAAATAAGACTATTTTTAGTTCTGTAAAAGGGCCAAAAACCGAAGCATAATAGGCTACCAAAACATGCAAGAAATGGGGACCAAAGAGGGATATAAAGGCAAGTATAGCATGGAGGTCCCAAAAAGTGTTGAGCCCTTCTTCAATGTTGAAGAGGGGCTCAAAATGAGACTATTTTTAGTTCTGTAAAACTCCCAAAAATGGAAGCGTAAGGGGCTTCCAAGTCATGCAAGAAATGGGGACCAAAGGTGGATATAAAGACAAGTAGTACATGGAGGTCCCAAACAAGGATGATCGCTTCTTCAATGTTGAAGAGGGGCTCAAAATAAGCCTACTTACAGTTTATATCATGCTCTAAAACAGATCGCACACGAGCTAAAAATATCATGTGAGAAAATGACATTCAAGAAGGATATTGAAGCAAGTGCAAGATGGGGGGCTCAAACAGGGTTGAGCCCTTAACGAGACATGAAACTGAGCTCAAAAAAATGACCTTTTCAGTTTTGTTCGGAGCTCAAATATACAAGAAAGAGAGACTAAGAAATGATGCAAGAAATGAGCTAGAAAGAGGGAAATGGCAACTCACCCTTGTAGACCAAACTCTAGCAACTTCTTGGACTAAATTTGTTGCTTCTTAGCTGCTGGAATTCCTCCCCTTGCTGCTGGAATGGAGTGGTGGTGGTAGAGCTTGGTGGTGTAGAAGAAATGGTGGTGTAGGACTTGGAGGTTTTTGCTTGAAGGAGATAGATGGAGGAGGATTTGTGTATCAAGGCTTGAAGGTAATATTTTCTAACCCCTATATGCAATGCCACCTGATGGTTATAAGGACCAAAAGGAGAGGGAGCATGGAAGGAAAGGGTGGGGGAAAAAGACCAAGGATTTCCCCCACAAAATATCCCCCGGATTGGGATATTTTCTGGGGGAAACAGCTATACAGCTGTAAAGTGCAAATTGAGAGGAACATGGCCGGCCAGTTTTTGGAGCTCCAGGTGGCCGGCCGGCCACCTCCCCTAGCCGGCCGGCTAGGGGTCAAAAAGGTCAAGTTGAATTAATGGCCGGCCACCACTTTTTAGGGTCCTCCCATGTGTGTACAACACAACCCTGTGGTTTAAAATTAGGTAACTGTGGAACAAGAGGGTCAAGAAGCCAATTCTAGGGGGGGTCAAAAGGGTCAGGTGGAATTACTGGCCGGCCACCAACTTTTAGGATCCTCCCAAGTGTGTACATCACAAATATGTGGTTGAAAGTTCAAGAAAGTGGCCCCAAGGTGTTCAACATTGGCTCGGAAGTGTGAAAAACGGACGTCGGAGGGCGTCGGAGGATATATAACTGGTTGCTGCAACAATTACTGGCCTCCCACCCTTCTACGGCCTTCCCGGTGATAAAACAGAGGTACCTGCCAAAAATGAACGAAAACCGTTGCAAAACGAATGTTCGGGGGCCAAAACACGTAGTTTGGGGTCCCGAAAATGGGCTGTTAAGCACCGAAAGTGGCATTCGATCACAAAGTGGGTTTCCCAGACCCCAGTGTCCCTCAAAAGGGAGTAAATAGGAGGTATGCCAAAAACCGGAGCAATAGGAGATGGTTAAGCGGTCCCGAACCGAGGCACACGGCCTGACGGCTCCGAAAACCAGGAACCGGGCTCCGAAACGGGAAAAATGGCCTACAGCCACAAAATGTAGCCCACGGCCACTGAGAGATGGTCTACGGGACCTCTCCCTCACCTCAGGAAAAGAAATAGAGAAAACCGAGCCTGGTTCGCAAACCGAGGCAAAGCACAAAAGAGTCCGGAAGTCCGGAGGCAAGGCTCGCAGCCGAGACTCTAAAACTTCTAGACGAGCACGATATGCAGTATCACCAAGCGCTCAACTGGTGATGTCTGAGTCTTAAGGTCGGTCAAAAATGGGGTGTCTACAAGTACACTTGCTCTCTAGCTAGCCCTTTAGTCAATGGATCTGCAATATTCTCCTTTGACTTTACATATTCTATGGAAATTATTCCATGTGAGAGCAAATGCCTAACGATATTATGTCTTTGACGAATGTGTTGAGACTTACCGTTATACATATGATTTTGTACCCGTCCTATTGCTGCTTTACTATCACAGTGAATGCATATAGCTGACACAGGTTTAGGCCACATTGGAATGTCTTCTAAGAAATTACGAAGCCATTCTGCTTCTTCTCCTGTTTTATCTAATGCGATAAACTAAGATTCCATTGTCGACCTAGCTATGTATGCCTGCTTGGAAGATTTCCAAGAGACTGCAACATCTCCCAGGGTAAAGACATATCCACTAGTGGATTTTGAGTCTTTAGTATCCAATATCCAATTTGCATCACTGTACCCCTCGAGTACTGCTGGATATTTGGTATAATGTAACTCATAATTCTGGGTATGTTTTAGATACCTAAATACCCTAATTATCGCTTTCCAATGATCGGACCCTGGATTACTTGTGTGCCTACTCAATTTGCTTATAGCATAGGCTAAATCTGGCCTAGTACATCAAGTTTCCGATTATTCGAGAGTACTCTAATTGTGATATGCCTACACCTGTATTTTTTCACAAATGAAAACTAATGTCAATAGGTATTTTAGCAGGACGGCTGTCATGCTTTCAAAATTTCTCCAGAATCTTCTCAACATAGTGAGACTGAAATAAAGCATATCCTTCAGATGTTCTAGTAATTTTTATTCCTAGAAGCACATCTGCGACTCCCAGATCTTTCATGTCAAACTTTTTGTTCAACATTTTCTTTGTGGATTTCATCATGTCATTATCGCTTCCAATAATGAGCATGTCATCCATATAAAGACAAACTATAACATAGCCTCTGTCTGTGCTTTTAACATAGACGCATTTGTCACATTCGTTTATTTTAAAACCATCCGAAAGCATAGCATGATCAAATATTTCATGCCATTGTTTCGGAGCTTGTTTTAATCCATAAAGGGATTTGACAAGTTTACAAACCTTTTTCTCTTGGTCGGGAACTTAAACCCTTCCAGTTGTTCTATATAGATTTCCTCATCTAACTCGCCTTTCAAAAAAGTTATTTTAACATCCATTTAATGTATTTCCAGATTATACAAAGCTGCAATCGCAATCAACATGCGAATGGATGTTATTCTTGTCACTGGTGAATAGGTGTCAAAATAATCAAGGCCTTCCTTCTGCCTGTATTCCTTAACAACAAACCTAGCCTTGTATTTATCTATTGAACCATCTACTTTTATTTTTCTCTTAAATATCCACTTATATCCAAGAGGTTTACACCCTGGTAGAAGATCCACCAGTTCCCAAGTATGATTTCGCAGTATTGATTCAATTTCACTATTCACAGCCTCTCTCCACAATGGAGCTTCAGGACTTGAAATTGCTTCCTTGAAGTTTTGAGGCTCATTTTCTAACAGGTATGTCAGAAAATCTAGACCAAATGATTTAGAGATCCTAGCCCTCTTGCTACGTCTAAGTTCATCTGATTTATTATCATTGTGTCTTTACTACTACCTATAGTAGTATCAAAAGTTCTTTTATTTGAACTTTTCTCTTCAATTTCCTTACTAGGAAAAATATGTTAAAAAAACGATGCATTTCTTGACTCAATAATAGTGTTTACATGCATATCCGAATTTTCAGATCTATGAACTAAAAATCTATATGCACTACTATTATTGGCATATCCAATGAACACACAATCAATGGTCTTTGGTCTTATCTTAGTCATTTTGGGACTAGGGACTGCCACCTTGGCCAAACAACCCCACACTTTGTGGAAATTATAGGTAGGTCGTCGACCTTTCCATAATTCATAAGGTGTTTGATTGAGTTTCTTGTGGGGTACCTTGTTAAAGATAAAGTTAGCAGACAAAATTGTGTCCCCCCACAAGTTCTGAGGTAACCCTGAACTAATGAACATGGCATTCATCATTTCTTTAAGGGTTCGATTCTTTCTCTCACCAACTCTATTTGACTGAGGAGAATAGAGGGCAGTGGTTTGGTAAATGATACCATGTTCAGAACAAAATTCTTCAAATGGTACATCATACTCACTACCTCTGTCACTCCTCACTATCTTAATAGTTTTGCCAAGTTGATTTTCAACCTCAAGTTTATATTGCCTAAAAGCTTCTACGGCTTCATATTTACTTCTCCATAAGTAAACATAGCAATATCGAGTGCAATCATCAATAAAAGTAATAAAGTACTTTTTACCTCCTCTAGTTTGAACAAATTTTAAATCACAGATATCTGTGTGAATTAAACTTAGAGGTTCAGTACTTCTTTCAACTTTATTAAACGATGTCTTAATGAGTTTGCCTCAACACAAATCTCACATTTATGATTATGATCAAATTCTAAGTTAGGTAAACATTCTAAAGCAACAAGTCTACGCAAAGAATTAAAATTAATATGTCCTAATCTACCATGCCTTAAGAAAGAAGACTCAGCAATATAAACAGAAGATGTGTTCTTATTATTAAAAGCCAAATTAGGTACAACAGTATTTATATTGAGTTTAAAAAGCCCATCACTCACGTAACCTTACCCCACATACATTCCACTTTTGGAGAGTACAACTTTATCAGATTCAAAGACTAATTTAAATCCATTCTTAATCAACAATGACCCAGAAATCAAATTCTTGCGAATCTCTAGCACATGGAGTACATTGTTAAGAGTGAGTTCTTTTTCCGATGTCATTTTCAGCACAATCTTTCCTTGTCCTTCTACAGTTGAAGTGGAGGAGTTTCCCATAAAAAGTTATTCCCCACTTTCCACCACTTTGTAGGTTATGAACATATTCTTATCTGCACAGATATGGCGGGTTGCTCCAGTATCCACCCATCATTCCTTGGGATTGCCCACCAAATTTGCTTCAGAGACTACTGCAGCAAGATTGATGTCTGCCACTCCGTGGGAAAAATAAAAATCCTCGGCTTTGTTGGCTTGTGCTGGCTTTTTGCTTGAACTCCCTCCGTCCTTGCGAACGTAACAATCCTTAGCGTGATGCCCATCTTTGCCGCACACAAAACACTTGCCTTTGAACCTCTTGTCGAACCTGTTGTTGATCCCTTTGTTGATTTTACCAGTGGATCCTTGTTTGGGACCATTGCTATCATGCTTCCGCTTCTTGCTGTTGAACTTTGACCCATGTTCATGTTCCATAACATTTGCTTTAGCTTGCATGTCTTGGTTTCTTGACTTCTTATCAGAACCACGGTTGTCCTCCTCAATTTGGAGCCGCATTATCAGTTCCTCCAATTTCATCTCCTTGCGCTTATGATTTAGATAATTCTTGAATTTTTTCCAAGATAGTGGCAATTTTTCAATGATTGTCGTTACTTGGAAAGATTCACTGAAAACCATCCCTTCCGCATGTGTGTCATGGAGAATTAATTAGAGATCTTGAACTTGGCTAATAACCATTTTGGGATCCATCATTTTAAAATCCAAAAAACGACCGACAACAAATTTCTTTGTATCGGCATCCTCTATTTTGTACTTATGATCTAGAGATTCCCACAATTCTTTAGTTGTGCTTTTCATACTATACACATTATACAATGTATTGTCCAACCCATTGATGATATAGTTTCAACACAAAAAATCACCATATTTCCATGCATCGACTGCGATAACCACTTACCGGTCAGTTTCTCCCTCGTTCAGTACCGGTGCCTTTTCATGAGTGAAGCGAGCCAAATTCAATGTGATAAGATAAAACATCATCTTTTGTTGTCATCTTTTAAAATCATTACCATTGAATTTTTCTGACTTCTGCCTATGATTTACCGATACTGCTGGAGTCGTCACTGGCACAACAGGTGTGGGGGTTTGAGTAATAACAGTCTCAGTACTGTTAATTTTAGTTGTCATAATTCTGACAAAATAAAAATTGTACCAATCACAAATTTATACACAAAAGTAATTACACACAAAATATACAAAAAACATATTTTGCAACAAAATTCTAGTGATAAGCGGGTATATTGCTACTATGTTACCAAAGAAATCATTAAACAGTATATTACTACTATTTAAGACATTAAACAATATATTACTACTATTTAATTTCTCGAAACAAAATATTTTTCTGTCTATCGCATAAATAAATAAAAATAGGAAATCTACTTTAAGATTGTTAGAACCCACAAAAGTGTATGTGTGTAAATTAAATAAACAATAAAATAAAATAATTCAGAAAATAATTATATAAATTATTTTTCAAATTAAATGCTTACAGAAATTAATGTCGGGGCTTGTGTTGGACACAATCTCCTTAAAGTAGATTTCGCCCTCGCTCCGGTGCTTCGAGTTTTACCGGCGTCTACTTCTCAGGTTGCAATGACTAACACTTAAATTTGTAGCACTACAAATTTAAGTCTGGCGAACCAAACCTCTATTGTAACTCTCTCTTTTTCTTCCTAAAATTAAATGTGGAAACTGATGCAAGAGCACAGGAAGAATAGGAAAAGAAGAACGAAAATTTGAGGGAAAAATTCAATGAAATGCAAAAATGTGGCTTTTCCGAACAGGCATAAAACTTGTTCGAATAGATTGGAAAGGTACCATACAGATTTGAATCTGTTTGGACAGATTCAATTCGAATTGAACCTATTTTGAACCCTTTGAACTATTCGGGTGGGTTGAACCTTTTAAGGACCTGTTTGGGTGAAGAAATAATTCTGGACCAATTTATTTTGAATTTTGAAACCAAAATAAAAAATAAATTTCAAAAGTTTTTGGTCTAAAAAGATAAGTATTAGGCCTGACAAGCCCAACCCAACCACGCACCCGTGCCGGACCGACCGGACGGCAGCAACGCACGCGTGTGGTTTTAATTTTGGGTCCAATGGGTCCAGTCCACTTCAGCCTTCCACAAACTTGGCTACCCCTTGGGGCCCATCCAAAGTATTCCAAGCTAAGGTATATAAACCCATTCAAAACCTCAAGCCTTTCCAATGTAGGACAAGCACATTTCACAAATGTGTAGGAAACCCACCAAAAAACTAGTTCCACGAACCCGAAAATGCGCGTTAAATTCTCATTCATCCGGAAATGGTTTTGAACAACCAAATACATGAATTTATTCACTACACGACATTAAACATGAATCCAATAAAAAAACGTTAAAAATAACGCTCGGATCCCATCTTAATTAATGCTCAAAATTAGCAAAAAATAAGGATTTTTTCAAAGCCATTTTCCAATACCCCCCTGGTTACCATGTGGCTCCGCCACTACTTGGAACTTATTAAGGATATAATTTTGTGAAAAAAAAAATGATAACGTAATAGATGAGCTCTTCATGGAGATTAGAGCCTGGCTTTAGAAAATCTTTACGTTTTAGATACATACAGACACTTATGTCATGTTATAAATTTGTCTTAAAATTTATTTTAAAAATAAGATATATGGTGTAAATTTAAAATTATAGTAAAATGTCGGTCATATTTAAAATCATTATGGTTTATAGATGTTTGTTTGTTTGTTTTTTTTTTTTTGGATGAACTGGGTTGGTTTCTAATCTCCCTTTTGGATTGGAGTCTTGTTTAGGCTGTAAAATCTTCCATGAGTCTTATTTTGATAATCTAAATTATTTATTTTGTAAAATTCTCTCAATATATCATTCAATAAAATTAGTTTGATCTGATAATTGCTATTTTTGGGAGGCAAACAAGATAAAGTAAGGAGGTTATGATTATTGAATGAACTTAATTTTTTTCATGAATGATAAATATAGAAAGGTTAACAAGATCAACGGTTCAAATCAATGAAACATGACATATAGTAAAATTTACGGGTGTGAACAACACAGTTCAATTTAGATGGTGGACTAAAAAGAGGCTAAGTTGTCGTTTGGCAACAACTTTTTTAGTTGACTTTTTTGAGTTGAGGCTTTTTTAGTTTGTGACTAAAAAGTTCGTTTGGGTTAGCATTTTTAATTTTTTTATTTTTATGAGAGAAAAAGTGAAATGATTATAACTTAGATATGACATTTTGTCTCATTAACTTATTTAATATATTTTTTCTTTTGTGCTTTTTTAATTCCAACCAAATAGCGAAATGATAATATTATCTAAAATAAATATTGAAGTTTAGGAGATTAATGCCGAGGGAGTTGCTAAAATGGTATTTTAATAATCAACAAATCAAAACAAAAATAGCTTCATCGGATTGAAAAGAGAGATTTTGAATAATTAATTGGGATACTTACGTGTAAATCTTAATAAGTAGACTTATTATCTAATAAGTTTTATGAGAAAAATTTATCATAAAAAAATTCACTAATTGTAAGTTTTAGCGACAATTTATAAAAATTATGACAAAAAAAAGTCATTAATTGTCAATTTTTAGTGACATCTATAAAAAATTATCACAAAAAAACATATTTTTAACTATAATTTTATCAAAAAAATTTTTCAATAACACTTAATAAAAATTAAATCAAATTATTAGGAGCTACTGATAATTTACTCTAATTAATTTCACTAATTTTACCGGACTTGTTGTGTCAACCTAAAAGTGAAATTTGAACCGTCATTAGTGATTTGACCTTAGAACTAAAAGTTTTACACATCATCTATTAAAACGTCACGATGTGTATAGGCAATGATAGGTTGAGCTTGACTGCTACCATCGGGAAGCTTCGAGAAAATATAACCCCAGTTTGGCATGTAAGATTTTTAAATTTTTTATTTAAAATAGAACAATGGTAGAGGGTCATAATTTTTGTGGTTCAAATGGCTCAAAACTGTCAAAACGACGTCGTTTTGAGCACAACACATGCCAAAACAAGACGTCGTCTTGGCAGTTTTGAACCATTTGAGCCACACAAATTGTGGCTCTCAAACATCATTCTTAAAATAGTTAAAAATAAAATAAAATAAAATAAAATAAAATAAGTTAAAAAGTTTATAAAATAAAATTTACATTCAAATCATAATTATTATTTTTTTTATAAAAGTTAAAAAAATTAAAAATTTATCTCAAATGAGACTTTTTAATTCCAAATTAAAATAACTAAAAAATTAAAAAGCCAACCTATATTTCAAACAAAGCCATAATAAATTTTAAAATTTTAAAATAATTACATTAATTTTATTTTTAATAAAGTTAAATGAATTAAAATTACTATATGGTATGAATATACGAGTTCGTATTTGTTAATGTTGAAAATTCCAGCTTCATGGGTGAATTTTGAGCATTGTAGGACTAATCTGTACTTATGTTAACAATCTGAACCATTCATCTCATATGACAAATTTTTTTTAAAAAAAATGTATGTAAAAAATTGAGTTGGTCAAATATAAGTAATCACATGATCCAATTACATATATATTATAATACATGGACAGTCTATTCTTAAAAACATATAGACCATATAGATAAAAATAGTTCAATAGTATGGCAATCAATGTTAGATCAATTTAATTTTTAGATAAATTACAAATAGACTCCATGAGGTTTGATTGAAATACAAATCGCCTCCTGTAATTTTAGAAATTATATTTCACCCCATGAGATTTCTAATTTCATAACAAATCACTCTTTTTATTAACAAATTATTAAGTCAATTAACTGTTTATAATTTAGGTAATTTTATTATTGTATAGGAAAACAATTATAAATTTTATTTTTTTAGCTAATTCTGTTAAATAAAAAATTCTAAGAATGAGGTATTTGTAATTTTCCAAACCATAGGAAACAATCTGTCCTTGAAGCAAATCTCAAGAGGTGTATTTGTAATTTATCCTTAATTTTTTGCGTGAATAATTTTCTTAATTAGTTGTATAAAATAAATAGTTTAAATCATCGAAGTGGGTCCAAATTAGTTCAATAATTATTGACGAAAATTGGACTAAATATTATGTAAATTAAAGTTTTGAGAGAATTTGATATAATTATGTTAAAATTGTAAAATTTACTATATTTTATTTAAATTTCAAGAGAGATCAGTATAATTTATCCAAATAAAGTTGGGTTACTCCTTTTAAAGTATGAGTGTTTTTTAGAATTAAAAATAAAAAATGAAAAACAATATCAAACTCGTACTTACTAAAATAAATAAATAAACTTTCACTTTTTTTTTGTTAAGATTTCATAGCCTATTTTGTTAACAAATTATGTTTCCCAACCTATTCTCCAAATTTTTGTTTTATTCAAAAAATTTAATTGCAAAACTTTTTAGTTAAAAAATCATGATTTATAAACAATTTTCCAAATTTTGATTTTACTGAAAGTTGTTTTAAAAAAAAATTAATTGAGATTTATGCAAAATATTATTTGACTCATTATGTTAGGCCCAATATCATTTGGAGTTGTACTATTTGAATCCATACTACATGAGCCCAAGCAATGCGATCCTATGACACTGGAATCCAACGTAATTTGGATAGCAAACAAATAATGGACTCTAAATAGGGAGTTAAAAACAAAGAGAGCGAAGAAAAAAAAAAGGGGAAAAGGAAGAAGAAAAAGAAGAAGGAAGTTCCTGTTTAGTAGGGCTTATTTTCAGCTTAAATTCACTTATAACTTAAAATAAGTGATTTTGGAGTGTTTGGTATAGCTTTTCAGAGATGGATTATAGCTTATTTTAAGTAATTTTCAGCTTAAATCTCTAAACTAGTTGAGAGGTGCTTTTTGAAACAGCTTAAGCGGACAACTGAGTCTTGAGGGATGTAATGACTCAAATGCCCCTCATATACTTCAAATATTACCCAAAAAACCAGTATATAAATCCACAACAAACATTGTTCACTTCCTTAGAGGGAGAGAGAGTGAGTGAAAGGCGATTTTCAATGCGTGAAATGTGAAACTCTATATTTTTGAAGTATTAATATTTTAATGAAAGATATTGGTGGTAGTTTGGTGGTGAGATTCTTAGATGAGAATCTAACTTATTTTTCTATTTCTTTTTATCTCCACCTCATTATTATTCATCTCCTTTGTTTTCTAATATTTTTTCATTATTCTTGGGCGCCAAGTAATTTTTTTTTTTCATCATTTCCTTGCTTACCAAGTAATCTTTTATTTTTAATTTCTTTAATCTTCCTTTCTCTCCAAGTTACTTTGTCTCCAAGGAAATTTCTTTTCTTGTTCTCCAAGTAAATCCCTTTCTTGCCCACCAAGTAAAGATCATTTCTTTGGCCCCAAGTCTTTCTTTTCTTTTGTTCCAAGTATCCTTGTCTATAAATTGAGCTCACCTCTTAACTTTTTTCTATAGTTCTTCCTATATCTCTCTCCATTTGTTATATAGATTTAGAGTTTAGATTAAGAGTGTTTAGAGTGAGAGTAAGCATTTTCATATTGGAGGAGAGTTTTAGATTTTGTGGAACCTTACATACCTTATGCCTTAGACTTTGGAGATCCATGGAGAAATATCGACATTCGAGTGTTGGCGACAGAGGAGATTGATTTGAGGTAATTCGGGTAGTATACAATATGATTCCTTCAAATCTCTTTGCAAAGAGTATTTATTTTAATTATTTCAAATTTGTAATCCTCTTGATTATTGTGATCATTTGATCCCGTGAAATCATTCTGTTGACACGTTTGAGTGCTTTGGTCATTTGATAAATTTTGTGAAGTTGTTCTGTGTAGTCAGTGTTGATTTGTCTGGCTAAATGGGGGTGGAAATGCTCCGTACATGAATTGAGTAGACCTTGCCAATAGCTTGGACCAATAGCCGAATAAGCAGTTGTTCTTGGGTGAGGTGGGTGAGGCCAGTCACTGGTCATGTACCGAGTAGGACTGGGTATTTGGTCCTGGATAAATTATCATCTGTCGAGTTGACTTGTTTGTGCAATTTGGGTAAATTGCTTGATTATCAAATCTAATCGGTTGTGTAATTGTTGGATCCCTATAGATTTATTCTCTGTCCGAGCCTTGTTATTCCTGTTGTATTGTATACTTTCCGAATTAATTTATTTTTCAGGTGCGGAGGAATTTAGCGGAGATCGAATTCGAAGTTCTAAAGAGATTACTTGAGTTGGAGATGTTTGGGCCCACAACTGTATATTATTTTTTAAGATTTGTATAATTTATATTTTGGAGACATTTGAGTTAATTATTTATGGAGATGATTTGTATGTTTGAGATTATGAGTTATCTGCAATTATAAATTTAAGGTTGATTTGATTAATTAACGACCCAGAAGTTGGGACGTTACATGAAAGGCGATTTCCAGCGGCGTGAACCAAAGCTAGCTCTCTCTCTCTCTCTCTCTCTGTCTCACGATCTACCGGCTAGGGTTTCTTGTGGACCACCGACGGTGGCTAGGGTTTTGCATAATTGTAATGAAAAAAGAAATGAAAAAAAACACAATTTATTTTAATTAACTTCCATTTAATTTTAAAAAATTATTTCAATTTATATTGATATAAATTGAAATAAATTCTACAATTTATATCCATTAAATAAATTGCACAATTTATTTCATAATTAATATTGATATAAATTGCATAATTGCACAATTTAAATAAAGAAATAAATTGCACAATTTATTTCAATTAATATTGATATAATTTTTTTTTCAATTAAATAACTTCTACTAAAAGAATTTTATATTGATATAGAATTCATTGGTATTGTAATAAATAAACGAATAAACAATTTTTGCTAATTCATATTAATCAAAAAAAATGAAATAACTTTTATTAAATGAAATATAAAAAAAATGAAATAACAATTGTTGTAATGAAATGTATCAATATTTATATTAATTAATTATATTAACTTTCATCAATGAAACAAAAAAAAAAAAGTTAAAATTAAAATTGAAGAAAATGAAAAAATAATAATTTTTATATTTTATAAGGGCAAAAGGGACATTACACTGCAAAAATCTATTTTACAACTTATTCAGCCAAACGCTATTCTGTCGATTAAATCAATAATCTCACAGCTGCACCAAACAGGTTAACAGCTTATATTTATTACTATAATCTATAATTTGTTAAACCTTAATCTATAATCACTTTCCCACAGCTACACCAAACAGAGCTGAAGAAGAAGAAGAAGAAGAAGAAGTTAAATAGTAAAATTGTGATATCCCTGTTCCGCTATATGTTAATTAGTCCTTAATATGAGCATGATTATGTGTTTAATATGATCTTGTGTGCCATTGTGTGAAAATATGTGGTTTTAAATTCCTATCTGTTCAACGTAGGAATATCTGTTCGATTATCTGCTTTGGAAATTAAATTGAAGGCCTTATCGGCCACAGAACCCGAAATTGACTACACCATTGTGATTAGCGTAATTTTTAGAGCTTACGGGGAAATTTAATTGAAAATTGATTCGGATCGGATTAAATTGATTTAATTAGTAGTGTTATGCTCAATTTATTTAATATTAAAAATTGGGACTAGTGGAGACTTATGTAGAAAGGGCTATGCACTTAATCCTTATGCATGAGTTCAAAAATCTGTATTGTGCTCTAAAGAGAGGGGGGGAGCCGAACCTAGAGAGGGAAGGAGCTCAAATTAGAGATTTTGCTAGGAAACTTGGTGATCTTGGAGCTACACTCAAGAATCAACCATAATTTGTGAGAATTAAGGCTCCTAGGTGAGTAACCCACCCTTGATTCATGGATTTTGTTTGTAAATTGTAAATTCAACGTTGAATGATGAGTAAGGGCATGTATTGAGTTAGTTTTGGTGAATTTAAAGTCAATAGATGCATGCATGTATGTAATTACTTTGAAATTGCATGTTTGAGCACCAAATGTATGATCCATGTTAGCTTTTAGTTCAAATCCATGTATTTGACCATCTTTTCATCATATGAGATGAGAATGAGGGTTATATGTCACATGCATGCACAATCCATGGGAGCAGAAGCTTTGAATGCATGAAGTTGTTATGTTAGTAATGAATTTGGTGGAAAATGAGCCATGCATGGGTTTGATTTATGAAATTGAGCTTCAAAATATTGTACTCTAGTGTTTGTACCATGTTAGTACACATATACATGAAGTTTGAGTCAAAATCATGCGTTTGGAGCCTTTGAATTTGAAGTTGAAGCTCAAGAACATGTTCTGGATTTTCCAGAAATTTGAAGTCCGCTCGAGCGGGGAAACTGCCGCTCGAGCGTGAATTTCAAGCTCCTAGTATTTTTGCAGACATAGATGTCCGCTCGAGCGGGGAAAGTCCACGTTCGAGCGGGGAGCTATGTAGATAGACTTTCAGCTCGAGCATCTGAGTTCACGCTCGAGCGTAAAAATGATGTATCCAGCACTTTTTGCAGACATGGTGTCCGCTCGAGCGGGGAGCCACGAAGAGAGGTCTTCCGCTCGAGCGCTAGACTTCAAGCTTGAGCGTAATTTTGATGCTCCCAGTATTTTTGCAGGCCTCAAGGGTCCGCTCGAGCGGGGAAGTCCACGCTTGAGCGGGGACCCTGTTTTCTGAAATTTTGTTTATGCATTCTGAGTTCCGTTTTATGTTCTCTTTCACTTCTAAGTACTCTTAGGCATACATTGAGCATTGTAATTGAATTAAAGAGATAAGAATAAAGCCTAAAGTGGAAAATGTGAATTTAAGAACGGATCGAATTATTTGTGACCCTTTTTGTGTTCATGGAATGTGTAGGGTCAAGCTCCAGAGCAAATCCACAAACTGATCACTGTGAGTAATATCTTAACAAGATATTTGAAATATACTGTTGTCCAATTGTTTACTTATATGTAAGTTTTGTAAGTGTATTAATCTGAATGGTGGACAACGATTGATACGAATGATTGGGCCGAAGGCCGATTGACATGAATGATTGGGCCAAAGGCCGATTGACATAAATGGTTGGGCCGAAGGCCAATTGACATGAATGGTTGGGCCGAAGGCCTTGGGCCGAAGGCCGATTGATATGAATGACTGGGCTGAAGGCCGACTGACATAAACGATTGGGCCAAAGGTCGATAAATATAAATGATTGGGCCAAAGGCCGATAGATACAGATGATTGGGCCAAAGGCCGATAGATACAGATGATTGGGCCAAAGGCCGATAGATATAGATGATTGGGCCAAAGGCCGATAGATATAAATGATTGGGCCAAAGGTCGTTTGCTGTAACTGTTTCAATGATTGCTTATGTATCTTCTTCATTTGATATTATTCACTGGGCATTCGCTCACGCTCATTCATGTACATGTAGGTTAGCCAAGGGACGTCCAAAACCAGCCCCGGTGAAATTGTGAGAAACAGTCGAAGTTTTGAGGAGTCAACCCAAACGTCTTACGCACAAGACTGTCTTCGCTTTTGTCCTTGTTTATAGTTTTTGTTATGTTGGCGAAAGCATTGGACTACCTTTGTATATAAGTCTTGGGTTCGACTGACTTAATCTTGTATGGTCCTGTATGCACAATGTTCTGTGTTAATATATATATTTTGATGTGAGTTATTAACACATAAATGTTTAGAATGTGATGGTGTGCATATAAGCACAGCTCTATGGACAAAGTTTTAAATTTGCTTCCGTTTGGCGCCTTTACTCTGATGAGTTTTGTTTTAGTGGTTTGAGGCCGTAGGTAATCTCGCGATTACTGGCCGGTTATGGCCTTAACCTATAGGGGCGAGTTCGGGTCGTGACAGAGTGGTATCAGAGCACAAGTTAATAACTCACACACTTGTCCAAAAGAGCAATAAGCGTCTAGAAAAGATCTAGGATGCATTCATGTGATAAGTACGAACTCGAAAGCATCGAGAATATGCTTAACTGTTTTGATATGAATGACTATGTGTTATAAGTTTGTGAACTGCTTGCATTTCAAATTATTTGATTATGTATGGTCTTCAGTATATGCATACCTGTGTATCTTTTGTGTAAAGTATAATGCAAGTTTAATCAGATGGTGCGAACCAGAGGTGATGAGATAGAGGAATCTTCCACTGCCAGACTGGATAGAATGGAAAGACTGATTCAGGAAATGGCAGAGACATTGAGGTAACAACAGGAATGGCAACAACAGTGGCAGCAACCACATCCTCCACCTCCACCTCCGGCACCTCCTGTGCTAGATAATCAGAATGATGACCGAACCATAGCTCTCACCAAAGAGTTCAAGAAAATGAAACCACCGCAGTTCCATGGTGGCTTAGATTCGTTGAAAGCCGAAGCTTGGGTTCTCGGTATCGAGAAATTGTTTGAAGTGTTCCCTTGCTCGGAGACCCAGAAGGTATTTCTATCCACTTTCATGCTAGAAGACGAGGCAAGAAGATGGTGGATGTTAATGTGAGAGAATCACAGGGATGTTGATTGGGCAAAATTTTTGGAAATTTTCTATGACAAGTACTTCCCGCAGTGTGTCCGAGATAGGAAGGTGGCTGAATTCATGGAACTGAGGCAAAACAGTATGACTGTAGCCGAGTATGAGGCCAAATTCACCGAATTGGCCAGGTTTGTGCCATACGTGATTGATACAGACTATAAGAAGGCGAGACATTTTGAAAGCGGGCTTCGAAGCGACATTCTAGAGAGGGTGAATGTCTTGAAGCTAGAAACCTACATTGGGGTACTAGATAGGGCCATAATATCACATGCTAATATAGCTAGACAAACTAAACCGACAACTAACTGGAAGGGTAGTAAAAGGCTGGGCTTCTTTTCAAAGAAGAAGTTTTCAAAGAAGCAAAACACGGCCTCCTCGAATACTTCTCATTCTTCCCGAGATACAACCTCGTTGTGTACCACTTGTGGTAATAAGCATCGTGGGGTTTGTTACCGTGTGACAGGAGCTTGTTTTAATTGTGGTAAACAAGGGCATATGGCTAGAGATTGCAAACAGAGCAGAGGAAAATTTGCTGCTAGTTCGACAGCATCAGTTCCAAAACCAGGAAATGCTACGAGATCTACTCCCGTCGAAGATACCGTGAGACAAGGGAGAGTTTTTGTGCTTGTTCTGGGCGATACCCGAAATGCCAATGCAGTTATCTCAGGTACCATTTCTATATGTAATCAGGATGCATTTGTGTTAATTGACTCTAGATCAACACACTCATTTGTAACATGTGCATTTGCATCTAGACTGAGTAGACCTCTAGAATTATTGCCATATCTACTATGTGTGTCTGCTCCATTTGGGGAATCTGTATTGTGTGAAACTGTCTATCGTTTTTTGTGACATGCGAATTGGAAATGCCATTCTATATGTGGACTTGTTACCCTTGAACTTTAGGCACTTTGACATAATTTTGGGCATGGACTGGTTAACTAAATATTGTGCCACCATTGACTGTGTGACCAAACGGGTTGTGTTTAGACCACCAGAACAAGAGGAAATTGTGTTTGTAGGTAACAGGATAGTGCCTCCACCTTATTTGATATCTGCAATGAAAGCATGTAAATTGATCAGGAAAGGGTGCCAGGGTTATTTGTGCTATGTGTTGTCTGAACAATCTGTAAATGCTGAATTGAATGATATCCCTATTGTTAGAGAATTTCTAGATGTGTTTCCAAATGAATTACCAGGGGAATTGGTAGATAGGGAGATAGAGTTTACTATTGAAACTGTGCCAGGCACCCAGCTCATTTCTAAAACTCCCTCCAGAATGGCCACTACTGAAATGAAAAAACTGAAAGAACAGTTGCAAGACATGCTTGACAAGGGGTTTATCCGACCTAGCACTTCACCTTGGGGTGCACCGGTACTGTTTGTGAAAAAGAAAGATGGAACCCTACGCCTGTGCATCGATTATCGGGAATTGAACAAGGTAACCATAAAGAATAAATATCCCCTACCCCGTATTAATGATTTATTTGACCAGTTACAGGGATCAGAGGTGTTTTCTAAGATTGATTTGAGGTTCGGGTATCATCAGTTGAAAGTTAAGGCAGAAGATGTTGAGAAAACCGCATTCAGAACGAGGTATGGACATTTTGAGTTTCTTGTTATGCCATTTGGAGTGGCTAATGCTCCGACAGCATTTATGGACCTAATGAACCGAATTTTCAAAACCTACCTTGATGAATTTGTTGTGGTTTTTATTGACGACATTTTGATATATTTTAAAGATAGACTTGAACATGAACATCATTTGAGAACTGTCTTACAAATACTTTGGGAAAGGAAATTATTTGCTAAACTAAAGAAATATGAGTTTTGGTTGGATGAAGTTATTTTCTTAGGGCACGTGATCAACAAGGAAGGAATTTCAGTGGACCCACAGAAAATAGAAGCAATTGTGAATTGGCCTACACCGACAAATGTGACAGAAGTTCGCAGTTTCATGGGCTTAGCTGGTTATTACAGAAGGTTCGTGAAAGACTTTTCAAAATTAGTTGTGCCTCTTACCCAATTGACACGAAAAGGGCAACCGTTTGAATGGAACGACGAAAGAGAAGCTGCCTTTCATGAACTAAAAACAAGATTGACCACCGCACCAATTTTGACATTACCTTCAGGTACAGAGAATTTTGTAATTTTCAGTGATGCGTCTTATAAAGGTTTGGGTTGTGTGTTAATGCAAAATGGAAAGGTTATTGCTTACGCCTCCCGACAGTTGAGGCCACATGAGAAGAATTATCCAACGCATGACGTAGAACTTTCCGCAGTTGTTTTTGCTTTGAAAATTTGACGGCATTATCTGTATGGAGCAAAGTGTGAAGTCTACATGGATCACAAAAGTCTGAAATACTTTTTCACGCAGAAGGAGTTGAATATGCGACAGAGGAGATGGCTAGAACTGATTAAGGATTATAATTTAGAGATTCAGTATCACCCTGGGAAAGCTAACACAGTTGCTGATGCCTTGAGCAGAAAATCAACGGGGAATATGGCTTGTTTTCTTACTGAACGAAAAGAGATCTTACAAGACTTTGAGAAGTTTGAAATTGAAGTGGTAATGTGTGAACAGTGCGGATTGATAGCCGCTATTACAGCGGAACTGGCAATCATTGAAGAAATCAAGCAGAAACATAAAGAGGATGAATTCCTTAAGAAAGCGATTGATGAATTTAAGACAAGTCCGAAAGCGGAGTTCAGTATTGAAAACAAAGTGTTGAAATTTTGAAACTGAATGTGTGTCCCTGATATCCCGGAACTAAAGAAGAGGGTTTTAGATGAAGCCCACAAATCCGTATTTGCTATGCATTCGGGAAATAATAAAATGTATCGGGATTTGAAACAAAACTATTGGTGGCCCAAGATGAAGAAAGAGATTGCAGAATATGTGTCCAAGTGTCTTCAGTGTCAGCAAGTCAAAGCTGAACATCAGAAACCAGGCGGTCTACTTCAACCTCTCCCTATTCTTGAATGGAAGTGGGAGCATGTGACTATGGATTTTGTTGTTGGCCTACCTCGGACTTCTCGAGGTATGGATTCTATTTGGGTTGTAGTTGATAGACTCACTAAATCTGCACATTTTCTGCCTGTCAAAACTACATTTACTGCTTATAGATTGGCTACTATTTATGTTGATGAGATTGTTCGTTTACATGGGGTTCTGGTATCTATCGTGTCGGATAGAGATCCGAAATTTGTATCTAGATTGTGGAAAAGTTTGTAGGAAGCTATGGGGACAGAACTAAGGTTCAGGACTGCATTCCACCCACAGACAGATGGGCAATCAGAACGAACAATACAGACTCTAGAAGATATTCTTCGGATGTGTGCTTTGGATTTTCAGGGGAGTTGGGAAGACTACTTGCCACTTGCGGAATTTGCTTATAATAACAGCTTCCACTCCAGCATCGGTATGGCACCATATGAGGCTTTGTATGGTAGAAGGTGTAGATCACCTATTTGTTGGACAAAAGTCGGGAATAGAGCTTTACTTGGGCCTGAAATTTTGCAAGACACTTCTGAGAAAATCAAGATCATTCGGCAAAGGCTCAAAACAGCTCAGGACCGACAAAAGAATTATGCAAATATTCGGAGAAGACCTCCTAAGTATGAGGTTGGTGACCATGTGTTCATCCGTGTTTCTCCGATGAAAGGCCAAGTCAGGTTTGGAAAGAAGGGCAAGCTGTCGCCCCGTTACATTAGGCCATTTCAGATTCTAAAAAGGCTTGGCCCAGTGGCCTATAGAGTTGCTTTGCTATCGGGATTTGAACAAATCCATAATGTGTTTCACGTGTCGATGTTGAGGGGTTACCTCCGAGACCCGTTTCATGTGATTGACTATCACCGGGTAGCTATAGATGAAAATATGAAATACACTGAATGGCCGGAACGAATTGTTGATCGGCAAGTGAAGCAATTGAGAAGCAAGTCCATCCCAATAGTGAAAGTGGAATGGAAAGAGCACCATGGGACGGATGCTACATGCGAAAAAGAGGAGGAAATACGACTATGCTATCCATATTTGTTTCCTGACGAAGGTAAAATAAGTTTGGAGGACCAAACTTCCTAAAGGGGGAAAGACTGTGATATCCCTGTTCTGCTATGTGTTAATTAGTCCTTAATATGAGCATGATTATGTGTTTAATATGATCTTGTGTGCCATTATGTGAAAATATGTGGTTTTGAATTCCTATCTGTTCACCGTAGGAATATCTGTTTGATTATCTACTTTGGAAATTAAATTGAAGGCCTTATCGGCCACAGAACCCGAAATTGACTACACCATTGTGATTAGCGTAATTTTTAGAGCCTACGGTGAAATTTAATTGAAAATTGATTCGGATCGGATTAAATTGATTTAATTAGTAGTGTTATGCTCAATTTATTTAATGTTAAAAATTGGGACTAGTGGAGACTTATGTAGAAAGGGCTATGCACTTAATCCTTATGCATGAGTTCAAAATTTGATATTGTGCTCTAAAGGGAGGAGGGGAGCCAAACCTAGAGAGGGAAGGAGCTCAAATTAGAGATTTTGCTAGGAAATTTGGTGATCTTGGAGCTACACTCAAGAATCAACCATAATTTGTGAGAATTAAGGCTCCTAGGTGAGTAACCCACCCTTGATTCATGGATTTTGTTTGTAAATTGTAAATTCAAAGTTGAATGATGAGAAAGGGCATGTATTGAGTTAGTTTTGGTGAATTTGAAGTCAATAGATGCATGCATGTATGTAATTACTTTGAAATTGCATGTTTGAGCACCAAATGTATGATCCATGTTAGTTTTTAGTTGAAATCCATGTATTTGACCATCTTTTCATCATATGAGATGAGAATGAGGGTTATATGTCACATACATGCACAATCCATGGGAGTAGAAGCTTTGAATGCATGAAGTTGTTATGTTAGTAATGAATTTGGTGGAAAAGGAGCCATGCATGGGTTTGATTTATGAAATTGAGCTTCAACATGTTGTAATCTAGTGTTTGTAACATGTTAGTACACATATACATGAAGTTTGAGTGAAAATCATGCATTTGGAGCCTTTGAATTTGAAGTTGAAGCTCAAGAACATGTTTTGGATTTTTCAGAAATTTGAAATCCGCTCAAGCGTGAATTTCGTGCTCCCAGTATTTTTGCAGACTTGGATGTTTGCTCGAGCTGGGAAAGTCCATGCTCGAGCGGGGAGCTATGTAGACAGACTTTCAGCTCGAGCGTCCGAGTTCACGCTCGAGTGTAAAACTGATGTATCCAGCACTTTTTGCAGACATGGTGTCCGCTCGAGCGGGGTAATTTCACGCTCGAGCGGGGAGCCACGAAGATAGGCTTTCCGCTCGAGCGCTAGACTTCAAGCTCGAGCGTAATTTTGATGCTCCCAGTACTTTTGCAGGCCTCAAGGGTCCGCTCGAGCGCGGAAGTCCACGCTCGAGCGGGGACCTTGTTTTCTGAAATTTTGTTTATGCATTCTGAGTTCCGTTTTATGTTCTCTTTCACTTCTAAGTACTCTTAGGCATACATTGAGCATTGTAATTGAATTAAAGAGATAAGAATAAAGCCTAAAGAGGGAAATGTGAATTTAAGAACGGATCTCATTGTTTGTGACCCTTTTGGTGTTCATGGAATATGTAGGGTCAAGCTCCAGGGCAAATCCACAAACCGATCACTGTGAGTAATATCTTAACAAGATATTTGAAATATACTGTTGTCCAATTGTTTACTTATATGTAAGTTTTGTAAGTGCATTAATTTGAATGGTGGACAACGATTGATACGAATGATTGGGCCGAAGGCCGATTGACATGAATGATTTGGCCAAAGGCCAATTGACATGAATGTTTTGGCTAAAGGCCGATTGACATGAATGGTTGGGCCGATGGCCGATTGACATGAATGACTGGGCCAAAGGCCGACTGCATAAACGATTGGGCCAAAGGCTGATAGATACAGATGATTGGGCCAAAGGCTGATAGATATAGATGATTGGGCCAAAGGCCGATAGATATAAATGATTGGGCCAAAGGCCGTTTGCTATAAGTGTTTCAATGATTGCTTATGTATCTTCCTCATTTGATATTATTCACTGGGCATTCGCTCATACTCATTCATGTACATGTAGGTGAGCCAAGGGACGTCCAAAACCAGCCCCGGTGAAATTGTGAGAAACAGTCGAAGTTTTGAGGAGTCAACCCAAATGTCTCACGCACGAGACTGTCTTCGCTTTTGTCCTTGTTCATAGTTTTTGTTATGTTGGCGAAAGCATTGGACTACCTTTGTATATAAGTCTTGGGTTCGACTGACTTAATCTTGTATGATCCTGTATGCACAATGTTCTATGTTAATATATATATTTTGATGTGAGTTATTAACACATAAATGTTTAGAATGTGATGGTGTGCATATAAGCACAGCTCTATGGACAAAGTTTTAAATTTGTTTCCGTTTGGCCCTTTTACTCTGATGAGTTTTGTTTTAGTGGTTTGAGGCCGTAGGTAATCTCACGATTACTGGCCGGTTATGGCCTTAACCCATAGGGGCGGGTTCGGGTCATAACAAAAACTGTCTAAACCAATTAAAAACCTACTATTTGATTTGATTTTTTAAGGGGGTGGTTTGATTTCAGTTTCATAATAAATTAAGAGTCATCGATCACAATTAGGGTTTGATTCATGGATTAAAGTTCAAAAGAATCAAAAATTTTAAGCTGAACCCTTCATATGTTTATGAAATTTTTTGAAGGCCTATTTTTATAGGTAGAATCAGTTTGGTGTGGATATTCCTTTCTTTTACTAATTTGCATATATTTTTTTCTTATTTTCCAATTACTTCATATTTTCCCTTTTAACTCAATTGGGAAAATCAATCTTTGCCTTGTCAATTACCACAAGAGCATTGTTATTCAAAACTAAAAGTTAGACAATCTTTCAAGCATAATGATGTAATAACTAATTAGAATATTAAAAATAATACACTCTCTCATATCTCCTTTAATCATCAACCAATTGTATGACTTACACATCATTAGACTTAGAAAATGGATTTAAAAAGTGAACTTATATATTATTTTCCTTACCACAAACAACATAGGAAAAAAACCAACAGATAAAGCAATAAATAACATGTGGAACCTATCATAAATATTTCATAAAAAAAAATTGCTCAAGCATAATTTGTAACTTCACAGAGAACCTTGTTCATGATGTTACACACTTTGCACATGGCTTCCAATGGCTTAACTTTAGGCGTGGTAAGTCCATTCCCTGTTGGGTATACCTCCTTATTGGAGTTTGAGACCCAATTGGTTTATTAAAAGAGTTTAGTTTGGTTTAGGTATAATATATTTTAATATATTATATCTAATTTTTAGAAACGCAATCCAATTTGGTTACAACTAGGGTTTGATAAAAAAGCCCACAAGTTTATCATATATATATTGGTATTGTTTGTTTTTTAATTGGGTGAGAAAAAAAAAGGCAGCCGTTTTTTTACTTGTGTAGCCACAGCACTTTTGATCAATTGATTGGTGAGATAGTGCTTAGGTGAAATTTGGTGGAATCAGTTCTTCATTTTCGACTATTGTTCGTGTGAATATTCGGCTGCTTTGTGTGGGTTGATTTAGAGTATTATTTTGGGACTTCTACAAATTTATTTCGAAGGTTTTTTGTTCATCTATTTGGTGAGGTCTTTCCTCTTATTTATTTGTGATTATTTAGAATTCACCTAAGGGTGGTTTATGAGACCATTCGTGTCTCGTTTGTAATCGTTTGGAAACTTATTTGGTTGATAGTGGAATCAGATTTCGATCACGTGGACGTACCTCACATTGAGGGAACCGTGTAAAAATTCTTGTGTTACTTTTTATTTAATTTTTCCACATTAGTTTTTTATTCCCATTGATTGATTTACTTGTGGGGAATCACATATTTTCCCTAACAACTGGTATCAGAGCGTACGATTTATTTGAGTTTATTTATTTGTATAAATCAATGGAGGGGAATGTGGGTCGTATGTCTAGCTTCAATGGAAGCAGTTGGGTAACTTAGAAAACTAAAATTGATGACCTATTATTTTGTAAAGATTTGTATGGACCCATTGAGGGTGATAATGGCAAACCCGAGGGTATGAAAGATGATGAATGAAATAGGCTTAATCGAAAAGCCGTTGGTGTTATCCGTCAATGGATCGATGACAGTGTGTTTCATCATGTTGCAACTGAAACTTCGGCACATGATTTATGGAAAAAATTAGAGAGTCTTTATGATAGAAAATTAGCCATAAATGAAGCCTTTCTGTTTCATAAGTTGGTTAATTTAAAATATAAAGATGGCAGCCCCATTCCATAACATTTGAATGAAATAAAGAGTATTGTTAACCAACTTGCTTCTATGAAAATTATTTTTGATGATGAGTTACAGGCTACTTAGTTCTTTGCCCGAAAGTTGGGAGACTTTGGTTGTGACAGTTAGTGATTCGGCACCTGATGGAGTTGTCACAATGGGCCAAGTCACTAGTAGCTTGTTGAATAAAGAAAGTAGAAGAAAATCAGTGAGTTCCTCTCATTCGGAAACATTTGTTGTGAGAGGCCGAAACAAAACAAGAGGGAGGAGTAAGACTCCTCATGGCTGTGATCAAAGCAATGACAAATCAAAAGATGGTTCTTTTTCAAAGAAAGACATTGAGTGCTATTATTGCCATGAGAAAAGGCACATGAAGTGAGAATGCTGAAAGCTCAAGAACAAGGAGAAAAGGCGTGACAAAAGTATGGATAAAAAGCAAGAAGACACAACAGCAGTTACTACTGATGATCTCATGGTTGTTTGTGAAAATAATTGTATCAATTTTGTGGGCTAAGATAGCAATTGCGTGATTGATTGCGTGATTGATTCTGGTGCTTCTTTTCATGTGACTTCTCGAGTTGATTTCTTCACTACCTACACCAAAGGAGATTATGGTTTTGTTCGAATGGGTAATTAAGGTTTGTCCAAGATTATTGGCATGGATGATGTTTGCTTGGAAACAAATTTGGATTGTAAGTTATTGCTTAAACATGTGAGGCATGTTCCCGACATTCGCCTCAATTTGATCTCTATTGGGAAGCTAGATGATGAAGGCTACAACAACAAATTTGGTGATGGAATATGGAAGCTCATAAAGGGTTCTTTAGTGGTGGCTAAGTGTAAGAAGACTCATACACTTTATTCAATGCAAGGAAAAATTTGTAAAGGTGTTGCTAATGCACTTAAAGATGATACTTCTACTGAATTGTGGCACAAGCGGCTTGGAAGGTACACATCTTAAAAGGTACACATCTTAAATGATACTTCTACTGAATTGTGGCACAAGATGATACTTCTACTGAATTTGTAAAGAAAGAGCTTCTACCCGGTTTGAAAGGTACACATCTTAAAACTTGTGTTCATTGTTTGGCAGGTAAACAACATAGAGTTTCTTTTCAGAAAAATGTTGTTTCTAGAAAAGAAAATGTGTTGGAGTTTATTCATCCGGATGTTTGTGGTCCTTTAAAAGTTAGAACACATAGTGGTGCACTTTATTTTGTTACTTTCGTTGATGATTATTTAAGGAAAGTTTGGGTTTTTCTACTAAAAACTAAAGATCAAGTTCTAGAAGTATTTAAGCATTTTCAGGCCATGGTTGAAAGAGAAACAAAGCAGAAATTGAAGTGCATCCGATCAGATAATGGTGGTGAATACATTGGGCCATTTGATGAGTATTGTCGCAGGCAAGGTATTCGGCACCAAAAGACAGTTAAGAAGACTCATCAACAAAATGGGGTTGCCGAGAGGATGAACCGCACCATTATGGAAAGAACAAGGTGTTTGCTTTCACAAGCTAAATTGCCAAGATCCTTTTGGGGTGAGGCAATGAAGACAGCGGTTGACGTGATCAATTTGTCGCCTTCCTATCCTTTGAATGGTGATGTTTGAGAAAGAGTTTAGACTGGCAAAGATGTGTCTTATGAGCACTTGAGAGTGTTTGGTTGTCGAGCTTTTGTTCACATTCCAAAGGATGAGAGGTCCAAGCTTGATAGTAAGTCAAGACAATGTATTTTTCTTGGCTATGGGCATGATGAATTCGGGTATAGATTGTGGGATCCGGTCGACAAGAAAGTATTCGAAGTCGTGATGTTGTGTTTCTTGAAGACCAAACAATTGAAGACTTTGGCAAAGGTGATCAACCGAAGCCAAAAAGTAGTGATCTCGTTGACATGGATCCATCTCCTTCATCTTCGGTGGATGATGAAAATGGGAGAGATGTGCAACCACC
The DNA here is from genome assembly GCF_055761805.1 of Camellia sinensis. Classification (NCBI taxonomy): domain Eukaryota; kingdom Viridiplantae; phylum Streptophyta; class Magnoliopsida; order Ericales; family Theaceae; genus Camellia; species Camellia sinensis. The sequence goes on along the minus strand of NC_138961.1, from coordinate 213,642,948 downwards.
TATTGAAGATGCAGAGGATGATACTAATCCTAATGAACTTGAGCTAGAAATTGAGGAAGAGCATCCAGCTCAAGAACCACCACTACAACTTGAGTTAAGGAAATGTACAAGGGATCGACAACCTTCGAGAAAGTATCCTCCTAATGAGTTTGTGTTGATTTCTGATCAAGAGGAGACGGAGAGCTACCAAGAAGCAATTGAGCATGTGTGGACGCGCCCTCGGGCCCCCGATGCCACAGTTCGGACTCGTTTTGTTGTCAGTTCTTAATTTGATCTCACAATGTGCAATATGAGACTGATAAATCACCAAAGAGTCCAAATCCGGCAAATCGTTTTGACAAACAGATTTTTGAGAAAGAAGTGTCAAACATGGACTGCTTTGTCAGATACAGAGTCGCCACCTAAATATTTTTTTATGGGGGAATTTAGGAAACCCTGACTCGTTTGCCTAAGGCCACGTGTCCGTCATCACCAAAGTTGCCTCGGCTCGGGAACTTGGGTACGATTGGGGAAGGTCAGATATGAGCACCCCTGCTCGCCCGATCCGAAGATCGGCCTCTACTAACCATGATATCTAGTTTTGAAAACGTTATGTGTTCTTATTTCGATTAATTAGCTAATCTTACTATGTGATGCGCACAACACAAAAGTATGGACTAGATCGCCTAATTTGGAACAAAGCATCGCATATCCGTTTGTTTGGAAATCAGTTTGAAATTTGCTACTCGCAAGTAGGCTAAAACACGATTTTCAAGGAGTTGTTCTAACTCAAACAATCCAACTTTCACCCACAGGCATTCCGGCAGATATATCACATAAGCACATAGCCACATGGTAAGCATGCTGTCATGTCATCATTCACACTCATGCGAGATGCTAAAGCATAAATACTTACATCGTACTCCAAGCCAAAACAAGGAACTTGTTAGCAATCAAATGTATGATCCAAGTCCATGTTAAATGACTAATGCATCGCATACAAAATGCAACTAGAATAGGCTTGGCTAATCTAGGGATGGCATGTGAAATGCAACTAATAGCATGTATTCAAGTTTGGGTTTGAAATACTTATGCAGTTAGTATGATGCGCCGAGCCCGGTGCATGCAATAAAAATGAATGATGTACACATGCATAGCATAAGGTATGCTAAATGAAATGTGCCCTAGTACTAACCATCAAAAGCAGGTAAGTAAAAGGGAGAAACAAGTGGGGGTTGGAAGACATGCACACACGCACCCACACTTATTACACAATTATGCTCTCTCTCGGAGAGACTGAATAAATAATACAAACCCAAATAAATAATCAACTATTGTAGCTAATTAAATATTACAGACCACTTAACTAGTTAAGCAAATTAACTAAGCTAAGAAAGCAATAAAATAGCCTCGGGAAGAGGGTCTAATGCATGCATGCTCGGGTTCGCTCGGAAATCCGTCGCCAGGCACAAGCTGACTCTGTTTACACTGCTCTGCATCTCTGAGACTTGCACAAATCCCAAGGATGCTTCAGCATCACTCCCTGAAGGTTGTGGGATGTCACCGGCCAAGGGGGAACGCCACCGGCTATAGGTAATTGGTCATCGACCATTGATATGGCTCTCGACCTCAAATGTTTGGTTGGTCGGCAATAGAGATGGTCGGCCGACCATGTATGCCTGCAGAATCCTGTTTTGACAGCAGCAGAGGACAAACATGGCATGGCAATACATTTCAAGCAAATGTGTGCACCAATACCCTCCTTATCATGTTCATGACTCAAAGGAGGATGGTCTTGACCCTTGGACCACAAATCACGCATTTCAATGCGTGATGGTCCAAGAAGCCAAGTATGCATTTTGATGTCAAAAGTAATGCAAACCAAACAAACAAATGGACCCAACCTCTATCATAATCAATTAAAGAGGCAAGGCATGCATGCCAAATGCAACCTAAGCATATAGGCTAGTATGCAACATGAACATGGAGGCAAGTATGCAAACATGTAACAAATATGCAAGCTAACAAGCATGCAAAATGTAATGCCAACAAACAAACATGAAAGACATGTGACATGTAAGCAACCAAAGCAAAAGAAATGCATGCCAAATGCACGCCAAATGCACTACCACCTAAGCATGCAACAACATACAAAGAGGTCAATTGTGTGACAACATGCAAGGCGAATGTACACACAAACATTCATGCACGCAAGGTCCAACACTTATGCATCAAAGAACAACTTTTAAGCACACTTAAAAAGAGGATGAAAAGCATGCAAATGTGACAATGTTGCAAGCTCTAAAATGGTGCTAAGAGTGATGCCAAATCACATAAACAAACCAAGCATGGCATGCAATAGAGCTTAAAGCCCAAAAATAGCAAGAGGGCTTGAACCAAAACCATGCAAAATAGAGGGCATATGGCAAATGTGACCCAAGACAGTCCTAAAGCATAGCAAAGTAAGCTTAACACATGCGATGACCAAAGCCAACAAGCTAAAAACAAAAGGGGCAAATGCATGAGGCATGCAAGGCCACTAGAGAGGCGTTACACCACACTTAATGCAACCAAACATGGCATGAATTAAGCGACCAAAACAGAGATATGACATGCTAAAATGAGCCCCAAAACCCACCTAGATGGCATCTAAATGGCCTAGACCTAAAGACATGCAAAACGACCTAAGCATAAGGCATAAGGCATCAAGCTCTTAAAGTATTAAAGGAGCATCAAATGCAAACATACAAGCATGCCACAAGGACTGAAATGACATGATAAGTGGTTCCAAACCGCTGAAACAAAGCAAGTAAAGCATGCTAGAGGGGTCAACACTCAAGGCCTACAAGGGAGATTGTATGGTAGCTATGCAAAGTGAAGCATGGATGACCCGAGCAACCAAAAACAGACCTCAAGCACACCAAAACATGCATAAAAGCTTTCATAAAGCTAGGCCAAAATCATACTAGAAACAAGGCTCAAAGCACAAAGCATGTTAAGGCAATTTCATGGCATTACAAGATAAGTATGCTAAGCATGCATGGTGTGTCTAAACCAATTAAAAATAGTGCTATATCATGACAAAATAAGCACAAATACTACTTAAGACATGGCCAACATGAACTTAAACAAGATGCTCACACATAAGGCTAAAATGGCCAATATTGAAGGCAACAAGGAGAGGGGATGGCCCTCTCCATATTAGGACCTTAAAGCACCATCCCCACCATTGAAATCCCTCTGGATTTCAATGGTGAGGAGGCCAAGACAAGGTGGTCCCAGAGCTCACCAAAAATGCAGAAAAATGAGGGCAAACATGGCCTAAGAGGGGTCAAACAACCCCAAACACCAAAACCACCTTAAACAACTATTTTAAGCACTTAAAATCAGAACTTTTATATGTTATAAGTTAAGCTTAAAAACAGATGCAAGGATGGCTAAAAGCCTATGCAAAAATGGGGAATAAAGGGGAAAAAATCTCACCCTTGTAGACCTCTTCAAGAATGGAGCTCCAGCAGCCTTTCCAAGCTTAAATCCACTCAAAAACCTTAGCAACAACCCTTTGGCACCTCAGCAACCAAGGTAAGGTGTGATACTAGGTGTGCAAAACTAAGGACAAAACAACCTTATACACACACAAAGGCGAAAGGGAAGGAGATATAGAGATAGATAGATACACAAACCCTAACCCTAATCTCAGAGCTCTCTGGAATTTTTTGAAACACTTGAAGCCCTCCTCTTATAGAAATTCACTCTTGCAAAGCTTACAAAACAAGCTAAGCAAGAGTGAAATCCCTCCATACACGTGCATGGAGGGGGTGCAAAGTGGATGCCAGCTATCACAGCTGGCATAAAATATCTTCCAAAAGCAGATGCACAGTGGTCAGCCAACCAAAAATGACAATTTGACCAAACAATGGTTAGCCGACCATAAAGGGTGCCGGCCGGCCATAACTAATGGCCGGTGGAAACAAAACATGGCCGGTGGCCTCAAGCCATGGCCGGTGAGGTGTGGGGATGGCCAACAAGCCATTCCCTACCCTCAGAAGCAAAAACACAAGTGTTTGGTGCAAAACCAGACACAAAACAGGCAAGTCGAAAGGTCTTGAGGCAAGGCGCGTGGCCGAGACCTCCGAGAACTCAGGACGAACACAAACATGGATGATCACCGAGTGTTCAAATGGTGATGTCCAAGTCTTGAGGACGGTAAAAAATGGGGTGTCTATAGTTGCCCCTCTTTAACAAAACTCGAAAGTCATAACAATGACGGGAGTGAGTGTCAAAGTCCAGAGACGACCCGTTTTTGACAAGGCCAAAGACTTAGACAAAGCATACAAGCTGCAAACAAAGATATGCGCCTGAAGGCAAGGGCAAAATGCAAGATAATGCACAAAGCCGAGCATAACTTATGATCATGCAAAGAAAGCTGTAACGAAGCATAACATGCGACAGTTTTAAGCAAGCCAAAAACCAAACTACATTACAATGCAGAAAGGATGTAAGAGAATTATGTTATTCCCGCTACGTTTGACGCGGAGAATAAAATACCTGTGCGGTTCGTCTGGTCGTGCCAGCCTCAAATGAACCGTACATACAATATCGTGCCTGAAAAAGAAAGAGAACTTAACAGGTACAATATCGTTAGCAACATGCATAACAATGCAATCTGAAGCTGCATGACAACGCAAATGTATGAGGGGCATGACAATGCAGGTGGGAGGGGTGCATAACAATGCGATTTGAAACAAGCATAACAATGCTATGAAGGCACAAACACATATAAGTAAAGTACACGTGACAACGTGTACAACGTGTGGTGGTGAGGAAGAGTATACACATGTAAGTAAAGCACATGCGAGCACATGTGACAACATGTACAATGTGTAAAAATAAAGGAATTTGAAATGTATACATGTAAGTAAAGCAATATGCGACAACGCATGCAATGTGTATAATGAGGAGCTTGAAATGTACACATGTAAGTAAAGCATACGTGGAAACGTACACAATGTGTATGATGAGGAACTTGAAATGTACACATGTAAGTAAACCATACGTGGAAACGTACGCAATGTGTGTGGCAGGAATGAAATGCACACATGTAAGTAAAGCACATGCGACGACATGTACAATGTGTGAAAATAATGGAACTTGAAATGTATACATGTAAGTAAAGCAATACGCGACAACGCATGCAATGTGTATAATGGGGAACTTGAAATGTACACATGTAAGTAAAGCATATGTGGAAACGTACGCAATGTGTATAGAAACTTGAACACATATAAGTAAAGCATAACGCGACAACGTATGCAATGTGTATAGAAACTTGAAATGTACACATGTAAGTAAAGCATACGTGGAAACGTACGCACTGTGTATAGAAACTTGAACACATATAAGTAAAGCAATACGCGACAACGCATGCAATGTGTATAGAAACTTGAACACATATAAATAAAGCATAACACGACAACGCATGCAATGTGTATAGAAAACTTGAACACATATAAGTAAAGCAATACGCGACAACGAATGCAATGTGTAAAGCAAGCAAAATATACACATGTAAGTAAAGCACGCGCGGAAACACATGCAATGTGTATAGCAGGAACAATGCAAAATGAAATGTGCATGACAATGCGAGGTAGGAAAATGCATGACAATGCATATACTGAAATGCATGACAATGCATGTAATTGAAATGCATAACAATTCAAAGTAAGGAGATGCGTGACAATGCATGACAAGGGTAGATGCATGACAATGCAAACTATGTACAATGCAATACTTACAATGAATGCATGACAATGCAAACTATGTACAATGCAACATTTACAATGAATGCATGACAATGCAATGGATAAGGCATGCAGCCGAACCGTATCTTGCCTAGGAAAGGTATGAACACATACAAACCACGTTTAACACAGAAACGGTGCCATCACCCACAACACTAGGTGCGTACACATAATATCATAACTGTGCTTCAACGCGAAAAGTATGAGCACATACCAGACTAAGCTCAACATGGAAAGGTGCAAGTGATAGATGGAGGTGATGCAGTAAATGCATGCAAGCTACAATGCAATATATACAATATGCAATGGAGTATTTACAATGATGCATGACAATGCACTATTTACAATGAATGCGTGACAATGCACTATTTACAATGGATGTAAATGCAATATTTACAATGGAATGAGATATGCATGACAATGTATGTATGTTTTTTTTTTTTTTTTTTGAAAATGCATGACAATACAAATGAGACACAAATGCACGACAACGCGCGTCTATTGAAATGCATGACAATGCAAATGAACTGTGCATGATAATGCGAGATAAGGAAAATGCATGACAATGTATGTAAGGTGCGTATGACAACGTGTGATATGCATGACAATGCGAGTCGGGGGATGCATGACAATGCAACCTAAGATAAAACCTACCAAAAAGCCGTTTGGGCACCACAAACACCGAAGGATTTGCACCTTCAGAGGATTTAAGGTCTCCTAGACCGATGTTAAAATGCATAACAATGCAAGTAAGATAATGTATAACTCAACGCGCGTTCATGACAAAACGTTGTAACATAACGTATGTAAAGCAATTTTCGAGTCTCTCAAGAGACAAAAGGATACAAAAAGGATACATCTTGCACGTATTCGAGTGCTATGCACAGAAGACATGGCACAGAGATCGATTAAGCTTCGGAAATGCATTTTCTTGCATTGTGTTGAGCAATGGAGGCCCCAAACCACATCAAAGACCCAAAAAAAAGGTGTAGGAGACTCACCGACCATCGGGGGAGGTCACCGGCCAACCATCGGCCACAAAATAATTCCATTGGCTAAATATTTGGCAGACCGGCCAACAATGTGGCCGACCAGCCAAATATGCCTGAATCGGGGTAGTTTGGTCAATTCGGCACGAGTCTTTAAAAATAGGGCTTATAGCCCTCATTTCTCACTTCGCACAAACTCAAAAACCCTTTCCCTCTTTCTCTAGGTTATTTTCCAACCTTCTATCCTCCGTTTTCCTCAGTTTAGGGCCCATTTCATCGTTTGATTTGCGAACTCCTTCGCGTTTTGAACATTTTGAACCGAACAAATCTTTGTTTCGGTGTCTCTTTCTCGATTTCTACCACTTGGGGTTTGTTTCCCTCGAGTTTTCCTTGATCTCTGTGCTTTTTTCGCGCCCCGAGCTTTCCGGCCATTTTTCACCCTCCCGGGGTTGACTTTTCGTGTTTTCACCCAGTTTTCACACTCCCGGCCATTTTTACACCATTCTTCAGATGGAAAATGATATTCCAGGCGGTGGGGCTCCCCCGGAGATAGATGTGGACCTAGAGGCCGAGCTCTTGCCTCTTCACATCCGACCATTCGATCTAGCGGCCTACAGGCCGATGATTCACGTGTTGCCTCCTAACGGACTTCACCAGTTCAGGAGTTTTGATAGGGCCGTGCCGCCGGAGCTTCTTCTGCGCGAGCCAGAGTCACATCTGTCATACGGCGCTTTTGAGGTACATTCTTCCCCGTTTCATTTTCTGCAAAGTAGAATACACAACTGCAATACTTGATTCTGTCTTTTAAATGTTTGGCCCGGATACACCGATATACCATATGTTGTAGTCCACTGTGGACACACTTGCACCTGATATCTGCTTGAAACTGAAAACGTGGACACACACTGTATTTCACTAAACCACTCAAACACACATTGATACATCATATGCTGTAGTTTACTGCGAGCACACCGGCACTCGATATCTGCTTGAATCTGAACACGTGCACACACACTGTATTTGCATCAATTTTGACTGTTCTTCAAAATTGTACATTTAATATTGCTTCGTAACTGTTTGCTTTTGAATACAGGGGGATTCCCATGCCTTCTGGGGGTATGGGAATGTTTCCGCCAGAGGATGGTATATGGAGCTACCGGACGCGGTCCGCCATATTGTTGATTAGGCCGGCTTCAGCACTTTCTGCAGGGGACTGTCGCGCCTTACTGCGAGCAGGCCTCTTCTTGCTGCTCTGGTAGAGAGGTGATGGGACACCACCGATTCCTTCCAATTCTCTGCCACGGGAGACATGATGATGACTCCCTTCGACTTCTTGACGCTCACCGGCATCGGGGTAGGGGGTGATTCGATTCCCTTTGACATAGACATGGACGAGTGGGAGGCCGCTCAGACGTACTTTCTTGGCGACCTACCGCCTCTTGCCTGTCTAGGATTTGTCAGATATTCGTGGTTCAAGGACCACTTCAGGATTCAGCCAGCCTTAGCTGAGGAGGCGCCGATGGCTCAGGAGGAGGCGGAGCAGTATGCACGCGGCTTCCTTATGTTCTTGCTGGGGACGACCCTCTTCGCCGGCCGGGCGAGCATTGTGCCCCTCTATCTGCTGAGCGCTTTAGTGGACGTCACGTGGATTTGCCGCTATGACTGGGGTGGCATAGGCTTGGCCACAGTGTACGGCTACATGAGTTCATCCTCTCGCCTCAACGAGCAGTTGCTCGGAGGCTACTGGCGGGCTTAGGAGGTACATCCTCTTTTCTATTTTACATTTCTACTTTACATTTTATGTACTCTGTACACTGCACACACTGCGGTCTGCCTCACGCTGACTATATACTGCACACACGGCACACATATAATTTGCTTTACACTAACTGTATACTGCACAACACTTCACATACTGCACAATCTGATGCCAACTGACTATACACCGCACATACTGCAAACATGCAATCTGCTTTACACTGACTGTATACTGCACACACTGTACACTCTACACAATACACTGCACAATACACGGTTCTACAATTTCTGCTTTATCCTCATCTGTATTATGCTTTATCTGATAAGCATACTGATACCTGCTCTATTGCACTCTGTAGTTGTGGGTGTATGTCTATTTCCCGAGGCTTGCCCCAGTGCCAGACGAGGAGACCCCCCTCGGCGTTCCATTCTCCCGCTGCTTTGACGTGAGATGCGTGCAGAGACCCCGGGAGTCGTTTATATTCTTCCACTGCTACTTCGACACCATCACCGCCGTAGAGGTATGTTCAACTTTAGAGTTTATTCAAGCTTTGCTTTGCATTGTATTTTCAATAACAGCAGATAACAAACTGCATATTGTTTGCAGATCACCTGGCAGCCTTGGGCTCCGTTGCCAGCCGCGGTTCGGGAGCGGTATGCAAGCGCTGAGGAGACCGCCTGATTTAGGATCTTGCTAGAGGGCCTAGTTTGTCGAGCTTGGTACCTGGGTGAGCGCTTCCTGCGCCAGACCTTAGGTTTACCGGAGCAGAGAGTCCCACGTCTCCCTCCTATCGACATGAGGCAGATAGAGAGATACCCCCCACATGAGATGGCCGATTACACGATCGGATGGGAGGCAGAGGGCTTTAGAGGCGAGGGCGACTACACAGAGTGCGTCCAGACCTACATCATGCGGCCTCTGAGCAGTGGCCGTCGAGCTGAGAGAGAGAGGCTTGCGGTGCCAACGGCTGGAGTGGGAGCGGGAGCGGGAGCAGGGGCAAGAGCACCTAGGATGGCTCGGGCCCGTGGTAGGAGTGGGCCTCGGAGAGGGCGGGGAGTTGGGTGGCCAGCGCTGCCTATGATGATGACATGCAGAGGGCAGGGTGGGAAGACTTATCAGATCCCCATCGCTCCCCCTCCTGCTGATCACGAGCTAGTAGGGTTCTACAACTTGCCCCCGGTATGTACTACTACATTTTGTACAGTCATTTCATTTCATTTCTCTTGATATTCCACAGAATACTGATATCTACTACTCTCGCAGACTTCTGCCGAGTATACATGCCAATCCCTGGAGTTGACCACCTTCGTGATGGGGATGCTTCAGCGGAGCCTCGACCTACTGGCCATTTACGGTATCCCGATAAGCTCTTTCGACCATCATCTCAAACTTTGCACAATCTGATGCATCACACCATCAACATGGTACTTGATATACAGCCCTCACGGCATTCGATACACTGTAACCCACAGACTATTCACAGTATTACTCACAGCATTCATACACTGCACTCAGTCACTACATTCTGTATTCATACACTACTCACGGTATTCATACATTGTACTCACATACTGCATTCTGTATTGATACACTGCTCATGATATTCATACACTGTACTCACACACTGCATTCTGTACTGATACACTGCTCACAGTATTCATACTCTACTTTGCGTAGCATACTGATGCGTTTGCCATTTGTGCTTTTCAGCCTCCATTCCAGATTTCAACTGCAGGAGGTGCTCTAATTAGACCGTCTGTTCCTGCTCAAGGAGGAGGGCAAGGAGGCACAGTATATTCCCGCACCAAAGCGGGGCGCACTCACGTTGGGAGCAGCTCTCGGGCACCAATCCCTGACGATGATGAGTCTGAGGCAGAGGCGGAGGCAGAGTCATCTGAGGAGGAGACTGGCGATGACTCGGACTCGGGCTCAGATGGCGGAGCCGACGACGATGCTTCTAGACCTTCGTCCAGGAAGAGGACGAGGACAGACCCTCATGCCTGAGAGCACTTGGCATTGATCTAGACTTTTGTTGCCTTTCTTCTTTTTGTTTTACTTTTCTTTTTGCTAGTAGCTTGAGCACACTGTACTGTCGCGGGCAGGTTTTATTTTCTTCAAAGCTATGTACTTGAAAAGATGATGAAATAAAACAAGTTTTTTGTCTAAAAAAGTGTTGCATTCGTACATTTCATGCATCGCATCGCATTGTATTATATTACATAACAATGTAAGTGAGATTGATCTGTTGTTTGAAAATTGGAACACTTGCATCGTAATAACCAGGTAATGAACCAGCCAACGACAAAACAACTCATACAACAATACTGCTCATTCTGGACATACAGCCCATAACACAGCGCTTGGTTCATTCTGCACACGGCAAATCTTAAACAAACAGTCCAATCTGAAAAGACGGAATACAAAGGTGGAATCGGCAGAAATTGAAACACACTCAGATGCTCCAAATTTTCCCTTTCTTCTTTTGCTTCGCAGCCCGGAACCCAAAAAAAAAGCTTCAGATAGGTCCAGGTTTTACTATTCTGACATGACCTGGGTCAAACCCTGCGGTCGTTGAAAGAACTAGTCTTGATTTGCACAAATGTGGAGAATGGCACAGCACTCTGGGCACAAAATGATTTTTGAAAATGAGAAAAGGGTTCTCAACCGGGTATTGAGTCTACAACTGAACACAGCATACTACGACGCAACAAAAGTTACACGTCCTAAACATATCGAGTAACACTCGAAAAAGACTCAAAACAAAAGTTGAGGTAAACAAAACAAAAGACACGACACACAGATGTGTTACAAAGACAAGAGACCTCTCAGTTCGCGAGGAGCCAGTTTCTCCAGGTATTATTCCCACCCTTTCTTATTTGTGATTCTTACATCACTCGGCCCTCAGGCTCTGTTTTTCTAAAAAAGCCCTTTTCTCACTTTTTCTCTCAACGCACATCTCTCTGTTCTTCAATCTCTCGTTTTTAATCCCTCCCCTGGGTGGTTGATGGATAAACAAGAGGTTGTGGGTTCATGCCCAACACTGTTAGCTTGCAGCTACTTCTTCCGGCGACATCTAGTCGATGCTCCAGATGAGGGAATGGAGTATCTTAATCCATTCTGACTCGTGCTTCGCACTTGGCTTGATACCTCGTTGCTCGGAGGGTGAGAGAGCTTTCAGCCCTTTACAGACAGCTCCAGTTGTGCCCTTTCTGGCAAGTATGCTGGCGATGGGGGAAAGACAGGAAGCCTGACTCAACTGTGCTCCTTAGTTCATTATTTTGACCATTTTTTGTTTTGGTTTTCTACTAAAACAATTTTAACCAAAATAAGAGTTAGATTAACATACTTGTTCGATTTTTGATTTGAAAATCATGCAAGTCAGGCTATGAGCACTGAAAATGTTTCTTTTTTGGGTCTAAGAAAATGGTCCAGTTTTGGAAAAGATGGAATAATTTACGAGAAAATAGTCAACCGCAGTAAAAATTCTCAAAAACCATTTTGGCAAACAGCCAGTGCTCAACGAGCATAAAACATACTCTCGAGATGCACAACCTCGGATCCGAAGAAAAATTGCCCCTTGCCTGAAGAGAGCTGCATGGCAACGGAAAGGTGCCCCTTGTTTGAATGGCGACTCACGGCAACAGAAAGTTGCCCCTTGTCTGGATAACGCCGCAGCATACTGTAAACAGTTCTCATTAGTGATGATCGCAACCGAACTCTCGGATATAGAGCAGACGAAGATGGTCAAAACCAATATATGGACACAGTCACTTTGAAAGTGTTGGTGGCTGGACTTTAGGATGAAGTTGCCTACGTATCCCAAACATGGGAATCAAGCCTTACGTAGTTCCGGTTAAGGTACACTCGTGTATTGACCCTCACCTTCTACGCTCTAACTTTTGCCAAGGCCGCCCTTCCGGGTTTTCAACCTTGCGAGGTTTGTTTTTCTTCTCTTTTCAATTCTTTTTATTTTCTTTATTTTCTTTTTTCTTTTTCATTTTTCTTTTTTTCATCTTTTCTTTTTCATTCTTTGCATTTTATTTCTTTTCTCTTTTTTTTTTGTTCTTTTTCTTGCTCTAACTTTTTCCTGGGTCGCCTTTCAGGTTTTCGGCCTAGCGAGCCTCTCAAGGGTAAAAGTGTAGCTTTGTCCATGCCAAATGGTTTTAGGATTTCGAAGCCATCTGAATGGTTGTTGTTCGCTGATGCTATAAAAGTCCATCCAAATGTCGTGGATAGGAACTCGGTTGTTCTTCAGCAATGCTTTTTTCTTTCCTTCCTCCTGGGATTTGGTATTCTTGTTGATCTTCGTCGCGGACTCTTCGAGTGCATTCTCTGACATCTTTTGCCCCTAGTTCCAGGGGTGCTTCTGATTTGGCCATACAGGCCTTACATTGCAATTGGCCATTTGAACATTTTGAATCTAAGTTCAAGGTTTGAAAGCAAAGGGGTTGAATCTTGAGGCTGAAAGCAATCCTAGGCTGCACAATCTCAAGAGCGATTCCATATCGGTCTTCACAAGACTGCACAAAATATTTTTTTGAAAATTTTTAAGAAAGCGACTAATCGCTCGCACTAAAAACAGTATGGAACCAATCTGGATCCAGCTAGGGTCCTTCTCAGTACTCACGTTAACAAACCTGATTTCGTTCATTAAGGGCTTAGCATGCCTTTCTTTCTCTCAATTAATCAAAGTTTTGCAAATCCTGAGGAATTCCTTCCTCTTCGTTTTCATCACTACAATGTTTAACAAAAGTTTGGAAAAAACTTAGGTTAATGCAATAAGCTCGAGGTGCAGAAGAGCAGGTGAGATGTACTGCCATTTCAATCTAAACTTGCTGGCACAACAGGCTTGAAGTAGTAATAAGCACAAACAAACATGACAGCCACAGCTATTTCATTCGGATTTCCTGGTTGCAACTGGCTTCACAGCAGAGACAGACACAAAAGAAATCAAAAAGGATAATTACAAAACAAAATAACGATATCCGAGGCAACAACCCTGGAATCACCTGATTTCTATCCAATGGGACTGACTCGATACAACAAGACAGACCCTTAAGCAAAAAGACTGACTCAAGACAAAGAGACTGAGTCAAAACAAAAATAGAGAACTGACTCGACACTCAAGCTAGAAATTACAAAAAACTGCATTCGCTAATGCTCAACATAGTGCGTGCCAAACGCCACATCTAAAATACACCGAGCACCACCCGCAGGTGGTCCAACCCCTGATCACATACTCACGCTGTCCTTGAAATCCAATAACCCGACAGTGACAGACTTTGTCGAGCTTGGCGGGAGGATGACCTCATTGTCAATCAAATCTTGCACTTCATAGCGAAGGCGAAAACAGTTGTCGGTGCTGTGACCAGTCTGCTGATGATACGCGCAGTATTGAGTAGCATCATGGCCCGTTGGAAGATAACTGGGGAGAAGTCGAGGCTCAAGAGGTTACCCTTTTCTGCTAGGATTTGAAGTGCCTTAGACAAAGGCATGTAGAGGGCGTGAAAGACTCTGCGCCCTCGGGGCAGACACTTCGAAGTCTGTGGACCTTTGCTGGATGTACTCGAAAAAGGATCGGCATGTGCTGCCTTGGGTTTCTGATCTTTTCCCGGTGCAGGGCTGGAATTGGAGGGAACTGTTCTGGCATGACAGGGTCTATCCCGATTTTCCGCCTGGCTTGAACTGCCCTCGGTTGGAGTGGGGAAAGCATCATCCACAGTCTTAGTCATAACTGCGAATACTTGCTGTTTATTAAACCCCCCGACTTTCAAAGCCTCGACTGCCCACAGCAGTTGTTCAATGGGATCGGCATCTGTTCCCACCTTATTCTTACCTCTGGCCTCAGCTTGATCGAGGGTTTGGGTTACTATATCAGAGCGAAACCCGGTTGTTGTTGACACGTCATTGCTATAGCTTGAGACAACCTCTGGTTGGCTGAGCTCGATCACAATCCGTTCCAGTAACGGGGGCTCCTGTGGTATGAAGTTCCCGGCGCATAACGTGGTTGGTGGTGGAGCCGACATCCCATAGGCCAGATCGGCCACAGATCTCTGGAGGTCGCCGATCATTCCCATTAACTCAAACGTGGTGGGTTCACGAGCTTGAAACATCTGGGGTTCCTAGATCGGGCGCGCAGTAGGCGATCTGGGCGGATGTGGTATTTCGACATTAGGCTCATCCCGCAAGATGGTTCCTCGGTCCAACGCGGCTGCCATAACCACAATCTCCTCCGAATTTTGTGTCATCATAAGTCCGCTAAACTTGAATGGTGACTGACGCAACCAGTTGATTGACGGATCAGATATGTGTCTTGCCTCAGCAAGGGAGAACACTGGCTATTCTGTACTGAATCTCTGAACTGAAAGAGAAAACACGCAGCATTTCAGCCCTAATCAGAACAGACACAAGCGTAGCTGAATAACTGTACTCTACTACTGATCACTGTTCCCCCAAAATCACTATCCCAAAATTGAATCTGATACCTGTGGATATAACTAATTCTCAGAATACCGATATTGGTGCCCACAAGCCTGGTACTCAGATTTACAAACTGATATGCGCATTCCCTGTAGAGATATACTCCAAAAGCACATAGCAAGTAAATGGGAGCCAAAACACCCCTATATTGGGGTAGGGTTTCCCTGTCCTATTTTGTCAGGAGCTAGGGTTTCACTACGCACACAGTGGTTTCAAACAACCTATAATCGGGTAGCAACCTGCCCTACTTGGAATGGTCACTATGGATTTCGAACATGCACTAGGTCGAATGGTCAAAAAGGGTGCCCCAGTGAAAATCAGGGTTTGTGTTCCCATCATGGCTGAGCCCGTAACCGGTCAGGGAAACTGAGACCACCATGGGCTGCATGCACGCGCAGGAGTCAGAAGATAAAGTGGAAAGGGCTATCTATTATCTGAGCAAGAAGATGCTGGATTACGAGACCCGCTATACACCACTGGAGAAGGCTTGTTTGGCCTTGGTATGGGCTACCAGGAAGCTGCGGCACTACCTGTTAGCTCACTCTGTAATGTTGGTTTCACGTTTGGATCCCATCAAATATCTTTTCGAGAAACCAGTACTTACGGGTAGGCTAGCTCGTTGGTTGCTATTGCTTTCCGAATTTGACTTGAAGTATGTAACACGCAAGTCGGTGAAAGGGAGAGCGGTAGCGGAGTTCCTTGCCGACCACCCGGTTGAGGGGGATGAAGCGGTTGAGTACCTATTCCCAGATGAAGCAATTCTGCATATCGAGGATGAAACTTGGACGATGTATTTTGACGGAGCGTCAAACCAGTATGGGTATGGGATAGGGGTGTTGCTGATAGCGCCTGACGATTCCCGTATCCCTTTAGCATTCAAGCTCCAGTTCAGAGTCTCGAACAATGAGGCAGAGTATGAGGCATGTATTGCTGGTCTGGAAGCAGCCCTAGAGCTAGGGGTAAGATGGTTGGACGTCATTGGGGACTCGAATCTTGTCGTGTCTAAAGCAAAAGGAGACTGGAAGGTCAAGGAGGAAAGGATGATAATTTACCACCAAACCTTGGATTTGTTAATTCCTCAGTTCGAGAAACTAAATTTCACCCACCTCGTAAGAGAGAACAACAGGTTTGCAGATTCGTTAGCAACTCTATCTTCCATGATAGACATCCCGTCGGGAGTCCGAATGCGTCCAGTCATCATTGATCAGAAGTTTGCGCCAGCATACGAGTCAATTTCTGCCATAGATGAAGCCCAAGATGGCAACCCCTGGTATTACGATATTTGGAACTTCTTGGAAAAGGAGACGTATCCCCTAGGGGCAAGCGCCAAAGATAAAAGGGCCATTAGAAGAATGGCTATTCAGTTCATCATCTGCGAAGGTAAGCTGTACAAAAGAGGTCATCTGGGAATGCATAAGCTCTGTGTAGAAGCTGAAGAGTCGAAGCGCCTAATGGAGGCCATCCACGGAGGGGAGTGCGGTGCACACATGAATGGAGTAATGTTGGCCAGAAAGATCCTTAGACAGGGCTATTACTGGTCGACCATGGAAGAGGATTGTATCGGCTTTGTTCGGCGATGCCACAAAGGCCAGATCCATGCAAACCGTGTGAATATCCCACCATCCAAGTTGTACAACATGACTTCCTCGTGGCCGTTTTCCGTGTGGGGGATCGATGTGATCGGAGCTGTTACCCCGAAGGGGTCGAACGGGCATGAGTATATCCTGGTGGCGATAGATTACTTCACAAAGTGGGTCGAAGCCCAATCATACGCAGTGTTGAAAGCGTTGCACGTCGCAAAGTTCATCAGAAACAACATTATCTGTCGCTACGGGGTGCCAAATGAGATTGTCTCGGATAATGGATCCCACTTTAAGAAAGAAGTGGTCGACTTGTTGGAAAAGTATAACGTGGCTTTTCATAAGTCATCTACGTATCGGCCGCAAACCAATGGAGCAGTTGAGGCCGCCAACAAGAACATCAAACATATACTGCGGAAAATGGTGGAGACCTATCGAGATTGGCCAGATAAGTTGCCGTTTGCTCTGTGGGGCTACAGGACTTCAATTAGAACTTCTACCGGAGCAACTCCGTATTCGTTAGTTTATGGAATGGAGGCTGTTCTACCTATTGAAATTGAAGTTCCGTCTTTACGGGTATTGGCCGAGGCAGATTGGCAGCAGAGCAGGTTCGAGGAACTTATGCTCTTTGACGAAAGAAGACTGAAAGCACTGTACCACGTTCAGAGTTATCAGTGCAGGATTGCTCGGGCTTTTAACAAGAAGGTTAAGTCCAGAAATCTAAAAGAAGGGGATTTGGTACTCAAAGACAACCGAGCTCCCATCCACGACCCGAGGGGCAAGTTCAGACCCAATTGGACTGGTCCCTACATCATCAAAGCTATCTGGTCAGGCGGAGCTATGGTTCTGATGGACTTAGATGGCTTAGAATTCTCTCAACCGATCAATATGGACAAGTTGAAGAAATACTATCCTTGAGAGGCTCGCTAGGCCGAAAACCCGAAAGGGCGACCTAGGCAAAAGTTAGAGCATAAAAAATTAGAAAATATAAAAACTGAGCTCGCAAGGCTGAAAACCCGCAAAGGGCGGCCTTGGCAAAAGTTAGAGCGCAAAAAGGAGAGTGAAAATACTCGAGCGA
Source organism: Camellia sinensis (assembly GCF_055761805.1). NCBI lineage: Eukaryota > Viridiplantae > Streptophyta > Magnoliopsida > Ericales > Theaceae > Camellia > Camellia sinensis. The sequence continues at coordinate 213,625,282 of NC_138961.1, read as the reverse complement.
ACCTAAGCCGGAACTACGTAAGGCTTGATTCCCATGTTTGGGATACGTAGGCAGCTTCATCCTGAAGTTCAGCTATAACACTTCCCCGATCAACTTTGTCCATTTGATCACCTCAGTCATCTTTGTTCATCAGCATTCGTTGGAATCTCCGGTGCAGTGCCACTCAGACTAGGGGCAACTTTCCGTTGCTATGCAGTGCTGTGGCGCTCTTCAGACTAGGGGCAACTTTCCAGTTGCAGGAATCTGGGGTTGTGCATCTCGAGTGACAGATCTCAGGCGTGTCCAGTTCTAATCCACATCAAAAATATCTTTGAAAAGTTTTAGTATAAGCTGACTTTGTTCAAATAATCTTTTTACAACTTTGACCATTTTGGACCAAGGTGGAAAATTTTCAGTGCCACAACTTTCAATTTCTTTGATTTCAAAACAGAGTTCTCCTGCTCTTACATACAATTGAAGTTGCTTTTTTATTACATTCATGAAAGAAAACTTGAAAGTACTAATAAAGCAATAAATCTAGGGCATGGTCAAGTCAGGTGTTCCTGCGCCCCCTCCCAGAGTTGGTCGAAGCCTCTGATGCCAAGCTGGGCCCGATCTGTGCTTCTTCATTGAGCCAATCTATGCACTCGTCAGACAAAGTGCAACTAAAAGTAGGAGCGGGGGCCAGGAGTTCTCTCATCCTCCACGCAGTGGCCTGCCAAGCAAGCTGCGCACCTCGGGTTGGAAATGCAGCAGGATACTCTATCCCCTCTGGCGGGCAAGTCTGATCATGGCCAAATTGGCGTCGAATCCGAAATGGGAAATAGAATACACAATGAGTGAGACCAACCAGTTGAATCCCAGTCTGCCGAGGCATATTGTAACTCATCGCCGGAAGGTTCAGCCAAGGGCACCGCCAAGCAATACGGTCTGCGGACAAGTGGCACATCCAAGCGAACCACCATTCCTCATCCAAGGCATTGACTAGACGATGCCAGAAGAAGTAGCCGCGAGCTGAATATGCTGGGCAGGAGTCCACAACCTGCAATTTATCCATCAGCCACACCTGGGGAGGGATTGAAAAATGAGAGATTAAAGAATAGAGAGATGTATGAGGAGAGAAGAGTGAGAATGGGGTTTTGTGAGAAAAGACTAAGCTCGAGGGCCGAGTGATGTGAGCAATACAGAAATACGAGATCGGGTGGGAAACATTACCTGTAGTAGTAGTGGACTCCCCGCCAATCTGCACGTCTCATGACGATAAAAGGCGTCTAAGCCCATTAGCGTCTCGGCCAGAGTCATCGCAATGCAGCTCTTTCCCTCCTTCAAGCCTTGGGCGACCTCAATCAGCCGGACACTAGCCCCTCCAGAGCCTGAGACGAATAGAAAATGGAATAGCATGCACAAGCAGAGGGCATGGCGCCGGAAGCCTTGCCAGTGATGGTTGTTGTGATCACCAGCATCGGAAAACCGATCCGTCAAACTCAGAATGTCCAGCATCCCGTCACAAATCAGAGACCGAGCGTCACGCATGCTGAGTCCACACATTCACCCTAGGGATTGGGCATGACCAAAATTAAATTGGGACAGGAGCTCCTCGTCGCGCTCGGACTCCATTAGAGCTCGGAAATCTTCGAAGGTAGGACACATCTCTTGCCCGGCGAAGCTAAAGACATGTGTCACCGGATTCCAAAACCTTGCCGCGGCATGAAGAAACAGGAGATGCAACGGGGTACGACCCAGAGTGAACAGTGCATTTATGCCAAAGCCCCGGAAATTCACTTTTTCCGAGCCATCCAAGCTAGCAATCCAAGCTGTGACATTTTGGGCAAGAAACTCTTCCATTGGAGCAAATCAGTGTGAAAATGAGAAAAACTACGAAGCTGGGATCTTTTGTAGGAGATAAGGTTGAGTGGGGGACAGGTGTCAACATTCTGGTGGTCCCCCTCGTTTAGTGCCGACCGGCCAAAAAAATATGCCGACCGGCCATTTTAGTTTGCCGACAAAACGGATATATGGCCAGTAACCACTCCTTGCAGCCGGTGGTCCCTACACCATGCCGGTGGACTTCCTTCTGGTTTCCTGAGCTGTTTATGCTAAGAAGTGGGGAACTTCACCACCTCCAACCCCCCCGGCGATAAACTCTTGCGAAGCCACGCCCGTCTGCTTGTCGAGTTTTGAACATTTGCTTATCGAGTTGTATTTCGCTCTCTTGTGGCTCTTGATTTGTTTATCGAGTTGTATTCACACTTGTTTGGTTGTGTCATGTCCTTGTTTTGCTTATCGAGTTGTAAGTCGGTTCACTACCTGATTATTACGATGGAAAATTTCCAAAATGAGTTCAATTTCGTTCACATTGTGGTGTGATACCCTGCGATGCGATGCACAGAAGATCCACAAATGCAACATCTTTTGAATAAAATGATTCGTTTCATTCCCATCACATGTTTTGCAAAGTGTGTGAATTTTGAGAAAGAAAATAAACCTGCCTAAGGCAGTGCAATGTGCTTAAACTACTAGTAAAAAGGGAAATAAAACGTAGAATGGCAGGGTAGCCAAGTATCAGAATTAATACCGGTGAAACTCCCCTTGCGGTTAACGCACCTTCCGCATCTTTGTTCGGGTCAACCACGTCGTTGGACGTCCTCACAATACGGGAAATCACACCTTTGAAACGTGAACCTTTGAGTTGACCTCAGGCCACAATTTCTGCGAGCAACGTTCGATGCGTGCGAAGAATGTCCCGCCCCGTATCCTTTTCATGCTTTGTGAGGCCTGCAATTTGTTTTGATTATGCTGTGTAATAGTACGTTCCTTTACTTGCGTAGACCGCATGTTAATTACATTACTTGCGTTGACCGCATGCTTAATTTCATTACCTGCATAGACCGCATGTTTTGATTGCGTAGACCGCATGCTTAATTTCATTACCTGCGTAGACCGCATGTTTTGATTGCGTAGACCGCATGCTTAATTTCATTACCTGCGTAGACCGCATGTTTTGATTGCGTAGACCGCATGCTTAATTCCATTACCTGCGTAGACCGCATGTTTTGATTGCGTAGACCGCATGCTTAATTCCATTACCTGCGTAGACCGCATGTTTTGATTGCGTAGACCGCATGTTTAATTTCAATACCTGCGTAGACTGCATGTTTTGATTGCGTAGACCGCATGTTCAGTTTCATCACCTGCGTAGACCGCATGTTTCAACTGCGTAGACCGCATATTTGCTAAATATCATCACCTGCGTAGACCGCATGTTCATAATCAATTTTGTTGCCGGCGTAGACCGCATGTTTCACTTACCTGTCTGTATTTTCACGAGCATTGTTATGCTCCCCACTTGCTTTGCACTGTCACGCATTTCAAGTACACCGCATTTGCATTGTCATGCATGTTGCTAACCATTTTGTACCTGTTAAGTTTGTTTTCTTTTCAGGCACGATATTGTATGTAAGGTTCATTTGAAGCTGGTGCAACCAGACGAGCCGCACAGGTATTTTATCTCCGAGTGAGACGTATTGAGAATTCCATAATTCTCTTACATCCTTTCTGTATTGTAGTGTAGTTTGGTATGCTAGCTTAAAGCTGTCGCATGTATGCTTCGTTACAGTTTCCTTTGCATGATCGTAAGTTATGCTCGGCTCCGTGCATTGTCTTGCATTTTGCCCCTGCCTTCGGGCGCGTATCTTTTTGGTCTTGTATGTTTGTCTGAGTCTTCGGCCTTGTCAAAAATGGGTCGTTTTTGGGCTTTGACATTCACTCCCGTCATTGTTATGACTTTCGAGTTCTGTCAAAGAGGGACAACTGTAGACACCCCATTTTTGACCGTCCTCAAGACTTGGACGTCACCGTTTGAACACTCGGTGATCATCCATGATCGTGTTCGTTTGGAGTTCCCGGAGGTCTCGGCTCGCGTGCCCTGCCTCAGAATCTGCGAACTCAACCGTTTAGTGTCTGGTTTTGCACCAAACACTTGCATCTTGCCTTTGAGAGGTAGGGAATGCCATGTAAGGCATCCCCACGCACCACCGGCAGTGGCTGGAGGCCACCGGCTGGTCTTTTTCTTCCATCGGCACTTTTGTTTGCCGGTCGGCACAATTTATTGCCGGTCGGCATAATATGTTGCCGGTCGGCACTGTTTTTTGCCGAAATAGCTTTTTTGGGCAGCCGACCACTGTTCATCCACTTTATGGAGATATTTTGTGCCAGCTGTGATAGCTGGCACCAACTCTTCCCTCCTCCATACACGTGTATGGAGGGATTTCCCTCTAGCCAAGCTTGTTGTATAAGCTTTGCAAGAGGGAGTCCTATAAGAGAGGGGCTTTCCTCTTGGTTCAAGGTTAGAAAAACAGAAGCAAAAACCAGCCCTTAGCAAGATAGATACATATTATCTCTATACCTCCCCCTCTCTCCTCCTTTGTGTGTGTTTTTTAGCTCAAAAGGTGTGTTTTACCTTACTTTTGCACCATTAGAGCATCTCCAACGGTGTACCAAATGTTTCACCAAATCTGAGTAAAAAATGGGTCATTTCCTTAATTTGATACTTCGCGCTCCAACGGTTCAACATCAAATCCGTTTCATCAAATTTGCACTGGGCAACCGGTTGGTTGACCGGGCGGTAACGGCAAAATATTTTTAATTTTTTTTTTACCGGTTTGAACCTTTTTTTTTTGAACTTTTTGAACTTTTTGTGGTCGACCGGGTGGTCAACCGGCCGGTCGACCGGGTGGTCGACCACCTAGGCAAATTTTTTTTTTTTTTTTTTTTTTTGACTGGTTTCAACCTTTTTGTGAACTGTCTGAACTTTCTCTGGGGCGACCGGTTGGTCAACCGGATGGTCGACCCGTTCGTCTCATCCCAACGGTTAGGAACAGTGATTTGGTGAAATGCTTCGCCTGCACTCAGTTTGGTACCATTTTTGCTGAATTCTGGATTTGATATCGATTTGGTGAAAACGTTGGAGCTTAAAAAAGTGGCTTTTTCATCAAATTTTAAATTTGATGCTAGGTTTGGTTCACCGTTGGAGATGGTCTTACACACACCATTACACCTTACTCCGAGATTGAGGGACTTGGAGGAGTTGTTTCTTGAGTTTTGGACTGGTTTTGATCCAAAGAAGGAGGGTAGACCATTTGTTCTTCAAGGGTTCTTCAAGGGTGAGCATCTTCTTTTTTTTATTCCCCAAACTTGCATTGGTTTTCTACCTATTTTGTTTACTGTTTTAGCTCTTGTGTATAACATGAAAAAGGATTAAATTTTCCTGCTCTAGAACTTTCATTAAGGTCATTTTGTGGTTTGAGTGCAAACTCACCCTCATAGGCCTTGTTTGGTCTATTTTGGTGCCTCTTTGATAAGGTTTTGTTCACTTCAGCTTTTTGATCTTTTCATCACTAAAAATCAGTGTATTTTAGTGTAAAAAAAGTTGGCTTGAAGTCTTGCATAGGGGAGGGACACCCCTCTCCCTTTATGGTTTTGTTTCCTTGCTTTTTGGGCTCAAAAGGATAGCATGTGTGTTTGTTGTTCCTTGGCTTCATTTCAGTATTTTTTTAGGCATCTTAGGTCATATATAACTTCTGTTTTTGGTCGGATTTGGGGCCTCCTTGTATGCTTGTAATACTTGCTTTGTATTGCTCCATCTTGCTTAGAAATACATCTCATGATTAGGCCATGATTCTTGTGAGAGTTGGTTTAGTTCCATGAAGTTCTTAGTGATGTTTTTCCATGCTTAAGGTTTATTGGTTATCCATTTAGTCATGCTTGACATGTTTGTTAGGGTTGCTTTGTATTTTAGCTTAAAAGCTTTGAACATGTTGACCTCTAACATGTATGTTTATGATTATCCTCATGATTTAACATCATCTAAGGACCACATTTTAGTCCAAGAATCATGCTTGTATGTGTGCATGCATGGCCTCTTTAATGCCTTGAGGGTGTGTCCTCTTATGCCTAAGAATGAGCCTTAGTGCATATGCTTCATGGGGGATATTTTAGCTACCATGTTAGGAGTTTTTGCGGTCTTTTTTTTTTTTGCATGCACAAATTCTGTTTTTGCTTTGCTTTAATCATGCCATGAGTGGTCATGTTAATGAGGGTGAAATGTTTCCTTTTTGTGCCTTAACTTTGGGACCATAAGTTTGCCCGTTAACATGAGTTGATTGTCCATCATTTTGAGCAGTTTTGGCTACTGTTTTGAGAAGGGTGAGGGCCTGCCCCTTTGCCATTTTAAGCCCTCATGCATGCTTGCTCCATGTTTGTTGCATAGTTGTTCCATTAAGCCTTGTAGCTTATCAATCCCATGGTCAAATTGGTCCATGTTTGCACCATTTTTGTACTTTGTATGCTTAGCATTGTACATTTGTCATGTTGGTTACATAATGCTTGTTGTGCTTTACATCTTGGTGGCATGACACATTTGAGCCTTGTTGAGCATTACATGCATTGCATTTACTTGGTTTGGGGTGTCAAACTAAGTTTGGGAATTAAGGACCATTCATACTTCAAGTGATGCAATGTGCCTCGATTCCCGGTCATCGGGACCTTTGACTCCAACTTGATAAGGCCTCGGTTTTCATGTTGTTTGTTGCATACATCCATACATTAAATGGCAAATTTGATCCCTTGAGTCATCATGCAACATTGATGGCTCAGAGGTCGAAGGTCATGCTTCTTTGAGTTCAAAATATGATAAGAAGTAGGACCATGCTTACATGTGTCCAAGAACTCCATACCATGCACTGTCTGTTCTCTGTTTGCTGTCAAATTGTCTTCTGCAGGAAGTTTCTGCCGACCGGCAGAATTTAGTGCCGACCGGCACTATCTGGAGTGCCGATGAGTCCAATAAAGTGCCGATGGTAATTGTGAAGTGCCGGTGGTAATTCTGTCTGGCCGGTGGTGCTCTGCAGGACGCAAGGAACTTGCTCCAGTACTTTGGCAATTTTCAGAAAGACAAGGCAGTACAAACAGAGGCGACAGGAGTACAGTACGGGTTTTCCGGACGAGGCGGATTCGAGCATGCATCACTCGCGCATCCCGAGGCAGAGGCTGCGGCTACCCTTTTTCTTTCCTTTAAATTAAATTAGAGTATTTTTTTTTGTTTTGTAATAATTTTATTTGTTTATTATTTGGGACTGTAATATTAATTCGGACCCTCTGAGTGAGGGTAAACATGTAATAAGTGTGAGTGAGTGTGTGTATGTCTTCCAATCCCCATTTCTTTCTTCCCTTTTATTTACCTGCTTATGATGGTAGATTAGGGCATTTTTGAAATTAGCATACCTTATGATACGCATGCGTGCATTCATGCATCTGTTAACATGCACCGGGCTCGGTACATCATACTAACCGCATTCGTATTTTCAAATTCCAAAATTGAATACATGGATCAGTTGGTTGCATATCGCATGCCATATTTAGGTTAACCGAGCCTAACTAAAATTGCATCTTGTATGTGTTGCATTAGGCAAAATAACATGAACTAGGACACGTACATTTGCTAACTAGTTTATTGTTTTGGCACGGAGTACAATGTAAGTGGTTATGCTTTAGCATCCAACATGCGTGTGAATGTTGCCATAATAGTATGCTTGCCATGCGGCTAAGTGTTTACATGAAATAAATTGCTTGAATGCCTGTGGGTGGAGGTCAAATTGCTTAAATTGGGATAATGCGTTAAAACTGCGATTTTTAAGCCCACTAGATAGTGGCAAAACCATCTTTTCCAAAAGCCCACTTGAAGGTGGCAAAACCTGCATTTTAGCCTACTTACGAGTAGCAAACCATTTTCAAAACGAACATAAAATGTTTTATTTCCAATTTCGGCGATTCGGTCTATACTTGTTTGCCGCGCGCATAACATAGTAATGCTAGGCTAATAATTGGAATAAGAACACATAACGTTTTCAAAACTGGGTATCACGGTTAGTAGAGGCCGGTCTTCGGACCGGGCGAGAGGGGGTGCTCATAGCTGACCTTCCCCGATCGTACCCAAGCTCCCGAGCCGAGACAACTCCGGTGATGACGGACATGTGGCCTTCGGCACCGAGTCAGGGTTTCCTAAATTTCCCCATTTTAAAAAATATTTAGGTGGCGACTCTGTATCTGGCAAAGCAGTCCATGTTTGGCACTACTTTTTCAAAAATCTGTTTCTCAAAACGATTTGCCAGATTCGGACTCTTTGGTTCAGATTAAGAACCGCGACAACAAAAATCGCGAGTCCGAACTGTAGCATGACACCCCCGCGGGCGCCGTCTACAGATGGCATCTAAATGGCCTAGACCTAAAGACATGCAAAATGACCCAAGCATGAGGCATAAGGCATCAACCTCTTAAAGTATTAAAGGAGCATCAAATACAAACATACAAGCATGCCACAAGGACTAAAACGACATGATAAGTGGTTCCAAACCACTGAAACAAAGCAAGTAAAGCATGCTAGAGGGGTCAACACTGAAGGCCTACAAGGGAGATTGTATGGTAGCTATACAAAGCGAAGCATGGATGACCCGAGCAACCAAAAAAAGACCTCAAGAACACCAAAACATGCATAAAAGCTTCACAAAGCTAGGCCAAAATCATACTAGAAACAAGGCTCAAAGCACAAAGCATGTTAAGGCAATTTCATGGCATTACAAGACAAGTATGCTAAGTATGCATGGTGTGTCTAAACCAATTAAAAACAGTGCTATATCATGATAAAATAAGCACAAATGCTACTTAAGACATGGCCAACATGAACTTAAACAAGATGCTCACACATGAGGCTAAAATGGCCAATATTGAAAGCAACAAGGAGAAGGGATGGCCCTCTCCTTCTTAGGACCTTAAAGCATCATCCCCACCACTGAAATCCCTCCAGATTTCAGTGGTGAGGAGGCCAAGACAAGGTGGTCCCTGAGATCACCAAAAATGCACAAAAATGAGGCCAAACATGGCCTAAGAGGGGTCAAACAACCCCAAACACCAAAACCACCTTAAACAACTATTTTAAGCACTTAAAATTAGAACTTTTATATGTTATAAGTTAAGCTTAAAAACAGATGCAAGAATGGCTAAAAGCCTATGCAAAAAATGAGAAATAAAGGGGAAAAAATCTCACCCTTGTAGACCTCTTCAAGAATGGAGCTCCAGCAGCCTTTCTAAGCTTAAATCCACTCAAAAACCTTAGCAACAACCCTTTGGCACCTCAGCAACCAAGGTAAGGTGTGATACTAGGTGTGCAAAACTAAGGACAAAACAACCTTATACACACACAAAGGCAAAAGGGAGGGAGATATAGACATAGATAGATACACAAACCCCAACCCTAATCTCAGAGCTCTCTGGAATTTTTTGGAACCCTTGAGGAGGGAGGAGAAGCCTTCCTCTTATAGAAATTCACTCTTGCAAAGCTTACAAAACAAGCTAAGTAAGAGTGAAATCCCTCCATACACGTGTATGTAGGGGGTGCAAAGTGGATGCCAGCTATCACAGCTGGCATAAAATATCTTCCAAAAGCAGATGCACAGTGGTCGGCTAGCCAAAAATGACAATTTGACCAAAATAATGGTCGGCCAACCATAAAGGGTGCCAGCCGGCCATAACCAATGGCCGGTGGAAACAAAACATGGTCGGTGGCCTCAAGCCATGGCTGGTGAGGTGTGGGAATGGCCAACAAGCCATTCCCTACCCTCAGAAGCAAAAACACAAGTGTTTGGTGCAAAACCAGACACAAAACAGGCAAGTTAAGAGGTCTTGAGGCAAACATGGATGATCACTGAGTGTTCAAACGGTGATGTCCAAGTCTTGAGGACTGTCAAAAATGGGGTGTCTATAGCATGCAAGAAAGGTGATTAGAAAAAGGCCATGGAAGAGGAGATGAATTCCTTACTTGAAAATCACACTTTTGATTTAGTGAAGCTGCCTAAAGGGAGGAAAATTCTGAAAAATAAGTGGGTCTTCAAATTGAAGAATGATGGCAAGAATCTTAGATACAAGGCACGTCTTGTTATGAAAGGCTTTGGGCAAAGGAAAGGCATTGACTTTGATGAGATTTTCTCACCGGTTGTGAAGATGTCTTTTATTCGGGTTGTACTTGGCATGGTTGCAAGTATGAACCTTGAAGTTTAGCAAACTGATGTGAAGACCGCATTTCTTCATGGTGATCTTGAAGAAGAAATTTACATGGAACAACCAGAAGGTTTTGTGGAAAAAGGGAAAGAGAAATTTGTTTGAAAATTGAAGAAAAGTTTGTATGGCCTCAAGCAAGTCCCGCGGCAATGGTACAAAAAATTTGACTCTTTCATGATAAATAATGGTTTTTCTAAAACCACTTCAGACCATTGTGTGTTTGTGAAAAAAATTTCGGATGGTAAATTTATTATTCTTTTGCTTTATGTTGATGACATGTTAATTGTGGGTCAAGATTCTACCATAATAAACAGGTTGAAATTGGAGTTGAGCAAGTCTTTTGCTATGAAAGATTTGGGACCGGCCAAGCAAATACTTGGTATGAAAATTGTTCGTGATCGCAAAGAGGGGCTGATTTGGTTGTCTCAAGAAAGCTACATTGAGAAAGTCCTTGAGAGGTTCAACATGAATAAAGCAAAGCCGTTTAGTTGTCCACTTGCAGGTCACTTCAAACTTAGTTCGAATCAATGTCCTACAAGTGAGAAAGACAAGGAAGAGATGTTGAAAATTCCTTATACTTCAGCAGTTGGTTCTTTGATGTACGCCATGGTTTGTACAAGGCCGAATATTACTCACGCCATTGGTGTGGTGAGTTATTTTCTCTCTAATTTGGGTAAAGAACATTGGGCAGCGGTAAAAAGGATTCTGAGGTATCTTCGAGGGACTTCGAAGGTGTGTTTGTGTTTTGGGGATGGTAAGCCGATGCTTGATGAGTTCACAGATTCTGACATGGCCGGTGATGTTGATTCTAGGAAATCTACTTTGGGGTATTTGATGACATTTGCAGGGGGAGCTGTGGCATGACAATCTAAATTACAAAAATGTATTGCTCTCTCAACCATCGAAGTTAAATTTATTGCCATTACGGAAGCTTGTAAAGAAGAGTTATGGTTGAAGAAATTTTTGCAAGAGTTGGGTTTGAAGCAAGAAAAGTATGTGCTTTATTGTGATAGTCAAAGTGCTATTCACTTAAGTAAAAATTCTACTTTTTATTCGAGATCGAAACACATTGATGTGAGATACCATTGGATTCATGATGTGTTAGATTCGAAATTGTTGCAACTCGAAAAGGTTCACACAGATGATAATATTTCGGATATGTTGACAAAGACTTTATCGAGGGACAAACATTTAAAGTATCGAACTTTGGCGGGTATAGTTGATGTCTCCACCTAAGTCGGTAGGGGGAGAATTGTTGGGTATACCTCCTTATTGGAGTTTGAGACCCAATTGGTTTATTAAAAGAGTTTAGTTTGGTTTAGGTATAATATATTTTAATATATTATATCTAATTTTTAGAGACCCAATCCAATTTGGTTACAACTGGGGTTTGATAAAAAAAAAGCCCACAAGTTTACCATATATATATATATTGGTATTATTTGTTTTTTAATTGGGTGAGAAAAAAAAAGGCAGCCGTTTTTTTTACTTGTGAAGCAGCATCACTTTTTGATCATTTGATTGGTGAGATAGTGCTTAGGTGAAATTTGGTAGAATCAGTTCTTGATTTTCGGCTATTGTTCGTGTGAATATTCGGCTGCTTTGTGTGGGTTGATTTAGAGTATTATTTTGGGTCTTCTACAAATCTATTTCGAAGGTTTTTTGTTCATCTATTTGGTGAGGTCTTTCCTCTTATTTATTTGTGATTATTTAGAATTCTCCTAAGGGTGGTTTATGAGACCATTCGTGTCTCGTTTGTAATCGTTTGGAAACTTATTTGGTTGATAGTGGAATCGGATTTCGATCACGTAGACGTACCTCACATTGAGGGAACCACGTAAAAATTCTTGTGTAACTTTTGATTTAATTTTTCCGCATTAGTTTTTTATTCCCATTGATTGATTTACTTGTGGGGAACAGTTAAATCAAATGTCTCCCCACTGACCTTTTCCTACTCAAAGCATTGAATCAATGATCTCAAAGCCAAACCCAACACGCGTTGTGCCATACCAGCCCCAGGACAAGCTCTCATTCCCAACCCAAACGGCATTAACTTGTGTCCTACTTCCCCACCTTCAAACCTCTCTCGCTTAAATCTTGTAGGGTCATCCCAAGCCTTAGCATCCATATGAATGGCCCATGCATTAACCAACAAGATTGTGTCGCGTGGCATGTTGAATCCCTCTATGATACAATCATCAAATGATATGTGCGGTAGCAATAGCGGTGTTGCCGGGAACTATCAAAAAGTCTCAGAAATGATAGCTTGAAGGTAATGTAGCTTTGAGAGATCGGGTTCATCAATCATGCGCCCTTGGCCTACATGAGTGTCTACCTCAACTCTTGCCTTCTTGAACATCTCTGGGTGATTCACCAAAAGTGACAATGCCCATTCCATTGTCACTGCAGACATGTTGGTGCCTCCTAGTATCATGACCTGATCATTAAATGTTAATAAATTAAATTAGGGAAATCATATTTTTGCATAATTTTTACAACAAGGCTCCAAGTACAACTTAATTATGTAGTGATGGTAAAACTTTATATGTATTTGGTTTTAAAGCGTTAGATCTCAATTTGATAATATTATGGATATTAGCATACACTACTAATAACACAATATTAGATTAGTTTTATGTCAAATGAATTCACTTACAAGTTTTATGTCTTAATTGGTATAGTATGTTTGTTGAAACTGTTCTAAATCTCATCTTTAACCTGAGGCCATTTTTATTAATTTGATTAATCATAATTATTTGACACTATAATTAATGTCAAAATAATATATAATAAATTAATAATGTAGACAAATTATACCCTTAATTTATGTAGTTTGTCTTTTGTGACATTTTGATCCTACTACATTAGTTTTATTCTTTAATTTTTCATATTATAGTAATTTAATCCTATTAATGACTCGCCTTTAAAGATTATATTGAAATTAAAAAGATAAATAATCTAATTATTTTATCTTTAATCTATATCTAATTTTAAATAATTTTTTTATTGCGCTAAAATGAAAAAAATAAAAATAAAATTGGCACAAAAAATACCGCCACCGACATTTTTACACCAATAATTTTTACATGAATAAGTTTGAGATCTAGACTTATCCACTCTAATTTTTTGTGGTTAATGATTTGTGTAGTAAAAACTAAATTTGTGTAGTATAAGATTTATATGTAAAATAAACCTAAATTATAAGATAATAATTTTAAATAATTTTTTAATAATAATGTCTAAATTTATAATATTGTTGTTTTGATAACTAAATAGAGGGAAGATATGGAGTCGTCATTTCGGAGGGAAAAAAAAAAGTAGAAAAATAAGGAAAATGTTTTATAGCTTAAAACTGTTTTAATTTGCCTTTTATCTTACTATGTTTTGGTTTTTTTTTTTTTTTTTTTGAAAATGTTTTGGAATTTTAATTCTTGAATTGTAAAGCAAGCTCTAATGAGTTAATAGTAAATCTCACCTATTGTGATGTGATTTTTTTATCTTAGTTTTTTTTTTTGCTATATAATTAGTGTTCGATTAAAATATCAAAATTAATATACTGAATTATTATAGCTTTTTTATTATTAGGACAAATTACATATACACCCCTCGAGGTTTGGCTAAATTACAGATACCCCTGAGGTTTCAGAAATTACATCCCGCCCCCTGAGGTTTGTATTTTCATAACAATTTGTCCCCTGAGATTTATATTTCATAACAAATTACCCCCTAATTTCTTATGCAAATATAACATTCAGGGAGAAATTCGTAATTTCTCAAACCTCAGGAGGCATCTGTAATTTAGCCAAATCTCGAAGGGTGTATATGTAATTTGCCCTTATTATTATTACTTTGTTTTTACACTGCCAGCTCAGTAGAGCTGCTCTGCTGGAGAGCTCTATCAATACTGGTAAAATAAATGGAGGAGAGTACACTGACCAAGATAAGCCCACTGATGATTTCATCTGTATAATAATCTAGATGTGATTCTTGCAAGGAAAGCAAATTATCGATCATGGTGTTCTTACTCTTGTCACGCCTATGCTCATTGATCAAATCTTGCAGGAAAGCGTCCACTTTCTTATGAATTCTCCCCAAATTTTTCTCAAAGCCCTAATAATCAATCCACCGTAAAACCGGTAAGAAATCGCCGGGGTTCGACGCATCGCCATACTCGAACGCCTCGATCACGAGCTCCCGGAACTCCTTGGCCTCCTCGTAGTTCGACAAGTCGTCACCGCAATACCGCTTTCCGGCGATCATTCTCATGACGATGTTGAAGGTCAGCTCGTAAAACTTGGATTTCAATTCCACTTTTTTGAAATCATGAGACGAGTTTTGGGACAATCTCAGGAGTAAAAGCTTGATTCGTCTTGCCTGATGGATAAGAAGGCATTGAGGCGGCTGGTGGAGAAGATTTCCACCGCCATGACGCGGCGGAGGTTACACCAGTGGTCGCCGAAGGAGGCCGCAACGACGGTGGTGTAGTTGTAGCCCAAGTACTTGCCGAAGGCGAAGCGAGGGCGGTTGGCTAAGACGACGTCGTTCTTGGTGAAGCATTCCTCCACCGCGGACGGTGAGGATACAACCACCACGAGGTTTGAACCGAACCGGAGGGAGAAGATGGACCCGAGGTTTTGGGAGAGTTGGTGGAGAGTGCGGTGGAGAGGTTGTTTGAGGAGGTGGAGGTGACCGATCACCGGAAGAGCCGGTGGGCTTGGAGGGAGATTCTTCTGTGTCCTTGCTTTCGATAAGAACTTGAAAGCAATAAGAAGCAAGAAAACAGAGAGAGATATGTACGGCAAAGTAACTTCCATGTCTGGTTGATTAATTTGTAACGAAGATTGGATTATACTTGGTTTTTTAGGATGGATTTGAATGAATATATATAGGGTTGGTCTGAAATGTTTTAAAAAAGTATATTTTTTAATTTATTAGTTTTTACGGGTTAAGTTTGAATTGAATTTGATGTGATGTGTTAGAAAGATAATGTAATTTAAATAAGATGATGTGAATTAAATAAAATAGTGAGTTTTTAACTTTTTATATTATTTATGCCAAACCAACCCTAGCGCCAGTGTGTGTGGTAAATGGTTATGATTTTGATTTGCAGCATCTCTTTTTTGGGTGTTGAATTTTTTTAGGTTTAATCGGCTATGATATATATGATAAAGTATTTTCTACGCATCATTTTAGTGTTTAGTTGGAAATTTGAGAATAAATGTAGAAAATGAAAGAAAAAATTATGCCTAAAATTAAGTGAATTGTAACCATATTTTATTTAAATTTTATTTATTTTTTTCTTTTAATTTTTAAATATTTCAACCAAATACAATGTTAATAGAAATGGTCACAACAAATTTGTAATTATTTTTTTAATTTCATTTTTAATTTTATTCATTTATTTATTTAGTAATATGATCACGTCTTACTGTTACGTAGGCATCCTCATGCATCCGTAATCATCTTGTTCAACTCCATTTTTAATTTATTTATAAGTAATGTTAGGGATGAAAAAAATATCATGAAAATAATCATAAAATATTTTTTACTTTTGTGTTATACACACAATAAAATATCACATACTAATCAATGAATGACAAATTTTCATGATATATTTCATGATTTTTTTTCATGATTCATAATTGATTTTTTAATTAAAAAAGTAGAGAAAAAATATGTATATTTGAGATAATTTTTTGACTTTCTATGAAAAGATGTGTAATAAAATATTATAATAAAATCAAATTAACCATTTTACCCTATTGACTTTTTGACTTTTAACTTTTTAACTTTTTGAGTAGTTGAATTTAAAGGAAAAAATAATAATTTTGCCCTAGTGACTTCCTCCACAAGCTATCCTTGAATAGTATAGACATTTTATCTTTTTTAGTAATTTTTTTACTTTTTGACTCTTTTAATTTATCCCAAACAAAGTTTGATTTGGGAATAAATTATTTTAATAATTTTTTAATTTTTCAATTAAAATGTGAGACAAAAAAATTAGTATGTTTGGAATGATTTTTATTTTTTTACAAAAAGATGTACAAAAAGTAAAGAGAAAAGAAATTTTTTGACTTTTTGATATAGATTGTTGGCTTTTTAATTTATTTTATTTTTTTGTGAATTTTTGACTTTTAGGATAAAATATTGAGTTGCAAAACGAGGAAAGTGAGTTGATTTTTTGAGTTTTTTGACTTTTTGACTGGGTAAAAAAGTCTCGTTTTGGATATATTTTTTTATTTTTTTTAACTTTTGTGAGAGAATAAATAAAATGATTATATTTTTGATGTGACATTTTATTTTATTGAGTTTTTAGTCTATTTTATTTTTTTATAACTAAAATAGCCCTAATCTCACATGCCAGAGATAGCTTAAAAAATTAGTTTGAATTGACTTTTTGGAAAGAAAAAGTAAATAATTATGGTTTAAATATAATATTTTATCTTATTGACTTTTTAACTTATTTTATTTTTTAATAACTAATTTAATCCCAACTCAACCCAACCCACGTAGCCAAATGAAGCTTTAAATTCAACAATCTACAAATTAAAAAAAAAAAAAAAACTATCAAAATAAACCACATTCCTCATACTTCATATTCTACTATACCCTATACTCTACTTTCACAATAAATTTCGAGATAATTATCATAAGGGTCTAGCTTGTTTCCAATTGGAGATCAAGATTGGACCGTCCAGTCCAGTATGTAGGCCCATTTTTGGGCATGTTTTCTATAATCCGAACCGTTGAATGTATAGAGCTTGTCGAGTACTATATTCTTGTAAAAAATCATGTTTATCGGATATTGATAGCTATTTGATCGGATTAAATTTCTGTCAACCGTTAATTTTTTAAAAACAAAACTGATCTGATCAAATAGCTATCAATATCCGATGACTTTAATTTTTTACAGAAATATAGTACTTGACGAGTTCTACACATTGACAATTTAAATTATAAAAACAGGGCTAAAAAATGAACTCACGGGTTGGATTGGACGATCCAGTCTTGATCTCCAACTGGAGATAAGCTAGACCATTATCATAATTAATGGCATTTTTATTTAAAATTTCTTAGTGATTGATAGATACACTAAAGAGTTAGGTTTTAAATAATTAAAATTAAAATCAATTAATAATTGACATTGAATGGTCTATATCACTGTGAATAAATTTAAATAAGTTTCAGAATAATTTAGTATTTCAATTTTTTTTATTAGTGAAACCTATAAAATAATCATAGTGGTAGAGGATGTGATAAATCAAATAAAGGTTGAATATAAAAAAATAACAATTAATTAATAAAAAATTCATATCCAATTTAATGTGAATTTTATACTTTAAAACAAAGTGCCTATGATATGAAAATAAGTTTAATTATAAAAATTGTATTATTATATTATTCTTGTGGTATTTTTTTATATTACTTTTCTTTAAGAATAATTATTTCATATTAAAAATATATTGATAGAAATGATTTTTCAAGATTGGCCCCACACTAATAACTATTGTAAAATTATGTTTATTCATGTGTTTTATGTATCCGATTATGTGTTCCGATTTAAAGTATACATTTTTAATTTGTTGCTTCAGAAAAAATATTTATATACATAAATTTTATACAAAAAAAAAAGAAAAAAGAAAAAATCATATGGCAGTACAAATTTATTGCATCATTATGTACAAATTTTATGAACAATTTTTATGTTTGTATACTATTCACTGTGCTTGGTTTTAGTTTTCAAAAAATACTTTTCAAAAATTTTACTTTTTACTTTTTTGTATTTTTTTTTGCTTTCACTGATTTTTTTTAATATTTTAAGTAACTTCACTACAAGAAAAAGCACCATTGACGACTAAATTTTTAGTTGCCAAAAGTCCTTTTTTAGTCGCCAAAAGTCGACTTTTCACTTTCCCCGACTAAATATTTTAGTCGCCGGTTTTGTCGTGAATACATGGTCGCCGGAGGTATTGGCGACTAAAAATATTTTAGTCAGCCAAAAATAGGTCTTCAGCGACCAAAGCTTTTGTCGCCAATAGTCAATTGCATTTTTGAGAATTATACATTTAGCGACTAATCTTTTAGTCGCCAATAGTGAATTTTTTTTTTTTATTTATACATTTGCGAACTAAGCTTTTCGTTGCCAATAGTCAATCTTTTGGCGACAACACATTTTAGTCGCCAAAAGCATATTTCAGGAAAAAAAAATAAAAATTGCCTCTATTGTTGCCAAGTTTCGAACCACCAGCCTCCCACATTCTAAACCTTTAGCAACACACTCTCCCCACTATGCCAGTACAACATCACATGAATATAAATGCAACATATATTATTTATATAGTATATTGACCGTTATTAATACAAAACTATATATATATAAATAATTATTTTTATTTAATATAATTTTGTAAAAAATAAATTATTTACTAAACAAAATTGAGGCCACTTTTGGCGACTAAATCTATTATTTAGTCGCCAATTCTATAATTTTAGGCTACTAATTATTTTTTAGTCGCTAAAAAAATAAGTTCCGCCTAAAAATAACCAGTTTGGGCGACTAAACCTGTTTTTAGTTGCCAAAAACGTCCCCTTTTGGCTACTAAACTGAATTTTAGTCGCCAATTGCCTGTTTTTAGCTACTAAATTTTTTTTAGTAGCCAAAAAGCTTCACTTTCAGCGACCAAACTGTTTTTAGTCGCCAAAACACGTATAATCGGCAACCAAACTGTTTTTTAGTCGCTAAAACCCATATAATCGGCGACTAAATTGATTTTTTGTCGCCAATAACTATACATTTGGCTACTAAATTGTTTTAGTCGCCAAAAGTCTTCACTTTTGGCTACTAATTCCATTTTAGTCGCCGAAAGTGCTACTTTCAGCGACGAAATTTTTTTTTTAGTCGCCATTTGTGCTTTTTGTTGTAGTGCTTTTTAAAATTTTTAGACACACTTAACATAAAATATACTTAAAAAGTATAATATTTGTGAAAAAAATATTTACAAAAGTCACTAAATATCAAAAAATACTAAAATTCAGTATATTTTTGTATATTTATTAATTTTTAAAATATTTTTTTCACAAATATTTTACTATTTAGATACATCTAAATAATGTGCATTATTACTTAAAATTTTAAAAATACTCATTAAAATTTTTAAAAAAATACTAAAAACAAAAACCTCAAATTTTTAAAAACTAAACTCAGAAAACTGAAATTAGACATATTGATGATTTTTTTTATATGATGAGAAACTATAAACTGTCCACATTTGACCTGTATAGTATATAACATCTAAATGCACACAATTATTTATAAATCAATAAATCATGTGTATTGGTTTACTATAGATGCAATGCAAGGGAGGCAAACTGTGTTTGCACCTTGTTTTTTTTTGGAGAAAACAAATAAATTTGTTACCAAAATAATTAAGTCCATGTTTTTTCCATTTTTACAAAATTTATCATGAATTTTTTGTCCTTTTTCTTTTATAAATTCAAGACTCAAACAAAAATGAGAGATTGAAATAAAATTTAAATTTTGTTGCAATATGCATACTGATTCTATAATTAATTTTGTTATCAAGTTTTAGCAAAAATTTATATAAGAAATTAAAATATAATAGCTATCTATAGTAGAAATAATATTTAAAAAGAAAAAGCAAAGGGAAAGTTTATTTTTAATTTTTGTTGCAACCAAGGAAACCAATGCCTTCGGTTTAGCTAAAACAGCACCGCATAGCCGGACAGCAGTGGGTGCTCTCCGTGCGGAATTTTTTTTTTTTTAAATATATAATGCATATTGTATGCAATTTTAATACAAAAATTATACAAATTTTCGTCAACTTATATAAGTGATTTCACAAAAATACGTAAATTCACAAAATTATATAAGTTTTTATGAATTTATGCGAATTTATATTCAATTTATGTATTTTTTTAAAATTACTTGTATAAATTCATGAAAATTTATGTAATTTTATATTAACATTATGACAGTGGCTTCCCTCCTGTCCCAGATCGGATGTGGGGTCCCACCACGAGCCGCATTTTGATAACTTGAACCGTTCAATGTGTAGAGCTCGACGAGTACTATATGCCTGTAAAACATTATGTTGATGGGATATCGATAGTTATCTCATCATATCAGTTTTCTGTCAACCGTTCATTTTTTCACTGTCTATTTTTTTTTTATAAAATTGATTTGACCGTATAGCTATCGATATCCGATCAATGTGATTTTTTGTAAGTATATAATACTCGACGAGTTCTATACATTGAACGATTTGAATTATCGAAATAGGACCTATGATGGATCCTCACAGGCCTAACAACACTTTTTAATCTGATCTGAGACTGGAGAGAAGCCAAGCTCTAAAATTATATACCCCGTGCATTGATCATTTCTCAAGATGAAGATAGATTTTAAATAATTATTTTGACCAAATTTGCCCAGGTGCTATGAATGAGGAGCTGTTTGGAGTCCACGTTTTTAATATTTTTTTAATTTTCTTATTGATTTTTGTAGTTAATATATTTAAAAAATTATTTTTAAATTATTTTTTGTAAAAGAAAAAATGACATTGAAATTTTTTAATAATATATATATATATATATATATATATTTTTTTTGTGGCCAAAGAGCCTCCAAATTTACCG
Organism: Camellia sinensis; assembly: GCF_055761805.1. Taxonomy (NCBI): domain Eukaryota; kingdom Viridiplantae; phylum Streptophyta; class Magnoliopsida; order Ericales; family Theaceae; genus Camellia; species Camellia sinensis. Next base: position 213,604,537 of record NC_138961.1, on the reverse strand, counting down.
GATAAATTACAAATACACTCTTTACGATTTATTTAAAATATGAATTTTCTCCTGTTATCTTAAAAATTACAAATAACTCATTGTCTAAATTTTTTATTTAACAAAATAAATAGTAAAAATAAAATATCTAACTACTTTCTTATACAATAATAAAATTACTTAAAATTATTAATTAAAATATATTTTTGATATTATTAAAAATTATTATTGAATGGATGATTTATTAATAAAATAAGTTATTTGTCATACAACTACGAACTTAGTGGAGAAAATATAATTTCTAAAATTACTTTTAAACAAATCATTTACCCGAATTTACCTTAGGACTATTTGTTTGTTTTACCCAATATCCATCCATAAACAATAAGTCTATGGTGCCAGATTAATTCATCCAAAAAATTCTCGATGAGTAATTATGCGATGAAAATTAATTTATGTATAAAATAAATTTGAATAAAAAAATAAATATGTTAAATAATTTATGAGTTGATAAGGTTGATTTGCAATATTACTGGTCCATGAATGTGACAACCATCTCCCTAATTAAGCAAATTAATTATCTTAATTATTTACTTACCATTACTTATATGGTTATTTGGTAATTGTGGATTATGTGCCAAATGATATATGCTTGTATTGATTGGCATTGTATTAGTATTGTTATTATGTGTCATATGAATTAAACCTGTTTGATTCGTTAAACTTTGTTAGGTTGAAATTAAGTAATTGAATAGAAATAGAGCCTAATCCACATTAGGACAATTAAATTCAGTTTGCTTTATGCCATAAAATGATGAGATTAATTTTATTTACGTGAAGTTAATTTTATTTAATTTCTTAGCCTTAGTTCCATGAATTGAAAAATTAATAAAACAAAAAAACAAAAAAGAAAGAAAGAAAGAAATTGAATACAATAAGGTGTGCATGTGTCCTACTCATCTATGCATCCATGTAGTTGATATAGGGCAAACAGTGGGTCTTGTTGGGTTTACACTATTCAGACACGTAGAGAGAGAGGGAGAGGCTTTGAAGGTGAGAGTTCAACTAGAGTTCAACATAAAGAAGAAGAGAAGAAAGAGGGCAGTAAAGGAGAGGCTTGAGGAAACATACACCTACACCTTCTTCTTCACAATTCACCCACTCTAGGTAAGATTTCTCCACTCTAATCCCATGCATTTGAAGAATCATGCTAATGACTATGGAATTCAAGATTAACCAAGAAAAATATAGGTTAAGAGAAAGATTAGTTCTTATAATGAGAAGGTTGTTACATGCATGGCTATAAATGAAGGAATGAGTGAAATAATTCTTAAATTCACCTTGCATGGCATAAATTCTTCATATCCTTGTTGTTAAGGGTGTGCGCGGTGCGGGTCGGTGCGGTTTGGGAGAAAAATAGAAACCATACAGCGGGTGGCGGATTGATAAAAGTGGCATTAGAATTTGTCATTTTTCTTATCAAAAACCGGTGGTTCGGTTGGCAAATAATGACGAATTTGGCTTGGTGATTCGGGCGGATTGGCAATTTATAAAAAATATAATTCAAATTACATAACTTGAATGAAAGAGTAAAAAAATCTAATTTATAAATTAACTAAAATAGTCAAAATTAAAATATTCATCTAATATAACATTAAAAAAAATAATATTCAAGAATAAGAATGGAGTCTACCCCAAATTTGTAATTCCTAAATCCAAGAAATGGATACAGGGTTGCATTTTTATGTCTACCCCATTGATTTCGTTCATTATTCTTTCTGAAGTTCTATTGTGAAGCATATTATATATTAAAATCATGCTTCATATGCAGAAACACTTGATAAAAAGGTATAACAATATATACAAATATGTATACATATATATGCAGAACTTCAAAGAAAAAGAAACACCAAATAAAGATAAGAAGAGATGGAACAGAGCATAACAAAGAAATGTGCAGCTGTCTGTGAAGAAGTAAAGATGAGCATTAGGCGTAAGTATCAAATTCTTTAAAAATGGTATGCATCCGATTACCATCGATAAAATCTGAAACAAAGTCATGCATACCAAACTTTAGAGAGAGCACAGAGAGAGAGAAAAGAGTAGAGTGAAAGAGAGCAGAGAGAGCAGACCGAGAGAGAGAGAGAGAGAGAGAGAGAGAGAGAGAAAGAGAGCAGAGAGAGAGAGAGAGAGGGGTACATACCGACGATGAGGAGACCGGCGGTAGTGAGCGGAGAACAGCAACGTTGAGTGAAGAGCAATGGCGATTTGCGATGATGTTTGGGTGTTTGGGTGTGAATGAGAGCAGCGACGATCGGCGATGATGTTTGGGTGTGAATGAGAGCAGCAGTGAATCAGCGATGATGCGTGAATGAGATGAGATGTTTTGGGCGTCAATTAGGGCTAATTAAGGAAGTATTGCGTTTGAGAGAGTATATTTACATTTGCTGCCATGTGTTTGTATTGTATATACAGTAGCAGACTTCGAAATATTGATAGGCGGGTCGGGTCGGTTGTTTATGCAGGTTGGCAATTTTCAAACCACCACCCGCGCCAACCTGCCACTCTTGGAAGTCCCACCCGCCTAACCCGTCCGCCAGAGTTGAAAAAATGTGCGGTTCGAAGCGATTCAGTGCAGTTTTGGCGGTATTGTGCACAACCCTACTTCTTGTTGCTTGTAGTTAGACATAACTTCATGCATGAGCTTCATGAACTCAAATGATTTCTTCATGAGTTTGTTTTGTAATTCAATAGAAATGTACTCTTTGCAAATTGAAACTCTGGGAGCTGATTTCAAGTGTTAATCTCTAGTTTGATCTCCTTTACTGTTGAGGGTCCGAATTCAAGGTTGTTGATACAAATCTATGGGTTGAAACATGTGAAATTGAGACCAAAAGGTGGTGAAATTGAAGACCCAAAACATGGCAAATGTTCGGACCCAAACAGACCCAGCATCGCACGTGCAGCCTAGGGCCCCGTACGTGCGTAAAACAAGGCAAATTGGAGCTTGCACACTAAAATATATGTAGGTGCGGGGGCACGTGTGGCACTGGTCTCGCACATGCGGCCAAGACCTCCGCATGTGCAGCCCTTTTGGGTAGCTCTGGTTTTTTTTTTCGCTCCTTTTTTCCACCTTCCGGGCCTCCGTTTGCATGGTTTTGAAGTGTTTTCATGATCATTTGCATCTCTTGAGTGCATTAGACTGATTGCATAAATGAAAATTAGAACCGATTAGAACTAATCGAGTGAGCTAAGAATAGAAATTAATCGATTGAATAACGAACCAAATAGAAATAGAAATGATGGAATCTTGCATGGATGTGATTGAGTTGTTGTGCTTGAATTGTTTGTCTAGGTCAGACACTGCATCCTTAGTGCATTTTAGCATGTGTTTTAAAGAGCCCACTGTGAGTAACAATGTCGTAAAACTATGTTCAATTATAATAATTTTCTGACTGATTAACTGTACTGCTTTCTAAAACGATGTTGTTTACTGAATGAATGTTTGTCCTAATTTATGAACTGTACTCGTGGCATCCATAGCAACTGACTGTTACTGCTACTGCTACTGTTACTGTTACTGTTACTGCTACTGTTACAGAGATCTCTGTTAGTTCCAATGTTGGAATTACTGTTTACTATTTTGATGGGCATCAATTGACTGCTCGGTCTTTTAAGGCCTACTGTATTGTTCTACTATTGGATGTACCACGTATGATTGCTATGCTTACTATACGACAAATATGATATGAAATGTGAGATATTGACCAAATAAATGATCCACTAATGTAATTGACTGTGTTTTAAATACTGATGGGACATCATTCATTAAACCCTTTACGCATTTATTATTCACTAGGTTTTAGCTCACCATGTATATATATGTATATAGGTGTTCAGGCACCCGAGTGGAGTTAGCAGCGTCAACCCGATTTCGTTTTGTCAAGCCAACCTATTGTGCCTCTCCATGAGGCTCCGATCCGTTGTTGTCAAGGCTTTTGGGTAATCCAATTTCACCCTTTTTGGCAAGTTGTTTGATGTCAAAGTAAATGTTTTATACTTTGTTTTGGGCTTGGGATTTAATTCTCTAGAATGTCTTGGATGTCTATAACTTAAGCTTTTATGTTTATGTTGGTTATGGACTTAGACTTATGTGTGCACATATGTATATATTCATATGGAAGTTGTTTATTCATTTACGTCCTCACAGCTCTTTGGACATAATGTTTTAACATGTACAGGCTTCCGCCGGCCTCTTTATGGTTAACTGGTATTACTGTTAAGTAGGCCCCTGGTATCACGGATTACTGATCGATTACGATACTAAACCCTTAGGGACAGGTTTGGATCGTGACAATAAATGAGGAACGTATTTTTTTTTAAAATTACTTGTGTAAATTCATGAAAATTTATGTAATTTTATATTAAGATTATATACCCTTGCATTGATCATTTCTCAAGATGAAGATAGATTTTAAATAATTATTTTGACCAAATTTGCCCAGGTGCTATGAATGACACTACGCCAAAACAGGGCATTAACGGCAGTTTTTTTAACGACGGCTTCGTTACCGCCATTCAAAGATACTATTAACGGCGGTAATGAAACCGCCGTTAATATCGCCGTTAATGTATCTTTAACGGCGATTTTCATTACCGCCGTTAACAAAACCGCCGGTAATGACCCTTTAATGGTGGTAATGAAACCGCTGTTAAAAAATTGCCGCTAAAGCCATTTTTAAATGGCAGTAATGGAACCGACGCTAAAGCTCTCTCATTACCGCTGTTAATGACGGCGGTCTTTGTCGGCCGAGCTCCGGCGGAGCTCCGGTGAGTGGTGACCACGCGCGGCTAGGGTTGAACATGACCATCTACAATAAAATAAAAGCAATGTTTAAATATTTATTTAGGAAATATATTTCATGAAGAGTGGCTGTGGTGTAGTGGTTGGTGTGGGTGGACGAGAGGTTAAGGGTTCAAGACTTGGAGAGTGCAAGAAGAAAGAATTATTTTTTGAAAAATTTGAACCTATTTACGGCGGTAAAGAACTGCCGTTTTTGGTCGACTTTTAACGACGGTAATTTACCTTTTTATGACGATTGTACTTTTTCTGACACGCGCATAAACGGTGGTAACGAAACCGTCGTTAAAGGCTTTAACGACGGTTTTACAGCCTTTAAAGGCGGTAAAAAACTGCCGCTAAAGCCCAATTTTGGCATAGTGTGAGGAGTTGTTTGGAGTCCACGTTTTTAATATTTTTTTTATTTTTTTTTATTTTCTTGTTGATTTTTGTAGTTAATATATTTAGAAAATTATTTTAAAATTATTTTTGTAAAAGAAAAAATGACATCAATTTTTTTTTTTTTTTTTTTTTTTTTTGTGTGGTCAAAGAGCCCCTGAATTTATCGGATAAATTACAAATACACTCTTTAAGATTTATTTAAAATATGAATTTTCTCCTGTTATCCTAAAAATTACAAATAACTCATTGTCTAAATTTTTTATTTAACAAAAATAAATAGTAAAAATAAAACGTCTAACTACTTTCTTATACAATAATAAAATTACTTAAATTATTCATTAAAATATATTTTTGATATTATTAAAATTATTATTGAATTGATGATTTATGAATAAAATAAGTTATTTGTTATACAACTACAAACTTAATGGGCAAAATATAATTTCTAAAATTACTTTTAAACAAATCATTTACCCAAATTTACCTTAGGACTATTTGTTTGTTTTACCCAATACCCATCCATAAACAATAAGTCTATGGTGCCGGATTAATTCATCCAAAAAATTCTCCATGAGTAATTATGTTATGAAAATTAATTTATGTATAAAATAAATTTGAATCAAAAAATAAATATTTTAAATAATTTATGAGTTGTTAAGGTTGATTTGCAATATTATTGATTAATAAATGAGGAACGTATTTTTTAAAAATTACTTGTGTAAATTCATGAAAATTTATGTAATTTGATAATTTCTCAAGATGAAGATAGATTTTAAATAATTATTTTGACCAAATTTGCCCAGGTTCAATGAATGAGGAGCTGTTTGGAGTCCACATTTTTAATATTTTTTTTAATGTTTTAATTTTCTTATTGATTTTTGTAGTTAATATATTTAAAAAATTATTTTAAAATTATTTTTTGTAGAAGAAAAAATGACATTGAATTTTTTTAATAATATATATATATATTTTTGTGGTCAAAGAGTCTCCAATTTATCGGATACTAGTGTATGCCCATGCCAGAAGGCACCGTGAAAATATTGTTGGCATGAAAATGTAATTGAATATAAAACTATTGGGTTAAAATAGAATTTATTCAAATATATGATCCGTATGGTTTTGAATTTTCAAATGAATTTTATAATTAGATTTTTTAAAAGAGTTTGTCAAACTTAAAATTTTGTTTGGTTGTATATATTAAAAATAATTTTTATATATTTAAAATCCAAAACTTACTTGGTTTTAGAGCTTCTAAAACCAATTTTTAATTTTTAAATTTGTATTTTATTATTTTTAGTGAACTTTTTAAATATTTTAATCAATATTTTTCACTTTTCAGATCCACTCAATCTAAATATTTTGAAAAATTATAAAATTTAGAGAGATGTAACTTAATAATAATAATAATAATAATAACCCTCCTTATCTGTAGTACAAACTTAACGATAAACATATAAAAACTGTTCAATTAAATTTAACAATAAGTTTTGCTAGAAATTTTTATTTTTAACAATAAGCAAGTTTCAATAATATCATTGTGATTGATATAGTATTTGAACTCAAATTCTCAATGCAAAAATAGTTGCGTTTTTGTTTGTCAAACAAAAATTTAAATGGCAAAAAATGGTGGTGTCTATGATTAGTAGTGGTAGAGGCAATGTGCTGAAAATTGCTAAAATTTATCAAGAAAACGTGAAAATAGTGATGACACAAATGCAAACAAAAGACCATATCACCAGGTTAGTATTGTAGTATTTTTGTTTTTTTAACCCACCTGCAATTTGCAATAGAAAATAAGCACTTTATTACCCTGGCCAATAATAATACCCAAATAAATTTCTATATTCCACATTTTTTAGAGAGTGAGCTTTGGTTGAAATAAATAAGAGAGATCTCATGGCTATAGTTTTGCATCATTTTAATCTAATGGTTGAAATCTACCAATTTTTATGGTTTGGCGGTCAGTTTACAGTGCATAAAATTAAATAAATGAAAAATAAATAAATTGTATGCTACTTGGTAAATAAATCAATTTAAACATTGATTTTCAAAGTTTATAGGGAACGAAATAGTGAAAAGTAAACACATAAATACTACGTAAAATCCAAGCACAACAAAAATATAAGATTTTAAACAAATAATAAAATGTAAGTCTCACAACACAGAGACATATAATAAAAATCAGACGAAATACTCCAACCAGTACTCTGTAATAGAAAAAAATAAACTACAAATTATGCACACCAGCCGGTGCTCTACAATACAAAGAAAATGGCAAATAACAAATTAAGTACACCAGCCAATGTTCTGTAATACAAAAAAATACAAAACAACAAATTAAGCACATCAACCAATATTCTACAATACCAAAAAAAATGACAAATAAATAAAGCACACCAGCCATGCTTTGCAATACAAAAAAGATGACAAAAATTGTGCAATGAACAATTATTTAAATAGATTAATACGAACACAATCCAATCCTATATGAAAATAAATTATCAACTTAATATAAAAGCAACACCCTTCCTAATAAAAATATATATGGAAGCAAAAATTCAAATTCAACCAAATAAAAATATGATTGGTTTTCTTTAACCTAATTCAAGAGCATATTAGGAAGAAAAAGCAAAAAAGCAAAAAAAGACTATATCACTTAGTGTGTTACATTTACAAAAACAAACTCATAGCATAAGCCAATAATTCAAATGAATATTGTCTAACATACATCTAAACTTAGTTATAAATTTCAAATAGATAAAAGGTTTTACAAAAACTATTGTAAGTAATAAAATTCACATCGATAGGAAACTTTAAAATCCTAGATCAATATGATCTTCAAACTTGCTCTTTCTTAGAATTCCTAGGAGCACCTCATCACTTCCCAAAAAGTTTTTGTATCAACTTGTATGTATCCCCAGTGAGGAGCATGCATGACAATCTATTAATTTATGAAAATAAAAAAATTAGTATATTAGTAAAAGAATATATATATATATATATATATCAAAACACTTTAAAATTGAAATTACCTTGTTACATCCCCATCGAAGCAATTTGGTTGTATTTATCTTTTTGAGCTCCATATATTTTTTAACCCGATCCTACAAAAGTCGACATATATAGTAAAATATTTTTAAAATAAAAATTTGTAATCAATAAAAGTGAATTTATCAATAAATAAATTGTACCTTTTGACAAAAGTGATTTGATCCATAGGTAACACTATAACAAAATTTCAGGATAAACAATGTTTGTAGTAGAATTTGGCTCATCGTTGGAAAAGAGGACACTTATACAATCAAAAGATGTGCATTTAGATAGGGCCATGTACAGTTGTCCATGACTAAACACTGGTGTGCGCAAATTAACTCTAACAAATTTCATAGATTGTCCTTGAGATTTATTAATGGTCAAGGCTAGGGGTGAGCAGCGGATATACCGATTTGCCCAAACCAACCGAACCGATCCGCCGCATTTTGGACGAATGCGTGATGATGAGTGGATGGTTGCGGATTATTTTTTTCCAATCCGCTTAGTTTTGGACAGATGGCGGATTTGAGGTTGATTTTGCAGCAACCGAACTGCCAAACCGTGAACACCTCTAGCAATTTGTAAGACTTTGTGTTTTCAATTTGTTTATATATTCTATTTGTGTTTTCAATTGAAAAAGAGTTTAAATATTTTATTGAAAAACAATTTTCAACTTGAATATAGTTTTTGAATTGAAAAAAATAAATGTGTTATTTATCTATATTTTTTTGGTTTTTAAATCTAACTCTAAAAATAATAAATAAAAAAGATGATATATGCTGGCTGATTTTTATTTTCAAAAGTAGATATAGATGTAACAATACAGGGGCATACAATCTCTATTACTGCTCTGTTCATAGTTTTGGTGGTTTGAATTGTTTTTATATTTTAAGAACCACATATTGTAATACTTTATGTAGATAATGCATGCAGTCCTAAAATTTCAAACTTTCTTTTTTTGGATGAGGCATGGAGTGATTGTAATATTTTTTTAAGTCATTGACTGTAATACTTTTTTTTTTTGAGGAAATGCACAAGTTGAATTATGTTGAAAATTTATAAAATTTTAAATCGCCAAACCGATTCGTATCCATCCGTCAATCCGCTCAATCCACATCCGCTAGATTGGCGGACGAATGCAAATTGATTTTCTCCAATCCGCCAATCTGGTGAACGGATGATAGATTGGAGGTTTCGTGGCCGCAATCGACCCGTGCCCACGCCTTGTCAAGGCATATGCCAATTGAGCTAGAAATTGACATCTTGTCATTCGGAAAGGCATTTCTAAATAAAACAGTGTCAAGAATATCCTTAGTATGAATACCAAATTGCCAATTTTTCTCCAGTTAAAATTTGAGCTTTAATTACGCGAGTATTGCATCTGGAAACCATCAATCTTGTGCCATTGCATAGTCCATCTTTTGGTGCAATATTTCTTAACAACATTATAGGACAACTCACTTTCAACTTTACCTTAAAAGCTTGTAGCCCAGGAAGATCTAATGAATTTAAATACTCGTTAGGATATCTATTTATTATAGCATGATCAATTTCATCATCTTCAGATATCTTGTCTGCTGCCACATAAGTATATGTTTTATTGGAAAAATATTCAATGCAGCAGTATTGATAGCACTGATATCATCATTCTGTGTAGAAAAAATTGTACATTCAATTAAAAATATAGTAGTCAATGTCTTTGCCACATCCAATTACGAATAAACTACTGAGATTATGTCTTTTAGATCTTGGCCTTTGTATATTATTGATGGAAATTTAACAATTTCTTGAGAATTGGTCCCAATCTATTTATAAAAATAAATGAATAAAATAGTAAGTAAAATCAATTAAACTACATAAGCATAAATGTATTTCATCAATTTAAAAGCACCATATAATAGAGAAAAAGTTGCAGAAATATTACCTCCATCAAGAATTTTGTGAAATTAGCATTTCCAAGGTTTGTATGATTCATACGCATGTTCAAATTTAAAGATAGAACATGTATATCCTTCCATAGAAAAGAGTGTCTTAATGATACATTCACAATTTGCTCACAGACTCTCTTTGGTTATAACTGGTAAGATTTGTCGAAAATCTCCACCAAAAACAATAGTGATACCCCCAAATGGTTTTTCACTATCACAAGTGTCTCAAAGTGTGTAATCAACTGCCTCAACACAATGTCTATGCTGCATAGGAACTTCATCCCAGATTATAAGTTTTGTTTCTCTAAACAATTCTTCTTATTATGATTGCTTGCTAAATCCACAAATTGAATTTTCTAATACATCTAACAGAACGGAAAATATTGAATGAGCAGTGCAACCTCCTAACAGCAACAATGATGCAATTCTAGATGAAGCCACAGTAATAACAATATGGCCAAGGCTGCGACACTTCAATGCAATCGTATTATACAAAAAAAAAAAATTCCCTATTTCGGCACCTCCATTCAGAAAGAAAATAGTTCCTTTATTTTCAAAGACTGAGGAAGTGATTGCATTATAAGATGTTCGTTGATCATTGTTAAGGCAATCAATAGTAATGTAATGCCTCCAAAATAATACAATAAATATAGCCCAAGACATTTATTGAAAGCTATATAAATCAGAGTAAATAATCCTTTCATTACATAAAATTAATGATACAAACGAGTCTAACATAATTAAATGCTCTATCGGCTTACACCTTTCCAAGCCTTGACTTGGTTATAACAAAAGAGAGATTGGGTCTTACAAATAAAGCCATTGGCTATACAAAAATATACAATCAAAACAAAGAAGCTCGTGCACCCAAAAGTCTCTCCAAGCTATTGTCTTGGCGGAGGCATGCCCTCAATACCTGAAAATGTTTTTTTCCAAATAGGGTGAGCCACAGTCCAGTAGGAACAATCTAACACAATATATGAGGTTTAACGAAGATATAAGTGCAGTGTACGTATATATAGACGCGCCCGTGGGCCCCATGCTACAGTTCGGACTCAGATTGTCACAGTTCTAAATCTGAACCAAAGAGTCCAGATCCGGCAAATCGTTTTGAGAAATAGATTTTTAGAAAGAAGTGCCAAACATGGACTGCTTTGCCAGATACAGAGTCGCCGCCTAAATATTTTTTTATGGGGGAATTTAGGAAACCCTGACTCGTTTGCCTAAGGCCACGTGTCCGTCATCACCAAAGTTGCCTCGGCTCGGGAACTTGGATACGATTGGGGAAGGTCAGCTATGAGCACCCCCGCTCGCCCGATCTGAAGATCGGCCTCTACTAATCATGATATCTCGTTTTGAAAAAGCTATGTGTTCTTATTCCAATTAATTAGCTAATCTTACTATGTGATGTGCACAACACAAAAGTATAGACTAGATCGCCTAATTTGGAACAAAGCATCGCATATCCATTTGTTTGGAAAATGGTTTAAAATTTGATACTCACGAGTAGGCTAAAACACGGATTTTCAACGAGTTGTTCCAACTCAAACAATCCAACCTTCACCCACAGGCATTCAGGCAGATATATCACATAAGCATATAGCCACATGGTAAGCATGCTGTCATGTTAACATTCACACTCATGCGAGATGCTAAAGCATAAAACACTTACAGTGTACTCCAAGCCAAAACAATGAATATGTTAGTAACCAAATGTATGATCCAAGTCCATGTTAAATGGCTAATGCATCGCATACAAAATGCAATCTATAATAGGCTCGGCCAATCCTAGGATGGCGTATGGAATGCAACAAGTAACACGTATTCAAGCTAGATTTGAAATACTATGCAGTTAGCATGATGCGCCGAGCCCGGTGCATGCAAGACAAATGAATGGATGCACGCATGCATAGCATAAGGTATGCTAAATTAAATATGACCTAATACTAACCATCAAAAGCAGGTAAGTAAAAGGGAGAAAGAAGTGGAGGTTGGAAGACATGCACACACGCACCCACACTTATTACACATTCGCCCTCACTCGGAGGGACCAAAAGAATAATACACTTTAATTAACCTACAAGCTAATTAAATAAATTATACAACACTTAACTAATTAACAAATCAATTAAGCTACTGAAAGTAGCAAAGGGCCTCGGGACAAGGGATGCATGCATGCTCGGATTGGCTTTGCCCGGAAATCCAATGCCATGCACAAGCTGCCTCTATTTTCCCTGCTCTACTCCTCTGAAAATGGCACAATTCCCAAGGTATACCTTATGAACACTGGGGAATGCCACCGGCCATGAGGGATGGTCACCGGCCAAATAGAAGTGGTCATCGACCATCTATGGAGTTATCGGCCATAAATAATTGGTTGATCGGCACTTGATGTAGTCGACCAGCCAAAGCTTCCTGCAGAACCTGTTTTGACAGCAGCAGAGGGCAAAACAAGGCATGGCAATGTATTTCAAGCAAATGTGTGCACCAATACACCCCTTATCATGTTTATGACTCAAAGGGGGATAGTACTCGATTCTCGGACCATCAATCGCACATTTCAATGCGTGCTGGCCCAAGAAACCAAGTTGTGCACTTTCATGTCAAATGAAATGCAAACCAAATAAGCACATAATGCCCAACCTCAATCATGGTGATTTCAAGAGGCAAGGCATGCATGCAAAATGCAATGCAACTTAGGCATGCAAGCTAAGTATGCAACATGAATATGAGGGCAAGCAATGCAAACATGCAACATGGACAACACACAAACATGTAACAACATGTTAAGTGACTAAAAGAGAGAATACGTGCCAAATGCATTACAACCTATGCATGCAACAACATGTCACATAGCTAAAGCAATGCAACAAAATGCAATATGCCTAAGCATTTGTCAACAATGCAAATAATGAGCATGCAAAACATCATGCGACCAAAGCATGCAAACATGAAGCAATGTAACAACATTTGTGCAACATGCAAAAGGTGAACTTAAACTAATATGGGCAAGCCTCAGCCATGTCTAAAATCAGTAGCCAAAGGCTATGGAAATGGGGCCAAATGCACATACAAACATGTATGCATACATGATCCAATTCTTAAGCATCAAAAGACAACTTTTAAGCACACTAAAAGGGAGGACAATCATGGGCTAATGGCATGCATACTAAGCTCTGAAATCATGTTATAAAAGGTGCCAAACCAAGTAAACAAGACAAGCCAAGTATACAACTAAGGTCCAAGGCCTAAGGCTCACCAAAGGGGTATCAAACTACACTTAGCAAAACCAAATATGACCTGATTTGAACAACCAAAATTAGAGTTTTAGCATGTTAAAAACAAAGCCAAAAACACATTGATATGGCATCCTAGAGGCCTAAACATGATGGCATACGCAATGGCACATTCATGGAGCATGAAACACAAACCCTCTAAGGCCTTAAAGGAACATCAAATACAAGCATACGAGCATGCCATAAGGACTGAAATGACATGGTAAGTGGTTCCAAACCACTGAAACAAAGCAAGTAAAGCATGCTCAACATTCACACACCCAAAGCTAGCAAGCCAAAATGCAAGGTGGCTATACAAGGCATGTCATGGATGGCCAAAACAATCACAAACAGACCTTAGCATGCTAAAACATGCATAAAAGCTTCACAAAGCTAGGCCAAACATGCTAGAAACGAGGCTCAAAGCACAAAGCATGTTAAGGCAACTCATGGCATTACAAGACAAGTACGCAAAGCAAGCATGGTGTGTCCAAACCAACTTAAAACAGAGGTAAAACATGAAAAAATACTACCAAATACCCATTAAGACATGGCCAACATGGTCTTAACAAGATGCTCACACATGAGGCTAAAATAGCCAATATTGAAGGCAACAAGGAGAGGGGATGGCCCTCTCCTTCTTAGGACCTTAAAGCACCATCCCCACCACTGAAATCCCTTAAGATTTTAGTGGTGAGGAGGCCCAAGCAAGGTGGTCCCGGAGCTCACCAAAATAGCACAAAATGGGGGCCAAACAAGGCCTAAGAGGGTTCGAACAACCACAAAGCTCAAAGTAACCTTAAATAACTATTTTAAGCAAGTAAAAACAAGACTTTTATATGTTATACACTAAGCTCAAAAATAGATGCAAGGTAGGCAAAAAGACTATGCAAAAATGGGGTATTTAAAGGTAAAGTTCTTACCCTTGTAGACCCCTTCAAGAACAGTACTCTAGTTGCTTTCCTTAGCTCAAAACTAGCTCAAAAATTTCAAGAACAACCTAATGGCTTCTCAACAACCAAGGTAAGTGTAAAACTAGTTGTTTGTGCACAAAAGTAAGAACAAACACACACTTCTACACAAAGAGAGGGAGATATAGAGATAGAATAGATACACTATGGCTAACCCTAATCCAGACCTCTGGAACTCAACCCTCTAACCTCTGAGGAGGGAGGAGAAGCCCTCCTCTTATAGAGGATCACTCTTGCAAAGCTTACAAGACAAGCTAAGCAAGAGTGAAATCCCTCCATACACGTGTATGGATGGGGTGCAAAGTGTATGCCAGCTAGCACAGCTGGCATAAAAATATCTGCAAAAGAAGATGTGCAGTGATCGGTCAGCCAAAAATGACAAATTGGCAAAAATAATGGTCGGCTGACCATCAATAGTGCCGACCGGCCAAATATATGGCCGATGGCAACAAAACAATGGCCGGTGGTCTCAAGCCATGGCCGGTGAGGTGTGGGGGTGGCCAACAAGCCATTCTTTATCCTCTAAAGCAAAAACACAAGTGTTTGGTGTAAAACCAAGCACAAAACAGTCGAGTCAAGCAATCCTGAGGCAAGGCGCGTGGCCGAGACCTCCGAGAACTCAAGATGAACACGAATATGGATGATCACCGAGTGTTCAAACGGCGACGCCCAAGTCTTGAGGACGGTCAAAAATGGGGTGTCTACAATATACAACGCCAAGGATTAAACATTCACATTTTTATATAGTCACAAAAATGCCAAGATCTTATTCCATGTCATTTTCCTTCAATTCAATTCAATACATGAACCAATTCTATTATTTTTCAATAACCCAAATGAGACTACAACTCAATGATTCAACAATCTCACAATCAACATACAAACACTTACAATTGCCATTTTATGGATATTTCGTCCGCAGGATCGGCACCCGTGTATAAGTTTCGGGACTTTCACCAAGGATACTTCGGCCAACTTAATTATAATGGAGTCCATCCCCTTTTTTCTCCTAAGCAATCATACAACCATTCTTGTTGCTTGTGAATTTCTCGATGTGTTCCTGAATGAATTGCCTGGGGACTTAATTGATAGAGAAATTGAATTCACCATTGATGTAATACCCGGAACACAACCAATTTCTAAAACCCCATACCGAATGTCAACTTCTAAACTGAAAGAGTTGAAAACTCAACTTTAGGAATTGTTAGACAAGAAGTTTATCCATTCGAGCACGTCACCTTGGGGTGTCTAGTTTTGTTTGTCAAAAAAAAGGACAATCTTTAAGGCTATGTATAGACTATCGCGAATTGAGCAAAGTAACTATTAAGAACAAATACCCATTACCCCAAACAGATGACCTATTTGACCAACTTCAGGGAGCACAAGTGTTCTTGAAGATAGACCTTAGATCCGGGTATCGCCAGTTAAAAGTTAGGGCATAAGACATAGAGAAAATTGCATTCAGAACTAGATACGGGCACTACAAGCTTTTGGTAATGTCATTTTGGGTAACTAATGCACCTGCAGCATTTATAGACCTAATGAACATGGTTTTCAAACAATTTCTTAATGAATTTATCGTTGTATTTATTGATGATATACTGATTTACTCCCAAAGTAGTGAAGAACATGAAAGTCATTTGAGAACTGCCTTACATATTCTGAGAGAGAAGAAGTTGTATGCAGAGGTTTCCAACTGTGAGTTTTGGCTTGACAATGTAGCATTTCTAGGACATGAAATCAACAAAGATGGCATCTCAGTGGATCCACAAAAAATTGGGGCTATTAATCATACTGTTTAATTTTGATGATGTCTAAAATATTATTTGAAATTTTTTGGCTTTTTTAATATACATATTCTATATTATTTGACACAAAATATTATCTGTTTAAAATATCAATTGTATGATATATTTGTTATAAATATTATTTAAATGGAAATATTTTGAAAATATTACTATTCACGATTTTGAAAAAATTCAGCTAGTTACTATTTACTTTTTGACAAATTTAAAATTGATTAGTTATATTATTTTTACAAAACTGATTAATTGGTTGGTTGGTCACTATTCACTTTTTGACCAATTTAAAATTGATTAGTTGTATTATTTTGACAAAATTGATTGATTGGTTGGTTTGTCATTATTCACTTTTTGACAAAATTAAAATTGGTTAATTGTCTTATTTTGACAAATTGGTATATCTACATGGAGTGATGGTTTTTATTTTTTATTTTTTTTTATAAAGTGTATTTAAAATCTTCACAAAAACTATAAAATTTTAATAGGGTATAAAATTTCATATTTGATATAATTAGCATACAGAAAAATATCCACGTGCATGATGGCATGTGTAAAGATACACATGTCAAAACTTTTCATAGCAAACACTTTATAATATATAAAAGGTTAGCACTGGTGGAATTTGTATCTTTTATATATATATATATATATATATCATTTCAAACCTTGAGTAGCTGGAGCACATCATTTCAAATCTTGACATCATTTCAAGGCTTATCTTTTTCATGAGCTGTTTGGAGCAGTTGCTGAGGAGCGTTTCTGTTGGAACAATCTTCTGTGCAAATAAAATAAATTGAAACAATTCAAACAAAACAAAATAAAAATTATAGTATTTATTTTGTAGAACCGAATTAAAATTCAAAGACCAAGTCGAGTGTGTTAGGGGACAACCTGTGTTTGCTTCACTCCCATCGATTACGAGACGGAGAAGAGTTAGGCATAATTCACCAGTCCAGCAAACACCCTTTACTTCGCCTGCATCCAGTCAGGGACAATCTTTTACATCTAGGCCAACAATAGATCACTTATCTATTCAGATGACTCAGTACCCTGCAGCTATTATGGAGGACTTGATTCGCCATCTCCAACAAACAGTGGAAACCATGCTGCAAGATACTGCCAGCCAAGCTGAAGTTACAGCCCACCAAGCGAAAGTGATAAACAGACTGCAGTAACAGTAACAGTAACCATAGTCGGCAGCGGCTTCTGCTTCCCATGCACCTCCTGCGGGTATCCCAGCACCCGAAATCACTGTCAATATCCAAGAGAATCTGGGCAATTCGGTAGACCCGATTCCACCATAAGCCTCCAAGGCACCATTGTACCAAACTAAGGTGCCATTTGAATTGGAAGTTGACCCGACTATACTAAAGGTCAACAAGCTAGAGAAGCTTCTCAAACGGGCACAAGATGTGAACTTAATCTCAGACATCAAAGATGGATACACCGATTCCGCAGTAACTTTGCCAGACCGATTTAAAATGACACACATAGATTGGTTAGATGGCTCTAGGGATCCCATGGTTCATTTGCAGTTGTTCTCCAATATCCTGCGGCCAATAGGCCTCACCAGACTACAAAAGCTGTCACTTTTCAGCTGGATCTTGTCAGGAATAGCGGCTATTTGGTATGCAAAGCTAAAGGACTCTATGAAGTGGAGCTGGGAGGAAATGGCTGAGGCCTTCATTGCACAATACTCATACAATACGCAGATCAAGGTCACAACCCATGATCTTAAGGTAACCCGTCAGGAGCCAAAGGAGGGCTTCTCAGACTTTGTAACAAGGTGGAGGGCCAAGGCTTCGATGATGACTTCCAAGCCATCCGAGAAGGATCAAATCAGGATGGTGGTCTATAATCTGCAGGGGAAATTATTGCAGAAGATGATCATCTTACTGCTGTTCACATTCATAACCGATGAGAAGGAGCAGCCCAAGAGGCCTTTCACGCGTAGTTCCAATGCGACCATTAGTGAAAACACAACTGTGTGGCCATCTGTAGACACCCCATTTTTGACCATCCTCAAGACTTGGACGTCATTATTTGAACACTCGATGATCATCCATGCTCGTGTTCGTTTTGAGTTCTCGGGGGTCTCGGCCGCGCGCCTTGCCTCAAGATCTCTCCACTTTTCTATTTTGTGCTTGGTTGTGAACCAAACACTTGTGTTTTTGCTTCTGAGGGAAGAGGGTGGCTTGTTGACCATTCCCTCAACACATCGGCCAAGGCTTGAAGCCATCGATCTTGTTTTCTTGTCATCGGCCAAAAGTGTTGGCTGATTGGCACTTTTTTTTGGTCGGTCGGCACTTATGTTGGTCGATCGGCCATATTTTCTGGCCGAGCCTTGTTCATCTGCTTTATGCAGATATTTTATGCCAGCAGTCATAACTAGCATGCATAATTCACATCCTCTATACACGTTTATGGAGGGATTTGATTCAATTGCTTAGCTTGCTCAACAAGCTTAGGAATTGAACTTCTATAAAGAGGGGGCTCCTCCTCCCTTTCTAGAGGTTCAGAAAATTAGGGTTAGAGTGATAGATATAGTTTTGTATCTATTTTGCCTTGATTCTTCATTTTGTGCTTCAAAAGTGTCATTTTGTCTTACTATTGTACACAAACACACACTAGAACACCATCCTCTTGGAGCTGAGGTTCCTTGAGGGTGATTTTAGTGTTCTTGGGCCGGTTTTGATTAGAGAAGGCTACTGGAGCATTGTTCGTGAAGGTGGCCTTCAAGGGTGAGTTCCTTGCTTTTGAACCCCCATTCTTGTTTTAGCTTTTAGACCTATTTGCTTATTGTTTTAAGCTTACCTCTTAACTTATAAAAGTTCTGTTTTTACATGCTTTAAGCCTTTGGTTAAGGTCACTTTTTGGTTGGGGGTCATCTCCTCCTTCCAAGGCCTTGTTAGGCCTTGTTTTAAGCCATCCCTTTTGGCCCTTGTTCTTGGCTTTGCATGAACTTTCTACCACTGAAATCCAGAGGATTTTCAGTAGTGGAAAGGTAGTTTTGAGGTCTTAAATAGAAGAGGGTCATCCCCTCTCCTTGTTGTTTTGTATGCTTGCATAAGTGGCTTATATTGGTAGCATGTTGGCTTAGCTTGTTTTAGCTTCATTTCAGTATCTATTAGGCTTTGTTTTGCCATGATACAACACTGTTTTTGTTTGTTTTTGTCACTCCATGCATGCCTAATGCACTTGTAGTGTAAACCACACAAACTAGTTTTATATGCTTCATGTTTGAGCATGTCTTTCTAGCTTATGTTGACTTCATTTTGGTGGATTTTTGGTGTTGTTTTAGCATGCTATGACTCTGTTTTGGGTGGGTTTAGTTGGCCCTTATATGCTTCATGTACTTGTCTTGCAATCCTCTCATTTGCCTTAATATGCATCTTGCGTTTAGACTACCATTCTTGCATGTTTTTGCTCAACTCAAAGAAGCTTTTAGCATTGTTTCACCATGCTTGAGCTCTGTTTTGTGTTGTTTTGATCATATATGCCATGCTTTGTATAGCCATAAGGCATTCTAGCTTGCTAGCTTTGAGTGTCCAAGTCCTCTAGCATGCATTACTTGGCTCATTTCAATGATTTGGCATCATTTGTAATGTTATTTCAGTTCATGTTTCATGCTCATATACTTGTACTTATCACTCCTTTAATGCTTTAAAGAGTTGATGCCTTATGCCTCATGAATGGACCATTGTGTATGCCTCCATGCTTTGGTCTTTGGGATGCCATTTAAGTGGGTTTTTGGGCTTATTTTGATATGCCATAACTCTGGTTTTCATTGGTTAAGTCATGTCATGTTTGGTTTTGATAGGTGTAGTGTAACACCCCTTTGTAGCCTTGCATGCCTCATGCCTTTTGGAGTTGTATTCTAGCTTGTGTTGGCTAGTTTCGAGCATGTTTTTGGTCTTGTCTTGACCTACCTTGGGACTGTTTTGAGTGCCCTTGGCCCTTTGGGGCTTGCCTTGCATGGCCATGGTTTGAGTCCCTTGGCTAGCCTTAAGCTTTGGGCTTTCTTATATGCTTTGCTTGCTTTGTTTGGTTGGTTCGACACCTTTCCATGCATGATTTCAGAGCTTATAATGTTTATCACATGTCCATGTTTGTCCCCTTTTAAGTGCTCTTGAAAGTTGCCCTCATATGCCTGGGTGTGGGACCATTTACATGTGCATGTTTGTTTTTGCATTTTCATGCTACCAATCCATAACTTTGGCCACTGATTTTGGGCATGGTTGAGGCCTGGCCATCTTTAGTTTAAGTCCATTTACCATGTTGTTCAAAGTTGCTACTTTACATCATGCTTACATGCTTGTTGCATGCTCATCATATTGCATGTTATCACATGCTTGCTAGTTGACATGTTGTTGCATGCTCATTCATCTTGCCTTGCATGTTGTCGCATGCTTGTTACATATTTAGTTCCATTGCATGTTGTTGCATGCTTAGGTTGCATAGTATTGTGTGTGCATTGCCTTGCCTCTTGATCACACATGATAGAGGTTAAGGTCCCTTATGTGTTTTGTGCATTTTATTTGACAATTGCACACATGACTCTTTTGGCCATCATGCATTGAAATGCGCGATTGATGGTCTGGGGGTCGAGAACTACACTCATTTGAGTCTTAAACATGATAAGGGGTGTAGTTGCAAACATGGTCTTGTAAATGCATTGCCATACTCTGTTTGTCCTCTGCTGCAGCAAAAAGAGCAGTCTACAGGAATAGATGGCCGATCGACTATCTTCAGTGCCGGTCGGCTACAAGTGTTTGGCCGATGGCTTCATATTTGGTCGATGACCTGTTTATCTTAGCCGATGACCATGATTTTTGGCCGATGGCCTCCCACAGTGCCCATGGGGTGAATCAGAAGTGTTTTGGGAATTTTCACACTTTGCAGAGGTATAGAGTAGTGCAAACAGAGGCAACATGAGGCATGGCAAC
Source organism: Camellia sinensis (assembly GCF_055761805.1). NCBI lineage: Eukaryota > Viridiplantae > Streptophyta > Magnoliopsida > Ericales > Theaceae > Camellia > Camellia sinensis. The sequence goes on along the minus strand of NC_138961.1, from coordinate 213,583,361 downwards.
GAATTTCCAAGCGAAGCCAACCGAGCATGCATTTGTCCCTCTCCTCGAGGCCTCCTTACTTTTTTTTGTTGCTTAATTAATTTTTAATTATTTAAGTGTTGTAATAATCAGTTGTAGCTAGTTACTCATTTGATTGTCTAATAATTAATTAGCTTGTTAGTTAGTAAATTAGATGGTTGGCATTATTCTTTCGGTCTCTCCCTCTAGAGAGCCAATTGTTGTAATAAGCGTATGTGCGTGTGATGCATGTCTTCTACCCCCCTCCCATTTCTTTCTCCCTTTTACTTAACCACTTACGATGGTTAGTTTTAGGGCATATTTCATTTAGCATACCTTATGCTCGCATGTTTGCATCCATTCATCTGTATTGCATGTACCGGGCTCGGCGCATCATATTAACTGCATTGTATTTAATTCCCTACTTGAATACATGTATCGAATTGTCGCATCTTATATACCATCTTAGAATAGCCGAGCCTATTCTAGTTGCATTTTACCTGTGCAGCATTACCCATCTAGACATGAATTAGGATCATGCATTGATTACTAACTAGTTCTTTATTTTGCCTCGGAGTACACTGTGAGTGTTTATGCTTTAGCATCTTGCATGTGTGTGAGCGTTAACATGACCGCATGCTTGCCATGAGGCTAATTGCTTATGTGATATAACTGCCTGAATGCCTGTGGGTGAAGGTTAGGTTACTTGAATTGGAACGATTCATTAAAATCCGTGTTTTAGCCTACTTGCGAGTAGCAAACTTCAAAACCATTTCCAAACAAACAAACAAACATGAGATGTTTTGTTCCAACTTAGGCGATCCAGTCTATAATTATGTGTTGTGTGCATCACATAGTAATTCTAGGCTAATAACCGGAATAAGAACGCATGTGTTTTCAAAGACAAAATATCATGTTAATAAAGGCCGATCTTTGATCGGGCGAGCGGGGGTGTGTAGACACCCCATTTTTGACCGACCTTGAGACTCAGACGTCACCGGTTGAGCATTTGGTGATATTGCATAATGTGCTCGTTCAGAAGTTTCAGAGTCTTGGCTGCGAGCCCCGCCTCCGGATTTCCGAACCCTCTTCTGTGCCTTGTCTCGGTTTGCGAACCAGACTCGGTTTTCTCTGTTTCTTTTCCTGAGGGAAGGGAGAGGTCCCGTAGACTATCTCTTAATGCCCGTGGGCTACATTTGGTGGCCGTAGGCCATTTTTCCCATTTCGGAGCCCGGTTTCCGGTTTTCGGAGCCGTCAGGCCGTGTGCCTCGGTTCGGGACCGCCTAACCATCTCCGTTTGCTCTGATTTTTGGCATACATCTTATTTGCTCCCTTTTGAGGGACACTGGGGTCTGAGAAACCCACTTCATGGCCGAACGCCACTTTCAGTGTTTAACGGGCAGTTTCCGGGGCCCCGAACTGCGTGTTTTGGCCCCCGAACATTCGTTTTGCATCGGTTTTTGTTCATTTTTGGCAGGTACCTCTGTTTTATCACCAGGAAGGTCACTGAAGGGTGGGAGGCTAGTAATTGTTGTAGCAACCAGTTATCTCTCCTCCGGAGCCTCCCGGCGCCCGTTTTTCTGACTTCCGGGCCAATGTTGAACACCCTGGGGTTAGTGTTGCCAACTTTCAACCACATATTTGTGATCTACACACCTGGGAGGACCCTAAAAACCCATGGCCGGCCAGTAATTGTAAAATTACTTTTTTACCCCTCTCTTCCGGGCCAATGTTGAACACCCTGGGGTTAGTGTTGCCAACTTTCAACCACATATTTGTGATCTACACACCTGGGAGGACCCTAAAAACCCATGGCCGGCCAGTAATTGTAAAATTACTTTTTTACCCCTCTCTTCCGGGCCAATGTTGAACACCCTGGGGTTAGTGTTGCCAACTTTCAACCACATATTTGTGATCTACACACCTGGGAGGACCCTAAAAACCCATGGCCGGCCAGTAATTGTAAAATTACTTTTTTACCCCTCTCTTCCGGGCCAATGTTGAACACCCTGGGGTTAGTGTTGCCAACTTTCAACCACATATTTGTGATCTACACACCTGGGAGGACCCTAAAAACCCATGGCCGGCCAGTAATTGTAAAATTACTTTTTTACCCCTCTCTTCCGGGCCAATGTTGAACACCCTGGGTTTAGTGTTGCCAACTTTCAACCACATATTTGTGATCTACACACTTGGGAGGATCGTAAAAGTTTATGGCCGGCCATTAATTTTTCTTTCCATTTTTGCCCCTCCTCTTCAAATGCAATGTTGAACACCCTGGAGTCACTGTTGCCAACCCCAAACCACATATATGTGATCTACACACATGGGAGGACACCAAAAGTTGGTGGGAGGCCAGTAATTTTGCCGAAAAGCCAACTTCTTTTTGGTCAAAAGTGGTTCAGCATGAATCCGGGAAGGAGAAAAAGCTGCGCGGCTTCACCGAAACGGGCGTAACTCTTTGCACAAGAGGAATTAAGATATGAGGCCACCACCATTGGAAAGCTTACTTCCGGGGCTTCATTTTGCACTCAAGAATCTCCCAAGTCCAAGTCCGGGGGGGAGAGATGTGGTTGGTTGAAGTCCGCTTGGACTGAATCTGCGCGACTTCACGGAAAGGGGCATAACTTTTTCTACAGGAGGAATTTTAATGTAAGGTTTGCGCCATTGGAAAGCTAACTTCTGGGGCTTCATCCTAGGGGATGGCCGGCCACTTTTTCTGGCCGGCCGGCAGTTTTTTTCTTTGATCTAGCCGGCCGGCTATGTTAAGTGGCCGGCCGGCCACCTGGAGCAAAAGTGATAGGCCGGCCTGCTTCTTCAGGTTGAGTGCATTCCAGCTGTGCCTTGGTTTTCTCCCAAAAATATCTACATCCGGGGGGACCCTTTTGGGGGAATTTTGCTCTCCTTTATGCCCCACCTTTACACCCTCCTTTTGGTCCATATAACCAGCTGCCAACATGCATTAGAGAGGTTAGAAAATTTCACCTTCAAGCCTCCATACACAACTCCATCTCCATAGCTCTCAATTCTTTGAAAAACCCTAAGTCCCTAACCATCATTCCTTCTACACCACCAAGCTCTACCACCACCACCTCATTTCCAGCAACAAGGAAGGTTTCTCAAAGGCCAAAGAAGCTGCAAATCCATCCAAGAAGCAACAAAAGTTTGAGTCTTCAAGGGTAAGTAATACTTTTACCCTTTTGACCCTTTTTCTTGATCTATTTGTAAGCCCCACTTCCTTTTTGTTTCAAGCTCCGGCCCTAACTGAAAAGGGCCCTCTTTTGAGATCATCTTCACTTTTCATTAAGGGCTCAACCCCTTTTGAGCCCTCCATGATACACTTGCTTCATTGATCCTCTTGTATGTCATAGTTTTGCATGCTATTTTTGACCCATGAGCAATTTATTTTCGAGCATGTTGTAAACTGATATTAGGCTTATTTTGAGCCCCTCTTCAACATTGAAGAAGGGCTCAACACCATTTGGGGTTTTCATCTTATACCTACCTTTATATCTCTCTTTTATTCCCCATTCTTGCATGTTTAGTTAGCCTACCATGCTTTTGTTTTTGGCCATTTTACAGTTCTGGAAAAGTTCTTATTTTGGTCCATACGTCATGTTTCATTTAGGTCCTTTCATGGTTTGGGGCCTCCATAGGTCACTTCATGTTATATCTCTCTTTTATTCCCCATTCTTGCATGTTTAGTTAACCTACCATGCTTTTGTTTTTGACCATTTTACAGTTCTGGAAAAGTTCTTATTTTAGTCCATTCTACATGTTTTATTAAGGGTCTTTGGCTGTTTGGTGATTATTTTGCATACCTCATGTTATAGCCACTTTTGAGCCTTATTTTGCATCACATTTCTATCATGTTTTTATACTGATTTTGAGGCTGCCATATACTGTAAATATTCATATTTTTGGTCCCTATTCAATGTTGTAGAAGGAAATTTTTCAGTTTGGGTTTTGCTTATACCACTTGCTTCATTACCCCTCTTTTGGCCCCTATTCTTGCATGCCATTTTTGCCATACCTATGCTTGCTGTTTGGCCATGTTTATAACTGTGAAAGTGCATCTTTTGTGACTGTCTAGCTTCTGTCTTTGCATTGCATGTCCATATTGTGCATGTTTGGCATAGCTATAGGCCATTTCGGGTGCCTAGATTCGCATTTCGGGACAATTCCTTGCATTTCATGTCATTTCGCCTCATTTCGGGACTGTTTTCCCCCATATTTTACTGCTGAAATTCCATTAGAATGATTGCATGTCATTTTCATGTCATTTCATCACATTTTATCATCGCCTCGGTTTGCGTGCCCGTGTGCACGCATTTCGAGGCATTTCATTTTCATCCGCCGGCATCCTATGTGAGTGTGGCTGAGGCTCACTCATGTTGGTATAAGCCCATTTGTCATTTTCATGTCATTTCATCATATTTTGTCATTGCCTCGGTTTGCGTGCCCGTGTGCACGCATTTCGAGGCACTCCTTTTTTATCCGACGGCATCCCATGTGAGTGTGGCTGAGGCTCACTCATGTTGGTATAAGTCCATATCATGTTTTCATGTCATTCCATCGCATTTCGTCACCGCTTCGGTTTGCGTGCCCGTGCGCACGCATTTCGAAGCACTTCATTTTCATCCGTCGGCATCCCATGTGAGTGTGGCTGAGGCTCACTCATGTTGGTATAAGTCCATATCATGTTTCCGTATCATTTCATCACATTCCGTCATTGCCTCGGTTTACGTGCCCGCGTGCACGTATTTCGAGACACATATCATCGCCTCGGTTTGCGTGCCTGCGTGCACGTATTTCGAGACACATATCATTGCCTCGGTTTGCGTGCCTGCGTGCACGTATTCCGAGACACATATCATCGCTTCGGTTTGCGTGCCCGTGTGCACGCATTTCAAGACATGTCATTTTTTCGGTTTGCGTGCCCGCGTGCACGTATTTCGAGGCATCTCATTTTCCATAGCATCGTGTATGTTAGGATTGTATCTTAGTCGCATTTCATCCATATCATGCATATTGCATCATGTCCGAAATAGGAGTTAGCCCGGGCACGGGAAACGAGGTACATTTCGTACTCTGAGTGACGGAATGTGTCTCAATTCCCCAGTCACCGACACTCCGGATTATCCATGATGGAGTTAGGTTTTAGCTGTAGTTTCATGTGCATTCATCCTATATTGAGTTGTGCATTTCGACTCCTCGGCCATCATGCCTCGGTATGCGTGATTGGTGGCACGAGGTTCGAGACATGCATATATCTGTGCAAATACATTGCTATGCCCCTTTCCTGCTCTCTGTTGCAGCAAAATCAGGAATCAGCAACTTTTTGGGGCTTGGCACGCATTTCAAGAACAGATGTAAACAGAGGCTAATCGGGGCATTCCGGTGGATTTCCGCGCAAGAGAATCCGGACATGCATCATCCATCAGAAGCAAGGCAGTCCCTGGCTTGCACGCCAGTTTTATTTGCTTTCTTAGTTAATTTGTTAATTAATTAGGATTCTGTAATATTATTTCAGACTGTAACATTCTTTTATTCGGGACTGTAATATTGGGACTGTATATTTATTCGGACCCTCTGCGCGGGGGCACAACTGTAATAAGTGTGCGTGAGTGTGTTGTATGTCTTCCAACCCCACGTCTTTCCCCCTTTTATTTATCCGCTTATGATGGTTAGATTAGGGCATGTTTCAATTAGCATACAGCATGACAGCATGTTTGCATTCATTCATCTGTATTGCATGCACCGGGCTCGGCGCATCATACTAACTGCATTGTACTTTCAATTTCAAAGTTGAATACATGATAGTTGTAACATTTCATATGCCATCTTAGAATATCCGAGCCTGCTATAAATTGCATTTTGCATGTGTTGCATTAGGCATTTCTGTATAGTTAGGATCATGCATGATTTCTAATGAATTCCTATTTTGGCTTGGAGTACTTGGTAAGCTTTATGCTTTAGCATCCTTGCATGCGTGTGAGTGACTGCCACGAATAACATGCTTACCATGAGGCTATGTGCTTATCTGATATAATTGCCTGAATGCCTGTGGGTGAAGGTTGGGTTGTTTAAATTGGAACAAATCATTGACTGTGAGTTTTAAGCCCACTTAATAGTGGCAAAACCATCTTTTCTAAGCCCATCTGAGGGTGGCAAAATCTGTATTCTAAGCCTACTTGCGAGTAGCAAACCATCTTTCAAAAAAAACAAACATGAAATGTTTTGTTTCAATTCGGGCGACCCAGTCTATACTTATATGCTGTGCGCATCACATAGTAACCTAGGCTAATAAACCGGAATAAGAACTCACAATGTTTTCAAAAATTGATATCATGGTTAGTAGAGGCCGGTCTATGACCGGGCGAGCGGGGGTGCTCACGAAGTGACCTTCCCCAATCGTACCCAAGTTCCCGAGCCGAGGCAACTTTGGTGATGACGGACACGTGGCCTTTTGGCACCGAGTCAGGGTTTCCTAAATTTCCCAAAATAAAATATTTAGGTGGCGACTCTGTATCTGGCAAAGCAGTCCATGTTTGGCACTTCTTTCAAAAATCTGTTTTCTTAAAACGATTTGCCGGATTTGGACTCTTTGGTTCAGATTTAGAACCGTGACTAGAAAGTCGAGTCCGAGCTGTAGCGAGGTCCCCCGCGGGCTTGTTACAGGGTGCTCATTGCATGACCTTCCCCTCTCGTACCCAAGTTCCCGAGCCGAGGCAACTTTGGTGATGACGGACACGTGGCCTTAGGCACGAGTCAGGGTTTCCTAAATTCCCCCAAAATAAAATATTTAGGTAGAGACTCTGTATCTGGCAAAGCAGTCCATGTTTGGCACTTCTTTACAAAAATCAGTTTTCCAAAATGATTTGCCGAATTTGGACTCTTTGGTGATTTATCGGTCTTGCATTGCACTTTGTGAGATTAGATTCAGAATCGTGACATTGAGTCCGAACTGTAGTAGCAAGAGAACAAAACGAGATTTTCTCGGGAGTTCTCCGGGCGGTCTACACCATATGATGTGAATGTTGTCACCACTACCGCCAAGACTGTTAACCCTTTCGCCAGTACAACTCCACAAACCTTAAACAACCAGGCCCAATCTCAAAGGGTCTTTACCCCACTCTATATGCCTTTATCCCAAGCCCTGAGGGTGCTGATCAAAAAGGGACATCTTAAGCCGTTAGAGTAACGCCCATTACTCGATCCTCTCCCATCTAAACACAACCCGGCCAAATACTGTGCTTTTCACCAGCAACACGGTCACGACACCGACCAATGCTACAGGCTGCGTGATAAGATTCAAGATCTCATTGTCAACAAGGTGATAGCACCACCCCAAAAGCCAAATGTAACCACCAACCCTCTCCCGGCCCACAACTAGGTTCCCCCACCTTGGAACTTAAACCTAATACATACACTGGCCATCCCATACGACCTAAGCGTATATATTACCTCTCCCCACCTACCCAAACCGACCATGTTCATCCCTGAAAGCACGGACTTGTGCATGATGGACACGTCCACACTTCAACCTGAACCCGTGGTGGTGACAGTGGCAGAAGGAGGGAGGTTGGCCTCGGAGGAGAATGCCAGTCCATTGCCTAAGAGCTCTGCAGACTTAACTGAGGGGATGTATGACCCATGCCAATACATTGTGCCAGTTGATCAAACCAAACCTGAAGTGATATTGCCAACAACAATGGAGGTTAATGTGGTTAGTGAGGATGGCCCAAGTCAGGGACTAGATGATCTAGTGGAGCTGAAGGAAGATTTAGACAATCCACAGTTTTATGACGAACAAGATCAGGGGGATGTGTAGATTGATTGGTTTGATCTGAATGGGTCGATAGATAACTTCGGGTGGCTTAGCGATGAACTTGACCGAGAGGAAGGAATTGAACCAAAACCTGAAGAAAAGAAAGCAAGAATAGCTGCAGTGGCCGGAATGGCCAAGGAAAAAGGGAAATTGCCGTAGAGCACTAGTATCAAGAATTTAGCTCAGGAATTGGGCGCCGTAAGTACCGCGAATACGGAACAAGAAGCTGCACTAAAGCAGCTTGAATAAGAAAGGGATGAAAACAAACAGGAAGCTGGAACAACTCAACACCCTACGAGGGATATTTCTGATGAGAGAATGATCAAACCAGAAAGGGACAATTGTTTGGCGATTGCCGAAAGTGTATGGTAGGGAGATGATGATTTATATCTGGCCTACACTAACGAGGATTGGGGTGAAGACTTGCCAGACAACACCTGGTACTCTGAAGAGGTTAGTCACATGATGAGAAGTGGGCTATATTTGAAGCCCCCGCACTTGGACCAAGCTGAAACTTCTGGGAAAGATAAAGAGGTTGAGAAGTAGAAGGAAAAATAGTTGGAAGAAGAGGCGGTGCTGAAACAGCTAAAGAAAATTCAGGCCGATATTTTAATCTGAGGTCTACTCATGGCTTCTCGAGGGCATCGACAGGCTATATTATCAACAATGGACAAAGCCAAACTATCCATTAATACAACTCCTGAACAGCTTGTGGGGCTGGTCTTCCCCGGAGGCGCTATGCCAACTTTAATCTTTTCAGACAAGGAACTACCGCCAGAAGGCTCAATACACAACAAACCTTTGTACATATCTGCTGAGTACAGAGAAAAGTGGGTGCCAGTGGTATTGATAGATACTAGGTTAGCTATCAATGTTTATCCATCGCACACAGCTTATGCCATCGGCCTGAAACCAGCAGATTTCCTGCCTACAGCCCAGGTGATTCGGGCATATGACAATACCAGCCGAGGGGTTATGGGCACGGTACAGATTAGAGTTCAAGTAGGCCCAGCTCAATAGGATATCGAGTTCCATGTCCTGGATGTGCTGGCTACTTTCAATCTGCTGTTAGGGAGGCCCTGGTTACATCAGGTGAAAGTTGTCTCCTTTACCCTCCACCAAATGTTGAAATACCCTCATAGGAAGGGGTTGGCTATTGTGTTCGAGAATTCTTCTATACATCCTCCACTAAAGGTAACTACACTTGTGCTAGAGATCATTCATGGCGAGGATGATGTTTTCCTTTCAGGGTCTACTCTAGCTGAGGCCCAAGTAGTGCAAACCATTTTGGCAACAGATGAGGGCTTGTATGTCAATGCCCAATCAATCTATTTCATGAACAAACTCCAACATATGCCAAGAATGGGGTTGGGAAGAAGTGGCCAGAAGCGCATCACAGCATTGGCCGATGTGTCACATAGCCTGCATGCCTTTGGTCTTGGCTATATGCCCACCAAAAAGGATTGGGCTAGGAAAGCAAAAGAGATGGCTGGCAGAGCGAGAGCTAAGCAAACTGGGAAGCGTTATGAGCTTGTGCATAGACCAATCCGGGTTTCCCTGAATGGTCATTTTGTTTAGGAGGGAGAAGACTTCCCATTTTGCGGTTTCCCTGAACACTGGCTGAATTTTGAGAAGTAGAGTGTTCCTGGCTTTGAAATTTTCTTTGACTTGCAGCTGCAAGACATTGATGCTGAGGAAAAGACTGAACCGACTGCTGATGCTGAGAAGAGCATGGAAAATGACTCGGACAACAGTGAGCTTGAAGTAGGAGCAGCACTGGCATGTCTCCTTTCAGATCTTTCGGCCGACTCAGAGAGCTTGGGGGATAATAACCTGACCATTTCCATGATCGGGGACTAGCCGGGTGTGAACTCTTCTAGCAGCATTTTGAATGCATCTGAAGCACCATCACTCGTTTGGAAGCTGGAGAAGGGCTACCTGTCTAGTAGTTCTGAGTCAGGTAGTGAGCCAGAATCTGATTCCACAGAGTCTGTGGAGTTAGAATCAAATTCCGGTATTCCTAGGGGTGATAACCTGGATGCCAAGGTCTTGTCCAGGTCGTCCTTTTCTTTTGCTTTTGAGTCGGTTGTAACCGAAGTACTGGATGAGCTGGACTTCATGAATGAGAATGCCACTATAGATTTTGATTATTTGTCTGTGCCGCTTGTTTATTGCATTGATCATATTTTTCAAAATTTTGACGAAAACGAAGAGGAAGGAATTCCTCTGGTTTTGAAAAATTTAACTAATTGAGAGGAGGAGTGGTTTGCAAAACCCCTTGCTGATGAAATCATTGCTTTTAATATGGGTACTGAGAAGGATCCACGTCTGGTCCAGATCGGGTCCACGTTGTCTTCGGAGTAGTATGAGTGCTTAGTCGCTTTATTAAAAGATTTCAAAGATGTTTTCGCATGGTTCTACGAATACATGTGTAGACGTCCCCGAACGTCCAGGGAGGGAATCCCGTTTTGTTCATTTGGGCTCACTACAGTTTGGACTCAATGTCATGGTCCTGTATCTAATCTCGCAGAGTGCAATGCAAGACCGATGAATCATCAAAGAGTCCAAATCCGACAAATCGTTTTGAAAAACTGATTTTTAGAAAGAAGTGCCAAACATGGACTGCTTTGCCAGATACAGAGTCGCCACCTAAATATTTTATTTTGGGAAATTTAGGAAACCCTGACTCGTTGCCTAAGGCCACGTGTCCGTCATCACCAAAGTTGCCTCGGCTCGGGAACTTGGGTATGGTTGGGGAAGGTCAGCTATGAGAACCCCCGCTCGCTCGATCCGAAGATCGGCTTGTACTAAGCGTGATATCGAGTTTTGAAAATATATGTGTTCTTATTCCGATTAATTAACTAGAATTTACTATGTGATGCGCACAACACACAAGTATAGACTAGATCGCCTAATTTGGAACAAAGCATCGCATATCCGTTTGTTTTGAAAATGGTTTGAAGTTTGCTACTCGCAAGTAGGCTAAAATACGGATTTCAATGAATTATTCCAATTTAAGCAACCCAACCTTCACCCACAGGCATTCAGGCAGTCATATCACATAAGCAAATAGCCTTATGGTAAGCATGCTGTCGTGTTAACACTCACATACATGCAAGATGCTAAAGCACAAATACTTACAGTGTACTCCGAGCCAAAGCACTGAACATGTTAGTAATCAAATGTATGATCCAAGTCCATGTTAAAAATGGCTAATGCATCACAGGCAAAATGCAACTAGAATAGGCACGGCTAATTTAAAGTGGCATATGAGATGTGACAATTCAACACATGTATTCAACTTGGAATTGAAATACTATGCAGTTAGTATGATGCGCCGAGCCCGATGCATGCAATACTGATGAATGAACGCAAACATGCATGGCATAAGGTATGCTAAATAAAATATGCCCTAAAACTAACCATCATAAGCGGTTAAATAAAAGAGAGAAAGAAGTGGGGGTTGGAAGACATGCGACACACGTACGCTTATTACACAATTGCGCCCTCTCGAGGGAGGGACCGAAAGAATAATACAAATTAATTAACTAACAAGCTAACTAAATATTACACAATGCTTAACTAATTAAATAGATTAATTAAGCTAAGAAAGCAGTAAAGCAGCCTTGGGAAGAGGGACAGATGCATGAGTGCTCGGCTTCGCTCGGAAATCTGTCGCCATGCTCATGCTGCCTCTGTTTACACTGATCTGTACTTCTGAAAACTTCACAAGTTTCCAAATTACTTCTGAAATACTCCCTGAGAGTTGTGGGAGGCCACCGACCAAGAGGGAGCACCACCGGCCATGGAATTATGGTCATCGACCAAAACTTATATCACCGGCTAGGTATTGATAGTCAGCCGGCACTGAAAGTTGCCGACCGGCCATTTCATCCCACAGAATACTGGTTTGCTACAACAGAGGATAGACAAGACATGGCAATGCATTTCAAAGCAATGTTTGCACCACCACCCTCCTCTTCATGTTTGAGACTCAAATGAGTATGGTTCTCGACCCTCGGGTCACCAATCACGCATTTCAATACATGATGGCCCAGGGTGCCAAGTGTGCAACTCAATATCAAATGAAATGCACAAAACACATAAAGGGCCCCAACCTCTATCATGATTGATCAAGAGGCAAGGGATGCACACATAATGCAATGCAACCTAGGCAAGCAAGCAAGCAGGCAAATAACTCAAGTGCGCAACAAATCTAATGCAACATGAGCATGTTAACATGCAATATGCAATAGGCATACAACCTAAACATGTGGACATGTATAGCATGCAACAACATGCAAAATGAAACAAGCATCCAACAACATGGTGAGATGGACTTACACTAACATGGGTAGCTTTCAAGCATGCCAAAAATCAGTGGCCAGTATGATGCAACAAAAGCATGGAATAGATATGCAAACATGCATGCACAAGGGCCTATCATCTAAGGCATAAAAGAGGCAACTCTTAAACACATTTAAAAGAGACTAATTATGGACAAATAACAAGCATGCTAGGCTCTGAAATCATATTAAGAGTGGTGCAAAACCAATCAAACTACCCAAGTAAAGCATGCAAGGGAGTCCCAAAAACTTGAGGCTAGCCGAGGGGTTTAAGCCATGACCATATCAACCAAGCCCCAAAGGGCCAAGAGGACTTAAAATAGTCCCAAGGCAGACCAAAACAAGGTTAGAGCATGCATGGAACAAGGCCAAAACATGCTAAGAAACGGGCCCAAAACAAAGGGTATTCAAAGCTACAAAAGGGAGCATTGCTCTACACCTATCACAACCAAACATGGCATGGATTATTCAATGCAAAACAGAATCATATCATGTCAAAATAAGCCCTAAAACCCACTTAGATGGCATCTAAATGGCCTACACATGATGACATACACGATGGTCCAAACATGGAACATAAAATAGCAACTCTTTAAGGCATCAATGGAGCATCAAATGTAAGTAAGCGAGCATGCCATATGGACTGAAATGACATGGTAAGTGACTCCAAATCACTGAAATGAGCCAAGTAATGCATGCTAGGGGGGTCAAAACTCAAAGCCTACAAGCTAGATTACATGGTAGCTATACAAAGCAAGTTATGGATGACCAAGACAACCAAAATCAGACCTCAAGCATACCAAAATATGGATAAAAACTTCTTGAAGCTAAGCCAAAATCATGCTAGAAAGACATGTTGCAACATGATGCATGTTAGGCCAAAACATGGGATTACAAGACAAGTGTATGGAGCATACATGGCATGTCTAAACCAACTTAAAATAGTGCTATATCATGGCAAAATAACACCTAATACATACTGAAATGGAGCTAAAACAAGCTAGGCAAACATGCTACAACACAAGCCATTTATGCAAGCATCAAAGACAACATAGAGAGGAGATGACCCTCTCCCATTTGGGACCTCAAAACCACCTCTCCACCACTGAAAATCCTCTAGATTTCAGTGGTGGATTTTCAGTGGTAGAGAGGTCATGCAAAGACCACAACAATGGCCAAAATGGATGGCCTAAAACAAGGCCTAACAAGGCCTTGGAGGGGGGAGACAACCCCAAACCTCAAAGTGACCTTAAACAAAGTTCTAAAACACACAAAATCAGAACTTTTATTAGTTTATAGCTAAGCCTAAAACAATAAGCAAGATAGGTCAAAAGCTTGTGTAAAAATGGGAAATAAAGAGGTAAGTTTCTTACCCTTGAAGAACCTCTTCAAGAACACCACCCTAGAGTTCAAATCAAACCAAGAACCCCAAAATCAGCCTCAAGGGACCTCAGTTCCAAGGTATAGTGTAACACTAGGTGTCTTAGTGCAAAACTAAGAACAAAAACACCTTTTGAGCACAAGATACACACATAAATCAAAAGGGAGGGAGATGTAGAGATAGATAGATATAAAACTTCTAACCCTAATTCTCTGAACCTAGAGGAGGGAGGAGGGGCTCCCTCTTTATAGAGGTTCAAATCCTCAAGCTTCCAAGAGAAGCTAAACAAGAGGCAAATCCCTCCATACACGTGTATGGAGGGGGTGTAAAGTGGATGCCAGCTATGACGACTGGCATAAAATATCTGCCAAAAGCAGATGGAAAGGGGTTGGCTGGAAAATATGGCTGATTGACCAACAAAAACGGCCGGCCGACCAAAAACAATGCTGACTGACCAAAATATTTGGCCGGTAGCAAGAAAAGAGAGCCAGTGGACTCAAGCCAAGGCCGGTGAGGTATGGGGATGGCCAACAAGCCATTCCCTGCTCTCAGAAGCAAAAACACAAGTGTTTGGTGTACAACCAAGCACAAAACAAACAAGTCGAGAGGTCTTAAGGCAAGACGAGCGACCGAAACCTCCGAGAACTCAAGACGAACACGAACATGGGTGATCACCTAGTGTTCAAACGGTGACGTCCAAGTCTTGAGGACAGTCAAAAATGGGGTGTCTACAACATGCCTGGAATCAATCCTAAGATTGTACAGCATCGGATCCCTCTCGACCCCGAGGCCCGACCCGTCAAACAAAAGTCGCGAAGAATATGCCCGGAATGGGCTTTGAAGATTAAGGAAAAGGTCACCAAGCAAATAGACGTAGGGTTCTTGCTAGTATCTGAGTATCCAACTTGGTTGGCCAACATCGTCCCAGTGCCAAGGAAAGATGGAAGAATTCGGGTGTGTGTGGACTTCAGAGATCTGAATTCCGTCTGTCGCACATTGATGAATTAGTGGACTTCACTGCAGGCCATGCATTGTTCTTCTTCATAGATGGATTTTTTAGGTATAACCAGATTCTGATGGCGCCTTAGGACAGAGAGAAAACCGCCTTCACTACGCCGTGGGGAACCTACTGCTATAGGTTGATGCCGTTTGGGCTGAAGAATGCTGGGGCTACCTATCAAAGGGCTTCAACCATTATTTTGCATGATACGATCCATAAAGAGGTCGACATGTATGTGGACGACACGATTCTCAAGTCTAAGGAAAGAGAGGGCCACTACACCGCCTTGAAGAAATTCTTCCAACAGATCAGAGAATACAGACTGAGGTTGAATCCACAGAAATGTACTTTCGGTGTAATAGCAGGGAAAATGCTGGGTTTCTTGATCAGACAGAGGGGTATCAAAGTAGATCCTTCCAAAATCAAGGCCATCCTAGAAATGCTACCACCAAAGACTGAAAATGAGGTGTGAGGCTTTCTGGGTAAAGTGTAATTCATAAGATGGTTTATTTCAAAATTAACCTCGACTTGTGAACCACTATTCGGTCTCCTGAAGAACGGAAGGAAATTCCAATGGGATGATCGATGTCAATTAGCTTTTGAGCAGATCAAGTAGTACCTTCAGAATTCGCTTGTGTTGTCGGCGCTGAAGCAGGGGAAGCCTTTGATTTTGCATCTATCAATAACGGACACAACGATGGGATGCATGCTTGCTCAGAAATCTGAGGATAGGGTGGAGAAACCCATCTACTACTTGAGCAAGAACATGCTAGATTATGAGACCCGTTATACCCCGCTGCAAAAAGCTTGCCTAGACTTGGTATGGGCTACCAGGAAGTTGAAGCACTACTTGTTAGCTCACTCTATAATTCTGGTTTCAAGATTAAATCCCATCAAATATCTCTTTGAGAAACCAGTGCTTATGGGTAGGCTAGCTCGTTGGTTATTTTTCCTTTCCGAATTTGATCTGAAGTATGTTACTCGCAAGTCGGTCAAGGGGAGAGCTATAGCGGAGTTCCTGGCAGATCGCCCAATGTACTTTGACGGAGCATCTAACCAATACGGTTATGGGATAGTGTAGACACCCCATTTTTGACCGTCCTCAAGACTTGGACGTCACTGTTTGAACACACGGTGATCTTCCATGTTTGTGTTTGTTTGGAGTTCCCGGAGGTCTCGGCTCGCGCGCCTTGCCTCAGGATCCCCGAACTCGACCGTTTAGTGTCTGGTTTTGCACCAAACACTTGCATCTTGCCTTTGAGAGGCAGAGTGGGGCTTGTAGACCATCCCCACCCATCACCGGCAGTGGCTAGATGCCACCGGCTGGTTTTTGCTGCCACCGGCAATATAGTTTGCCGGCCGGCACTCTTTGTTGCCGGTCAGCACTATTTGTTGCCGACCGGCACTCTTTTTGGCCAAGATGGCATTTTTTGCCGGCCGATTGCTGTTCATCTGCTTTTGCAGATATTTTTAGACAGCTGTATAGCTTTTGCTCCCCTTCATACACGTGTATGGAGGGATCTCCCTCTTGCAAAGCTTGTCTTGTAAGCTTTACAAGAGGCATATAGAGAGAAGCTCTCTCTAAGGCAAAGAAAGGGCTTTTAGACATTTTTGAGGAGAGAAGACAGAGGAGAGCTCTGGTTTTTCCTAGGGTTAGGGTTAGATACACTCACCTATCTCTCTTTTCCTCTCATTTTGCACACTAGGTGTTTTGTGTCTCACTATTGCACACAAACACCTAGTGTTTCACCTTCCTCTTGGAGCTGAGGTTCTAAAGAGTGTGTTTTGAAGTTTTGGTGTTGGATTCAAGCTCAAGGAGGCCATTGGAGCACCATTTTTGAAGAGGACTACAAGGGTGAGAAACTAGTCCCTTTTCCCCCCATTTTTGCATTGATTTTCTACTAGTCTTAGAGCTGTTTTTTTGATTATTGTATAACATAAAAAAGTTCTGTTTTTAAGCCCTCTTTGTTGTTTATTAAGAGTGTTTTGTTGTTTGAGGGTTGTTGACCACCCTTAGGCCTCAAAAGGCCTCATTTTGAGCCATTTTGTGCTAGCTCCGGGATTTTGGTGTTGAGGTCTCTTCACCACTGAAATCTTGAGGGATTTCAGTGGTGAAGATGATGCTTTGAAGTCCTAAGAAGGAGAGGGCCACCCCCTCTCCTTGTTGTCCTTGAAAAGGACATATTTTGGCCTCTTAAGGAAGCCTATGCTTGAGTGTGTGTTGAGCATATTTGGTTTGTTTTTCATGCTTATATATCCATGATATAACATGATTTCAAGTTGGTTTTGGAACTTCATGCATGTTTAGCATAGTTGCCATGTAATGCCTTATTTGTGCCTTAACATGTTCTAGGTTTTTAGCCTTTGTTGGAGCATGTTTTAGGCTTGCATTTGTGAAGATTATGTGCTTATTTTGCCATGTTTTAGCACTGTCCATAATCGTTTGGGTCGATCTTTGCATGCATTATATAGCTCCTTTGTATTTGGGCTTGTTGGCCTTGAGTATGTGCATGCGTAGCATGCCATCTTTGCATTGTTTTGATGATTTGGAATCATCCTACATGCTATTTCAGTCCCATTTCCATGCTTGTTGGATTGCCTTGCATGTCTCTTTAATGCTTTGAAAGCATGTGTTGCAATGCTCCATGTTTTGGCCATGGTGTATGCCTTTGTATTTGGGCCATTTAGATGCCATCTAAGTAGTCCTTTAGCTTTGTTTTAACATGCTAAACCTCTGATTTTGGTCCTTCTTTGCATGCCATGTTTGGTCATGTTAAGTGTAGTTCATTGCCTCATTGATTTGCTTTGAACACTTAGGCCATTTCGTGCATGCTTAGCTTGATTTGTTGCTTGGTTTGGCACCATCCTAACATGCATTTTCAATGCTTATGTTGCATGCTGATTGTCCATGATTCCCCCTTTCAAGTGTGCTTGAATGTTGTTTGATTTGTGCTTAAGTGTTGGTCCTTATGTGCATATGTGTGTGCATGCCATTTAGCCCTCACTTTTTAGCACTATGGCCACTATTTTAGGTCTATTTTAGAGCTGCCTAATTCATGTATAAGTCCATCTTTCCATTTATTTGCATTGCCATATGTATGCTTGTATGCTTGCATAAGTGCTTATCCTTAGCTTGTATGCCTAGGTTGCATTGCATCTTGCATGCATTCCTTGTCCCTTGACTTGGGTGATAGAGATTGGGAGTTTTGTTTGATTGGTTTGCATACATTTGAAATCAAAGTTGCATACTTGGTTCTTTGGGCCATCATGCATGGAAATGCGTGATTGGTGGTCCGAGAACCGAGGCACATGTCCCTTTGAGTCATCACAATGATAAGGGACATGGTTGGTGCATACATGCCTTGAATTGTGTTGCCATGCTTTGTTTTGCCCTCTGTTGCTGTGAGTTGCAGGTTCTGCAAGAATACTCTGCCGACCGGCAGTGTAATGTGCCGACCGGCACCATTTTCTCTGCCGACAGATTCAATTTTGTGCCGATGGCCATACCACACTGCCGGTGGCAATTTCAATCAGCCGGTGGTGATCCTCTCTGTCCAAGGGATCAATCCTGAGGCTTTGACAGCCTCCAGAGGAGGAAAGGAAGGAAAACAGAGGCATCCCATGCATGGTGGCGCGCTTCCCGAGGCGTTTTCCTGCTTTAATTAATTTATTTAATTTGTTAATTAAATTAGTTAATTTGTAATATTAATTAGCTTGCGTAGTTAATTAATTTGTAATATTTATTCAGTCCCTCTGAGCGAGGGTAAACCTGTAATAAGTGTGCGTGAGTGTGTGTATGTCTTCCAACCTCACGTCTTTCTTCCCTTTTATTTACCTGCTTATGATGGTAGATTAGGGCACGTTTAATTTAGCATACCTTATGCTATGCATGCGTGCATCCATGCATTCGTATTACATGCATTAGGCTCGGTACATCACGCTAATTGCATCAATACTTCAATTCCCAAACTGAATACGTGATAATTGTGCATTTTCACATGACATGTCTAGGTTAGCCGAGCCTATCTTAGCAACACTTTGTATGCGATGCATTAGGCACTTAACATGGACTTGGATCATGCATGTTTGCTAACGAGTTCTTTGTTTTGGCACGGAGTACGATGTAAGTATTGCCGCTTTAGCATATCGCATGAGTGTGAACGTTGCCATGTCAGCATGCTTAACATGTGGCTAGATGCTTATGTGTTATAAACTGCCTGAATGCCTGTGGGTGAAGGTTGGATTGTTTGAGTTGGAAAAACTCGTTGAAATCCGTGTTTTAGCCTACTTGCGAGTAGCAAATTCCAAAGCATTTTCAAACCGAACGGATATGCAATGTTTATTTCCAAATTAGGCGATTTGGTCTATACTTGTTTGCTGTGCGCATAACATAGTAATTCTAGGCTAATAACCGGAATAAGAACACATAAAGTTTTCAAAATCAGATATCACGGTTAGTAGAGGCCGGTCTTCGGACCGGGCGAGAGGGGGTGCTCATAGCTGACCTTCCCCGATCGTACCCAAGCTCCCGAGCCGAGACAACTCCGGTGATGACGGACACGTGGCCTTCGGCACCGAGTCAGGGTTTCCTAAATTCCTCCATTTTAAAATATTTAGGTGGCGACTCTGTATCTGGCAAAGCAGTCCATGTTTGGCACTACTTTTTCAAAAATCTGTTTCTCAAAACGATTTGCCAGATTTGGACTCTTTGGTTCAGATTAAGAACCGTGACAAAAATCGAGTCCGAACTGTAGCGAGGTCCCCCCCCGCGGGCTTGTTATAGTTTCTGGCGACTCCGCTGGGGATTTTTAGAGAGTTTGACTCGAACTCGTGATATCCGGTTTTGATCTCGTTTATGTGTTTCTTTGCATTGCATGTGCATTGGTGCGCCTAGGAACACAGTGTTTGCCATCTGCCATTCCTGAACTGTTTGCCGGAGGCTTGTCTTGTCAAGGCATGTCCATAAGGCTGACCGGCTATGGGCTCTGACAGTATGGGAACACAAACCCCGGTTTACCCGGGGCACCCTTTTGACCATTCGACCTAGTGCATATTCGGATCCATAGTGACCATTCCAAGCTAGGACAGGTTGCTTACCCGATGCAAAGTTGTTTGAAACCGCTGTGTGCGTAGTGAAACCCTAGCTCCTGACAAAATAGGACAGGGAAACCCTACCCCAACATAGGGGTGTTTTGTTCTCTTTACTTGCTATGTGCTTTTAGAGTGTATCTCTACAGGAACGCATATACCAGTTTACGAGTTTGAGTATCGGGCCCGAAGGCGCCAGAATCAGTATTGTTGAGAATCAGTTATCAGGAATCAGTTATCCGCGGGTATCAGATTCAGTATTTTGGGAACAGAAATCTGGGAACAGTGATCAGCAGTAGGGTACAATTGTTTGGCTACACCCGTGTTTGATCAGTTTGGGCTGAAATGCTGTCTGTTTTTCTTTCAGTTCAGAGAGTTGCAGAGTTGATACAGAACAGCCAGTGTCTCCCCTTTGCTGAGGCAGGATTTATGGCGGCACAAAGTTCAGAAGAAATTGTGGTTATGGCAGCTGTATCGGAGCAGGGAACCACTCCGCAGAATGAGGCCAGCATCAGTATGTCATATCCGCCCAGGTTGCCCGTTGTGCACCCGGTCTGGGCTCCCCAGTTATACCAGGCTCGTGAGCCCACCACCTTCGAATTGATGGGGATGATAGGCGATCTCCAAAGGTCTGTGGCAGACCTCGCCTATGGAATGTCGGCTTCACCGCCAGCGGCGCCGTATGCCGGGAATTTTGTACCACAGGAGCCCCCGCTACTGGGGCAGATTGTGATAGAGCTCAGCCAGCCAGAGGTGGCTTCCGGCTATAGCCACGACACGCCAGTATCAACCCTGACCCTTGATTAGGCTGAGGCCAAAGGAAAAGACAAGGCGAAGGTAGACGCCGACCCTATTGAACAACTGCTGTGGGCAGTCGAGGCTCTGAAAGTCAGAGGGATGAACAAGCAACAAACGTCTGCAATAGTGACCAAAGCTGTGGATGATGCTTTTCCCACTCCGATCAAAGGCAGTTCAAGCCAGACAGAAAACCGGGATGGGCCCCGTCATGCCCAGACAATTCCTGTAGTTCCCAACCCTGCACCGGGGAAGGTTCAAAAAGCCAAGGCAGCGCCAGCTGATCCTTTCGCCAGCGCATCTGGCAAGAACCCTCAAACTGCAAAGTACCTACCCCGAGGGCGCAGGGTCTTTCACGACCTCCACATGCCTTTGTCTAGGGCATTGTTAATATTGGCAAAGAACGGGCATCTTAAGCCTTTGGAGCCCCGGCCACTCCCGAAGAATCTCCCCACCACTCATGATGCTACCTTGTACTGCGCGTACCATCAACAGTCCGGTCACAGTACCGATGGATGTTCCTGCCTTCGTCATGAAGTGCAGGATTTGATTGATAACAAGGTTATCCTACCGCCCACCTCAGGCAAGCCCGTCACCACTCAGTTGTTGGATTTCAAGGGCTCAGATACTGCGAGTATGAAAAGAGAATTGCCTGCGGGCAACATTTGGTGTGTTTTTGAAGCGTCTGGCACGCATTTTTGAGCATCGGTGAGACCGAGTTTTGTAAATCCTGGCTTGGATGTCGAGTCAGTCTTTTGTTTTTGAGTCTGTCTCTTTGTCTTGAGTCAGTCTTTTTTGCTTAAGGGTCTGTCTGGTTGTATCGAGTCAGTCCCCGTTGTATATAATACCTGGTGATTCTGGGGTTGTTGTCCCGAACACCGTTTTGTTTTGTAATTATCTATTTTTGTTTTGAGTCTGTTCCTGTCGAGGGGCCAGTTGCACCAACAGAACCGATTGAAACAGCTGTTGCTATCTCAACTTCATGCTCGCTTTCAGCATAAGTGCCGGAGAACTTGAATGGGCTGACAGTACATCTCGCCTGCTCTCCTGTGTGCCAAACTCATTGCAATAACCTAGAATTTTCAAAAAAAAACAAACCTTTTGAACTCTGCGGTGATAAAAACGAAGAGGAAGGAATTCCTCGGGTTTTGTAAAATTTGGATCATTTTGAGAGAAAGAAAGGCGTGCTAAGCCTTTTTATGAATGAAATCATGCTTATCGGCGTGAGTACTGAGAAGGACCCTGGCCTGATCCAGATTGGTTCCACACTATCTTCGGCACGAGCGATTCGTCGCTTCCTTAAAAACTTTCAAAAGTAAATGTTTTACGCGGCCCTGCGAAGACCTGTGTGGAATCGCTCTTGAGATTGCGCAGCCTAGGATCGCTCTCAGCCTCAAGATTCAACCTATTTTTTTTCCGAGTTTGAACCCGTTCAGAACGTTCAGAAAGTTCAACGGACAAACGCCGTGAAAGGCCCGTGTGGCCAGTTTTGAAACAGCCCTCGAGCAGGAGGCACCAAAGCCGAATCAGAAGGAGTAGATCTCGTCGGAAGAAGCTCGTAGAGCAACCTTGATGGATTCTTCTGCAAATCAGTGCAACAGCCGTTCTCCTGGACACAGAGAAGCTTCAATTTCAAAAAAAAAACCATTTGGCATGGACTTGCTACACTTTTACCCTTTGAGAGGCTCGCTGGGCCGAAAACCCGGAAGGGCGGCCCAGGCAAAAGTTAGAGCAAGAGAAAAATACAAAAGGAAAGAAGAAAAGAAAAAAAAAAGAGAAAGAAAAAAAAGAAAATTGAAAAAAGAATGAAAAAGAAAAAAATAGAAAATGAAAAGAAGCTCGCAAGGTCGAAAACCCGCATTGGGCGCCTTGGCAAAAGTGAGAGCCTAAAAAAAAAAGTGAAGGTTAAAATACCCAAGTGGACCTTAACCGGAACTACGTAAGGCTTGATTCCCATGTTTGGGATACGTAGGCAACTTCATCATGAAGTCCAGCCCCCAACGCTTTCATAGCGTCTCAGTCCATGCAATGGTTTCAATTTCACTTCAAAGTCCAGTGGCCAACACTCTTCAAGGTGATTGTGTCCATATATGTGTTGTGACCGTCTTCGCCATCGCTGTGTCCAAGAGCTCGACCACCGCCAATGAAGACTGTCCGCGAATTGCTGCGGCACCATCCCAAACAAGGGGCAACTTTCCGTTGCCACAAGCCGTCGTGAGACGCCATTCAGACTAGGGGCAACTTTCCGTTGCCTCACACCCCCCTTCAAACCAGGGGCAATTTTCCATTGCCTCCGATCCGAGGTTGCGCGTCTCGAAGGGTAAGCTCCATGCTTGTTAAGCATCAGCTGTTTGAAAAATAGTTTTTGAAAATTTTTACTGAAGTTGACTATTTTCTCGAAAACTATTCCATTTTCCAAAATCGGACCATTGTCTTGGACCCAAAAAAGGAAAATTTTCAGTGCTCATAGCCTGACTTGCATGTTTTTCAAATCAAAAATCGAACAAGTACGTTAATCCGACTCTCATTTTGATCAAAATTGTTTTAGTAGAAAGCAAAAACAAAGAATGGTTAAAATGATGAACTAGGGGCACAGTTGAGCCAGGCGTTCTGTCTTTCCCCCGTCATCGACGTACTTGCCAGAAGAGCGCTCTACCCGTCAGAGGAAATAGCTGTGAGCTAACGATGTTGAGCATGAACCCACAACTTCCTATTCATCCATCAATCACCCCGGGGAGGGATGAAAAATGAGAGATTGAAGAATAGAGAGGTGTAAGTTGAGAGAAAAGCGAGGAAAAAAAGGGTTTTGAGAGAAAATCCGAGCTTGAGAGTCGAGTGATGTGAGGATCACAAATGAGAAAGGGTGGGAAACAATACCCAGATTGAACTGGCTCCTCGTGGTCCGAGGTCTCCCATCTTCGTTTACGCGTCTGTGTGTCGTGTCCCTTTCATTTGACGGTCTCGTTTTTTTGTTTTGAGTCTCTCCCGAGCATGTCTCGTTGTGTTTAGGTCGTGTACCTCTTTGTTTGAGTCCTCCCCGCTGTGTTCAGTTGTAGGCTCGACATCCCGGTTTGAAAAACCCTTATTCAATTTCAAAAATCATCTATGCTCAGAATGCTGTGCCATTCTCTACATTTGAACGTGTTTCGACTCCAACCAGTTCCATCTTTGAGCTTTGTCTTGTCAGATTGGGCTGTTTGTTTGAGAATTGCCGTGTGCAGAATGAATCGAATGCTGTGTTATGGGCTGTGTGCAGATTAATCCCCAACAGAGTAAGGGCTGTGTGTCCAGAATCAGGCAGTGGGTTGCTTGGGTTATTTTGCTGATTGGCTGTTTAGTTATCTGATTATTACAGTGCAAGTGTTCAATTTCCAGACAACCAATCAATTCCATTTACATTGAGGTGTAACATGATGAGATACGATGCAATGCACGAAATGTGTAAATGTAAACACTTTTTCAGATAAAAAGTCTGTTTCATTTACTTAGCTTTTCAAACGTACAAGTTTTGGAAACAAAAATCTGTCTGCGGCAGTACAAGGTAATCTATCTACCAATAAAAAGAAAAGTACAAGAAAGAAGAAAAGATAACAAAAATCTGCATCTGTGTCGATCACTCCAAGGGCCGCCAGTCCGTCCTGGTCCTCTTCCTGGACGAAGGTCCAGGGGCATCATCAGCGTCGTCGTCAGAGCCCGAGCTAGAATCGCCTCCGGTCTCCTCCTCCGATGACCCTCCCTCCGCCTCTGACTCCTCGTCGTCGTCGTCCGGGACTGGAGCTCGCGAGCTACTCCCGACGTGAGTACGCCCTCCCCTGGTACGGGGAAATATCTGGCCCTCCTCATCTCTCCCCCGAGCAGGGACAGCAGGTCTAGCTGGAGCACCTCCCGCCATGGGAATCTGAAAAGGAGGCTGAAAAGTACACGAAAAGGAAATGCATCAGTATACCGTGAGCAGTTTAGCAATGCAGAATGTAGTGTGTGAGTACAGTGTATGAATGCCGTGAGCAGTTTATCAGTGCAGAATGCAGTGTGTGAGTACAGTGTATGAATGCTGTGAGCAGTTTATCAGTGCAGAATGCAGCGTATGCAGTGTTCAGATACTGTGGGATCAGTGTATCAGGTGTTGTGGCGTGCATCAGATTATGCGAAGCAGTGTATGAATGGTTTGAGGCCAGTGCCAGAAGGACATACCGGTATGCTGTAGACGGCTAGGAGGTCAAATGTCCGCTGGAGCATCCCCATCATCGAGGCATTCATCGCCAACGACTGACGGGTGTACTCAGAAGAAGCCTGCAAAGGTATCAGATGCATTAGTATTCTGTGGAATATCAAGTAAACTGAATTGAATAACTGTACGAAGTGCAGTGATACATACCGGCGGTAAGTCGGGGATGTCAATGAACTCATGACCAGCCGGTGGAGGGGCGAAGGGAATCTGATAGGTCGACCCACCCTGCCCCTGGAAAGTCAGTACAGCAGGCAGGGCAGACCAGCCAGCTCCTCGTCCTCCCCACACTCCGCCCCTGCCACGGACCCGGGCCCTCCTCGAAGATCCAGCCCCTGCTCCCGCTCCGACCCCAGCCGCCGATGCTACAGGCCTGGCCCCCTCTGCTCGACGGCCGCTCAAGGGACGCATCAGGTACGTCCGCACGTACTCCTGATAGTCGCCGGTGCCTCGGAAGCCGGCCTCCTCCCAGCCGATGGAGTAATCATCTAGCTGCTCAATGGTGAGCCCCTCGGTCTCCCTCATCTCTGTAGGAGGGTGAGCCGGGACTATCTGCTCAGGTAACCCGCGGGTCTGGCGTAGAAAACGCTCCCCCAGGTACCAAGCCCGACAGACCGGGCCCTCAAGCAAAATCCGGAAACGCGAGGTCTCCTCAGCACCAGGGAACCGACCCCGCATCGCCGACGGCAGCGAAGCCCATGGCCGCCATGTGATCTGAAAGTAACAGACAGTTTGTTATCTACTGTTATTGAAACATGTAGTGGGAAAGCGAAGCTAAACGAACTGAAAGTAAAGCATACCTTTGTGGGGGTGATGGTGTCGAAATATCGACGGAAGAAGCCGAAAGTCTCTCGTGGTCGCCGGGTGCATATCCCGTCGAAGCGACTCGAGAATGGGACAGCCGGAGGAGGCTCCGCAACTGGCACGGGGGCAAGCCTGGGAAAGTTGGCGTAAATCCACAGCTGCAAGACAGATGTCAGTATGACCATCAGATAAAGCAGAATATACAGAACGAAGCAGAAATAGCAGAGCCGTGTGTTGTGCAGTGTATTGTGTACAGTGTACAGTGTGAGCAGTGTACAGTCAGTGTAAAGTAGAATGTATGTGTGTGCCGTGCGTACAGTATACAGTGAGTGTAAAGCAGACCGCAGTGTGTGCAGTGTACAGAGTACAGAGAATATCAGACAGAAATGAAAAGCGGAGAAGAAGTGTACCTCCCAAGCCCGCCAGTAGCCTCCGAGTAGCTGGCCGCTGCCGCGCGAAGCCGAGCTCATATAGCCGTAAAGGGTGGCCAGAGTAGCGCCGCCCCAATCGTAGTGCAAGATGTCTCGGACGTCCACCAGTGCGCTGAGAAGGCAGAGAGGCACGGTGTTCGCCCGGTCGGCAAAGATAGTAGTCCCGAATAGGAACTTGAGGAAGCCGCGAGCATACCTCTCCTCGTCCTCTGGGGTCATCTGCACCTCCTCCAATGCGGGCTGGACCCGAAACTGTGTCTCGAACCAGGAGTACCGCACGAAGCCTGGACGAGCTAGTGGTGGGGCCTCCCCCAGTAAATGGACCTGAGCGGCGGTCCACTCATCCATGTCTGTGTCGAAAGGGATCGGATCCCCCCTACCCCGATGCCTGTGAGCATCGAGAAGTCATAAGGGGTCATCGTCATGTCCCCTGCAGCAGAAAAGTGGAAAGAATCAGTGGTGTCCCACCATCTCTCCGCCAGAGCAGCAAGGAGAGGCCTGCAAGTGGAGAGCCTAGAGAGCCCTCGGCAGAAGGTGCCGAAGCCCGCTCGGTCCACGATGCGCTGGACCGCATCAGGGAGCTCATCATACCACTCCCGCGCACCAGTATTCCCATACCCGCGAATGGTATGGGAACCCTCCTGCAAACAGAAAAACAACAATTGCAGGACAACATTCAAAATGCAGTTTTGAAAAGACAGATATGGCATGTATGCAAGTTTGTCAGATTCAGGCAAATACCGGGTGCCGGTGTGCTTACAGTGAAATACGTGTGCTGTGTCAGCGTGTTTGGGTGTTTCAGAACAGATGTGGCATGTGTACAAATCTAACAGATTCAGACAAATACTGCGTACCAGTGTATGCAGTGAAATACAGTGTGTGCCGTGTGTTTGGGTGATTCAGGGCTAGTGCAGTGTGTGTGCATGTGTCACTCTCAAGCAGATATTAGTTGTATGTATGTTTACGGTCAACTACGGTCTACGGCATATCAGATTTCAGCAATTAAAGAATACAACTAACTATGGCAGTTTTGTATCCTACATTGCAGAAAGTAAAGCAGAAAGAAGAAAAATTACCTCGGAAGTGCCGAATGAAAGGTGGGAGGTAGGCTTGCGTAGTAGTAGCTCAGGCGCCGCGTACCTCTCAAAGCTCCGGAACTGACGCAGGCCGTCTGGGTGCAGAACGTGGATCGCCGGCCGGTAGGTCGCCGGGTCGAACGGGCGCTCGCTCAGTGGTAAGAGCTCGACCCCGGGATCCATCTCGTGGTCCGGGGGAGTCCCGCCACGTGGAATGTCGTCCGCCATGTAGAGAGTGGTGTGAAAATGGTCGGAAAAGGGAAAATCGAGCCGGAATGCGAAGAGTCAACTGAAAAGTCAACTCCCGAGAGGGTCGGAAATGGCCGGGAAGGCCGGAATGTGAAGAGGCACGGAAATGAAGAGGAAAGTGAGGGGAACAAACCCCGAAAAGGCAAGAATGCCGAACGAGGCACCGAAACAAGAATGTGATCGGTGGAAAATGTCCGAAACGCGAAGAGGATCGCGAATCCGACGATGAAACGAGCGTGGAACGCGAAGAAACGGGCGAAAAATGAGAGAGAAGCACACTAGAGAGAGAGAGCAAGGGTTTTCGGCGTGAGAAGAATGAGAAAATAGGGCATGAAGCCCTATTTTATAACACCCTAGGTGAAAAGACAAAACTGCCCCGCACCAGCAACTGTTTGCCGGTCGGCAATGTTTTGTGCCGGCCGGCACTTTTTTGTGCCGATGGAATTGTTTTTGTGCCGATGGCCAGCCGGTGGCCTCATCTTTCGGCCGGTGGGGTTCCCACAGCTTTGTTTAGGCCATTTGAGTTGTGTTGGGTCTTCATAGCTGAAGAAAGTGCAAGAAAGTGCATCTCCGACATTCAATCGGCCTCCGTTTTGACTTCGGGCCGTGTCTCCAGTGCGTGGCACTCGAATTCGTGCAAGGTGTATCCTTTTTGTATCCTTTTTGAATTCAAAAGTTTCCCCAGGTGTGTTGCACGAGTTCATCACACTACTTCGGTGCATTACATTGCGCTGTCATGCGCCACACATTTGCATTGTTATGCGCGTGTTACATGCGTCGTAACACGCACCCCTTTGCATTATCGTGCACATTTCTCATGCATCATCATTGCATTTCCATTCCATGCATTGTCATGCATTCCGGAATACGTGCGTTGTTGCGCATTTAAGCCCGTTTACATTCCGTGTGGCGTGCGTGTCACACTGGCCGTCGCACTGTCTTGTGCATTTCAAACCTCGCGCTGTTCTGCGCATCGCACTGTTTTGTGCATTTCAAAATTGTTCGCGCTGTTCTGCGCATCGCACTGTTTTGTGCATTTCAATTTCGCACTGTCTTGTGCATCTCATTGCATTTTGCATGCATTCCATTGCACTGTTTTGTGCATTTCAAAATTGCTCGCGCTGTTCTGCGCATCGCACTGTTTTGTGCATTTCAAAATTGCTCGCGCTGTTTTGTGCATTTCAAATCGTCGCACTGTTTTGTGCATTGCATTCCGTCCCGCTGTTTTGCGCATCTCATTGCATTTTGCATTGTCATGCATATCAATTCTTTGACTTGCGTAGACCGCATGTTATTTCTTTACTTGCGTAGACCGCATGACAATTTCTTTATTTGCGTAGACCGCATCTTAATCCTTTACTTGCGTAGACCGCATGTTATTTCTTTACTTGCGTAGACCGCATGATAATTTCTTTATTTGCGTAGACCACATCTTAATTCTTTGCCTTGCGTAGACTGCATGATAATTTCTTTATTTGCGTAGACCGCATCTTAATTCTTTACCTGCGTAGACCGCATGTTTTGATTGCGTAGACCGCATGTTTAATTCCAATACCTGCGTAGACCGCATGTTTTGATTGCGTAGACCGCATGCTTAATTCCATTACCTGCGTAGACCGCATGTTTTGATTGTGTAGACCGCATGTTTAATTCCAATACTTGCGTAGACCGCATGTTTTGATTGCGTAGACCGCATGCTTAATTCCATTACTTGCGTAGACCGTATGTTTTGATTGCGTAGACCGCATGTTTAATTCCAATACTTGCGTAGACCGCATGTCTTGATTGCGTAGACCGCATGTTTAATTCCAATACCTGCGTAGACCGCATGTTTTGACTGCGTAGACCGCATGTTTTGATCGCGTAGACCGCATGCTTAATTTCAATACCTGCGTAGACCGCATGTTTTGATTGCGTAGACCGCACGCTTAATTTCATTACCTGCGTAGACCGCATGTCTTGATTGCGTAGACCGCATGTTAAATTTCATTACTTGCGTAGACCGCATGTTTTGATTGCGTAGACCGCATGTTTAATTTCATTACTTGCGTAGACCGCATGTCTTGATTACGTAGACCGCATTATCAGTTTTATCACCTGCGTAGACCGCATGTTTCAACTGCGTAGACCGCATATTTGCTAAATATCATCGCCTGCGTAGACCGCATGTTCATGATCACTTTTGATGACTGCGTAGACCGCATGCTCCACTTACATGTTCGTATTTCCACAGCATTGTCATGCTCCCCACTTGCTTTGCGCTGTCACGCATTTCGAGTACACCACATTTGCATTGTCATGCATGTTGCTAACCATATTGCACCTGTTAAGTTTGTTTTCTTTTCAGGCACGATATTGTATGAACGGTTCATTTGCAGCTGGTGCAACCGGACGAGCCGCACAGGTATTGTATCTCCCGAGTGAGACGTTTTGAGAATTCCATAATTCTCTTACATCCTTTCTGCATTGTAGTTTAGTTTGGTATGCTAGCTTAAAACTGTCGCATGTTTGCTTCATTACAGCTTTCTTTGCATGATCATAAGTTATGCTCGGCTCCGTGCATTGTCTTGCATTTTGCCCCTGCCTTCGGGCGCATATCTTATTTTGTCTTGCATGTTTGTCTAAGTCTTCGGCCTTGTCAAAAATGGGTCGTCTCTGGGCTTTGACATTCACTCCCGTCATTGTTATGACTTTCGAGTTCTGTCAAAGAGGGGCAACTGTAGACACCCCATTTTTAACCGTCCTCAAGACTTGGACGTCACTGTTTGAACACACGGTGATCTTCCATGTTTGTGTTTGTTTGGAGTTCCCGGAGGTCTCGGCTCGCGCGCCTTGCCTCAGGATCCCCGAACTCGACCGTTTAGTGTCTGGTTTTGCACCAAACACTTGCATCTTGCCTTTGAGAGGCAGAGTGGGGCTTGTAGACCATCCCCACCCATCACCGGTAGTGGCTAGATGCCACCGGCTGGTTTTTGCTGCCACCGGCAATATAGTTTGCCGGCCGGCACTCTTTGTTGCCGGTCAGCACTATTTGTTGCCGACCGGTACTCTTTTTGGCCAAGATGGCATTTTTTGCCGGCCGATTGCTGTTCATCTACTTTTGCAGATATTTTTAGACAGCTGTATAGCTTTTGCTCCCCTCCATACACGTGTATGGAGGGATCTCCCTCTTGCAAAGCTTGTCTTGTAAGCTTTACAAGAGGCATATAGAGAGAAGCTCTCTCTAAGGCAAAGAAAGGGCTTTTAGACATTTTTGAGGAGAGAAGACAGAGGAGAGCTCTGGTTTTTCCTAGGGTTAGGGTTAGATACACTCACATATCTCTCTTTTCCTCTCATTTTGCACACTAGGTGTTTTGTGTCTCACTATTGCACACAAACACCTAGTGTTTCACCTTCCTCTTGGAGCTGAGGTTCTAAAGAGTGTGTTTTGAAGTTTTGGTGTTGGATTCAAGCTCAAGGAGGCCATTGGAGCACCATTTTTGAAGAGGACTACAAGGGTGAGAAACTAGTCCCTTTTCCCCCCATTTTTGCATTGATTTTCTACTAGTCTTAGAGCTGTTTTTTTGATTATTGTATAACATAAAAAAGTTCTGTTTTTAAGCCCTCTTTGTTGTTTATTAAGAGTGTTTTGTTGTTTGAGGGTTGTTGACCACCCTTAGGCCTCAAAAGGCCTCATTTTGAGCCATTTTGTGCTAGCTCCGGGATTTTGGTGTTGAGGTCTCTTCACCACTGAAATCTTGAGGGATTTCAGTGGTGAAGATGATGCTTTGAAGTCCTAAGAAGGAGAGGGCCACCCCCTCTCCTTGTTGTCCTTGAAAAGGACATATTTTGGCCTCTTAAGGAAGCCTATGCTTGAGTGTGTGTTGAGCATATTTGGTTTGTTTTTCATGCTTATATATCCATGATATAACATGATTTCAAGTTGGTTTTGGAACTTCATGCATGTTTAGCATAGTTGCCATGTAATGCCTTATTTGTGCCTTAACATGTTCTAGGTTGTTAGCCTTTGTTGGAGCATGTTTTAGGCTTGCATTTGTGAAGATTATGTGCTTATTTTGCCATGTTTTAGCTCTGTCCATAATCGTTTGGGTCGATCTTTGCATGCATTATATAGCTCCTTTGTATTTGGGCTTGTTGGCCTTGAGTATGTGCATGTGTAGCATGCCATCTTTGCATTGTTTTGATGATTTGGAATCATCCTACATGCTATTTCAGTCCCATTTCCATGCTTGTTGGATTGCCTTGCATGTCTCTTTAATGCTTTGAAAGCATGTGTTGCAATGCTCCATGTTTTGGCCATGGTGTATGCCTTTGTATTTGGGCCATTTAGATGCCATCTAAGTAGTCCTTTAGCTTTGTTTTAACATGCTAAACCTCTGATTTTGGTCCTTCTTTGCATGCCATGTTTGGTCATGTTAAGTGTAGTTCATTGCCTCATTGATTTGCTTTGAACACTTAGGCCATTTCGTGCATGCTTAGCTTGATTTGTTGCTTGGTTTGGCACCATCCTAACATGCATTTTCAATGCTTATGTTGCATGCTGATTGTCCATGATTCCCCCTTTCAAGTGTGCTTGAATGTTGTTTGATTTGTGCTTAAGTGTTGGTCCTTATGTGCATATGTGTGTGCATGCCATTTAGCCCTCACTTTTTAGCACTATGGCCACTGTTTTAGGTCTATTTTAGAGCTGCCTAATTCATGTATAAGTCCATCTTTCCATTTATTTGCATTGCCATATGTATGCTTGTATGCTTGCATAAGTGCTTATCCTTAGCTTGTATGCCTAGGTTGCATTGCATCTTGCATGCATTCCTTGTCCCTTGACTTGGGTGATAGAGATTGGGAGTTTTGTTTGATTGGTTTGCATACATTTGAAATCAAAGTTGCATACTTGGTTCTTTGGGCCATCATGCATGGAAATGCGTGATTGGTGGTCCGAGAACCGAGGCACATGTCCCTTTGAGTCATCACAATGATAAGGGACATGGTTGGTGCATACATGCCTTGAATTGTGTTGCCATGCTTTGTTTTGCCCTCTGTTGCTGTGAGTTGCAGGTTCTGCAAGAATACTCTGCCGACCGGCAGTGTAATGTGCCGACCGGCACCATTTTCTCTGCCGACAGATTCAATTTTATGCCGATGGCCATACCACACTGCCGGTGGCAATTTCAATCAGCCGGTGGTGATCCTCTCTGTCCAAGGGATCAATCCTGAGGCTTTGACAGCCTCCAGAGGAGGAAAGGAAGGAAAACAGAGGCATCCCATGCATGGTGGCGCGCTTCCCGAGGCGTTTTCCTGCTTTAATTAATTTATTTAATTTGTTAATTAAATTAGTTAATTTGTAATATTAATTAGCTTGCGTAGTTAATTAATTTGTAATATTTATTCAGTCTCTCCGAGCGAGGGTAAACCTGTAATAAGTGTGCGTGAGTGTGTGTATGTCTTCCAACCTCACGTCTTTCTTCCCTTTTATTTACCTGCTTATGATGGTAGATTAGGGCACG
This sequence comes from Camellia sinensis, assembly GCF_055761805.1. Taxonomy (NCBI): domain Eukaryota; kingdom Viridiplantae; phylum Streptophyta; class Magnoliopsida; order Ericales; family Theaceae; genus Camellia; species Camellia sinensis. The sequence goes on along the minus strand of NC_138961.1, from coordinate 213,550,634 downwards.
TTTAATTTAGCATACCTTATGCTATGCATGCGTGCATCCATGCATTCGTATTACATGCATTAGGCTCGGTACATCACGCTAATTGCATCAATACTTCAATTCCCAAACTGAATACGTGATAATTGTGCATTTTCACATGACATGTCTAGGTTAGCCGAGCCTATCATAGCAACACTTTGTATGTGATGCATTAGGCACTTAACATGGACTTGGATCATGCATGTTTGCTAACGAGTTCTTTGTTTTGGCACGGAGTACGATGTAAGTATTGCCGCTTTAGCATATCGCATGAGTGTGAACGTTGCCATGTCAGCATGCTTAACATGTGGCTAGATGCTTATGTGTTATAAACTGCCTGAATGCCTGTGGGTGAAGGTTGGATTGTTTGAGTTGGAAAAACTCGTTGAAATCCGTGTTTTAGCCTACTTGCGAGTAGCAAATTCCAAAGCATTTTCAAACCGAACGGATATGCAATGTTTATTTCCAAATTAGGCGATTTGGTCTATACTTGTTTGCTGTGCGCATAACATAGTAATTCTAGGCTAATAACCGGAATAAGAACACATAAAGTTTTCAAAATCAGATATCACGGTTAGTAGAGGCCGGTCTTCGGACCGGGCGAGAGGGGGTGCTCACAGCTGACCTTCCCCGATCGTACCCAAGCTCCCGAGCCGAGACAACTCCGGTGATGACGGACACGTGGCCTTCGGCACCGAGTCAGGGTTTCCTAAATTCCCCCATTTTAAAATATTTAGGTGGCGACTCTGTATCTGGCAAAGCAGTCCATGTTTGGCACTACTTTTTCAAAAATCTGTTTCTCAAAACGATTTGCCAGATTTGGACTCTTTGGTTCAGATTAAGAACCGTGACAAAAATTGAGTCCGAACTGTAGCGAGGTCCCCCCCCGCGGGCTTGTTACAGATAGGTGTGTTGCTGATAGCACTCGACAATTCCCATATACCTTTAGCCTTCAAACTCCGGTTCAAGGTATCCAATGACGAAGCAGAATACGTGGCGTGTATCGTTAGTTTGGAAGCCACCTTGGAACTAGGGGCAAAAAGGTCGGACGTAATCGGGGACTCGAACCTAGTTGTGTCTCAAGCAAACGGAAACTGAAAGGTCAAAGAAGAAAAGATGAAGATCTATCATCAGGCCCTGGATGTTTTAATTCCGAGGTTTGAAAAGTTGACTTTCATGCATCTACTAAGAGAGAACATCAAGTTCACTGACGCCTTATCAACTCTATCTTCTATGATAGACATCCCATTGGGAGTCTGGATGCGTCCGATCATCATTAAGCAGAGATATACGTCGGCCTACGAAACTATCGCTACAATAGATAAAGCACAAGATCAAAACCCTTGATACTATGATATCTGGAACATCTTGGAAAATGAGGTTTATCCACTAGGGACAAATACCGAAGACAAAAGGGAAATACGGCGGATGGCCGTTCAATTTATGATCTGCGGAGGTAAACTATACGAGAGAGGTCATCTGGGAATGCACAAGCTGTGTGTCGAAGCCGAGGAATCAAAGCGCTTGATGGAGGTCATCCATGGGAGAGTGTGCGTAGTGCACATAAACGGAGTAATGTTAGTCTGGAAGATTCTCAGGCAAGGTTACTATTGGTCTACTATTGAAGAGGATTGTATCGGTTTTGTTTGGTGATACCACAAATGCCAAATTCATGCAAATCGCATGAATATCCCGCAATCGAAGCTGTACAACATGACTTCACCATGGCCTTTCTCGGTCTAGGGAATTGACATCGTTGGCGCAATTACACCGAAAGGGTCAAATAAGCATGAGTACATTCTAGTGGCAATTGATTACTTCACGAAGTGGGTGGAAGCTCACTCTTATGCAGTGTTGAAAGCAGTGCATGTGGCTAAGTTCATCCAAAAGAACATCATTTGCCGTTATGGGGTCCCGAACGAGATTATTTCAGATAATGGCTCCCATTTCAAGAAAGAAGTGATAGACTTGTTGGAGAAGTACAATGTGGCTTTCCATAAGTCATCTACTTACCGGCCACAAACCAACGGAGCTATTGAGGCCGCCAACAAGAACATCAAGCATATTTTGCAAAAACTGGTTGACACCTACAGGGACTGGCCAGACAAATTGCCATTTGCACTCTGGGGTTATAGAACTTCAATCCGGACATCTACAGGGGCAACTCCTTACTCTCTTTCTTATGGGATATAAGCTGTTCTACCAATCAAACTAGAAGTCCCATCACTGCGAGTTATGGTTGAGTGTCAAATAGCAGAGGCAAACTGGGAGTAGAGCAGGTTTGAAGAACTGATGTTGTTTAATGAGAGAAGGCTGAAAGCATTATACCATGTTTAGGGTTATCAACACAGGATTGCTTGGGCCTTTAACAAGAAGGTTAAGTCCACGAATCTCAAAGAGGGAGATTTGGTGCTGAAAGACAACCGAGCTCCCATCCACGACCTTAGGGGCAAGTTCAAACCCAATTGGTCCTTACATCATCAAAACTATCTGGTTGGGTGCAGCTAATATTCTCATGGACCTGGATGGCCTGAAATTTTCCCAACCAATCAACATGGACAAGTTAAAGAAATATTATCCCTGAGAGGCTCACTAAGCCAAAAACCCAGAAGGGTGACCTAGGCAAAAGTTAGAGCATAAAAAATTAGAAATAAAGAAAAATTGAGCTCGCAAGGTTGAAAACCCTAAAGGGCGACTTTGGCAAAAGTCAGAGCGCAAAAGTAGAGTGTTAATACTCGAGTGCACCTGAACTGAACTATGTAAGGCCTGATTCCCATCTTTGGGATATGTAGGCAACTTCATCCTAAAGTTCGGCTGTAAACACCTCCAATTCAATTGTTCTGTCCATGTGTTTGATTAGGTCATCTTTGTCTATCCTTTACCTAAGAGTTCGGTTGTGATCTTCACTCAGCGAAAAGAACTGGTTACAATGCTGAGCAGTGTTATTCAGTCAAGGGGCAATTTGTGATATTTAGATACAAGGTTGTACATCTCGAGGATAGATTCCGTGCGTGTCAAGTGGTGATCCTTATCGAAAATGGTTTTGAAAAGTTTTGATAAAAGTTGATTTTTGCTTAAATTTTACCTTTTACAATTTAGACCATTTTTGAACCAAAAGGAAAATTTTCAATGCTCACAACTTTAATTTCATTGATTTCAATACAAGGTTCTCCAACTCTCGATACAAATCAAAGTTGCTTTTATTACATCAAAAAACTTGAAAAGTAAAGATCAAAGCAATAAACTAGGGGCATAGATGAGTCAGGTGCTCCTGCATCCCCCGCTCATGATTGTGGAAGCTTCTGATGTTAAAGTAGGCCCGGTTTATGCCTCATCCTCGAGCCAAGTCAAGCACTCGCCAGAAAGGGTGCAGTTGAAACTAGGGGCAGGGGCCATAAGCTCTCTCATCCTCCAAGAACTAAGGTACCTAGCCAAATGTAAACCACGGATGTGGAATGAAACCAGGTACTCTACCCCCTCCTCTAGGCGAGTCTGGTCATGTCCAAACTGACGTCTGAAACTGAAAGGAAGTAGAATACATAGTGTGTAAGGCTGATCAGCTGAATGTCGAGTTGCCGAGTCATGCTGTAGCTTATTTTAGTCAAATTAAGTTAGGGGCAACGCTATGAAATGTTAGCAATAGACCTGTTGCACATCCAATGGCACCACCATCCCTCATTCAAGAAATCCACTAGCTGGTGGTAGAAGAAGTAGGCTCGAGCTGAGTATGCAAGGCAAGAGTCCACTACCTTCAGCTTGTCCATAAGCCACACCAGAGGAAAGATGAAAGAAAAGAGAGATTAAAGAATAGAGAGATGTATATTGAGAGAAAAGTGAGAAAAGGGCTTTGAGAGGAAAAAAAAAATAGAGCAAGAGTGTCGAGTGATATGAGAAACACATATGAGAGAGGGGGGAAACATTACCTGAAAAAGTAGTGGACTCCCTGCGAATTTGGTAGTCTCTCGTCAATGGATGGCGTCGAAGCCCATCAAGGTGTCGGCTAGCACCAAGCCAATGCAACTCTTGCCTTCTTTCAAACCTTGGGCCACTTCAACTAGCCGAATGCTAGACTCACCAAAATTTAGGGCAAGAAGAAAATGTGCCAGCATACACAAGCAAATGGTGTGTTACCGAAAACCTTGCCAAAGAAGGTTACTTCGGTCATCGACATTAGAAATCGATGAATCAGGTTGGGAATATCCAGCTCTCCGTTATGAACCAAAGATTGAGCCTCACGAAGAGTGAGCCTGCACATCTGTCCCAAAGCTTGGATGTGGTCGAAATGGGGCTGAGGTATGATTTCCTCATCACGCCAGGATTCCATTAGCACCTAAAATTCTTCAATTGTTGGGCATATCTCTTGTCCCCCGAAGCTAAAGACATGTGTAATCAGGTTCCAACATCTAGCTGCGGCATGAAGGAATGGAAAACAAAGCGAAGAACGGCTTAGTAGGAAAAGTGCATTTATGTTGAAACCCCAAAAATTCACCTTTTCCAAGTCGTCTAAAGTCACAATTCAATCCGAGAGTTTTTCGGTGAAAAATGGCTCCAATTGTGAAGAATTTGCAGTTGAAATGAAGAAACCACGAAGCTTAAACCTTTTGTAGAAGATAAGGCAGTGAGTGGAAGCCAGGTGTCAACAATCTAGAGGTCCTGCACATTAATGGCCGGCAGGTGGCCGGCAGTCTCTCACTCTGACCTGATATCCTCCTTTATGCTGAAAAATGTTGAAAGCATAGGCTTTGTTTTGATCTTCGAGTGTCTTAAGGTCCTGTTTCGAATCCTTTTTGGTTTTAGCAAATATGTTGTTTTGATTATCGAGTTATATGTTGTTTTGTTTACCAAGTTATATGTTGTTTTGTTTACCAAGTTATATGTTGTTTTGTTTATCGAGTTGTATATTGCTTTTTATGTCAGTTGTTGGTTGGTTTGTTACCCGATTAAGATTTTGTTTCAATCAAGAGTGCCCTTGGATAATTCGATTCCATGTCCATTTCATGCTATATGGTGTTCATGATACAAAACACAAAACTTTTTCATAAAAACTGTTTTTATTCCGATCATGGTTGTTTGTACAAAAGAAGAATACAAGTTTTTTTCAAGCAACTAAAACCTATTTGAAGCTATACAATGTGCTAATGCTACTAAAAAAAAAACTAAGAAAAAGTACAAAAAAAAAAAAAAAATCAGTGCTAGTAATCTCAGGCTTGAGAGGCCCTCCTCGTCCTCTTCCTCGGAGGAGAGCACTCTAGGGCACTGTCTCCGTTAGTGCCGTATCTGAATTTGTCCTAGAACTTGAGCCGGCGTCATCACCGCTCTCCACCTCAAGGCTCTTGGCATCACCTCTACTCTTAGAACCTGAGTCGGCGTCATCATCTCCATTCTTAGATAACTCCAAATGCTGACCCGCTGCCTTCTCAAAGTTGCTCATCTCAGCATCATCACCACTCAGAATGGGCTCTGAAGAACCTCTCTCATCTTGGGTGCCCCTAGCTCTGCCTCAGCTGCATGCTAGAGCCTGTCTCTCTCTCCTCCCTGCTACCGGAGGAGGTACTACTAGTGTAGGTGTTGTAGCAACCGCTGGTGCCATTGGTAATGGTGGGATCTGAAAAGACAGTTGTCACGTATCAGTTACAGCATGTGTATTAGATGTAAGCACGATGTGCAGAATGAGTGTATGCAGAAGTCAGATATAGTGTATTAATACAGTGTGTGAGTGCAGTGTGTTAGATGCGGTGTATCGATGCAATGTATCAGTGCAGTTTGGGAAGTTTTTAGTTGAAATGTTAGTGTCCGTGTGTCAGTGGAAATTTGATGCCTGGATCGAAAAATGGAGAAATTACCTGAATACCGTAGAGGTTGAGCAGTGCCTCTCTCCTCCGTACCATCCCCATCAGGGAGGCTATTAGTTCAAGGGCGCCTCCTATGTACTCGATGGGTGCCTGCAAATGCATTTGGGTGATCAGTATCTACAATGAACATATTTGAAATGGAATGTGGGGCGCAAACGTAAAGAATGTTCCATACTGAGTCGGGCCTCGAACCCCGACAAGCTCATGACCAACTGTTGCAGGCTCAATCGGAATCTAGTAAGCATCTCTGGTATGCCGCCAGCATGTCAACGTGGTCGGAAGCTCTAGCCAACCGGTCCTCTGCCTCGCCTGAGAAGGCCCTCTACCACGGCCCTGGTCTCCCTGGTCGCTCTAGGCCCCTCTATCAGAACAGGAGCTCTCGCCTTCTCGCCTCTACAAACACCAGTCAGAGGCGACATCAGATGTGTTTGGATGAAGGTCGCATAGTCACCCTTTACTCGGAAGTAGTTGGCGTCAAGGTCTACCATAAGCTGAATGACCTACTCAATGGATAGGCCATCTGCAGATTGCATGGACTCTAGCGGAGCCATCGGGATGATCGGGTCAAGCAGGCCCATAATTTGGTGCATGAAGAGCTTGCCCAAGAACCAGGCCTGGCAGACTGGGCCCTCGAGTAGAATGCAGTAGCGGGATGTGGCCCAAGCTTCGGCATACTGGTCCCAAACCCCCACTGGCATCGTGGCCCATGGCTGCCACATGATTTACAAATAGAAGTTGTACAGATTATTAGTTGCTGTCAGTTGCTAAATATGTGAATCAGAACAGTGTTAAAGCGAAAATGACTGTGTTTCAGATTATGTCATGGGCGGCTACCATGTCGAAGTAATGCCTGAAGAATGTGAAGGGCTCACGAGTCCTACAGTGGAGCCGACTGTCATATCTTCGCGAGTAGGGGATTGCCAATGAAAGCTCGTTTACAGGCTCTAGGGCGAGGGTCAGTGTAACGCCCCACTACTTGCTGGTCCAAATAACTCGTGGGTCGACCAACAATACCCAAAAGCTTAAGTCCAAGTTATTTAGTAGCAAGGTAGTGGTGCTATATATGCCCAAGATCACCCATGCAAACTTCCGATGTGGGACAGGGTGTTACAAACTCCCCCACTTATAAATCCTCGCGTCCTCGCGAGGGTCTATAATCAATCAGAATACCACGACAAGCTCGTGGCCAGCCCAGAATAAGTAGCCCACATGGTTGTGTGCATGGGTCGGCTCTGATACCATTTGTAACGCCCCACTACTTGCTGGTCCAAATAACTCGTGGGTCGACCAACAATACCCAAAAGCTTAAGTCCAAGTTATTTAGTAGCAAGGTAGTGGTGCTATATATGCCCAAGATCACCCATGCAAACTTCCGATGTGGGACAGGGTGTTACAGTCAGAAAGTATGCATACACCCACAGTTCCGCGAAAACTACAGTGATATGTGGTTAGTGTATGAACAGATACAAAAGATAAAAAGCAAAAAGCATACAGCATGAGCAGATAAAGAAGATGCAAAACAGAAAGCACAGTGTATGAACAGTGTCTAAGTAGATACAGAAAGTGCAAAGCAGAAAGCACATGTGTTGAAGAAGAAATTGTAAAGCAGAAAATGTAAAGTGCTAAGAGGGAACTGAGATGTGTACCTCCCAGGTCATCAGTAGCCTCCAATTTAGTCTCTCCGTAGACGGGAGGTCGAACTCATGTAGCCATATAAAGTGGCGTGGCCGGCTCCGCCCCGGTCATAGAAACGAACCCGACGAAGGGTCACCAGGGCACTCAGTAAATGTAGGCCTACGATGTTCTACCTGTTTGAAAATAAGGTGGTACCGAAGACGAACATCAGGAAGCCCTTGGCATACTGCTCCGTCTCCTCTATCGTCTCAGGCTTGGTCCCTCTGAACCGCTTGGCAAACCAGGTGTATCTGACCATGCCCGTTCGATGTATTGGTGGATGTGCCCCCAGTAGCTCGAACTAGGCCGCCTCAAACTCCTCCATATTTGTATTGAGAGGGATCAGATCGCCCCCTACATCTAAGCCGGTGATCATGGCAAAGTCATAGGGAGTCATCGTCATCTCTCCTATTGTGGAAAACTAGAAGGAGTTAGTGGTGTCCAACCACCTCTCCACGAGCGCTCCTAAGAGAGGATGGCCCCCGACGACCCGAGTCAGGCCAGAGCAAAAAAGGCAAAAGCTAGCCACATCAATGATGTCGCGAACTCCAGTTGGGAGCCCGTCATACCAGTCTCGAGTGGTCGTAGCAACGTAGCCTCTGAAGGCGCGAAACTCGCCCTGTGGTAGAGAACATATGCAACAAATAAAGGACAGATGAATTATATAAAGCGGTGATAGGATAGTCAAATGAAAGGCAATGCAAGAAATGCAAGAAATGAAAGTAAAGAGTGGAAAAAATGCATGAAAGCAGAGTTCATACCTCAACGACAATGGCTGACAAGTGAGAAGCCGACTCCCTCAATAGGAGGTCTTCCGGTGTGCCGCGATCAAACTTAGTGAAGCGTCTGATGCCTCCGGCAGTAGGCAAGATGTGTGTTTGGGGGTGATATCTCTCCGGATCGAAAGTTCGTACCCTCAGCAGTAGCGGCTCTAGCTCAGCCTCAGGATCGAACTCTGCCTCCAGGTCGACCTCATGGTCAGCTGCTGACTCTACTACCTTGGGAACAGGTGGAACTATTGGGGGAACATCTGGAGGAGCCCCATTATGAGGAATCTCATCCGCCATCTGAAAATGGGTGTGAAGTAAGTGAACAAGTGATGAAAAATGCTGAAAAGAGGGTAAACTTGGAAAAAGTCAACCCTAGAGAGAGAAAATGGAAGAAAAAGTCAAAGCCAGGAAAAGTGTACAGAACTTGAGAGAAACTCGAGGAAAACAAGCCTAAAATGGTGAAAGCGAAGGAAAAGGCACCGAAATCAAATTCCAATCGGTTCAAAGTGAAGGAAACAAAGATGGTTTAGCGAAGAAAATGTACGTGGGGCGTTGGGAGCACCTAGAGAGAGAGAGAGGGAGAGGATTTTCGGATATGAGGTTGTGAGAAAATGAAGAGTTGTGGCCCATATTTAAAGACCCGAGGCTAAAAGAGAAAAAAGCCCCGAATCTGCCATCGATGGCCGGCATGGGGCCAGCAAGGCCCATCTGTGGCTGGCAAGGCTCACCAGTGGCCGGTGCCTGGCCGGCAGCCTCCTCTTGTGGCCGGCCGGTGGCTGGTGGCCTCCCTTGGGGTCTTGTTGCTATTTTGTGTCCTTGGTTTCCAAGAAGTGTAGGGATAGTTCACTGTTTGGTTCAGATTGTCTCTACGGAAGCTCAAAACATTGTTTTCAATGCACTATGTTCGTCACTTGTCAACAAAAATGAGGTGTAAGTTACCTTGCATGAATATGCATTTCCCCATTGTTGCATGTATATGTATTTCACGTTGTTGCATGAAAATGCATTTTGCTTCTTTGCGTAGAACATGCATTTTGTATATGTTGTTACATAAGAAATGTATTTCACGCATACTGCATACGCATCTTGTATCTGTTATGAATCATGCATAGAACATGCTTCCGCTCTTGAATAACGCATAAAATATGCTTCTGTTTTGTTTCTCGCACAGAACATGACATTAACATTGTATCTCGGTTGTTTGTTTGCGTAGAACATGCATTTTTACTGTGTTGCATTTGGTAAGTTTCTTTCTTATACAGGAAAACAATATTGTATGTATGGTTCATTCAGAGGAGTTCCAGGTAAAATCATTCATGCCACTTCCAGATCGCATCCTTTTTCCAAATCGGTTAAAAACATTCGGGTGCGGCCGGTGTTGACACCACCTTTCCTCCTCTTGCGTGCAACGCGTTAGGATTGCAAATCGGTTAAAAACATTCGGGTGCGCCTGGTGTTCACACCACCCTTCCTTCTCTCGCGTGCGACTATAGCTCGACTTTTTCACGCCCTCTTTCGGAGAGCTTGAATTGGTCCTATAGTTCGGACTCCTGTCACGGTTCTAAATCTAATCTCACAACGTGCAATGTGAAACTGATAAACACCAAAGAGTCCAATCCGGCAAATCTTTTTGGAAAATCAATTTTTGAATCAAATAATGCCAAAACTGGACTGCTTTGCCAGATTACAGAATCGCCACCTAAATATTTTGTTTTTGGGAAATTTAGGAAACCCTGACTCGTGCCAAAGGCCACGTGCCCATCATCACCAAAGTTGCCTCGGCTCAGGAACTTAGGTACGAGAGGGGAAGGTCCTGAAATGAGCACCCTCGCTCACCCGATCAAAGATCAGCCTCTACTAACCATGATATGTTCTTTTATAAACCTTGTATGTTTTTTGTTCCGGTTATTACCTAACTTTACTATGTGATGCACACAAGTAAGCACAGACTAGGTTGCAAGAATTGGAACAAATCAACTCATGTTTGTTTTCAAAAATGGTTTAAATTTGCCACCCTTAAGTGGGCTTAAAGATGCGGATTTGCCATCTCAAGTGGGCTCAAAACATGATTTGCCACTTTGTAAAGTGGGCTTAAAACTCACACTCGTTGAATTGTTCCAATTCAAACAATCAAGCCTTCATCTACAGGCATTCATGCAGTTAATCATTTAAGCAAATAGCCTCATGGCAAGCATGTGAAACATGGCAATATGACAATCACACTCATGCAAGCATGCTAAAGCGTAAAACTTGCCGAGTACTCCAAGCCAAAACAAAAACTAGTTAGAAAAAATGCATGATCCTAACTATACAAGATGCCTCATGCAATATGAAATTAATAGGCTCGGCTACTAATATGACATATGATACAATTGGATAATATGCTTTGAAACACATATTCAAAGAAGTATATTGAATTGACAATGCAGTTTGAATGATGAGCCGAGCCTCGGTGCATGCAAGAAAAATGAATGAATGCAAACATTCAAGCATAAGGTATGCTAATTGAAAATGTCCCTAATCTAACCATCGAAAGCAGATAAATAAAAGGGAGAAAGACGCGGGGTTGGATGACATGCACACACGCATGCATACTTATTACAATATTGTGCCCTCACGAAGGAGTGTCCAAATGAATAAGAGCTAAGCTAATCTAAGTTAAGCTAATCAAACTAATCTAATTAAACTAATTAGACTAATTATTACAAATCAAATCAAATAACTAGCAAACTAATTACTAATTATTACAACACTTTAACTAATTAGAAAACTAGTTAATTAAAGCAAAAGTACACTAACTAATCATGCAAAGCACTAATCTACGCTGCTTCAGCTCTGTTTCAGGAATTGTAAGATGCATGCACTCGGTTTTTGCCCCGAAAAGCCCACCGATTTTTCTCTTGAGAGGCTCTGTTTGCAAGGTTGAGTACACTTCAAAACCTTTCTGCTCCACCTTACCAAATACTTTTTGAGGATTGCACCAGTGCCCTGCCGGCCATGATTGGTTGCTGCTGGCCCCCTGCCGGCCAAAAATGTACCTTGTCGGCCAAGAGTGAGCCATTGCCGGCCACTGGTGTTCTGTGTTACCATATGTAGACGTCCCCGAATGCCCCGGGAGGACGAGTCCCGTTCTGTTCGTTTTGGGTTCACTACAGTTCAGGACTCTCAAATTGTCATGGTTCTTAATCTGAACCAAAGAGTTCAAATCCGACAAATCGTTTTGAGAAACAGATTTTTGAAAAGAAGTACCAAACATGGACTGCTTTGCCAGATACAGAGTCGCCACCTAAATATTTTTTTTATGGGGGAATTTAGGAAACCCTGACTCGGTGCCAAAGGCCACGTGTCCGTCAACACCAAAGTTGCCTCGGCTCGGGAGCTTGGGTACGATTGGGGAAGGTCAGCTATGAGCATCCCCTCTCGCCCGATCTGAAGATCGGCCTCTACTAACCATGATATCCGTTTTTGAAAACGTTATGTGTTCTTATTCCGGTTATTAGCCTAGAATTACTATGTTATGCGCACATCAAACAAGTATAGACCAAATTGCCTAAATTGGAACAAAACATTGCATGTTTGTTTTGAAAATGGTTTGCTACTCGCAAGTAGGCTAAAATACAAGTTTTACCACTATCTAGTGGGCTTAAAACTCACAGTTTTAATACATTATTCCAATTTAGGTAATTCAACCTCCACCCACAGGCATTCAAGCAGTTATATCACATAAGCAAGTAGCCTCATGGAAAGCATGCTATCATGGCAACACTCATACGCATGCGGTATGCTAAAGCATAAATGCTTACCGAGTACTCCAAGCCAGAATAGAAGCTAGTTAGTAATCATGTGCATGATCCTAGTTCTTGTTGAGATGACTAATGCAACACATACAAGATGCAACTAAAATAGGTTCGGCTATCCTAATGATGGCATCTGAAATGCTGCAACTAACAGGTATTCAACTTGGAATTGAAATACAAGTGCAGTTAGTATGATGTACCGAGCCTGGTGCATGTAGGACAAATGTATAGATTCACGCATGCATAGCATAAGGTATGCTAATTTAAATATGCCCTAATACTAACCATCAAAAGCAGGTAAGTAAAAGGGAGAAAGAAGTGAGGGATTGGAAGACATGCACACACGCGCCCACACTTATTACAAGTTAGCCCTCACTCGGAGAGACTGAAAGAATAATACAATTTAACTAACTAACAAGCTAATTAAATATTACAGACCACCTAATTAATTAAACAAATTAATTAATCTAATTTAAGCAATAAATAGCCTCGGGAAGAGGGTCCAATGCGATGCGTGCTTGATTCCGCTCAGAAGTCACTGAAGTGCACAAGCTGCCTCTGTTTTGACTGTTCTGCTTCTCTGAAAATTGCACAACTCCCAAGGTTACTTCTCTGAGTGCTGTGGAGCACCACCGACCAAGTGGGAACAGTCACCGGCCATGGGGAATGGTCACCGGCCACAAATTAATCCTTCGGCTGCTTATGGATGGCCGGTCAGCACTTAAGATGGCTGGCCGGCCAAATCTTCCTGCAAAAACTGGTTTGACAGTAGCAGAGGACAGAACTTGGCATGGCAATGCATTTCAAGCAATGTATGCACCAACCACACTCCTTATCATATTTACGACTCAAAGGAGGATGGGCCTCGATTCTCGGGCCACCAATCACGCATTTCCATGCATGATGGCCCAAAGAATCAAGTGTGCATGTTGATATGGAATGCAATGCACATAATCAAGCAAATTGAACTCAACCTCTATCACAAGCAATTCAAGAGGCGAAGCATGCATGCCAATGCAATGCAATCCTAGGCATGTCGACTAGTATGCAACATGGACAATGCTAAGAAGCATAGAAGGCATACAATGGTCATGCAAGACATAGGGCATGAGACAATGTAACTAACAAGTATGCAAGGCACAATGTGGGTGTTCAAGCATGCAAGCAAGCATGTGACTTCATTCAATCATGCAACTCCAATCATGCAACAACACACAAATATGCAACAACCTACAAGGTGGGCATACAACAACATGCAAAGGGGTGGGCTTAAACTAACATGGGTAGCTTGCAAGCTTGCCAAAATCAGTGGCCAATACTATGGAAGTGAGGTCCAACACACACACACGCATGCATGCAAATATGGTCCAACACTTAAGCATATGAAGACAACTTGTAAGCACAAAAACATAGACTAATGACATGCGACATAAGCTCTGAAAATCATGTTAAAATGGTGCCAAACCAAGCCAACAAGACAAGCATAAGCATGCAATTAGAGGTCCAAAACTCAAGGCAAGCTAAGGAGGTATTGAACTACCCTTAGCAAAACCAAACATGGCATGAATTAAATGACCAAAAATAAAGTTTTAGCATATTAAAACAAAGCCTAAAGACCACTTAGATGGCATCTAAATGACTTAAATTCAAGGGCATGCACAATGACCAAACATGGAGCATAAGGCACAACCTCATAAGGCATCAAAGAGGAATCAAAGACAAGCATGCAAGCATGTCATGAGGACTAAAATAACATACCATGTGATTCCAAACCACTGAAACAAAGCAAGGATGGCATGCTAGAGACGCCAAAGCTTAAGGCATTCAAGAGGGATTGCATGGTAGCTATACAAAGCAAGACATGAACGACTCAAATGACCAAAAACAGTCCCTTAGCACATCAAAATATGCATGTAAGCTTCACAAAGCTTAGCCAAAACACATGAGCATGGTAGTCTAAATGCTATGCATGTATTGAGGCAAATCATGGCATTACAAGGCATGTATGCTAAGCAAGCATGGTGTACCAAAGCCAACTAAAAAAAGAGCTATATCATGACATAATAAGCATAAATATCAGTCAAGGCATGGCCAACATGAACCTAAACATGATGCTCACTAAAGAGGCAAAAATGGCCTTTTTTAAGGACAACAAGGAGAGGGGGTGGCCCTCTCCTTCCTAGGACCTCAAGGCACCATCCTCACCTCTGAGGAGGCCCAAACACAATGGTCCCAGAGCTCAACCAAAATGGCACAAAACAAAGGCCAAACAAACCTTAAGAGGGGTCAAACAACCCCAAAGCTTAAAACACCCTTAACAAACTATTTAGAGCAAACAAAAATAAGACTTTTATATGTTATATTCTAAGCTCAAAAACAGATGCAAGATAGGCTAAAAAGCTTTGCAAAAATGGGGTAAAAAGGGACAAAAGTCTTACCCTTGTAGACCCTCTTCACAAACAATGTTCCAGCAGCTCTTTTGGTTCCAAACCAGTTCAAAAGCTTCAAGGAAAGACCTCCGGTACCTCAGCAACTAAGTAAAGGTGTGATGATGGGTGTTTGTGCACAAAAATGAGACTAAACACACACTAAACACAAGAGAGAGAGAGAGAGAGAGATAGAGATAGAGGATATATGTAAACCCTAACCCTAAAGCTCAAGCTCTGAAAATGTTGTCTAAGTTGTCTAACCCCTGAACAAGAGAGAAGAGGTTCTCTTTTATAGACAATTAGTCTTGTAAAGCTTCCAAAGGAAGCTAACAAGAGGGCAATCCCTCCATACACGTGTATGGAGGGGGTGACAGTGTATGCCAGCTGCACAAAAATATCTGCAAAAGCAGATGCACAATAGTCAGCTGGCCAAAAATGCAATTGACCAAAAAAAGATAGCCGGCCGGCCATCTATAGTGCCGGCCGGCCAAGAATTTGGCCGGTGAAAACAAAACACAGCCGGTGGCCTCAAGCCATGGCTAGTGGAGTGTGGGGATGGCCCACAAGCCATTCCCTGCCCTTCCAAGGCAAAACACAAGTGTTTGGTGCAAAACCAGACACAAAACAGTCGAGTCGAGAGATCCTGAGGCAAGGCGCGTAGCCGAGACCTCCGGGAACTCAAGATGAACACAAACATGGATGATCACCGAGTGTTCAAGCGGTGACGTCCAAGTCTTGAGGACGGTCAAAAATGGGGTGTCTACGGTTGCCCCTCTTTGACAGAACTCGAAAGTCATAACAATGATGGAAGTGAGTGTCAAAGCCTAGAGACGACCCATTTTTGACAAGGCCGAAGACTTAGACAAACATACAAGCTACAAATAAGGTATGCGCTCGAAGGCGGGGCAAAATGCAACTGGCAATGCAAGAAGCCGAACATAACTTATGATCATGCAAAGAAAGCTGTAACGAAGCATAACATGCAACAGTTTTAAGCTAGCATACACCAAACTACACTACAATGCAGAAAGGATGTAAGAAAATTATGCAATTCTCGATGCGTCTCACTCGGAGAATACAGTACCTGTCCGGTTCGTCTGGTTGCACCAGCCTCAAATGAACCGTACATACAATATCATGCCTGCAAAGAAAGCAAACTTTAATAGGTACAATATTGTTAGCAACATGCCTAATATGCAAAATGAATGCAAAATGATATGCAATATATACAAAACTATGTACAATAATGCAAAAGAAAATGCAATGTAATTAAATCATGATCCAATCATGAGTGGTTCAAAACCACACGAATGTCAAATAGATTGATGGAGGTAACAAGTCCTTCTACCATAAAAAAGGTGCCGCAACCCTCAAAGCACGTACACATGCAGAACTATGAGTGATGTAGACGGATGCAAGAACAAGTAATTGGGTGGAATGACATAAGTGGGGAATGATCCGCTAATGAAAGAACATGATCCTAATGCAGGATGCAAAAATTACACTACAATGTAATATGTATGATGGATATGGTGCGCGGGCCAAACCAAATCTTGCCTAGGAAAGGCATAGACACAAACAAACCACGTCTAACATAGAACGGTCATACAGAACTATGAGTGTATAGACGTGAAAAGTATGGGCACATACCAGTCCAAGCTCAACAAGGAAAGGCGCAAACCCTAGAAGGAGGTGATGCAATGAATGCATGCAAGCTACAATGCAACATCTACAATATGCAATGGAATGGATATAGTGGGATGCATGACATATGCAATATATTACAATGAAATGCATGACATATGCATGTTGTTTTTTGTTTTTTGGTTTTGTTTGAAATGCATGTTGATGCATGCTGATGTAAACGCGTGACAACGCACGTCTTGTGATACGCATGACAATGCATATGATCTTGAATGTGCGACCACGCGTATCGCTCGAAATGATTATGAACTCGAATACGCGATGACGCGCATCGCTTGAAATGCATGATAATGCATGTGAACTTGAATATGCGACGACACGAGTCGCTTGAAATACATGTACAATGCAACTTACCAAAAGTCATTCGGGCACGACAAACACTGAAGGACTTGCACCTTCAGAGGATTTAAGGTCTCCTAGACCGAGCGTATTTAAGGTCTCGCCAGACTGAGAGAGTGCACAAGAAAGTGCGAGTGAAGAGTGAATGCACAAAACAATGCTAAGAAGATGCACGAAACAGTGCGATGCAACGTGCTACCAAGTACAGGTTAGGTGCGCAAGAAAGCATGATAGAATGCATGCAAAATGCAAGTAAGGTGCACAAAACAGTGCGACACAATGCACTGACAAATGCTACAAGTATTTTCTATGCAAGATGAGAGAGAGCATGCAATGAAATGCACAAGATAGTGCGATGCGCAAGAGAGCGCGAGTGTAAACTACACAAAATAGTGCGATGCGCAAGAGGGCACGAGTTATAAACTGCACAAAATAGTGCGATGCGCAAGAAGCGCGAGTGATAAACTGCACAAAATAGTATGATGCGCAAGAAAGCGCGAGCGATTTGAAATGCACAAGAAAGTACGATACGCTAAACAGCGCGAGTGATTTGAAATGCACAAGAAAGTGCGATACGCTAAACAGCGCCATTGATTTTGAAATGCACAAGACAGTGCGATACGCTAAACAGCGTGAGTGATTTTGAAATGCACAGGACAGTGCGATATGCTAAACAGCGCGAGTGATTTGAAATGCACAAGAAAGTGCGATACGCTAAACAGCGCGATTGATATGCAATGCACAAAATAGTGCAAGTGAGATACAACCACAAGATGCACAAGATAGTGCTAGTGAGATACAAAGTGTAAGTGCACAAGACAGTGCGAGTGAATGCATGTTCTATGCAAAAGATACGAGCATTTTCTATGCAAGAAACAGGAGCATATTCCATGCAATATTGAAAGCATATTCTATGTAGAATCGAAAGCAAGCATATTCTATGCATGAATCATAACGATGCGCGGCACGTATGTAACAGAAGTGCATATGAAAGTGCACATTCTATGCAATGGAAGGGCATCAAACATGTACTATGGTGCCTCCGATTTATCTTTCGAAGGACTTTGTAACACACTCAGCTCAAAAAGGGCACACCCTGTTCATATTGGCGAGAGATAACATCTGCTGCTGCTTTAATTGCCATTCTGACTTGAAGCAGGCTTACACTTGGGGTCGAGATACACTCATACTCCAAAGAAATGGCGAGGTCTGAGAAGGTGCACCTGGAATGCAGTCTCGGAATTTGCCGAAGCTGAAACACACTAAGATGCTTCAAATTTTTCTTTTTCTTTTTTTTTTTGCTTTGCAGTCTGGAACCCACATAGCTTCAGATAGGTCCTTGTTTTACTGTTCACACTTGTCGGGGGTGGAGCCTACAGTTTATGAAAGAAACAATCCTGTTTTGCATAAATGTGCAGAATGGCATAGCACTCTGAGGACAAAACGATTTTTTTGAAAATGAAAAAAGGGTTCTTAACCGGGTATTGAGCCTACAACTGAACACAACATACTATGACTCAACAAAAGGTACACGACCTAAACACATCGAGTAACACTCGAAAAAGACTCAAAACAAAAGTTGAGGTAAACAAAACAAAAGACACGACACACAGACGTGTTACAAAGACAAGAGACCTCTCAATTCACGAGGAGCCAGTTTCCCCGGGTAGTGTTTCCCACCCTTTTCTCATTTGTGATTCTCACATCACTCTGGCACTCAATCTCTGCTTTTTTGAAAAAAAGCCATTTTCTCACTTTTTCTCTCAGCGCACATCTCTCTATTCTTCAATCTCTCATTTTTTATCCCTTCCCTGGGTGGTTGGTGGATAAACAGAAAGTTGCGGGGTCTTACCCCTAGCATTCTGCTAGATTCTTCTTCTTGTTCACAACAGTGAGTTTCTTCCACGGAGGGGTTACGCTACAATTGGTTGTGTAGCAAATCTGCAACTGACACCGGTTGACGATGCTCTACTGGAGAGTTTGGACGTGATCAGATCTACCTAGATGAGGGAATGGGATATCTTGTCCCATTCTGGTTCGTGCTTCGCACTTGGCTTGATACCTCGTTGCTTGGAAGATGTGAGAGCTTTCTGCCCTTTTGCGGTTAGCTTCAGTGGTGCCTTTTTCCAGCAGGTATGGTGCCTTTCTTGGCAAGCATGTTAACAATGGGGAAAAGACAGAACACCTGACTCAACTGTGCCCCTAGTTCATCATTTTGACCATTTTTTGTTTTGGTTTTCTACTAAACCAATTTTGACCAGAATGAGAGTCAGATTAACATACTTGTTCAATTTCTGATTTAAAATCATGCAAGTCCGGCTATGAGCACTGAAAATTTTTCTTTTTTTGGATCCAAGAAATGGTCCAGTTTTGAAAAAAATGGAATACTTTTCGAGAAAATCAGTCAACCTCTGTAAAAATTCTCAAAAACTATTTTTGCAAACGGCCAATGCTCAACAAGCACGGAACCTACTCTTGAGATGCACAACCTCAGATTCGAAGGAAAATTGCCCCTTGCTTGAAGAGAGCTGCACGACAACGGAAAGTTGCCCCTTGTTTGAATGGCACCACGGCACACTGTATGGCAACGAAAAGTTTCCCCTTGTTTGGATAGCATTGCAGCGCATTGCAATCAGTCCTCAGAGTGACGATGACAACCGAACTCTCGGATACAGAGAAGGCAAAGATGATCAAAACCATTACATGGACACAGTTGATTTTGAAGTGTTTTACGGCTGGACTTCAGAATGAAGTTGCCTACGTATCCCAAAGATGGGAATCAAGCCTTACGTAGTTCGGGGTTAAGGTACACTCGGGTATTTAACCTCTGCTTTTGTGCTCTAACTTTTGCCAAGGCCGCCCTTTGCGGGTTTTCAACCTTGCGAGCTTTTCTTTAATTCTTTTTCATTTCATTTCTTCTTCTTTTTTCAATTCAATTTTTTCTTCATTTTTTGCATTTTCTTCATTTTGTTTTGTTCTTTTCCTTCTTTTCTTGCTCTAATTTTTGCCTGGGTCACCCTTCTGGGTTTTCGGCCCAGTGAGCCTCTCAAGGGTAAAAGTGTAGCTTGGTCCATGTCAAATGGTTCTGAGATCTCGAATCCGTCTAAATCCAGGAGAGTGACTGTTGTTCGCTGACAATGCAGGAGTCCATCCCATGGGGGCTAGATTTGCCCCTAGTGTTGGGGATAGGAACTCAGTTGTTCTTCAGCAATACTTTCTTCTTTCTTCTCTTCTTGGGTTTGGCATTCTTGTCAGTCTTCATTGATTTGCAGGACGATCCATCTTCGACTCTTCGAGCACATCTGGCATTTTTGCCCCTAGTTCTAGGGATACTTCTGATCTAGCTTTGCAAGCTTCTTTTAGCGACATCTGATCTCCTTGATCTGACTTTTCTTGCCCCTAGTTCAAGGGCTGCTTTAAATATGGCCACACAGGCCTCCTTTGATGGTTGACCATTGACCATTCTGAATTTAAGTCCAAGGTTTGAAAATGAGGGGTCGAGTCTTGAGGCTGAGAGCGATCCTAGGCTGCACAATCTCAAGAGCGATTCCACACAGGTCTTCGCAGGATCGCACAAAATATATATATATATATATATATATATTTTTGAAATCTTTTAAGAAAGCGACTAGTCGCTCGCGCTGAAGACAGTGTGAGACCAATCTGGATCAAGCCAGGATCCTTCTTAGTACTCACATTAACAAGCATGATCTCGATCATTAAAGGCTTAACATGCCTCTCTTTCTCTCAAATGATCAAATTTTTGCAAAAACCTGAAGAATTCCTTCCTCTTCGTTTTCATCACAATGTTGAAAAACAGCTGTAACAGCGCCCGCGGGGGGGGCCTCGTGCTACAGTTCGGACTCGATTTGTGTCACGGTTCTTAATCTGAACCAAAGAGTCCAAATCTGGCAAATCGTTTTGAGAAACAGATTTTTGAAAAAGTAGTGCCAAACATGGACTGCTTTGCCAGTTACAGAGTCGCCACCTAAATATTTTAAAATGGGGAAATTTAGGAAACCCTGACTCGGTGCCGAAGGCCACACGTCCGTCATCACCGGAGTTGTCTCGGCTCGGGAGCTTGGGTACGATCGGGGAAGGTCAGCTATGAGCACCCCCTTTCGCCCGGTCCGAAGACCGGCCTCTACTAACCGTGATATCCGTTTTTGAAAACTTTACGTGTTCTTATTCCATTTATTAGCCTAGAATTACTATGTTATGCGCACAGCAAACAAGTATAGACTAGATTGCCTAATTTGGAAATAAACATTGCATATCCGTTTGGTTTGAAAATGCTTTGGAATTTGCTACTCGCAAGTAGGCTAAAATACGGATTTCAACGAGTTTTTCCAACTCAAACAATCCGGCCTTCACCCACAGGCATTCAAAACAGTTTAACACATAAGAATCTAGCCACATGTTAAGCATGCTGTCATGGTAACATTCACACTCATGCGATATGCTAAAGCGGAAATACTTACATAGTACTCCGTGCCAAAACAAAGAACTTGTTAGCAAACATGCATGATCCAAGTCCATGTGAAGTGCCTAATGCATCGCATACAAAATGTCGCTAAGATAGGCTCGGCTAATCCTAGACATGTCATGTGAAAATGCACAATTAACACATATTCAGTTCGGAATTGAAGTACTGATGCAGTTAGCGTGATGTACCGAGCCTAATGCATGTAATACAAATGCATGGATGCACACATGCATAGCATAAGGTATGCTAAATTAAACGTGCCCTAATACGAACCATTAAAGCGGGTAAGTAAAAGGGAAGAAAGAAGTGAGGTTGGAAGACATACACACCACCCACACACACTTATTACAGATTTGCCCTCGCTCGGAGGGACCGAATAAATATTACAAATTAATTAACTACGCAAGCTAATTAAATATTACAAATTAATTAATTAACAAATTAACTAATTTAGGAAAACAGTAAAACGTCTCGAGAAGCGCGCCGCCATGCGCAAGCTGCCTCTGTTTTCCTCCCTTTCTTCCTCTGGAGGTTGTCAAAACCTCAGGACTACATCCTTGGACAGAGGGGATCATCACCGGCTAGATGAAATTTCCACCGGCAGTGTTGTATGGCCATCGGCACAAAGTTGAAGCTGTCGGCAGAGAAAATAGTGCCGGTCGGCACATTACACTGCCGGTCGGCAGAGTATTCCTGCAGAACCTGCAACTCACAGCAACAGAGGGCAAAACAAGGCATGGCAGCATATTTCTAGGCATGTATGCACCAACCATGTCTCTTATCATTGTAATGACTCAAAGGGACATGTGCCTCGGTTCTTGGACCACCAATCACGCATTTCCATGCATGATGGCCCAAAGAACCAAGTATGCAACTTTGGTTTCAAATGCAATGCAAACCAATCAAACAAAACTCCCAATCCCTATCACCCAAGTCAAGGGACAAGGCATGCATGCAAGATGCAATGCAACCTAGGCATACAAGCTAGGAATGCGACATGACATGGCAAGGCACTTATGCAATCATGCAAGCATACATAGGGCAATGCAAATGGATGGCAAGATGGACTTATACATGAATTAGGCAGCTCTAAAATAGGCCTAAAACAGTAGCCATTGTGCTAAAAGGTGAGGGCTAAATGGCATGCACACGCATGCACATAAGGACCAACACTTAAGCATAAACCAAACAACATTCAAGCACACTTGAAAGAAGGAAACATGGACAAATTAGCATGCAACATGAGCCCTAAAATCATGTTATAAAATGATGCCAAATCAAGTTATAAATCAAGTCAAGCATGCAACAAATAGTCCAAGTGTTCAAGGCAAATCAATAAGGCATTGAACTACACTTATCATGACCAAACATGGCGTGCATTAAACAACTAAAAACAGATTTTTAGCATGTTAAAACAAGGCCAAAGGACTCCTTAGATGGCATCTAAGTGGCCCAAATACAAAGGCATACACCATGACCAAAACGTGGAGCATTGCAACACATGCTTTCAAAGCATTAAAGAGGCATGCAAGGTAATCAAACAAGCATGGAAATGGGACTGAAATAGCATGTAGGATGATTCCAAATCACCAAAACAATGCAAAGATGGCATGCTACACATGCACATACTCAAGGCCAACAAGCCCAAATACAAAGGAGCTATATAATGCATGCAAAGATCAACCCAAACGATTATGGACAGAGCTAAAACATGTCAAAATAAGCACATAAACTTCACAAATACAAGCCTAAAACATGCTCCAACAAAGGCTAACAACCTAGAACATGTTAAGGCACAAATAGGGCATTACATGGCAACTATGCTAAACATGCATGGAGTTCCAAAACCAACTTGAAATCATGTTATATCATGGATATATAAGCATGAAAAAACAAACCAAATATGCTCAACACACACTCAAGCATAGGCTTCCTTAAGAGGCCAAAATAGGTCCTTTTCAAGGACAACAAGGAGAGGGGGGTGGCCCTCTCCTTTTTGGGACTTCAAAGCATCATCTTCACCACTGAAATCCCTCAAGATTTCAGTGGTGAAGAGACCTCAACACCAAAATCCCGGAGCTAGCACAAAATGGCTCAAAATGAGGCCTTTTGAGGCCTAAGGGTGGTCAACACCCCTCAAACAACAAAACACTCTTAATAAACAATAAAGAGGGCTTAAAAATAGAACTTTTTTATGTTATACAATAATCACAAAAACAGCTCTAAGACTAGTAGAAAATTGATGCAAGAATGGGGAAAAAAAAGGACTAGAATCTCACCCTTGATGCCTTCTTCAACAAAGATGCTCCAATGGCCTCCTTGAGCTTGAATCCAAGACAAAAACTTCAAAACACACTCTTTAGAACCTCAGCTCCAAGAGGAAGGTGAAACACTAGGTGTTTTGTGTCTCACTATTGCACACAAAACACCTAGTGTACAAAATGAGAGGAAAAGAGAGATAGGTGAGTGTATCTAACCCTAACCCTAGGAAAAACCAGAGCTCTCCTCTGTCTTCTCTCCTCAAAAAATGTCTAAAGCCCTCTCCTTTGCCTTAGAGAGAGCTTCTCTCTATATGCCTCTTGTAAAGCTTACAAGACAAGCTTTGCAAGAGGGAGATCCCTCCATACACGTGTATGGAGGGGAGCAAAAGCTATACAGCTGTCAAAAAATATCTGCAAAAGCAGATGAACAGCAATGGGCCGGCAAAAAATGCCATCTTGGCCAAACAAAGTGCCGACCGGCACAAAATAGTGCTGACCGGCAACAAAGAGTGCCGGCCGGCAAACTATATTGCCGGTGGCAGCAAAAACCAGCCGGTGGCATCTAGCCACTGCCGGTGATGGGTGGGGATGGTCTACAAGCCCCACCCTGCCCTTCCAAGGCAGGATGCAAGTGTTTGGTGCAAAACCAGACACTAAAAGGTCAAGTTCGGAGATCCTGAGACAAGGCGCGCGAGCCGAGGCCTCCGGGAACTCCAAACGAACACAAACAAGGATAATCACCGAGTGTTCAAACAGTGACGTCCAAGTCTTGAGGACGGTCAAAAATGGGGTGTCTACAGTTGCCCCTCTTTGACAGAACTCGAAAGTCATAACAATGACGGGAGTGAATGTCAAAGCGCAGAGACGACCCATTTTTGACAAGGCCGAAGACTTAGACAATCATACAAGACAAAATAAGGTATGCGCCCGAAGGCAGGGGCAAAATGCAAGACAATGCACGGAGCCGAGCATACTTATGATCATGCAAAGAAAGCTGTAATGAAGCAAACATGCGACAATTTTAAGCTAGCAAACCAAACTACACTACAATGCAGAAAGGATGTAAGAGAATTATGGAATTCTCAATACGTCTCACTCGAGAGATACAATACCTGTGCGGCTTGTCTGGTTGCACCAGCTTCAAATGAACCGTACATACAATATCGTGCCTGAAAAGAAAACAAACTTAACAGGTACAATATTGTTAGCAACATGCATGACAATGCAAAATGGATGCAAGACGACATGCAATATATACAAAACAATGTATAAACAATGCAAATGAAGATGCAATGTATTTGAAACAATTCAAGCTACATGCAAAGCATTTGAATCGTGATCCAATCACGAACGGTTCGAAACCACACCTATGTCAAATAGATTGATGGAGGTAACAAGTCTGTCTACCATAGAATGGTCAACTGAACTATGAGTATTGTAGACAGACGCAAGAACAAGCATTGGGTGGAATTGACATAAGTGGGGAAACAACCCGCTGGAGAAAGGACTACGATCCTAATGCCGGATGCAAAAATTACACTACAATGTAATGGGTGGATATGGCACGCAGGCCAAACCAAATCTTGCCTAGGAAAGGCATGCATACATACAAGCCATGTGTAACACAGAAAAGGTGCCGCAACCCTCAACCAACATATCAACGTGGAATCGGCGCGATACACATACAGAACTGTGTTTTAACATGAAAAGTAAGGGCACATACCGGACCAAGCTCAACCTGGAAAGGCGCAAGCCATAGATGGAAGGCGATGCAATAAATGCATGCAATCTATAATGCAATATCTACAAATATGCAATGGAGTGGATATGGATACAATGAATATGGCATACAAGCCAAACCAAATCTTGCCTAGGAAAGGCATGTGCATGTACGAGCCATGTGTAACACAGAAAAGGTGCCGCAACCCTCAACCAACATATCAACGTGGAATCGGCGCGATACACATACAGAACTGTGTTTTAACATGAAAAGTAAGGACACATACCAGACCAAGCTCAACCTGGAAAGGCGCAAGCCGAAGGTGGAAGGTGATGCAATGAATGCATGCAAACTACAATGCAAATGCATGACAATGCACTATGATGCCATGACTATGATTGCAACTTTCCCTATCTTACCAACAGGGTGATATACTAGGTTGGTTCAGTATCCAGAACTGAGGCGTAAACATGCCGCCTCAACCTATGGGGCTTCCATACAGATTTCAAGCCGAGGGTAAACCTCTGGGTATTTAAACCAGACTTTAGTCTCGAAACTCCCGAACCTTTGCGTTCTAGGCATAAGCCGTTCGAACTCTAGTTTCCACCGTCCCAGTTGGTCTTCTAGGAACTCATCGCAAGCATAGACAGGTGGCTTTACCAGACCACCGAAAAGTCGTTCGGGCACGACAAACACCGAAGGAATTGCACCTTCAGAGGATTTAAGGTCTCCTAGATCGGAATGCAAAATGTATGCATGACTATGCACGTTTTTTTTGTTTTTGTTTTTTTTTGAAATGCAAATGATGCATGAAATGCATGTTGCATGAGATGCGCGACAACACGCGGCTTAAGATATGTACAAAGCAATAGTGTGCACACCAATGCAATAAAGGTCTTGCACCTTCCAAGGATTTAAGGTCTCCTAGACCGTACGTGTTTAAGGTCTCGCCAGACCATGCGTGTTTAAGGTCTCGCCAGACCGTGCGTGTTTAAGGTCTGGCCAGACCGTGCGTGTTTAAGGTCTGGCCAGACCGTGCGTGTTGAAGGTCTCGCCAGACCGTGCGTGTTTAAGGTCTCGCCAGACCGTGCGTGTTTAAGGTCTCGCCAGACCGTGCGTGTTTAAGGTCTCGCCAGACCGTGGTATTGCACGACGGTATGATGCGCAAAATAGCGCAATGCGTTAGGCAACGCGAGTGCACAGGACAGTGCGATGGAATGCATGCAAAATGCAATGAGATGCGCAAAACAGCGCGAAATTGAAATGCACAAAACAGTGCAATGCGCAGAACAGCGCGAGGTTTGAAAGGCACAAAACAGTGCAGTGCGCAGAACAGCGCGAACAATTTGAAATGCACAAAACAGTGCAATGCGCAGAACAGCGCGAACAACTTTGAAATGCACAAAATAGTGCGGTGCGCAGAACAGCGCGAACAATACAATGCACAAAACAGTGCGATGCGCAGAACAGCGCGAACAATACAATGCACAAAACAGTGCGATGCCAAGTGTGACGTGCATGCCACACGGAGTGTAAATGGGCTTGAATGCGCAACAACGCACGTATTCCGGAATGCATGACAATGCAAGGAATGGAAATGCAATGATGATGCATGAGAAATGTGCACGACAATGCAAAGGGGTGCGTGTTGCAACGCATGTAACACGTGCATAACAATGCAAATGTGCGGCGCACGACAGTGCGATGTAATGCACCGAAGTAGTGTGATGAACTTGTGCAACACACATGGGGTAGCTTTTGAATTCAAAAGGATACAAAAAGGATACACCTTGCATGAATTCGAGTGCCACGCACTGGAGACACGGCCCGAAGTCAAAACGGAGGCCGGTTGAGCGTCGGAGATGCACTTTCTTGCACTTTCTTCAGCTATAAAGACCCAAAACAGCTCAAATGGCCTAAACAAGGCTGTGGGAACCCCACCGGCCGAATGGGGAGGCCACCGGCTGGCCATCGGCACAAAAACAATTCCATCGGCACAAAAAAGTGCCGGCCGGCACAAAACATTGCCGACCGGCAAACAGTTGCTGGTACGGGGCAGTTTTGTCTTTTCACCTCGGGTGTTATAAAATAGGGCTTCAAGCCCTATTTTCTCACTTCTCCACTGCCGAAATCCCTTCCTCTCTCTCTCTAGGGTATTTCTCTCTCATTTTTCGCCCGTTTCTTCGCGTTCTACGCCCGTTTCGTCGTCGGATTCGCGATCGTCTTCGCGTTTCGGACATTTTCCACCGATCACATTCTCGTTTCGGTGCCTCGTTCGGCGTTCTCGCCTTCTCGGGGTTTGTTCCCCTCACTTTCCTCTTCGTTTCCGTGCCTCTTCACATTCCGGCCTTCCCGGCCATTTCCGACCCTCTCGGGAGTTGACTTTTCAGTTGACTCTTCGCATTCCGGCTCGGTTTTCCCTTTTCCGGCCATTTTCACACCACTCTCTTCATGGCGGACGACATTCCACGTGGCGGGACTCCCCCGGACCACAAGATGGATCCCGAGGTCGAGCTCCTACCACTGAGCGAGCGCCCGTTCGATCCGGCGACCTACCGGCTGGCTATCCACGTTCTGCCCCCAGACGGCCTGCGTCAGTTCTGGAGCTTTGAGAGGTACGCGGCACCTGAGCTACTACTACGCGAGCCTACCTCCCACCTTTCATTCGGCACTTCCGAGGTAATTCTCTTCTTTCTGCTTTACTTTCTGCAATGTAGGATACAAAACTGCCATAGTTAGTTGTATTCTCTAACTGCTGAAACCTGATATGCCGTAGACCGTAGTTGACTGTAAACATACATACAACTGATATCTACTTGAGACTGACACATGCACACACACTGCACTAGCCCTGAATCACCCAAACACACGGCACACACTGTATTTCACTGCACACACACTGGTACCCAGTATTTGTCTGAATCTGTTAGATTTGCACACACGCTACATCTGTTCTAAAACACCCAAACACACTGACACAGCACACGTATTTTACTGTAAGCACACCGGCACCCGGTATTTGCCTGAATCTGACAAACTTGCATACATGCCATATCTGTCTTTGCAAAACTGCATTTTGAATGTTGTCTCACAATTGTTGTTTTCTGTTTGCAGGAGGGTTCCCATACCATTCGCGGGTATGGGAATACTGGTGCGCGGGAGTGGTATGATGAGCTCCCTGATGCGGTCCAGCGCATCGTGGACCGAGCGGGCTTCGGCACCTTCTGCCGAGGGCTCTCTAGGTTGTCCACATGCAGACCTCTCCTTGCTGCTTTGGCGGAGAGGTGGTGGGACACCACCGATTCTTTCCATTTTTCTGCTGCAGGGGACATGACGATGACCCCTTATGACTTCTCGATGCTCACAGGCATCGGGGTAGGGGGGATCCGATCCCTTTTGACACCGACATGGATGAGTGGACCGCCGCTCAGGTCCATCTACTGGGGGAGGCCCCACCGCTAGCTCATCCAGGCTTCGTCCGATACTCCTGGTTCGAGACACAGTTCAGGGTTCAGCCCGCTTTGGAGGAGGTGCAGATGACCCCAGAGGACGAGGAGAGGTATGCTCGCGGCTTCCTCATGTTCCTGTTCGGGACTACCATCTTCGCCGACCGGGCGAACACCGTGCCTCTCTGCCTTCTCAGCGCACTGGTGGACGTCCGGGATATTCTGCACTACGATTGGGGCGACGCTGCTCTGGCCACCCTGTACGGATATATGAGCTCGGCTTCTCGTGGCAGCGGCCAGCTGCTTGGAGGTTACTGGCGGGCTTGGGAGGTACATTTCTTCTCCACTTTTTTTTCATTTTTGTCTCGTACTTTCTGTACCCTGTACACTGCACACACTGCGGTCTGCTTTACACTCACTGTATACTGTACACACGGCACACACATACATTCTGCTTTACACTTACTGTACACTGCTCACACTGTGCACTGCACATAATACACGGCTCAACACACGGCTCTGCCATTTCTGCTTTATTCTGTATATTCTGCTTTATCTGATGGTCATAATGACATCTGTTTTGCAGTTGTGGGTTTACGCCTACTTTCCCAGGCTTGCCCCCGTGCCAGTCGCGGAGCCTCCTCCGGCTGTCCTGTTCTCGAGTCGTTTTGACGGGAGATGCACCCGGCGACCACGGGAGACGTTCGGCTTCTTCCGCCGATACTTCGACACCATCACCCCCACAGAGGTATGCTTTATTTTCAGTTCGTTTAGCTTCGCTTTCCCACTGCATATTTCAATAACAGTAGATAACAAACTGTCTGTTACTTTCAGATCACATGGCGGCCATGGGCTTCGCTGCCGTCGGCGATGCGGGGTCGGTTCCCTGGTGCTGAGGAGACCTCGCGTTTCCGGATCTTGCTAGAGGGCCCGGTCTGTCGGGCTTGGTACCTGGGGGAGCCTTTTCTATGCCAGACCCGCGGATTACCTGAGCAGATAGTCCCGGCTCACCCTCCTGCAGAGATGAGGGAGACCGAGGGGCTGACCCCTGAGCAGCTGGATGATTACTCCATCGGCTGGGAGGAGGCCGGCTTCCGAGGCACCGGCGACTATCAGGAGTACGTGCGGACGTACCTGATGTGACCTTTGAGCGGCCGTCGAGCAGAGGGGGCCAGGCCTGTGGCATCGGCGGCTGGGGCCGGAGCGGGAGCAGGGGCTGGATCTTCGAGGAGGGCCCGGGTCCGTGGTAGGGGCGGAGTGCGGGGAGGACGAGGAGCTGGCTGGCCTACCCTGCCTGCTGTACTGACTTTCCAGGGGCAGGGTGGGTCGACCTATCAGATCCCCTTCGCCCCTC
This sequence comes from Camellia sinensis, assembly GCF_055761805.1. NCBI lineage: Eukaryota > Viridiplantae > Streptophyta > Magnoliopsida > Ericales > Theaceae > Camellia > Camellia sinensis. The sequence continues at coordinate 213,520,784 of NC_138961.1, read as the reverse complement.
CACCGGCTGGTCACGAGTTCGTTGACATCCCCGACCTTCCGCCGGTATGTATCACTGCATTTTTGTACAGTCATTCACCTCAGTTTACTTGATATTCCACAGAATATTGATGCATCTGATACTTTTGCAGGCCTCTTCTGAGTACACCCGCCAGTCGTTGGCGATGAATACCTCGATGATGGGGGATGCTCCAGCGGACTTTTGACCTTCTAGCCGTCTACAGCATACCGGTATGTCCTTCTGACACTGGCCTCAAACCATTCATTCACTGCTTTACATAATCTGATGCACGGCACAACACCTGATACACTGATCCCACAGTATCTGATACACTGCATACACTGCATTCTGTACTGATAAACTGCTCACGACATTCTCATATTGTACTCATATACTGCATTCTGCACTGATAAACTGCTCACGGCATACATACACTGTATTCACACACTGCATTCTGCATTGCTAAACTGCTCACGGTATACTGATGCATTTCCCTTTTCATGAACTTTTCAGCCTCCTTTCCAGATTCCCATGGCAGGAGGTGCTCCAGCTAGACCTGCTGTCCCTGCTCGGGGGAGAGATGAGGAGGGCAGGATATTTCCCCGTACCAGGGGAGGGCGTACTCACGTCGGGAGTAGCTCGCGAGCTCCAGTCCCGGACGATGACGACGACGAGGAGTCAGAGGCGGAGGCAGGGTCATCGGAGGAGGAGACCGGAGGCGATTCTAGCTCGGGCTCTGACGACGACGCTGATGATGCTCCTGGACCTTCATCCAGGAAGAGGACCAGGACGGACTGACAGCCCTTCGGAGTGCTGGACATAGATGCAGATTTTGGCTATCTTTTCTTTCTTTCTTGTACTTTTCTTTTTGGTTGGTAGATAGATTACCTTGTACTGCCGCAGGCAGATTTTTGTTTCCAAAACTTGTACATTTGAAAAGCTAAGTAAATGAAACAGACTTTTTATCTGAAAAAGTGTTTACATTTACACATTTCATGCATTGCATCGCATCTCATCATGTTACACCTCGATGTAAATGGAATTGATTGGTTGTCTGAAAATTAAACATTTGCACTGTAATAATCAGATGACTTAAACAGCCAACAGCAAAATAACCCAAGCAACCCACTGCCTGATTCTGGACACACAGCCCTTACTCTGTTGGGGATTAATCTGCACGCAGCCCATAACACAGCATTCGATTCAGTCTGCACACGGCAATTCTAAACAAAACAGCCCAAACTGACAAGACGGACCTCAAAGATGGAACCGGTTGGAATCGAAATGCGTTCAAATGTAGAGAATGGCACAGCATTCTAAGCATAAGCGATTTTTGAAATCGAATGAGGGTTTTTCAAACCGGGATATCGAGCCTACAACTGAACACAGCGGGGCGGACTCAAACGAAGAGGTACACGACCTAAACACAACGAGGCGCGCTCGGAAAAGACTGAAAACAAAAGACGAGACCGTCAAATCAAAGAGACACGACACATAGACGCGTAAACGAAGATGGGAGACCTCGGACCACGAGGAGCCAGTTCAATCTGGGTATTGTTTCCCACCCTTTCTGATTTGTGATTCTCGCATCACTCGGCTCTCAAGCTTGGATTTTCTCTCAAAACCCTTTTCCTCACTTTTCTCTCAACTTACACCTCTCTATTCTTCAATCTCTCATTTTTCATCCCTCCCCGGGGTGACTGATGGATAAATAGAAAGGTGTGGGTTCACGCCTGATGCCGTTAGCTCACAGCTATTTCTTCCGGCGAACAGAGTGCTCTTCTGGCAAGTACGTCGATGACGGGGGAAAGACAGAATGCCTGGCTCAACTGTGCCCCTAGTTCATCATTTTAACCATTTTTCGTTTTTGCCTTCTACCAAAACGGTTTTGATCAAAACGAGAGTCGGATTAACGTACTTGTTCGATTTTTGATTTGAAAAGCATGCAAGTTAGGCCGCAAGCACTGAAAATTTTCCTTTTTGGGTCCAAGACAATGGTCCGGTTTTGGAAAATGAAATAGTTTTTGAGAAAATAGTCAACCTCAGTAAAAATTTTCAAAAACTATTTTTCAAACAGCTGATGCTCAACAAGCATGGAACTTACTCTTCGAGATGCGCAACCTTGGTTCGGAGGCAATGGAAAATTGCCCCTGGTTTGAAGGAGGGTGGGAGGCAACGGAAAGTTGCCCCTAGTCTGAATGGCGTCTCACGACGGCTTGTGGCAACGGAAAGTTGCCCCTTGTTTGGGATGGTGCCGCAGCAATTCGCGGACAGTCTTCATTGGCGGTGGTCGAGCTCTTGGACACAGCGATGGCGAAGACAGTCACAACACATATATGGACACAATCACCTTGAAGGGTGTTGGCCACTGGACTTCGGGATGAAATCGAAACCATTGCATGGACTGAGACGCTTATGAAAGCGTTGGGGGCTGGACTTCATGATGAAGTTGCCTACGTATCCCAAACATGGGAATCAAGCCTTACGTAGTTCCGGTTATGGTCCACTCTGGTATTTTAACCTTCACTTTGTTTGGCTCTTATTTTTGCCAAGGTGCCCAATGCGGGTTTTCGACCTTGCGAGCTTCTTTTCATTTTCTATTTCTTTTTCATTTCTTTTTCTTTTCTATTTTTTCTTTTCTTCTTTTTCAATCTTTCTTTTTGTATTTTTCTCTTTTTTGTTGTATTTTTCTCTTGCTCTAACTTTTGCCTGGGCCGCCCTTCCGGGTTTTCGGCCCAGCGAGCCTCTCAAAGGGTAAAAGTGTAACAAGTCCATGCCAAATGGTTTTTTTGAAATTGAAGCCGCTCTGTATCTAGGAGAACGACTGTTGCACTGATTCGCGGAGAATCCATCCCGGTTGCTCTACGAGCTTCTTCCGACGAGATCTACTCCTTCTGATTCGGCTTTGGTGCCTCATGCTCGAGGGCTGTTTCGAAACTGGCCACATGGGCCTCCATGACGTTTGTCCGTTGAACTTTCTGAACATTCTGAACGGGTTCAAACTCGGAAAACAAATAGGTTGAATCTTGAGACTGAGAGCGATCCTAGGCTGCGCAATCTCAAGAGTGATTCCACACAGGTCTTCGCAGGGCCGCGTAAAACATTTGCTTTTGAAAGTTTTTAAGAAGGCGACGAATCGCTCGCGCCGAAGATAGTGTGGAACCAATCTGGATCAGGCCAGGGTCCTTCTCAGTACTCACGCCGACAAGCATGATTTTATTCATAAAAAGGCTTAGCACGCCTCTCTTTCTCTCGAAATGATCAAAATTTTGTAAAACCCGAGGAATTCCTTCCTCTTCGTTTTCATCACCGCAGTGTTCAAAAGGTTTGTTTTTTTTGAAAAAATTAGGTTAATGCAATGAGTTTGGGCACACAGGAGAGCAGGCGAGATGTACTGTCAGCCCATTCAAATTCTCTGGTCCTCATGCTGAAAGCAAGCATGAAGGTTGAGATAGCAACAGCTGTTTCAATCGGCTCTGTTGGTGCAACTGGCCCTTCGGCAGAAACAGACTCAAAACAAAAAAAACAGATAATAATTACAAAACAAAATGGTGTTCGGGACAACAACCCCAGAATCACCTGGTATTATATACAACGGGGACTGACTCGATACAACCAGACAGACCCTTAAGCAAAAAAGACTGACTCAAGACAAAGAGACAGACTCAAAACAAAAGACTGACTCGACATCCAAGCCAGGATTTACAAAACTCGGTTTCACCGATGCTCAAAAATGCGTGCCAGACGCTACATCCAAACTACACCAAATGTTGCCCGCAGGCGGTTCACTTTACATACTCGCAGTATCTGAGCCCTCGAAATCCAGCAACTGAGTGGTGACGGGCTTGCCCGAGGTGGGTGGTAGGATAACCTTGTTATCAATCAAATCCTGCACTTCATGACGAAGGCGGGAACATCCATCGGTACTGTGACCGGACTGTTGATGGTACGCGCAGTACAAAGTAGCATCATGAGTGGTGGGGAGATTCTTCGGGAGTGGCCGGGGCTCCAAAGGCTTAAGGTGCCCATTCTTCGCCAGTATTAGCAATGCCCTAGACAAAGGCATGTGGAGGTCGTGAAAGACCCTGCGCCCTCGGGGCAGGTACTTTGCAGTTTGAGGATTCTTGCCAGATGCGCTGGTGAAAGGATCAGCTGGCACTACCTTGGTCTTTTGAACCTTTCCCGGTGCAGGGTTGGGAACTACAGGAACTGTCTGGGCATGATGGGGCCCATCCTGGTTTTCTGCCTGGCTTGAACTGCCTTTGATCGGAGCGGGGAAAGCATCATCTACAGCTTTGGTCACTATTGCAGATGTTTGTTGCTTGCTCATTCCTCTGACTTTTAGAGCCTCGACTGCCCACAGCAGTTGCTCAATGGGGTCGGCATCTATCTTTGCCTTGTCCTTTCCCCTGGCCTCAGCCTGATCAAGGGTCTGGGTTGGTGTTGGCATGTCGTGGCTATAGCCGGAAGCCACCTCTGGCTGGCTGAGCTCTATCACAATCCGCCCCAGTAGCGGGGGCTCCTGTGGTACAAAATTCCCGGCATACGGTGCCGCTGGCGGTGAAGCCGACATTCCGTAGGCGAGGTCTGCCACAGACCTTTGGAGATCGCCTATCATCCCCATCAATTCGAAGGTGGTGGGCTCACGAGCCTGGTATAACTGGGGAGCCCAGACCGGGTGCACAACGAGCGACCTGGGCGGGTATGACATACTGATGCTGGCCTCACTTTGCGGAGTGGTTCCCTGCTCCGATACAGCCGTCATAACCACAATCTCTTCTGAACTTGGCGCCGCCATAAATCCTGCCTCAGCAAGGGGGAGACACTGGCTGTTCTTTATCAACTCTGCAACTCTCTGAACCTTGAAAGAAAAACAGACAGCATTTCAGCCCAAACTGATCAATCACGGGTGTAGCCAAACAAATGTACCCTACTGCTGATCACTGTTCCCAAAATACTGAATCTGATACCCGCAGATAACTGATTCTCAATTACTGATCCCCAACAATACTGATTCTGGTGCCCTCGGGCCTGATACTCAAATGTGCAAACTGGTATGTGCGTTCCTGTAGAGCAACACTCTAAAAGCACATAGCAAGTAAAAGAGAACAAAACACCCCTATGTTGGGGTAGGGTTTCCCTGTCCTATTTTGTCAGGAGCTAGGGTTTCACTACGCACACAGCGGTTTCAAACAACTTAGCATCGGGTAAGCAACCTGTCCTAGCTTGGAATGGTCACTATGGTTCCGAATATGCACTAGGTCGAATGGTCAAAAAGGGTGCCCCGGTAAAATCGGGGTTTGTGTTCCCATACTGTCAGAGCCCATAGCCGGTCAGCCTTATGGACATGCCTTGACAACACAAGCCTCCGGAAAACCGTTCAGGAATGGCAGATGGCAAACACTGTGTTCCTAGGCGCACCAATGCACATGCAATGCAAAGAAACACATAAGCGAAATCAAAACAGGATATCACGAGTTCGAGTCAAGCTCTCTAAAATCCCCAGCAGAGTCGCCAGAAACTGTAACAGCGCCCGCGGGGGGGGCCTCGTGCTACAGTTCGGACTCGATTTGTGTCACGGTTCTTAATCTGAACCAAAGAGTCCAAATCTGGCAAATCGTTTTGAGAAACAGATTTTTGAAAAAGTAGTGCCAAACATGGACTGCTTTGCCAGATACAGAGTCGCCACCTAAATATTTTAAAATGGGGAAATTTAGGAAACCCTGACTCGGTGCCGAAGGCCACACGTCCGTCATCACCGGAGTTGTCTCGGCTCGGGAGCTTGGGTACGATCGGGGAAGGTCAGCTATGAGCACCCCCTTTCGCCCGGTCCGAAGACCGGCCTCTACTAACCGTGATATCCGTTTTTGAAAACTTTACGTGTTCTTATTCCATTTATTAGCCTAGAATTACTATGTTATGCGCACAGCAAACAAGTATAGACTAGATTGCCTAATTTGGAAATAAACATTGCATATCCGTTTGGTTTGAAAATGCTTTGGAATTTGCTACTCGCAAGTAGGCTAAAATACGGATTTCAACGAGTTTTTCCAACTCAAACAATCCGGCCTTCACCCACAGGCATTCAAAACAGTTTAACACATAAGAATCTAGCCACATGTTAAGCATGCTGTCATGGTAACATTCACACTCATGCGATATGCTAAAGCGGAAATACTTACATAGTACTCCGTGCCAAAACAAAGAACTTGTTAGCAAACATGCATGATCCAAGTCCATGTGAAGTGCCTAATGCATCGCATACAAAATGTCGCTAAGATAGGCTCGGCTAATCCTAGACATGTCATGTGAAAATGCACAATTAACACATATTCAGTTCGGAATTGAAGTACTGATGCAGTTAGCGTGATGTACCGAGCCTAATGCATGTAATACAAATGCATGGATGCACACATGCATAGCATAAGGTATGCTAAATTAAACGTGCCCTAATACGAACCATTAAAGCGGGTAAGTAAAAGGGAAGAAAGAAGTGAGGTTGGAAGACATACACACCACCCACACACACTTATTACAGATTTGCCCTCGCTCGGAGGGACCGAATAAATATTACAAATTAATTAACTACGCAAGCTAATTAAATATTACAAATTAATTAATTAACAAATTAACTAATTTAGGAAAACAGTAAAACGTCTCGAGAAGCGCGCCGCCATGCGCAAGCTGCCTCTGTTTTCCTCCCTTTCTTCCTCTGGAGGTTGTCAAAACCTCAGGACTACATCCTTGGACAGAGGGGATCATCACCGGCTAGATGAAATTTCCACCGGCAGTGTTGTATGGCCATCGGCACAAAGTTGAAGCTGTCGGCAGAGAAAATAGTGCCGGTCGGCACATTACACTGCCGGTCGGCAGAGTATTCCTGCAGAACCTGCAACTCACAGCAACAGAGGGCAAAACAAGGCATGGCAGCATATTTCTAGGCATGTATGCACCAACCATGTCTCTTATCATTGTAATGACTCAAAGGGACATGTGCCTCGGTTCTTGGACCACCAATCACGCATTTCCATGCATGATGGCCCAAAGAACCAAGTATGCAACTTTGGTTTCAAATGCAATGCAAACCAATCAAACAAAACTCCCAATCCCTATCACCCAAGTCAAGGGACAAGGCATGCATGCAAGATGCAATGCAACCTAGGCATACAAGCTAGGAATGCGACATGACATGGCAAGGCACTTATGCAATCATGCAAGCATACATAGGGCAATGCAAATGGATGGCAAGATGGACTTATACATGAATTAGGCAGCTCTAAAATAGGCCTAAAACAGTAGCCATTGTGCTAAAAGGTGAGGGCTAAATGGCATGCACACGCATGCACATAAGGACCAACACTTAAGCATAAACCAAACAACATTCAAGCACACTTGAAAGAAGGAAACATGGACAAATTAGCATGCAACATGAGCCCTAAAATCATGTTATAAAATGATGCCAAATCAAGTTATAAATCAAGTCAAGCATGCAACAAATAGTCCAAGTGTTCAAGGCAAATCAATAAGGCATTGAACTACACTTATCATGACCAAACATGGCGTGCATTAAACAACTAAAAACAGATTTTTAGCATGTTAAAACAAGGCCAAAGGACTCCTTAGATGGCATCTAAGTGGCCCAAATACAAAGGCATACACCATGACCAAAACGTGGAGCATTGCAACACATGCTTTCAAAGCATTAAAGAGGCATGCAAGGTAATCAAACAAGCATGGAAATGGGACTGAAATAGCATGTAGGATGATTCCAAATCACCAAAACAATGCAAAGATGGCATGCTACACATGCACATACTCAAGGCCAACAAGCCCAAATACAAAGGAGCTATATAATGCATGCAAAGATCAACCCAAACGATTATGGACAGAGCTAAAACATGTCAAAATAAGCACATAAACTTCACAAATACAAGCCTAAAACATGCTCCAACAAAGGCTAACAACCTAGAACATGTTAAGGCACAAATAGGGCATTACATGGCAACTATGCTAAACATGCATGGAGTTCCAAAACCAACTTGAAATCATGTTATATCATGGATATATAAGCATGAAAAAACAAACCAAATATGCTCAACACACACTCAAGCATAGGCTTCCTTAAGAGGCCAAAATAGGTCCTTTTCAAGGACAACAAGGAGAGGGGGGTGGCCCTCTCCTTTTTGGGACTTCAAAGCATCATCTTCACCACTGAAATCCCTCAAGATTTCAGTGGTGAAGAGACCTCAACACCAAAATCCCGGAGCTAGCACAAAATGGCTCAAAATGAGGCCTTTTGAGGCCTAAGGGTGGTCAACACCCCTCAAACAACAAAACACTATTAATAAACAATAAAGAGGGCTTAAAAATAGAACTTTTTTATGTTATACAATAATCACAAAAACAGCTCTAAGACTAGTAGAAAATTGATGCAAGAATGGGGAAAAAAAAGGACTAGAATCTCACCCTTGATGCCTTCTTCAACAAAGATGCTCCAATGGCCTCCTTGAGCTTGAATCCAAGACAAAAACTTCAAAACACACTCTTTAGAACCTCAGCTCCAAGAGGAAGGTGAAACACTAGGTGTTTGTGTGCAATAGTGAGACACAAAACACCTAGTGTACAAAATGAGAGGAAAAGAGAGATAGGTGAGTGTATCTAACCCTAACCCTAGGAAAAACCAGAGCTCTCCTCTGTCTTCTCTCCTCAAAAAATGTCTAAAGCCCTCTCCTTTGCCTTAGAGAGAGCTTCTCTCTATATGCCTCTTGTAAAGCTTACAAGACAAGCTTTGCAAGAGGGAGATCCCTCCATACACGTGTATGGAGGGGAGCAAAAGCTATACAGCTGTCAAAAAATATCTGCAAAAGCAGATGAACAGCAATCGGCCGGCAAAAAATGCCATCTTGGCCAAACAAAGTGCCGACCGGCACAAAATAGTGCTGACCGGCAACAAAGAGTGCCGGCCGGCAAACTATATTGCCGGTGGCAGCAAAAACCAGCCGGTGGCATCTAGCCACTGCCGGTGATGGGTGGGGATGGTCTACAAGCCCCACCCTGCCCTTCCAAGGCAGGATGCAAGTGTTTGGTGCAAAACCAGACACTAAAAGGTCAAGTTCGGAGATCCTGAGACAAGGCGCGCGAGCCGAGGCCTCCGGGAACTCCAAACGAACACAAACAAGGATAATCACCGAGTGTTCAAACAGTGACGTCCAAGTCTTGAGGACGGTCAAAAATGGGGTGTCTACAACAGCTTTGAAAAACTTAGGTCAACGCAATGACTTAAAAGCACAGAAAAGCAAGTGAAATGCACTGTCGTTCCATTCGACTTTCTGGCACAACTGGCACAAGGCAGAAGTAAGCACAAAAGCATGAAAAACCACGGCTGTTTCATTCATTACTGTTGGTGTAACTGGCTCCATGGTAGAAACAGACTCAAAAGAAAGTGAAAAGACAAACATAAAACAAAATAGTGATGCCTGAGGTAACACCCCCATAATCACCTGACTCTAACAAAATAGGACTGACTCGATACAACAAGACATACCCGAAACAAAAGATTGACTCAAAACAAAGAGACAGACTCAAAACAACACAACAAAAACTGACCTAAATACCCAAGTCAGAAACTAGCATTCGCAAATGCTCAAAACAATGCGTGCCATACGCCACATCTGGAGTAAGTCGAGCGCCACCCGCAGCTGGTTCATCCCCCGATCACATATTCACATTATCCCCCAAGTTCACTAATCCAATGACGATAGACTTTGCTGAGTTGGTGCGACGATGACCTTATTGTCAATCAGATCTTGTATTTCGTGGCGAAGACGGAAACAACTATCAGTGACATGGCCGACTTGCTGATGAAAGGCACAGTACTTGGCCGGATCATGGGAGGGAGGAAGTCTATCTGGCAGTGGTCGCGGCTCCAGGGGTTTCAGATCCCCCTCTTTAATCAGAACGCTCAAGGCCACTGATAGAGACATGTACAGTGGTGCGAACACCCTTTGGCCTCGAGGTGGGTGTTTTGAGGTTTGTGGAGTTTTGCTGGATGCACCAGCAAAGGGATTGGTAGGCGCTGACTGGGTTTGCTGATCTCTTCCGAGCGAGGGTTTAGAGCTGAAAGGAACATTCCTGGTACAACGGCCCTTCTCCCGGCTTGCCCCTTGATTTGAACTGCTCTCATTCTGAGTGGTGAAAGTGTCATCCATAGTTTTTGCAACAACTGGGAGTACTTGCTGTTTGTTCAGCCCTTCGGGTTTCAAAGCCTCAATATTCCACTGAAGGTGTTCACGGGGACCAATGCCTGCCCCTACCTTGTTCTTACCATTTGCCTCCACTTTGCCAAGGGAGTGGCCTTCTTCCAATGCAACTCGTTCCAAGGTTGGGGAGCCTTTAGACATGAACTCCTTGGTACGTGATGTGGTCGATGATGGGGCCAAAACCCCAAAGGCTAGATCTGCCACAGTTCTCTAAAGGTCTTCAATCATTTTCATCAGCTCAGAAGTAGTGGGTTCGTGGGTTTGAGATGATTAGGGTTCAGATTCAATCATCATGCATAAGTCCAGGCTCTCTGGGATAAACACATTAGGCTTGGGTAGATGGACTGGGGTGATGTATACGCTGGGGTGGTAAGGGACGGCCAGTGTGTGGATTAGATTGAGATGTGGATGAGGTACTTGGTCATTAGGGTCTGAAGGTGGAGCTATCGTCCGGTTGTCGATGAGATTTTGGACCTCATGACGAAGGCGGTAGCAACGGTCGGTGCCATGACCGCGCTGCTGATGGTACACACAGTACTTGGAGGGGTTATGTCTGGCTGGGAGTGGGTCAGGAAGAGGTTGAGGATCGAGGGGTTTGAGATGCCCTCTTTCCATCAGGACTTTTAGTGCGCTAGTCAGACTCATATAGAGGGGGGTGAAAGTTTTGCCCTGAGCCTGGGCTGGGCCGGCTGTTTGTAGGCTTGGATTGGGAAAAGGGTCGGCTGTGGCGACTGTATTGATTTCGGTGGGTTCGGAAATAGTGCTACTACCAGCATTGGTACTCCCTGAAATCACTCTCCTTGTCGGTTCACTTGTTCGGGGAATGATCCCACTGTTGAACGCATTCTCGATCTGAACCCCCAGTTCATGCAAACTTTTGAAAGTGAATAGCAGAGCAACTATCAACTTTTGCAACATATCATGCTCGAGGTTTCGCACCATCATCTGCACTTGATCCCTCTCAGAAGGGCGATCTGTCATCTGTGCTGCCTTTGCCCTCCACCTCGCAACAAATTCCACAAAAGGCTCTGTTGGGTTTTGGCGGGTTGTTTCAAGCTCTTGCATGGTCATTTCAACTTGGATATTGTAGGAATACTGATCGACAAAGGCCTCAGCCAATTCTTTCCAGTCTTGCTTCACTTTGTCCTCCAACTTAGTGTACCAAGTGGCTACTACACTTGGCAGGGTTCTTCAATACAGAGAGAGTTTCTGTGGCTTGGTCAGACCCATCGGCTTCAGGATATCCAAGAAAAGTCGGATATGTACCATTGGATCTCCAGACCCGTCAAAACGGTCAATATATGGCATTTTGAATTTGTCTGGAAGCCGAACAGCAGCCTCAGTGTGCCCATCCTCAATGTCGGGAATAGAGTTAAGGCCCTGTGCCTTTTTGAATTGCTTCTCAAGGTTCGTAATATTCACTGCAGTCGGATTGAGCTCATTAACATCAAGGGAATAAAGCCTCTCATTAGGCTGCACTAGGGGTCTGAGCACCTGAGCTTGAGTCAACCTTTCTCGAGGATTCAGACACTGCAAATCTTCAATTGGCAGAAGTGGGTCAAAGTTTGGCTGGGGTCCCAAAGCTGGATGTGAGGCAGATGCCCCAGATGGACGCTGCATTTTAATACTGGTCTCAGCCTGCATGGCAGTTCCCTGATTTAATGCTGCTATCACGGCCACAAATTCTTCCGAACCCTGTGCCATCATGGTCTGCTGAGTCTGAACAAAGGTGATGTGACTGGCGACTGACGGATTAGATGAACCAGTGAGCCCTGACTGGCCTTTCTTTTCCTTGCCTCAGCAAAAGAACACTGGTTGCCCTTGAATTGAATTTCTAACCTAACAAAGTCTATCAGCACTAGTCCAATGTACCCGGGAGATATCGAAGCCTTCTGAAGCTATAGGACTACCTAGCAAAAGAGAAAACATGCAGCATCTCAGCCTGATTTCACCAAAACAGATTTGACTATTTTCTAAATTCTGCCCCAAAGTTTTGCCTGTGAACTGATAGCCTCAGGTAGAACTGATTGCCCCAAAATACTGATGCTGGTGCCCGCCAGCTTGACACTCAGACTTGCGAACTGGTATGTGTGTTCCCTGCATAGATACACTCTAAAAACACATAGCAAGTAAAAGAGAGCCAAAACACCCCCAAGTTGGGGTAGGGTTTCCCTATCCTATTTTTGTCAGGAGCTAGGGTTTCACTATGCACGCAGCAGTTTTCAAATAACCTAACATCGGGTAAGCAACCTGTTCTAGTTTGGAATAGTCACTATGGATTTCGATATGCACTAGGTCGAATGGTCGAAAAGGGTGCCTCGGTAAAACCGGGGTTTGTGTTCCCATACTGTCAAAGCCTACAACCAGTCAGCCTTATGGCATGCTTTGACAAAGTCAAGCCTCCGGCAAACCGTTCAGGAATGGCAGATGGCAAACACGGTGTCCTAGGCCCACCAATGCACATGCAATGCAAAGAGACACATAAATGAAATCAAAACAAGATATCATGAGTTTGAGTCAAGCTCTCTAAAATCCCCAACAGAGTCGCCAGAAACTGTAGATGTCCCCAAACGCCCCGGGAGGACGAGTCCCGTTCTGTTTGTTTTGGGTTCACTACAGTTCAGGACTCTCAAATTGTCACGGTTCTTAATTTGAACCAAAGAGTCCAAATCCGGCAAATCGTTTTGAGAAACAGATTTTTGAAAAGAAGTACCAAACATGGACTGCTTTGCCAGATACAGAGTCGCCACCTAAATATTATTTTTATGGGGGAATTTAGGAAACCCTAACTCGGTGCCAAAGGCCACGTGTCCGTCATCACCAAAATTGCCTCGGCTCGGGAGCTTGGGTACGATTGGGGAAGGTTAGCTATGAGCACCCCCTCTCGCCCGATCCGAAGATCGGCCTTTACTAACCGTGATATCTGTTTTTGAAAACGTTATGTGTTCTTATTCCGGTTATTATCCTAGAATTACTATGTTATGCGCACAGCAAACAAGTATAGACCAAATCGCCTAATTAGAACAAAACATTGCATGTTTGTTTTGAAAATGGTTTGCTACTTGCAAGTAGGCTAAAATGCAAGTTTTGCCACCCTCAAGTGGGCTTTAGAAAAGATGGTTTTGCCACTATCTAGTGGGCTTAAAACTCACAGTTTTAATACATTATTCCAATTTAGGTAATTCAACCTCCACCCACAGGCATTCAAGTAGTTATATCACATAAGCAAGTAGCCTCATGGTAAGCATGCTGTCATGGCAACACTCACACGCATGCGGTATGCTAAAGCATAAATGCTTACTGAGTACTCCAAGCCAAAACAGAAGCTAGTTAGTAATCATGTGCATGATCGTAGTTCATGTTGAGATGGCTAATGCAACACATAAAAGATACAACTACAATAGGCTCGGCTATCCTAATGATGGCATGTGAAATGCTGCAACTAACAGGTATTCAACTTGGAATTGAAATACAAGTGCAGTTAGTATGATGTACCGAGCCCAGTGCATGTAGGACAAATGTATAGATGCACGCATGCATAGCATAAGGTATGCTAATTTAAATATGCCCTAATACTAACCATCAAAAGCAGGTAAGTAAAATGGAGAAAGAAGTGGGGGATTGGAAGACATGCACGCACGCGCCCACACTCATTACAAGTTAGCCCTCACTCGGAGGGACCGAAAGAATAATATAATTTAACTAACTAACAAGCTAATTAAATATTACAGACCACCTAATTAATTAAACAAATTAATTAATCTAATTTAAGCAATAAACAGCCTCGGGAAGAGGGTCCAATGCGATGCGTGCTCGATTCCGCTCGGAAGTCACTGCCATGCACAAGCTGCCTCTGTTTTGACTGTTCTACTTCTCTGAAAATTGCACAACTCCCAAGGTTGCTTCTCTGAGTGCTGTGGAGCACCACCGACCAAGTGGGAACAATCACCGGCCATGGGGAATGGTCACCGGCCACAAATTAATCCATCGGCTACTTATGGATGGCCGGTCGGCACTTAAGATGGCCAGCTGGCCAAATCTTCCTACAAAAACTGGTTTGACAGCAGCAGAGGACAGAACTTGGCATGGCAATGCATTTCAAGCAATGTATGCACCAACCACACTCCTTATCATATTTATGACTCAAAGGAGGATGGGCCTCGATTCTCGGGCCACCAATCAAGCATTTCCATGCATGATGGCCCAAAGAATCAAGTGTGCATGTTGATATGAAATGCAATGCACATAATCAAGGAAATTGAACTCAACCTCTCTCACAAGCAATTCAAAAGGTGAAGCATGCATGCCAATGCAATGCAATCCTAAGCATGTCGACTAGTATGCAACATGGACAATGCTAAGAAGCATACAAGGCATACAATGGTCATGCAAGACATAGGGCATGACAATGCAACTAACAAGTATGCAAGGCACAATGTGGGTGTTCAAGCATGCAAGCAAGCATGTGACTTCATTCAATCATGCAACTCCAATCATTCAACAACACACAAATATGCAACAACATACAAGGTGGGCATACAACAACATGCAAAGGGGTGGGCTTAAACTAACATGGGTAGCTTGCAAGCTTGCCAAAATCAGTGGCCAATACTATGGAAGTGAGGTCCAACACACACACACACGTATGCATGCAAATATGGTCCAACACTTAAGTATATGAAGACAACTTGTAAGCACAAAAACATAGACTAATGACATGCGACATAAGCTCTGAAAATCATGTTAAAATGGTGCCAAACCAAGCCAACAAGACAAGCATAAGCATGCAATTAGAGGTCCAAAACTCAAGTCAAGCTAAGGAGGTATTGAACTACCGTTTGCAAAACCAAACATGGCATGAATTAAATGACCAAAAACAAAGTTTAAGCATATTAAAACAAAGCCTAAAGACCACTTAGATGGCATCTAAATGACTTAAATTCAAGGGCATGCACAATGACCAAACATGGAGCATAAGGCACAACCTCATAAGGCATCAAAGGCAAGCATGCAAGCATGTCATGAGGACTAAAATAACATACCATGTGATTCCAAACCACTGAAACAAAGCAAGGATGGCATGCTAGAGAGGCCAAAGCTTAAGGCATTCAAGAGGGATTGCATGGTAGCTATACAAAGCAAGACATGAATGACTCAAATGACCTAAAATAGTCCCTTAGCACATCAAAATATGCATGTAAGCTTCACAAAGCTTAGCCAAAACACATGAGCATGGTAGTCTAAATGCTATGCATGTATTGAGGCAAATCATGGCATTACAAGGCATGTATGCTAAGCAAGCATGGTGTACCAAAACCAACTAAAAACAGAGCTATATCATGACATAATAAGCATAAATATCAGTCAAGGCATGGCCAACATGAACCTAAACATGATGCTCACTAAAGAGGCAAAAATGGCCCTTTTTAAGGACAACAAGGAGAGGGGGTGGCCCTCTCGTCCCTAGGACCTCAAGGCTCCATCCTCACCTCTGAAATCCCTCAAGATTTTAGTGGTGAGGAGGCCCAAACACAATGGTCCCGGAGCTCAACCAAAATGCCACAAAACAAAGGGAAAACAAGCCTTAAGAGGGGTCAAACACCCCCAAAGCTTAAAACACCCTGAACAAACTATTTAGAGCAGACAAAAACAAGACTTTTATATGTTATATGCTAAGCTCAAAAACAGATGCAAGATAGGCTAAAAAGCTTTGCAAAAATGGGGTAAAAAGGGACAAAAGTCTTACCCTTGTAGACCCTCTTCACAAACAATGTTCCAGCAGCTCTTTTGGTTCCAAACCAATTCAAAAGCTTCAAGGAAAGACTCTGGTACCTTAGCAACTAAGAAAAGGTGTGATGGTGGGTGTTTGTGCACAAAAATGAGACTAAACACACACTAAACACAAGAGAGAGAGCAAATCTGCCACTGTTCCCTGCAGGTCTTCAATCATTCCCAACATCTCAGCAGTAGTGGGTTCACTCATGTTGCGCCCTCGACGTTCTTGAACCGGATTGGGTGCATCCATCATACACAAATCAGTACTTTCCGGAATGAACACCTCAGGCTTAGGTAAATGGGCCGGGGTGATGTATATGCTGGGGTCAAAGGTGGGCGGTAGTGTATAGATAAGATTAAGGTAGGCAGGAGATGTTTGGTCATTGGGATCTGGAGGTGGAGCTATCGTCTGGTTGTCGATGAGATTCTGGATCTCATGACGAAGGCAGTAGCAACGATCGGTGCCATGACCGCGCTGCTGATGGTACACACAGTACTTGGCGGGGTTATGTCTGGCTGGAAGTGGGTCAGGAAGAGGTTGAGGATCGAGGGGTTTGAGATGCCCTCTTTCCATCAAGACTTTTAGTGCGCTAGTCAGGCTCATATAGAGGGGGGTGAAAGTTCTGTCCTGAGCTCGGGCTGGGCCGGCTGTTTGTGGGCTTAGATTGGCAAAAGGGTCGGCTGTGGCGACTGTATTGATCTCAATGGGTTTGGGAATAGTGCTACTACCAGCATTGGTACTCCCGGCAATCACCTTCCTTATCGGTTTACTTGTTCTAGGAATGATCCCACTATTGAGCGCACTCTCGATCTGAACCCCCAATTCGTGCAAACTTTTGAAAGTGGATAGTGGGACGACCATCAACTTTTGAAACATATCATATTCAAGGATCCGCACCACCATTCGTACCTGATCCTTCTCAGCAGGGCGAGCTGTCATCAGTGCTGCCTTTGCTCTCCATCTTGCAATAAATTCTGCAAAAGACTCTGTAGGATTCTGACGGGTTGCTTCAAGCTCTTGGATGGTCGCTTCAAGTTGTGTATTGTAAGAGTACTGATTGACAAATGCCTCAGCCAACTCTTCCCAGTTCTGCTTTACTGTATCCTCCAATTTGGCATACCAAGTGGCTGCTATACCCGACAGGGTTCTCCCATACAGAGAGAGCTTTTGAGGCTTAGTCAGACCTACCAGTTTCAGGATGCCCAAGAAAAGTCGGATGTGTACCATAGGATCTCCAGACCTGTCGAAACGGTCAATATATGGCATTTTGAATCTGTCTGGGAGCAGTACGGCGGCCTTGGTGTACCCATTTTCAATGTCGGGAATGGAATCAAGTCCTTGTGCCTTTTTAAATTGCTTCTCAAGATTAGCAATCTTTAACGAGGTCAGGCTGAGATCATTAACATCACGGGAATAAAGCCTCTCATCAGGTTGTACCAGGGGTCTGAAAACTGGGGCTAGAGCCAACCCTTCTCGGGGATCCGAGCCATGAAGATCTTCAGCTGGTGGAAGTGGGTCAAAATTCAGCTGGGGTCCCAAAGCTGGATGTGAGGCAAATGCCCCAGACGGGCATTGCGTTTCAGTATTGGTCTCATCTTGTATAGCAATTCCCTGGTTTAGGGCCGTTCTCATGGCCATAACCTCTCCTGAACTCTGAGCCATCATGGGTTTGCTGAGTTGGATAGGGGTAACCTAAATGCTGACCAACAAGGATTTCGACCTGGCTATAGCTGATGTATCTGAATTGGATCGGTTTAGATAGGTTTAACTGGATTGGGCTTTTTCAGAGTGGGCCTTTTCTGGGATTGAATAGACTGTGATGGGGTTAAGGTAGGCACTGCTCCTTCTCTGGCTCAAACAAACCTCCCCTAGCATTGAAAACAAATGCTCCATTAGATCGGGATACTGGATATGCTGGTCAAAACAAAGCAAGATACAATTTTTCCCCGGGTTCTAGTTCTGGTATATTTCCACCATATCAAACACAAACCCCTGGATTTTGACCCAAATCTGATTCTGATATGATCCCCAAGGTTTGAAGAGGTCCTCCTCCATATTAATACTCTCAAAGGATTGTGTCACACATTCCCAACGAGTTCATATTTTGCACAAAAGCACGCAAAACACCCCTACGAGAGGTTAGGGTTTCCCTGCCCTATTTTGTCAAGAGCTAGGGTTTCACTACGCATGCAGGGGTTTCAAACAACCTATAATTGGGTAAGCAACATGTCCTAGCTTGGAATGGTCACTATGGATTCCGATATGCACTAGATCGAATGGTCAAAAAGGTGCCCCGGCAACAACCGGGTTTGTGTTCCCATCATGGCGGAGCCCGTAACTGGTCAGCCTTATGGCACGCTTAGCAAAGCAAGCCTCTGACAAACCATTCAGGAATAGCAGACGGCAAACACGGTGTCCTAAGTGCACCAATGCACATGCAATGCAAAGAAACACATAAGTGTAGTCAAAACAAGATATCATGAGTTCGAGTCAAGTTCTCTAACATCTCCAGCAGAGTCGCCAGAAACAGTAGACGTCCTTCGAACGTCCCAGGAGGGAATCCCATTTCGTTCATTTGGGCTCACTACAGTTCAGGACTCAAATAGTCACGTTTCTAAATCTGAACCAAAGAGTCCAAATCCGGCAAATCGTTTTTCAAAACAGATTTTTTTGTAAAGAAGTGCCAAACATGGACTGCTTTTCCAGATACAGAGTCGCCACCTAAATATTTTATTGGGGGAATTTAGGAAACCCTGACTCATTTGCCTAAGGCCACGTGTCCGTCATCACCAAAATTGCCTCGGCTCGGGAACTTGGGTACGATTGGGGAAGGTCAACTATGAGCACCCCCTCTCGCCCGATCAAAGATCGGCCTCTACTAACCATGATATCTAGTTTTGAAAACATTATGCATTCTTATTCCAATTAATTAGCTAATCTTGCTATGTGATGCGCACAACACAAAAGTATAGACTAGATCACCTAATTTGGAGCAAAGCATCGCATATCTATTTGTTTGGAAATCGGTTTGAAATTTGCTACTCGCAAGTAGGCTAAAACATGGATTTCGACGAGTTGTTCCAACTCAAACAATCCAACCTTCACTCACAGGCATTCAGGCAGATATATCACATAAGCATATAGCCACATGGTAAGCATGCTGTCATGTTAACACTTACACTCATGCAAGGATGCTAAAACATAAATGCTTACCGAGTACTTCAAGCCAAAACAGAAACTAGTTAGTAATCATGCATGATCCTAGTTCATGTTAAAGTGGCTAATGCATCGCGTACAAAATGTCACTAGAATAGGCTCGGCTAATCTATGGATGGCATGTGAAATGTGACAGATAGCATATATTCGAGTTAGATTTGAAATACTATGCAGTTAGCATGATGCGCCAAGCCCGGTGCATGCAATACTGATGAATGAATGCTCGCATGCATAGCATAAGGTATGCTAAATTAAATATGCCCTAGTACTAACCATCAAAAGCAGGTAAGTAAAAGGGAGAAAGAAATAGGGGTTGGAAGATATGTACACACACCCACACTTATTATACATTTGCCCTCGCTCGGAGGGACCAAAAGAATAATACAAACCGAATAATGAACCAACTATCCTAGCTAATTAATTATTACAGAACTTCTAATTAATTAACAAATTAATTACAAAAACAGCCTAAATATGAAACTAAAGAGACCGTCGCAGCTCTGCCTCGGAATGCGTGGATGATGCATGCTCGATTTGCCTTGCCCGGAAACCCGCTGCCATGCCATTGTTGCCTCTGTTTGCACTGTCCTATACCTCTGAGGACTGTGAAAATCCTGGAGATGCCTCTGAATTGCTCCCTGAGCATTATAAGATCACCGGCCACTGATAAATGGTCATCGACCAATTGTTGAGCCATCGGCTAATTATTTTTGGTCGGTCGGTACTGTAGGTAGCCGGTCAACCAAATCTTCCTGCAGGAACCTATTTTGACAGCAACAGAGGACAGACAAGGCATGGCATGGAATTTTAAAGACAATGTGTGCACGGGCACCCTCCCTATCATGCTATGGACTCATGGGAGTATGGCCCTCGACCCTCGGGCCACCAATTACGCATTTCAATGCATGATGGCCAAAGAAGCCAAGTGTGCAATTTCAATATCAAATGAAGATGCACAAAAACACATAAGGAGGTCCCAACCTCTATCATGCTTGATCAAGAGGCAAGAAATGCACACACAAAGCTATGCAACCTAAGTATGCAAGCAAGATGCAATAGGACTAGTATTCAACAAGCATGTAAATATGATGCAAAGTAAGCAACTTTGAACAATATGGTAAATGGACTTAAACTAAAGATGGAGACCTCAGCTATGCTGTAGACGTCCCCGAACGCCCCGGGAGGATGAGTCCCGTTCTGTTCGTTTTGGGCTCACTACAGTTCGGACTCTCAAATCGTCATGGTTCTTAATCTGAACCAAAGAGTCCAAATCCGGCAAATCGTTTTGAAAAATAGATTTTTAGAAAGAAGTGCCAAACATGGACTGGTTGCCAGATACAGAGTCGCCACCTAAATATTTTTTTTAATGGGGGAATTTAGGAAACCCTGACTCGTTTGCCTAAGGCCACGTGTCGGTCGTCACCAGAGTTGCCTCGGCTCGGGAACTTGGGTACGATTGGGGAAGGTTAGCTATGAGCACCCCCTCTCGCCCGATCCGAAGATCGGCCTCTACTAATTGTGATATCTTGTTTTGAAAACATTATTCGTTTTTATTCCGGTTATTAGCCTAGATTTACTATGTGATGCGCACAGCATACAAGTATAGACTGAATCGCCTGAGTTAGAACAAAACATTTCATGTTTGTTTTTTGAAAGCAGTTTGCTACTCGTAAGTAGGCTAAAATGCAGGTTTTGCCACCCTCAAGTGGGCTTAAAACTCGCGGTTTTAATGCATTATTCCAATTCAGGTAATTCAACCTCCATCCACAGGCATTCAAGCAGTTATATCACATAAGCAAATAGCCTCATGGTAATCATGCTGTCATGGCAACATTCACACGCATGCCAGGATGCTAAAGCGTAAAAGCTTACAGTGTACTCCAAGCCAAAACAAAGAACTCGTTAGCAATCAATGTATGATCCAAGTCCATGTTAAGTGCCTAATGTAACGCATACCGAATGCAATCAGGATAGGCTCGGCTAATCCTAGGATGACATGTGAAATGCAACCATTTGATGCACGTATTCAAGTTAGATTTGAAATACTATGCAGTTAGCATGATGTTCCGAGCCCGATGCATGCAATATCGATGAATGATGCACGCATGCATAGCATAAGGATGCTAAATTAATATGCCCTAGTACTAACCATCAAAGCAGGTAAGTAAAAGCGAGAAAGAAGTGGGGGTTGGATGACATACACACACGCACCCACACTTATTACAAATTTGCCCTCGCTCGGAGGGACCGAAAGAATAATACAGATTTAACTAACCTGCAAGCTAATTAAATATTATAGACCAATTAAACTAGTTAAGCAAATTAACTAATCTAATAAAACAGTAAACAGCCTCGGGGAGAGGGCCCGATGCAATGCGTGCTCGGCTCCGCTCGGAAGTCCACTGTCATGCACAAGTTTGCCTCTGTTTCCCCTGCTCTGTTCTTCTGAAAATTGCACGACTCCCAAGGTATGCTCTATGGACACTGTGGATCACCACCGACCAAGTGGAAACCCCACCGACCATGTCCGGATTGTCATCGACCATTTGTTGAGCTCTCGGCCATCAATAATTGGTCGGTCGGCAGTGTGGATGGCCGGCCGATCAAAGCTTCCTGCTGTAGACACCCCATTTTTGACCGACCTTAAGACTCAGACATCACTGATTGAGCGCTTGGTGATGTTGAATTTTGTGCTCGTTCAGAAGTTTCAGAGTTGCGGCCGTGAGCCCTGCCTCCGGACTTCCGAACCCTCTTTTGTACTTTGCCTCGGTTTGCGAACCAGGCTCGGTTTTCTTTGTTTATTTTCCTGAGGAAAGGGAGAGGTCCCGTAGACCATCTCTCAATGTCCGTAGGCTACATTTCGTGGTCGTAGGCCATTTTGCCCATTTCGGAGTCCGGTTCCCGATTTTCGGGATCATTGGCCGTGTGCCTCGGTTCGGGACCGCTTAACCATCTCCATTTGCTCTAATTTTTGGCATACATCTTATTTTCTCCCTTTTGAGGGACACTGGGGTCTGAGAAACCCACTTCGTGGCCGAACGCCACTTTCGGTGTTTAACGGGCAGTTTCCGGGGCCCCGAACTGCGTGTTTTGGCCCCCGAACATTCGTTTTGCATCGGTTTTCATTCGTTTTTGGCAGGTACCTCTGTTTCATCACTAGGAAGGTCATGGAAGGGTGGGAGGCCAGCAATTGTTTCAACAACCAGTTCTTTACTCTTCCGGCGCCCTCCGACACCTGTTTTTTCGCACTTCCGGGCCAATGTTGAACACCTTGGAGCCATTTTCTTCAAACCCAAACCACATATTTGTGATGTACACACATGGGAGGACCCTAAAAGTTCATGGCCGGCCGCTAATGCTTCTTCACCCTTTTGAACCCCTCCTTCCGAGCCAATGTTGAACACCCTTGGGCCACTTTCTTGAACTTTGAACCACATATTTGTGTTGTACACACATGGGAGGACCCTAAAAGTTTATGGCCGGCCATTAATTCCATTTGACCCTTTTGAACCCCTCCTAAAATTGGCTTGTTCTCTCTCCTGTTTTAGAATTTCCAAATTCGAACCACAGGGTTGTGAAGAGGAGACCTGGGAGGCCACCAATATGTGGTGGCCGGCCACTATTTCAAGTTGACCTTTTTGACCCCTAGCTGGCCGGCTAGGGGGGGTGGCCGGCCGGCCACCTGCAGCAAAAGTAACGGGCCGGCCATGTTCCTCATGCTTGCTACTTTACAGCTGTGCAGCTGTTTCCCCCAGAAAATATCCCAATCCGGGGGATATTTTGTGGGGGAAAGCTTACCTCCTTTTTGCCCCACCTTTACACCCTCCTTTTGGTCCTTATAACCAGCTGCCATTGTTTATTTTGGGGGTTAGAAAATTTGTTCTTCAAGCCTCAAGATCCATATCTCCCTCCATCCTTCTCATTTCCCTAAAAAACCTTAAGTCCCACACCTTGTTTTCTTCATCACCACCAAGCTCTACCATCACCACTTCATTTCCAGCAACAAGGAGGGCTTCTCAAAGGCTAAAGGAGCTGCAAATTGGTCCAAGAAGCAACAAAAGCTTTAGTCTTCAAGGCAAAATGAAGAATCAGCAACTTTTCAGAGTCTGGCACGCTTTCCAAGAACAACTGCTAAACAGAGGCTAATTGGGGCATCCCGGTGGATTTCCGCGTAAAGCAACCCGGACATGCATCATCCATCAGAAGCAAGGCAGTCCCTGGCTTGCATGCCAGTTTTTACCGCTTTCTTAGTTAATTTCTTAATTAATTAGAAATTTGTATATTATTTGGACTGTATTATTCGGACTGTAATATTCTTTTATTCGGGACTGTATTATTTATTCGGACCCTCTGCGCGAGGGCACAACTGTAATAAGTGTGCGTGAGTGTGATGTATGTCTTCCAACCCCACGTCTTTCTTCCCTTTTATTTATCTGCTTATGATGGTTAGATTAGGGCATATTTAAATTAGCATACAGTATGACAGCATGTTTGCATCATTCATCTGTATTGCATGCACCGGGCTCGGCGCATCATACTAACTGCATTGTACTTTCAATTCCAAACTGAATACATGATAGTTGTAGTATTTCATATACCATGTTTAGAATAGCCGAGCCTGCTATAGTTTGCATTTTTGCATGTGTTGCATTAAGCATTTTTGTATACTTAGGATCATGCATGATTTCTAATGTAGTTCCTATTTTGGCTTGGAGTACTCGGTAAGTTCTATGCTTTAGCATCCTCGCATGCGTGTGAGTGACTGCCATGAATAGCATGCTTACCATGAGGCTATGTGCTTATGTGATATAACTGCCTGAATGCCTGTGGGTAAAGGTTGGGTTATTTGAATTGGAATAATTCATCAAATGTGTGTTTTAAGCCCACTAGATAGTGGCAAAATCATGTTTTCTAAGCCCACCCGAGGGTGGCAAATCCACGTCTTAGCCTACTTGCGGGTAGCACCATCAAACCACTTTCAAATAAACAAACATGAAATGTTTTGTTCCAATTCGGGCGACCCAGTCTATGCTTATATGCTGTGTGCATCACATAGTAACCTAGGCTAATAACCGGAGTAAGGACACACAAAGTTTTCAAAAAATTGATATCATGGTTAGTAGAGGCCGATCTTTGATCGGGCGAGCGGGGGTGCTCACGAAGTGACCTTCCCCAATTGTACCCAAGTTCCCGAGCCGAGGCAACTTTGGTGATGACGGACACGTGGCCTTTGGCACCGAGTCAGGGTTTCCTAAATTTCCCATTAAAAAAAAAACATTTAGGTGGCGACTCTGTATCTGGCAAAACAGTCCATGTTTGGCACTTCTTTTCAAAAATCTTTTTCTCAAAACGATTTGTCGGATTTGGACTCTTTGGTTCAGACTTAAAACCGTGACAAATTGGAGAGTCCTGAGCTGTAGTGACCCCAAAATGAACAGAACGGGAGCTCGTTCCTCCCGGGGCGTTTGGGGACGTCTACACCTGCCAAAACTGTTTTGACAGCAGCAGAGGGCAAAACAAGGCATGACAATGCATTTCAAGCAAATATGTGCACCAACACATCCCTTATCATGTTTGTGACTCAAAGGGGTATGTTCCTTGATTCTCGGACCACCAATCGCGCATTTCAATGCGTGATGGCCCAAGGAACCAAGTCGTGCATTTTGATTTCAAATGAAATGCAATGCATAGAAACATACAAAGGGGCTTTCAACCTCTATCATGGCTTGATCAAGAGGTGAAAGATGCATGCAATGATATGCAACCTAGACATGTGAGCTAAGTATGTAACATGAGATGTAAACAAGTAATCATGCAATAGGCACACAACCTAAGCAAATAAGTATGCAAGACATGGAATAACTATGCAAGCTTAACCATACAAGCATGCAAGGTGCAACATGGACAACATGTTAGGCAACTTAGCCAAGAGAATGAGTGCCAAATGCAAAGCGATTGAAGCATACAACACATGCAACAGGCTAAGTATATGACAACACACAAGGTGAGCATGCAACAACATGCAAACAATGGACTTATACCAATTTGGGCAGCCCTATACTAGGCCCAAAACAGTGGCCAACACACTAAGGAATGAGAGGCAAAACACACACAAACATGCATATGTTAAGGCCTAAACACTTAAGCATATGGAGACAACTTTTAAGCACACTTAAAAGAGGATGAACATGGACACATAGCATGCATAGAAAGCTCTAAAAATCATGTTATAAAGGTGCCAAACCAGGTAAACAAGACAAGCTAAACATGCAACAATGGTCCAAGATTCAAGGAAAGCCTAAGGGGCTTAAACCATGGCTAAGTCAAACAAGCCCCACAAAGCTAAAAGGACTTAAAACAAGTCCGAGGCTGACCTAAACAAAGCTAAGGACACACCTAGATGGCATATAAGTGGTCCGAACATTCAAGCATACAAAAGAGGCCACACATGGAGCATAAGATGACAACCTTGTAAGGCATTAAAGGGACATCAAATGCAAGCATACAAGCATACCATGAGGACTAAAATGGTGCTATAAGTAGTGCCAAACCACTAAAATGATGCAAGGATGGCATGCTAGAGGGGTCAATGCTCGAGACATATAAGAGAGTTTGCATGGTAGCTATACAAAGCAAAGCATGGACGACTCAAATGACCAAAAACAGACCTTTAGCATGCTAAAACAAGCATAAAAGCTTCACAAAGCTAAGCCAAAAACATGCTAGAAACAAGGCTCAAAGCACAAGGCATGTTAAGGCAATTCATGGCATTACAAGACATGTATGCTAAGCAAGCATGGTGTGCCTAAGCCAACTCACGACAATGCTATATCATGGCAAGATAGTCATAAAAAACAGTTAAGGCATGGCCAACATACACTTAAACAAGGTGCTCACTAATGAGGCTAAAATGACCCTTTTCAAAGACAATAAGGAGAGGGGGTGGCCCTCTCCTTCTTAGGACCTTAAACCACCATCCTCACCACTGAAATTCCTCAAGATTTCAGTGGTGAGGAGGCCCAAACAAAGTGGTCCCGGAGCTCACCAAAATAGCACAAAAATAGGGCCAAACAAGGCCTAAAAGGGGTCAAAGAACCCCAAAGCTCAAAGCAACCTTAAACAACTATTTTAAGCAGGTAAAAATAGAAATTTTATATGTTATATGCAAAGTCTAAAAATAGTTGCAAGATAGTCAAAAAAGCTATGCAAAAATAGAGAATAAAGGGCAAGAACACTCACCCTCGAAGAACACTTCCAAGATCACAAGACCAGACCTCTTCTTGGATCAAAACCAGCTAAAAAAGTCCAAGATCAACCTTCTAATGCCTCAGCAACTAAGGAAAGGTTTAATGGTAGGTGTTTGTGTGCAATAGTAAGAACAAACACACACTAAACACTTAAGAGAGGGAGAGATATAGAGATAGAGTATGAACAAACCCTAACCCTAAAACCCAAGGCTCTGAAAAATTTGTCAACCCCAATGGAGGGAGAAGAGGCTCCTTCTTATAGACAATCCCTCTTGTAAAGCTTTCCATACAAGCTAGCCAAGAGGGAGATCCCTCCATACACGTATGGAGGGGAGCAAAGTGTATGCCAGCTAGCACAGCTGGCATAAAAATATCTGCAAAAGTAGATGAACAGTGGTCGGCCAGCCAAAAATGCAATTTGACCAAAATAGATGGCCGGTCGACCATCAAGAGTGCTGGTCGGCCAAACATTTGGCCAATGGAAACAAAACACAACCGGTGGCCTCAAGCCATGGCCGGTGGAGTGTGGGGGTGGCCAACAAGCCATTCCTTGCCCTCCAAAGCAAAAATACGGGTGTTTGGTGCAAACCCAAACACAAAACAGTCGAGTCGAGAGATCCTAAGGCAAGGCGCGTAGCCGAGACCTCTGGGAACTCAAGACGAACACAAACAAGGATAACCACCGAGTGTTCAAATGTTGACGTCCAAGTCTTAAGGACGATCAAAAATGGGGTGTCTACAGTTGCCCCTCTTTGACAGAACTCGAAAGTCATAAGAATGACGGGAGTGAGTGTCAAAGCCCAGAGACGACCAATTTTTGACAAGGCCGAAGACTTAGACAAAACATGCAAGACAATAAAGATATGCGCCCGAAGGCAGGGGCAAAATGCAACTGATAATGCAAGAAGCCGAGCATAACTTATGATCATGCGAAGAAAGCTGTAATGAAGCATAACATGCAATAGTTTTAAGCTAGCATACAACAATCCAACTACACTACAATGCAGAAAGGATGCAAGAGAATTATGCAATTCTCGATACGTCTCACTCGGAGAATACAATACCTGCGCGGTTCGTCTGGTTGCACCAGCTTCAAATGAACCGTACATACGATATCGTGCCTATAAAAGAAAGTAACTTAACAGGTACAATATTGTTAGCAACATGCATGACAATGCAAAATGATATGCAGTATATACAAAACTATGTATAAACAATGCAAACGATAATGCAATGCAATTGAATCATAATCGAACCACAAGCGGTACAAAACCACACAAATGTCAAAAGGATGACGGAGATGCAAAGTCTGTCTACCATAGAAAAGGTGCCGCAACCCTCAAATCAACATATCGGTGTGGAATAGGCGCGTACACATGCAGAACTATAAGTGATGTAGGCGAACACAAGAACAAGTAATTGGGTGGAATGACATAAGTGGGGAAGTGACCCGCTGAGGAAAGACCATGACCTTAATGCTGGATGCAAAAATTATACTACAATGTAATATATACAATGGATATGGCATGCAACCAAACCAAATCTTGCCTAGGAAAGGCATGGACACATACAAACCGCGTCTAACACAGATACAGTGCCGTCACCCTCAAACCAACATACCAACGTGGAATAGGTGCGTACACATAATATCATAACTGTGCTTTGACGTGAAAGATATGGGCACATACCAGACCAAGCTCAACATGGAAAGGCGCAAGCCATAGATGAAGGTGATGCAACGAATACATGCAGACTACCATGCAATATTTATAATATGCAATGGAATGTATGTATGTACAATGCATTATATACAATGAATGCTATGTACAATGCGATCTGCCAGGGAGAATGCAATGGACGCAGTGGATAAGGCCTGCGGCCAAACCGTATTTTGCCTAGGAAAGGCATGGACACATACAAGCCGCGTCTAACACAGAAACGGTGCCGTCACCCTCAAACCAACATACCAGCGTGGAATAGGTGCGTACACATAATATCATAATTGTGCTTTGACATGAAAGATATAGGCACATACCAGACCAAGCTCAACATGGAAAGACGCAAGCCATAAATGGAGGTGATGCAATGAATGCATGCAAGCTACAATGCAATATTTACAACATGCAATGGAATGTATGTATGTACAATGCATTACATATGCATTATTTACAATAAAAATGCATGACTTATGCACTATATACAGTGGATGCATGACAAATGCATGAAAATGCATGATAATGCATGCTATTTACAGTGCATGACATATGCACTATTTACAGTGAAATGCATGACATATGCATGTTTGTTTCTTGTTTTGCTTTTTGAATGCATGACAATGCATGATGAAGGGAAAATGAATAATAATGCATGTTTTTTTTTTTTTTTGTGTTTTTGTTTTTGAAATGCAAATGCTGCATGTTTTTGTTGTTTTCTTTTTTCGAAATGCAAATGCATGATGATGCATGTTGTTTTTGTTGTTTTCTTTTGAAACGCGCGACAACGCGCGGCTTTTGAGACGCATGACAATGCAAATGATCTTGGAATGCGCGACAACGCGCGGCTTTTGAAATGTATGTGAACTCGAATATACGATGACGCGCGTCGCTTGAAATGTATGATAATGCATGTGGACTCGAATGCGTGACGACGCGTGTTGCTTGAGATGCATGATAATGCATGTGAGCAGTGCACCCTAATGCTAGTTGTGCTTGTTACGACGTGTGTATGCATGAAAAAACCAAAGGTCTTGCATCTTTGGAGGGTTTAAGGTCTCCTAGACCGAGCGTGTTTAAGGTCTCGCCAGACGGTGCGGGGTGCATACAATGCAAGCATAATGACGTATAACCCAACGCGCGTTCACGTCAAAGCGTTTGTAAACCAACGCATGTGGGGCAACTTTTAAATCTTGAAAGGGACAAAAGGATACAAAAAGGATACACCTTGCACATATTCAAGTGCTACGCACAGAAGACACAGTCTGAGGTCAAAACGGAGGCCGGTTGAGTTTCGAAAATGCACTGCCTTGCACTGTCTTGAGCAATGAAGGCCCCAAACCACATATCTGACCCGAACAAGGTTATAGGAGGCTCACCGGCCATCAGAGGAGGTCACCGGCTGCCCACCGGCCATCGGAAGGTTCCATCGGCCAAATATTTGGCCGACCGGCCAACAGTGTGGTCGACCGGGCAAAATTGCCTGAATCGAGGCAGTTTGGTCTTTTGGCCTCGGCTCTTTTAAAATAGGGCTTCAAATCCTATTTTGGCACTTGCCTCTTGTACGAAAATCCTCCCCTTCTCTCTCTAGAACATTTTTCCCTCTTCCATTCACCATTTTCTTCGGTTTTCGTGCCCGTTTCGTCATTTGATTCGCGAATACCTTTGCGTTTCGGACGTTTTGAACCGAACGAAACTCCGTTTCGGTGTCTCTTTCTTGATTTATGCCTCTTGGGGTTTGTCTCCCTCGAGTTTTTCTTGATTTTCGTGCCTTTTCCACATTTCGGCTTTCCCGGCCATTTTCCGCCTTCTCGGGGTTGACTTTCTGTTGACTTTTCGTATTCTAGCCTGGTTTTCTCTCTTCCGGCCATTTTCACACCACTCTTGACATGGCAGACAATCTACCACAGGGCGAGACTCCCCCAGATCAGGAGATGGATCCCGAGGCCGAGCTCTTGCCCTTGAGCGTCCGCCCGTTCGACCTGGCGACCTACCGGCCGGCGATTCACATACTTCCTCCTGACGGACTTCCCCAGTTCAGGAGTTTCAATAGGACGGTGCCTCCAGAGCTTCTCCTGCGCGAGCTGGAGTCACATCTATCATACGGCGCTTTTGAGGTATATTCTTCCCCGTTTCATTTTCCGCAATGTAGAACTCTTAACTACCATAGTTGATTCGGTTCTTTAACTGTTTAGCCCGGATACACCGATACACTGTACGCTGTAGTTGACTGTGAGCACACTTGCACTTGATATCTGTTTGAATCTGAACACGTGCACACACGCTCTGAACCACTCAAACACACTGGCACATCGCATGTTGTAGTTCACTGTAAGCACATCGGCACCCGATGTTTGTTTGAACTTGAAAACGTGTACACACCCTGTATCTGTACTGAACCACTCGGAAACACTGACACATCATATGCCGCAGTTCATTTCGAGCACACCGACACCCGATATTTGTTTGAACTTAAAACATGCACACACACTGTATTGTCACCAATTCTGAATGCTCTTCAAAACTGTACATTTTATATTGCTTCGCAACTGTTTTGCTTGAACACAGGGAGATTCCCATGCCCTCTGGGGGTATGGGAATGTCGTCGCCCGCGATTAGTACATGGAGTTTCCCGATGCGGTCCGCCACATCGTAGACCAGGCCGGTTTCGGCGCCTTCTGCAGAGGACTCTCCCGACTTACTGCGAGCAGGCCTCTTCTCGCCGCTTTGGTGGAGAGGTGGTGGGACACCACCGACTCATTCCACTTCTCGGTCGCGGGAGACATGACGATGACTCCCTATGACTTCTCGATGCTCACTAGCATCGGGGTAGAGGGTGATCCGATCCCCTTCGACATCGACATGGACGAGTGGGAGGCCGCTCAGATTTACTTGCTGGGCAAGATGCTGCCTCTCGCACGCCCCGGCTTCGTCAGATATTCATGGTTCAAGGTCCAGTTCAGGGTTCAGCCAGCCTTGGCTGAGGAGGCACTGATGACCCATGAGGAGGTGGAGCAGTACGCTCGCGGCTTCTTGATGTTTCTGCTGGGGACGACCATTTTCGCCGATCGGGCCTCTCTGTTTGTTGAGTGCGCTAGTGGACATCACGCGGATCCTGCGCTACGACTGGAGTGACGCTGCCTTGGCCACTCTGTACGGATGCATGAGCTCAGCCTCCCGTTGCAACGGGCAGTTGCTCGGAGGCTACTGGCGGGCTTGGGAGGTACGTCTTCTTCTTCTGTTTTTCGTTTCTGCTCTACATTTTCTGTACTCTGTGCACTACACACACTGTGGTCTGCTTCATGCTGACTGTATACTGCACACACGGCACACATATACTCTGTTTTACACTCACTGTACACTGCACACACTGTACACTCTGCACAATACACTGCACAATACACGATTCTGCAATTTTTTCTTTATCCTGTATTCCGCTTTATCTGATAAGCATACTGATACTTACTCTGCAGTTGTGGGTCTACGCCTACTTTCTGAGGCTCGCGCCAGTGCCTGACGAGGAGACCCCTCTTGTCGTTCCATTCTCCCGACGCTTCGACGTGAGATGCGTGCGGAGACCGTGGGAGACATTCATCTTCTTCTGCCGCTACTTTGACACCATCACCCCCACGGAGGTATGTTCAACTTTAGAGTTTATTTAAACTTCGCTTTGCACTGTATTTTCAATAACAGTAGATAACAAATTGTATGCCATTTACAGATCACCTGGCAGCCTTGGGCTCCATTGCTAGCCGCGATGCGGGAGCGATTTGCCGGTGCGGAGGAGATTGCTCGCTTTAGGATTTTACTAGAGGGGCCGGTCTGTCGGGCTTGGTATCTGGGTGAGCGTTTCCTACGCCGGACCCTGGGTTTACCGGAGTAGATAGTCCCGGTTCATCCTCCTGAGCATATGAGGGATACCGAGAGGTTCGCCCCTGAGTAGATGGCCGACTACACGATCGGCTGGGATGCGATACGCTTCAGAGGCATAGGTGACTACTCAGAGTACGTTCAGACGTATATTATGTGGCCTTTAAGCAGTGGCCGTAGAGCCGAGAGAGAGGACTGCGGCGTTAGTGGCTGGAGTAGGAGCAGGGGCGGAAGCGGGAGCACCGAGGGTGGCTCGGGCCCGTGGTAGGAGCGGAGGTCAGAGAGGACGGGGGGCTAGTTGGCTAGCACTGCCCACAACGATGACGTGTAGAGGGCGGGGCGGGGAGACTTACCAGATCCCCATTGCTCCCCCTCCGGGTGATCATGAGTTAGTCGGGTTCTATGGCTTGCCTCCGGTATGTACTACCGCATTTTGCATTCTGCACAGTCATTTCGTTTCAATTCATTTGATATTCTGCAGAATACTGAGACTTCTAACACTTTTGTAGGCTTCCTCCGAGTACACTCGCCAGTCCCTGGAGTTGACCGCTTCGGTGATGGGGATGCTTCAGCAGAGCCTCGACCTTCTGGCCATTTACAGTATTCCGGTATGTTCTCCTGACCACGGTCTCAAACCATACATTGTTTCACACAATCTGATGCACAACACAACACTTGATACACGGCCCTCACGGCATCTGATACACTGTACTCATACACTGTATTCTGCACTGACACACTGTTCACAACATTACTCACGGCATTCATACACTGTACTCATACACTACATTCTGCACTGATACCCTGCTCACGGTATTCACACACTGTATTCATATACTGTATTCTGCACTGATACACTGCTCACGGTATTCACACACTGTATTCATACACTGCATTCTGCACTGATACACTGCTCACGGTATTCACACATTGTATTCATACACTGCATTCTGCACTGATACACTGCTCACAGTATTCACACACTGTATTCATACACTGCATTCTGCACTGATACACTGCTCATGGTATTCACACACTGCATTCTGCACTGATATACTGCTCACGATATTCACACACTATATTCATACACTGCATTCTGCACTGATACACTGCTTACGGTATTCACACACTGTATTCATACACTGCATTCTGTAGTGTACTGATGCGTTTGCCATTTGTACTTTTCAACATCCCTTCCAGATTCCTACTGTAGGAGGTGCTCCAGCTGGACCATCCATTCCTGTTCGAGGGGGAGATGGAGAGGGCAGAGTACACCCCCGTACCAAGGCGGGGCGCACTCATGTTGGGAGTAGCTCACGGGCACCAGTCCCCGATGACGATGAGTCCGAGGCGGAGACGGAGGCGAAGGCAGAGGTGGAGTAATCTGTGGAGGAGACCGGAGATGGCACTGACTCAGGCTCAGATGATGGCGCTGATGACGATGCTCCTGGACCTTCATCCAGGAAGAGGACGAGGACAGACCCTTAGGCCTGAGGCCGCTTGACATTGATCCAGATTTTTGCTGCTTTTCTTCTTCTTCTTTTTTGTACTTTTCTTTTTTTTGCTGGTAGCTAGAGTACCTTGTACTGCCGCAGGCAGGTTTTGTTTTGTACTTGAAAAAGATGATGAAATGAAACAATGCTTTTTATCTGAAAAAGTGTTACATTTGTACATTTCATGCTTCGCATTACATTACATCACATCACATAACAATGTAAATGGAATTGATCTCCTGTCTGAAAGTCAAATATTTGTATTGTAATAACCAGGTAACGAACCGGCCAACAGAAAAACAACTCATACAACCCATTGCTTAGTCTGAACAGTCGGCCCATACTCTGCTGGGAATTAATCTGCATATAGGCCATTCTGTTTATTCTGCACACGGCAAACCTTGAACAAACAGTCCAATTTGACAAGACGGAATACAAAGGTAGAATCGGCTGAAGTTGAAGCACACTCAGATACCCCAAATTTTCCCTTTCTTCTTTTGCTTCGCATAAATTTGGAGAATGGCACAGCACTCTGAGCACAGCATGATTAAAATTTTTTGAGATTGAAAAAGGATTTTTCAAACCGGGGTATTGAGCCTACAACTGAACACAGTAAAAAAGACTCAAACAGAAAGTACACGACCTAATCACAACGAGACACGCTCGGAAAAGACTCAAAATAAAAGTTAAGGTAAACAAAACAAAAAACACAACATACCGACGTGTTTACAAAAATGAGAAACCTCAAATCACGAAGAGCCAATTCCTTTGGGCATTGTTCCCACCCTTTCTGATTTGTGATTCTCACATCACTCGGCCCTCAAGCTCGGTTTTTTCTCTCAAAACACTTTTGCTCACTTTTCTCTCAACTTACACCTCTCTATTCTTTATTCTCTCATTTTCCATCCCTTCCCAGGGTGGTTAGTAGATGAATAGGAAGTTGTGGGTTCACGCCCAACACTATTAGCTCGCGGCTATTTCCTCCCGGGACGTCTAGTCGATGTTTTGGATGGAGTATCTTGATCCATTCTAATTTGTGCTTCACACTTGGCTCGATACCTCATTGCTTAAAGGTTGTTGAGAGGTTTCAGCCCTTTACTGACAGCTTCAGTTGTGTCTTCTTCTGGCGAATAGAGTGCCCTTCTGGCAAGTAGCTGACGACGGGAAAACGACAAAACACCTGACTCAACTGTGCCCCTATTTCATCATTTTGACCATTTTTTGCTTTGGTTTTCTACTAAAACAGTTTTGACCAAAATGAGAGTTAGATTAACATGCTTGTTCAATTTTCTGATTTAAAATCATGCAAGTCAGGCTATGGGCACTAAAAATTTTCCTTTCTTGGGTCTAAGAAAATGGTCCAGTTTTGGAAAGTGAAATAATTTTCGAGAGAATAGTCAACCTCAATAAAAAAAAAAAAATCTCAAAAATCATTTTGGCAAACAGCGAGTGCTCAACGAGCATGAAACTTACTCTCGAGATGTACAGCCTCGGATCGGAGGCAATGGAAAATTGCCCCTTGTTCTAAAGGGCACAGCACGGCAACGGAAAGTTGCCCCTGGTTTGGATGGCGACTCATGGCAACGGAAAGTTGCCCCTTGTCTGGATAACGCCGCAGCATACTGTAGCCAGTCCTCATTAGTGATGATCACAACCGAACTCTCGGATATAGAGAAGATGAAGATGGTTAAAACCAATATATGGACACAGTCACTTTGAAAGTGTTGGTGGCTGGACTTCAGGGTGAAGTTGCCTACGTATCCCAAACATGGGAATCAAGCCTACGTAGTTCATGGTGTCACAACCGAACTATCGGATTCAGAGAAGGCAAGGATGATCAAAACCATTACATGGACTCAGTCGCTATGAAAGTGTTGGGGGCTAGACTTCAGGATGAAGTTGCCTACGTATCCCAATCATGGGAATCAAGCCTTACGTAGTTCGGGTTAAGGTACACTCGTGTATTTTAATCTTCACTTTTTTTTAGGCTCTCACTTTTGCCAAGGCATCCGTTGTGGGTTTTCGACCTTGCGAGCTTTGTTCTTCTCTCCTTTTTTAATTCTTTTCTTTTCTCTTTTTTTTCTATTTTTCTATTTTCATTTCTTTTGCATTTTTTTTTCTTTTTTTTTATATTTTCTATTGCTCTAACTTTTGTCTGGGTTGCCCTTCCGGGTTTTTGGCCCAGCAAGCCTCTCAAAGGGTAAAAGTGTAACAAGTCCATGCCAAATGGTTTTGAGATCCTGAAATCATCTAAATCCAGGAAAATGACTGTTGTATTGATTTGCTGAAGGACCCGTCTTCGGTTCTTCAAGCACATCGGACATTTTTGCCCCTAGTTGGAGGGGTGCTTCTGTTCTAGCTTCACAAGTTTCTTCTGATGAGATTTGATCTTCTTGATCTGACTTTGGTGCCTCTTGTTCGAGGGCTGCTTCCAACCTGGCCACACAGACCTCTCTTGATGGTCGATCGTTGAACACTCCGAATTGTGGTTCAAGGTTTTAAAGCAAGGGCTCAAGTCTTGAGGCTGAGAGCGATCCTAAGCTGCACAATCTCAAGAGCGATTCCACACAGGTCTTCGCAGGACTGCGCAAAACGTTTTTGAAAATTTTTAAGAAAGCGACTAATCGCTCGTGCTGAAGACAGTGCGGAACCAATCTGGATCAAGCCAAGGTCCTTCTCAATACTCACGTTAACAAACATGATTTCAATCATTAAGGGCTTAGCATGCCTCTCTTTCTCTCAAATGATCAAAGTTTTGCAAATCCCAAGGAATTCCTTCCCCTTTGTTTTCACCGCAGTGTTCAAAAAGGTTTTGAAAAACTTAGGTCAATGCAATGATTTCAAGGCACAGAAAAGACACAGCTTCTAGTCAAATACTGCCATCTCATTTAGAATTTCTGGCACAACTGGCACACGGCAAAAGCAAACACAAGAGTGTGAGAATTACTGCTTTTTCATTCAGATCTGTTGGCACAACTGGCTCAAAGTAGCAATAAGTACAAAACATGACAACCACAGCTGTTTCATTCAGATTTCCTGGTTGCAACTAGCTCCACGGCAGAGACAGACTCAAAAGAAAGCAAAAGGGTAATTACGAAACAAAAGGGTGTTCAAGGCAACAACCCCGAAATCACCCGACATTTTATACAATGGGACTGACTTGACGCGACAAGACAGACCCTTAAGCAAAAACACTGACTCAAAACAAAGAGACAGACTCAAAACAAGACCACCGAACTGACTCAACACCTAAGTCAGGAACCACAAAAATTGGCATTCGCAGATGCTCAAAAGTGCGTGCCAGACGCCACGTCCAAAATGCACCGAGCGCCGCTTGCAAGTGGTCCAACCCCTGATCACATGCTTACGGTATCCTCGAAATCCAACAATTCAGTGGTGACAGACTTTGCTAAGGTGGGTGGGAGGATGACCTCATTGTCGATCAAATCTTGCACTTCGTGGCGAAGGCGGAAACAACCGTCGGTGCTATGACCGGTTTGCTGGTGGTATGCGCAGTACAAGGTAGCATCATGTGTAAGAGGGAGATTCTTCGGGAGAGGTCGAGGTTCGAGGGGTTTAAGATGTCCCTTTTTAGCCAAAATTTGAAATGCCCTAGACAAAGGCATGTAGAGGGTGTGAAAGACCCTGCGCCCTCGAGGTAGGTACTTCGAAGTCTGAGGGTTCTTGCTAGACGCACTAGCGAAATGGTCGGCAGGCACTGCCTTGGCTTTCTGATCTTTTCCTGGTGTAGGGTTGGGAATGGAAGAAACTGTCTTGGCATGACGGGGCCTATCCCGATTTTTCGCCTGGCTTGAACTGCCTTCAGTTGGGGTGGGAAAAGCATCATCCACAGCTTTAGTCATGACTGCGAATACTTACTACTTATTTATTCCCCCGGCTTTCAAAGCCTCGACTGCCCACAACAGTTGTTCAACGGGATCAGCATCTGTTCCCACTTTATTCTTACCTCTAGCCTTAGCCTGATCGAGGGTTTGGGTTGCTATATCAAAGCGGAACCCGGTTGTTGTTGACATGTCGTTACCGTAGCTGGAGGCAATCTCTGGTTGGCTGAGCTCGATCACAATCTGCCCCAGTAGCGGGGGCTCCTGTGGTATAAAATTCCTGGCATATGATGTGGCTGGTGGCGAAGCCGACATTCCATAGGCCGGATCGGCCACGGATCTCTGGAGGTCGCCGATCATTCCCATTAACTCTAACGTGGTGGGCTCACGAGCCTAATACAACTGGGGGGTCCAGATCGGGTGTGCAACAGGCGACCTGGGTGGATGCGGGACATCAACATTGGTCTCATCCTGCGAGATGATCCCTTGGTCTAATGCGGCTGCCATAATCACAATTTCCTCTGAGCTTTGGGTCGTCATAAGTCCGTTGAACCAAACGGAGACGATGTAGTCGATGATTGATGGATCCGATATCTGTCTTGCCTCAGCGAGGAAGAACACCAAATCTCTGAACCCAAATCTCTGAACTGAAAGGGAAAGCAAACAGTATTTTAGCCCAACTGAACAGACATAAGCGTAGCCGAATAACTGTACTCTACTACTGATCACTGTTTCACAAAATCACTGCCCCGAAACACTGAATCTGATATCCATGGATATAACCGATTCTCAAATTTTGATACTGATGCCTTTAGGCCTGATGCCCCAGACTTGCAAATTGGTATGTACGTTCCTGTAGAGATACACTCTAAAAGCACATAGCAAGTAAGAGAGAGCCAAAACACCCCTATGTTGGGGTAGGGTTTCCCTGTCCTATTTTGTCAGGAGCTAGGGTTTCACTACGCACACAGCGGTTTCAAACAACCTAACATCGGGTAAGCAACCTGTCCTAGCTTGGAATGGTCACTATGGATTTCGATATGCACTAGGTCGAATGGTCAAAAGGGTGCCCCGGTAAAACCGGGGTTTGTGTTCCCATACTGTCAGAGCCCATAACCGGTCAGCCTTATGGTCATGCCTTGACAAGACAAGCCTCCGGCAAACCGTTCAGGAATGGCAGATGGAAAACACTGTGTCCTAGGCACACCAATGCACATGCAATGCAAAGAAACACATAAGTGAAATCAAAACAGGATATCACGAGTTCGAGTCAAGCTCTCTAAGTCCCCAGTAGAGTCACCAGACACTGTAGACGTCCCCGAATGCCCCGAGAGGATGAGTCCCGTTCTGTTCGTTTTGGGCTCACTACAATTCGGACTCTCAAATCGTCACAGTTCTTAATCTGAACCAAAGAGTCCAAATCCGGCAAATCGTTTTGAAAAACAGATTTTTAGAAGGAAGTGCCAAACATGGACTGCTTTGCCAGATACAGAGTCGCCACCTAAATATTTTTTTTAATGGGGGAATTTAGGAAACCCTGACTCGTTTGCCTAAGGCCACGTGTTCGTCATCACCAGAATTGCCTCGGCTCGGGAACTTGGGTACGATTGGGGAAGGTCAGCTATGAGCACCCCCTCTCGCCCGATCCGAAGATCGGCCTCTACTAATCGTGATATCTTGTTTTGAAAACATTATGTGTTCTTATTCCGGTTATTAGCCTAGATTTACTATGTGATGCGCACAGCATACAAGTATAGACTGAATCGCCTGAGTTAGAACAAAACATTTCATGTTTATTTTTTGAAAGCAGTTTGCTACTCGTAAGTTGGCTAAAATGCAGGTTTTGCCACCCTCAAGTGGGCTTAAAACTCACGGTTTTAATGCATTATTCCAATTCAGGTAATTCAACCTCCATCCACAGGCATTCAAGCAGTTATATCACATAAGCAAATAGCCTCATGGTAATCATGCTGTCATGGCAACATTCACACGCATGCCAGGATGCTAAAGCGTAAAAGCTTACAGTGTACTCCAAGCCAAAACAAAGAACTCGTTAGCAATCAATGTATGATCCAAGTTCATGTTAAGTGCCTAATGTAACGCATACCGAATGCAATCAAGATAGGCTCGGCTAATCCTAGGATGGCATGTGAAATGCAACCATTTGATGCACGTATTCAAGTTAGATTTGAAATACTATGCAGTTAGCATGATGTTCTGAGCCCGATGCATGCATTACCGATGAATGATGCACGCGTGCATGGCATAAGGATGCTAAATTAAATATGCCCTAGTACTAACAATCAAAGCAGGTAAGTAAAAGGGAGAAAGAAGTGGGGGTTGGATGACATGCACACACGCACCCACACTTATTACAAATTTGCCCTCGCTCGGAGGGACCGAAAGAATAATACAGATTTAACTAACCTACAAGCTAATTAAATATTACAGACCAATTAAACTAGTTAAGCAAATTAACTAATCTAATAAAACAGTAAACAGCCTCGGGAAGAGGGCCTGATGCAATGCGTGCTCGGCTTCGCTCGGAAGTCCACTGTCATGCATAAGTTTGCCTCTGTTTCCCCTGCTCTGTTCTTCTGAAAATTGCACGACTCCCAAGGTATGCTCTATGGACACTGTGGATCACCACCGACCAAGTGGAAACCCCACCGACCATGTCTGGATGGTCATCATCCATTTGTTGATCTCTCGGCCATTAATAAATGGTCGGTTGGCAGTATGGGTGGCCGGTTGGCCAAAGCTTCCTGCAGAAACTGTTTTGACAGCAGCAGAGGGCAAAACAAGGCATGACAATACATTTCAAGCAAATATGTGCACCAACACATCCCTTATCATGTTTGTGACTCAAAGGGGTATGTTTCTTGATTCTCGGACCACCAATCGCGCATTTCAATGCGTGATGGCCCAAGGAACCAAGTCGTGCATTTTGATTTCAAATGAAATGCAATGCATACAAACATACAAAGGGGCTTTCAACCTTTATCATGGCTTGATCAAGAGGTGAAAGATGCATGCAATGATATGCAACCTAAACATGTGAGCTAAGTGTGCAACATGAGATGCAAACAAGTAAGCATGCAATAGGCACACAACCTAAGCAAATAAGTATGCAAGACATGGAATAACTATGCAAGCTTAACCATACAAGCATGCAAGGTGCAACATGGACAACATGTTAGGCAACTTAGCCAAGAGAATGCGTGCCAAATGCAAAGCGATTGAAGCATAAAACACATGCAATAGGCTAAGTATATGACAACACACAAGGTGAGCATGCAACAACATGCAAACAATGGACTTATACCAATTTGGGCAGCCATATACTAGGCCCAAAACAGTGGCCAACAAACTAAGGAATGAGAGGCAAAACACACACAAACATGCACATGTTAAGGCCTAAACACTTAAGTATATGGAGACAACTTTTAAGCACACTTAAAAGAGGATGAACATGGACACATAGCATGCATAGAAAGCTCTGAAAATCATGTTATAAAGGTGCCAAACCAGGTAAACAAGACAAGCTAAACATGCAACAATGGTCCAAGATTCAAGGAAAGCCTAAGGGGCTTAAACCATGGCTAAGTCAAACAAGCCCCACAAAGCTAAAAGGACTTAAAACAGGTCCGAGGCAGACCTAAACAAAGCTAAGGACACACCTAGATGGCATATAAGTGGTCCGAACATTCAAGCATACAAAAGAGGCCACACATGGAGCATAAGATGACAAACTTGTAAGGCATTAAAGGGACATCAAATGCAAGCATACAAGCATACCATGAGGACTGAAATGGTGCTATAAGTAGTGCCAAACCACTGAAATGATGCAAGGATGGCATGCTAGAGGGGTCAATGCTTAAGACATACAAGAGAGTTTGCATGGTAACTATACAAAGCAAAGCATGGACGACTCAAATGACCAAAAACAGACCTTTAGCATGCTAAAACAAGCACAAAAGCTTCACAAAGCTAAGCCAAAAACATGCTAGAAACAAGGCTCAAAGCACAAGGCATGTTAAGGCAATTCATGGCATTACAAGACATGTATGCTAAGCAAGCATGGTGTGCCTAAGCCAACTCACGACAATGCTATATCATGGCAAGATAGTCATAAAAAATAGTTAAGGCATAGCCAACATACACTTAAACAAGGTGCTCACTAATGAGGCTAAAATGACCCTTTTCAAAGACAATAAGGAGAGGGGGTGGCCCTCTCCTTCTTAGGACCTTAAACCACCATCCTCACCACTGAAATTCCTCAAGATTTCAGTGGTGAGGAGGCCCAAACAAAGTGGTCCCGGAGCTCACCAAAATAGCACAAAAATAGGGCCAAACAAGGCCTAAAAGGGGTCAAAGAACCCCAAAGCTCAAAGCAACCTTAAACAACTATTTTAAGCAGGTAAAAATAGAAATTTTATATGTTATATGCAAAGTCTAAAAATAGTTGCAAGATAGTCAAAAAAGCTATGCAAAAATGGGGAATAAAGGGCAAGAACACTCACCCTTGAAGAACACTTCCAAGATCACAAAACCAGACCTCTTCTTGGATCAAAACCAGCTCAAAAAGTCCAAGATCAACCTTCTAATGCCTCAGCAACTAAGGAAAGGTGTAATGGTAGGTGTTTGTGTGCAATAGTAAGAACAAACACACACTAAACACTCAAGAGAGGGAGAGATATAGAGATAGAGTATAAACAAACCCTAACCCTAAAACTCAAAGCTCTGAAAAATTTGTCAACCCCAATGGAGGGAGAAGAGGCTCCTTCTTATAGACAATCCCTTTTGTAAAGCTTTCCATACAAGCTAGCCACGAGGGAGATCCCTCCATACACGTGTATGGAGGGGAGCAAAGTGTATGCCAGCTAGCATAGCTGGCATAAAAATATTTGCAAAAGTAGATGAACAGTGGTCGGCCAGCCAAAAATGTAATTTGACCAAAATAGATGGCCGGTCGACCATATAGAGTGCCGGTCGGCCAAACATTTGGCCGATGGAAACAAAACACAGCTGGTGGCCTCAAGCCATGACCGGTGGAGTGTGGGGGCGACCAACAAGCCATTCCCTGCCCTCCAAAGCAAAAACACAAGTGTTTGGTGCAAACCCAAACACAAAACAGTCGAGTCGAGAGATCCTGAGGCAAGACGCGTAGCCGAGACCTCCGGGAACTCAAGACGAGCACAAACAAGGATGATCACCGAGTGTTCAAATGGTGACGTTCAAGTCTTGAGGACGGTCAAAAATGGGGTGTCTACATATACCCAAAATCAGTGGCCATACACAATTGAAATTAGACAAGAACGCTCATGCAAACATGCCCAATGCAAGGGACCGAACCTAAGGCATCAAATGCCACTCTACCAAAGCATGGCAATGGATGAAATATGGCATGCAAACACACATTCTCCAGCTCTGAAACATGATGCACAATGGTCCCGAATCATGCAAACATTTCACATAATGCATGCTAGATGGCACAATTATCGAAACTAGTGAAGCAGATTACACTAGAGGTACACAAAGTGATGCACAAATGGCAAGACCAGCCCTAAATAGACCCTAGGCAGGTCCAAGATAGTGGGAAAACGGCCTAAAATGATGACTCAATATGAAAAGAAATGAAGCTCATTCAATGGTCCGAAAACAAGGCATGCAAGCCCACCTCTCAAACGCATTTAAAGAGTGAAAATCATGGGAATATGGCATACATGTAAGCTCTGAAATATGATATTCAATGGCCCTAAAACATGAAAACACCTCAGTATATGCATGTAATAGGCCTCGAAACTCAAAACTAAGCATGGACATTGAACTATAAGCATGCAAAACAAACATCATTCGACCATGAGACCCAAAAACAGAGCTAAGGAAGTGCAGAATATGCACAAAATCAGTTTAAGGCATGGCCAAAAAGTGCTAAAATCAAGGGTCAACAAAGCATGCAAAGAAAGCTAGTGAACCATGAGTTGTACTACAACTATATGAAGCATATGAGAGCTCACCAAACCAGCCAAAAATAGAAGTATGCCATGCCAAAATATGCCCAAAAACCCACTGAAACTCAGTCAATGCATGCAAGAATGATAGGCTCCTTTGGAAGGCCATGCAAGGGGTTATTCTACACATGTATGATGGACATACAAAATGGAAAAACCACCTTTGGAAAGAGGTTATGAGGGTCCTAAAACCCACCAAAAGGGTCCTAAAATTAGTCTAGGAAGCATGCAAGTGAAAGCCCCTTTGAAAGGCCTTAAATAGGATTGTTCTACACATGCATAATAGACACTTTATATGGCAAAATGGGCTTCGGGCAGAGCCTATGCAGACCTTAAAACTCACCAAATAGGGCCTGAAATAGGGCTTTGAAATATGCAAGTAGGAGCCCCTTTGGAAGGCCAACAAAGCTAGTAAATAAATCCAGGGGTGAGAGGGTCACCCCTCTCTGACTTTGATGCTCAAAACAGCATAATAACCACTGAAAATCTGCTGGATTTCAGTGGCCAAAAGGGCCAACAAAGCTCACAACAAAGGCCCTAATGCATGGCCTAAAACAAGAGGAAATGAAGCATGCAAGGGGGTAGATGACCCCCAACAGAAAAATAGTCTTAAACAAACATGTTTAGAAGCTCAAAAAAAAGACTTTTTTCAGTTTATGAGATGGCCTAAATATGCTTGCAAGTATGGAAAAAAGAAGGAGCAAAATAAAGCCAAAAGAGGGAATAGGGTGTTACCCTTGTAGTCAAGAAACTCCAGCAACCTCTGGTCCCAAAATGCAGCTCCTTAGGACCTCTCAAGAACTCCAAGAAGCTCCAAGCAAAGGTGGAAGCGTTAGGCTATGGAGTTGGTATGCAAAGGGGCAAGAGCTTCACACTTTTGAAGCCTAAAGTGAGAGATATAGAGGGAGAAGTGTGTATGCCTTCAAACCAGGTTCTGAACCCTCTACAAGGAAGGGAAGGCCTTCCTTTATAGACAAACAAGTCTAAAGCTTCTCAAAGAAACTTCAAACCAAGGGCAAACATCCT
Source organism: Camellia sinensis (assembly GCF_055761805.1). Taxonomy (NCBI): domain Eukaryota; kingdom Viridiplantae; phylum Streptophyta; class Magnoliopsida; order Ericales; family Theaceae; genus Camellia; species Camellia sinensis. The sequence goes on along the minus strand of NC_138961.1, from coordinate 213,476,329 downwards.
CCATACACGTGTGTGGAGGATCTAGTCTGTGCCCTCCAGCTGGCACAGCTGGCATCCATTCAGTCTGTAGAACACACAGGAAGGCCGCTGGCCAGCAAAATTGGTCGGCCGGCTACTATAAATGGTCAGCGTGCTACTTATTTGGTCGGCTGGCACATTGTTCTGGTCGGTCGGCACAATGTTTGGTCTGTCGGCAGGAAAAATCTGCTCTGCAGGTCCAACTTCAAACGGGCATAACTCCTTCATATGAACTCCTTTTTAGGTTATTCTTGTGTCCAAATTGAAGCCCCGGAGGTAATATTTCAAATGGAACGAGCATTTCATAAAAATTCCAACTTTGCAAAAAGTTATGCTTGTTTTGGTGAAGGTTGCTCAGTTTCGGTCCAACCGAGATAATGCCCAACTTCAACCAATCATATCTCCCCCATCCGGACTCGGCTTTAAGAGATTCTTGAATGAAAAATGAAACCCCAGAAGTCTTGTTTCCAACGGTGGTAGCCTCATAGCTTAAATTCAAGTGCATAGACAGATAAGCCTAATTTAGCAAGAACCGCTCGACTCTCTCTTAGCGGTTCATACCCAATTTCTTCCTCAGCTAGGCTTCTTCTCTCTTCTCCTCTTTTCTTCAACTCCAAACCCCCGAACAAGGTGTTTTGAAAGATTTTTCAAAGATTTCATCTCTCTTTCATTCATTTCCACTTTGTCCTTGCTTGGTTTATCGAAAAGCGCATCATTTGACAAAATGTGAGCCTCGGAACATTGTAGAAACTTTATTTCAAAAATGTTTTGAAAGAGAGGGTTTTAAGGTCTAAAAACCATCCAAAGTAGCTTTGGTCCAAAATGGGGTGTGGAGTTGAGATTTGTCTCTCTCCTTGCCGAAGAAACTGAATCTTTGCCCTGCACACCTTTCTCCACCAAGTAAACCATCAGTAATGCCCAAGTCTTGAGGGCGGTCAAAAATGGGGTGTCTACAGCTACGTTGTGTGCGGTGGAGATCGAGTTTAGGCATCGTTGATTTTGGGGTTTCAACTCGTTTTTTCTTCAAACTTGAGGTAGGGATTTTCTACTCTCTTATATGGTTTTTAGCTTAGTTATTTGCTATTGTGTATAGATGATGAGATTTGGTTGTGGTTTGGACAAATCTAGGATTTGGGTGTGAAATGAACAGAGGGGTTTTGATGAATATGAGGTAAACGAGTATGAGGCTTCAATATAAGATCATGTTGTGCCAAAATAGTTGATTTTGGTGTTTGGGTTGATATTTGGTGAAAGGGGGATTCTGTCCTAATTTTGATTAAATTATTATTTTGCATAAATAATTGGGATTAACATTGAAAACGTAAAATTGGAAGGTTGTGATTATAAATGGTGATATTGGATATGTATTATCTCACCTATGGAAGTTTTGAATAAACTATTTATTTTGATATTGAACATCTCTTTAGAAATAATTGCATTGGGCTATCGGTGGAGGATATCTATGATTGTTGTAGAAATTACGAGGATTAGGTGATTTAATGCTAATCCATTGTTGGTGTCATTGAATATGACCATGTTATAGATACATTGCATATGTATGTTTATTGGGAGGAGAAAGGGGATGTACTCCATATGTGATTATATTTATAAATACATTGCATATGTATATTTGTTTGGGAGGAGAAATGGGAAGGACTCCATTTAAAACAAGTTGGCCAGAGTGTCCTGGGTGAAAGACCCGAAATTTTATATATAAATGGGTGCCGATTCCTTCAGACGAAATATCCGTAAAATGGCTGGTTTGAAGTGTTTATGTGAGTTTTGTATAATTGGAAAATCATTGAGTTGTAGTCTCATTTTGATTGTTGAAAGATAACGAATTTAACTCATGAATTGAGTAACATATATGAACTGGAAATGAAATTAAAGGAAAATGGAATAAGGTTGGTCTTAGTGGCATATGGATATGTAGGTCTTGTGGATGTTTCAGGATCGGTATTGTTTATGTACGTGGTATTTATACCTTTGCTAAACCTCATAAATTGTGTTAGATTATTTCTACTGAGCTGTTGGCCCAGCCTATATGGGAATACCATTTTCAAGTACAGGTGAGATGCTTCCTCCAAGGTAATAGCGTGGATGGAGTTTTGGGAAGCAAGAGCTTCTTAATTATGCCTTATGTGTGTATGCTTGTTATTTGTAAAGTCAAGGGCTTAAGATGTAATGAGTGAGACTCAATTTGTGTAACCAAGCAATGACTTGGAAACATGTAAGCCTACATAGCATTTAATTAGTTGTTAAACAGTGAACTCTGATATATGAAAGTATGTTGTTTCTCATATTTATTCCGCATATGAGTTATCTTTATTGTATTATTTTGGGGGCGTGACAGACGGACTGGAGAAGGGGGAATTAGAATCTATTGGACTTAAATCATGGGACTGTGAATCCCCGGACTATTTAGTTGGATTGACTGTGTATCATGTGTTTGTTTTCTCATGGCATTAGATGTCTGAAAATGACTATTTTTAATGAATCCAACATTTGGTTGGACAGACTGGATAATGATAAATGAAAAAAAATACTATTTTACCATTTTTCAATTGTTTTCTAAGTAATAGTAATATTAAACATATTTTTAATATTTTAATTATTTTTAGCTAAATGAAATAAAATATTATTTTATTTTATTTTTTGCACAATTAAATAAATTTATTTTTAAAAATTAAATAAATAAAATATCAATAAAAATATATGTTATTTTTAAATTAAAATTTTAAATAAATTTATTTTTAAAAATAATAATAATTAAATAATGAGATTAAATAAAAAAATCTATTAAAATTTAAATAATGAATTAAATAAAATATAAACAAAAATTTAAAATAAAACATCAATAAAATATCTATAAAAAAATATTTTTTAAAAATTAAATAAATAAAAATCAATAAAAAGTGAAATAAAATTATTTTATTTTTAAATTGTGACATTTAAATTTTATTGAATCTTACTAAATATAATATATAATTAAATAGTAGAGGTCAAAATGATCATTTCACCACCTAATCCCAACAGTAAATTATCTCATGAAAATTGTCCCACACCCCCCTCCCCTCGGACAGTGTAATCCCACATATGAGAAATAAGGAGTCCGGCCGGATTATAAAAAAAAAATAAATGCCAGATAAAAAGCTTCCAATGGATTATAATTCGAATAGTAAATAATCCCCCTAATCCCGCTAATCAAATGCACTGTTAATGTACTAATAGATGATGTGACATAATTTTAGAAGTTTTGGGTATTAGTAATTTATATAATGAGTGGAATCAGTAATAATGTTATAAAGCATGTTGGTCCACTAGTTAGTATATCAATTGATCCATATAGCACCATCGCATTATTATAGAAAGTAAACATTGACATTAAATATGTTGTATTGAATGAATTTTTTTCCTAATGCGATTACAATGAATAATACTATATGTACCAATTAGTGTACTAATTAGTATACCAATTGATGATGTGGCATAATTTAAGAAATTTTTGGTATTTGTAATGTGATTAACGAGTAAGATCAATAATAATGTCATAACTAATATTGGTATACTAATTAGTACACTAATTGATGCATGTAGCACTACCGGATTATAATATTCTTCTTTTGTATTTCTTTTCATCTATTTTTTTTTTCCTGATCCTCTCACCCGCGTATTTCCAAATTATTTAATAAAATAAATATTCAATTACCAATTAATATTCAATTACCAATTACAATTTTTAAATATTAATTTTAAACTAAATTTAATATTTTATTTGCATTTCCCTTCAAAATGATTCATCCCTAAATCTATGGTTGTGGTAAAATTTAAAGGATAAAAATGTATGCTTTTCACCATTAAAGTAAAAGCTACAAACTATAGTAGTTATATTTTAAAAAATTCGGCTAACAAATAATTTATAATGAGAAAATATTACAAATCATTTTAAGGAAAAATATAAATAAAATATAATTTTTTAGATGAAAATAAAATATTTTAAAATTGTAAATGATAATTGAATATTTATTTGATTAATTAATTTGAAAATACAAGGATAGATGGGGGTGAGCGGATCAAGAAAAAAAATAAAAATAAAAATAAAAACATAAAAAAGGTATTGTAGTCACATTATAAAAAAAAAAAATTATTATTTAATACAACACATTTAATGAAACTGTTTGCTTGCTATGATAGCAGGAGTAATTGACCCTATTTAATGCGTTGTTAACAAACAACCCATAATAATGTGGATTATAAATCATTCACTTCAAAAACAAAATCTGTGGAAGTATTTTGAGAATAACAGCACGTGATTAAGGTAATGTCAAAATGTCAGCCGATGTGTCACGTGGATTGGTCATGCTGTTGAGATGATCTCGGCTAGGTTGAGATTATCTGCGAAGATGTCGAAATCAGAGATAAATAGATAAAGGACAAGAGTCCTAGAACAGGAGAGGATTTCAGTCTGGATAAGAATAAGGCTCAAGGAGAGTTTGTCCCTATCTAGCTAGGGGTTCAAGATGAGTATTGAGCTTGAGTCCACTGAAGTAAGGCTTCTAAAAGGATCAGATCACTGCTAATTATAAAACTAAGGCAACCTCATGGGTTTAAGGTAAGTTATTTCTTGTGAAATAAGCACTATTTGCTATTTGTAAAAGATATTGTTTACTGACTTAATCGTCGGAGTGCACCCAGGTAAACAAACCATCGCGGAATCCTCATCTTCTTGTTACAGGTTGTTGGGCTTAATCTATTCTGTCAGTGCTCTCTAATTGAGTTCCTTTTTTGGTTGTATGGTCGAAAATCAACACCCACACAAAGCATCAATACATTTATTTACTACTAGTGGTAACCTATGCTATGCATAGGACTTTATAAATTTTAAAAAATATATTATAAGTATCTTGAAGTAATTTAATATTTTGTCTTGTAGTATACATAAAATTTATAAGTTAATCTTTATGTTTATTACTTTTAAAATTATTAGTTTAAAAAAATTAAAATATATATAAATCTATTTAATGCAATTTTGATAATTTGTATTAAAAAAAAGTTAAACCTGATTAATTGAGATTAAATAAGTTATGACATACCTCTTCTTATTATGAACATATACAAATTTAAAAGTTATAATTAAGATAAATATACAATTTTATTATTAAATGTCACGCCCTCAAATTAAAACATAATCAATCATTTACAAGATCCATAATTAATAAAAAAAACCTTTTAATTACATTCATCAGAGTGTTCCTTACAAAAGATGTTATATGTTAACAACAAAAGTAGATGCCCAACGAGCTTATAATTTTCCAAGTTAACATTTGGTTACAGCAAAAGAGGGTCAAAAGCCCTTCACGATTTAAGCCCTCGGCTTGGAAATAAAACATATAAACATAAAAGTAAAACAACAAAACAGAGACTTCAGCCTCGAAACGTCCCAAGCTATGACCTTGGAGGCGGCATGTCACCTGTACCAAAAAATGGTGTCTCAAATAGGGCGAGCCAAAACCCAGTAGAGATATGCTAAACCAAATATGAGAAATAACTAAATTATTAGCATATGATAAATGTTCAACACATGTACATCGATTAACATCATTTCTATAACCCATCAACATTGATATTCATCTTTCAACCTGGTTTCATTTCTATTTCCAATTCACTTTATTGATATGGTTTGTTTATCCAAGTAATTTAAATGAGACTACAACTCATAAAACAACACTTCAATTCATCAACAATTCAAAATGAGACTGCAACTCATATTATCAATACTTCAATCATCAACATTATTCAGATGTATATAAGGTTTAGGGACTTTCACCCTAGACACTCCGGCCAACTTAATTATCAATGGAGTCCATCCCCTCTCTCCTCCCAATCCATGGAGTACATCCCCTATCTCCTCCCAAACAAAGATACATATGCAATGTATTTAAACACTTCATCATACACAATGATCAATTAATGCACATATTCAATGTGTTATTCCAACTGTCATATTCAGTGACATATTCCAATTGATTAGTTTCAATTTACCTAATCATCATGCAACTCTACAACAATCATGGTTATCCTCCACCGGTAGCCCAACACAGTTATTTCTAAACAGATAATTAAATTTATCAAACAGATAAATTAATACATTTTCCATAGGTAAGCGATTTTCCAATCTGACTATACCAATTAATTACATTTTCCCCCAATTCCATAATTTCCAAACCAATTTCATATTTCCCCAATCTTTCATAGTTTACTCAAATAATTTATATAGCTCAAATTTGGGCATTATCCTTCATTTCTCAAAATTTGCAATCAAGGCCAAATTTCTTTCATTTTACATAACTATTTCCATTATCAAGACCTCATACACACAATGGGACCCAAACATGGAAAACCTCCCTTTCAACATTTCAAATTTTAAACCCTAACTTCCCAAAATTTTGAAATCTCACCATTTATACAAAATGACTAATATTTATGTTAAAACTCATAAGAAGGAGTAGTTTATCCCTACCTCAAATGGAGAGACTCAAAGAAGTAGAAGGGAAAAACTCAAGATGCTCCAAACTTAAGCTTTTTCGAATCAAAATGTAGCACACGCAAAGCTCTACTTCTTTAATAAGGGAAAAGGATAAAGAACCACCACAACAAGGTGTATTTGTAGAGAAAGAGGCAGCCAGATCTAGGGTTTATAGATAAAAAGATATCAAAAAGTGAAGGAGAGAGCTGCTGCTATGATCTGATATATACGAAGCTCGCTCGAGCGAAGAAGTGGTCGCTCGAGCGACCAGACACAACAAACACCTCGCTCGAGCGCATGAAGCGTTGCTCAAGCGAACAATGCAAAGCTTCAGGTCTGCAACCCAGACGTACGCTTGACCGCAAGAGTGCTCGCTCGAGCGAAGGAACACAAAACATAGAGCTCGCTCGCTCGAGCAAAGAATACCAACCTTTAGGTCCAAACTACATGCAGAGGCACGCTCGAGCGCAAGAGTGCTCGCTCGAGCCAAGAGACACATCAAAGAAAGCTCACTCAACCGCAATAACCTTCCCTCGAGCGAAGAAGCAAAAATCCAAGGCTCGCTCGAGCGAAGATGTCAAATTCTGGACAACAACCATTTGTTCCAACTCACAACCAACCTGTACCAAACTCACCCAACACGTCCCAAAACTCAAATACAAAGGTTTTAAAAGACGGAAACAAGATATAGACAATAACAACCATGACGGAACCCAAGTCCGGAACAAAATAAATGACGGGGAAAACCAGGATTGCTATAACCTCCCCTCCTTAAAGAATTTTATCCCCGAAATTACAAATATAAATTTCAAAATTGTGATATTTTAATTCTCAGCATGATTACAATACATCACTTACCAACATAATCCACTACCGATCATTTCATCTCTTCTCAAGAGAACAATTTATAAATGTAGCTTAATACCGATTATTAACATGTATTCTAGTGAAATTCAACTAATTTCAATGCATATATCCCATAATTACATTTCCACAATATACACTTTACAATTCCATAACATATGCAATGTTAAAGGCATATTTTCATTTCTACAACACATTCAACATATACAATGTTAAATCAAACTCATTTCTTTGAAACATCTGCAACAATTTCAATACTTCCATAATCCGAAACATATACAATGTTCTTAAAGTTTATCAACAAAACAAAATTCTCAATATAAGCTCAAACATCCATAAATAGGTCCAGATATTTTTCTCGGACCTCCAATTCACGTTCCTAAGGGGCTTCCTTAACCCCGTGATGTTTTTACAATACGTTGACCAAGGGAATGGTCTTGCCTCGCAAGACTTGGTCCCGTCTGTCCAAGATCCTCACCGGTCTTTCCTCATACGAAGCATCCTTGTCTACTTCTAAGTCGGTCCAATCCAACACATGTGCCAGATCTGGCTCATATTTCCGAAGCATACTAACATGAAACATGCCATGCACTCCGGACAACTGCGGCGGTAATACTAGATGGTAGGCAACCTCTCCAATCCGCTCAAGGATCTCAAAAGGGCCAATAAACCGAGAGGACAACTTCCCACTCTTCCCAAACCTCATCAAACCCCGTCTAGGTGGTATTTTCAGAAATATGTGATCACCCACCTCAAATGACAAAGGTCTCCTCATACGGTCGACATAACTCTTTTGGTGACTCTAGGCTGTAACTAGCCTCTTACGGATAAGTGCCACTTTCTCCGTCATTTTTCACACCAACTTCGGGCCTAACAAAGGTGCATCACCCACATCGGTCCAACATATTGGAGATCTACATGGTCGGCCATACAAGGCCTCAAATGGTGCCATACCAATACTCGATTGGAAACTGTTATTGTAGGCAAACTCTACTAAGGGTAAGTGTCTCTCCCACGACCCTTTAAAGTCAAAGACACAGCCTCGAAGCATATCCTCAAGTATTTGAATAGTGTGCTCTGACTGCCTGTCAGTCTGAGGATGGTAAGCCGTACTAAAAGTCAATCTATCTGTAAACTCTGCCATAACCTAGCAGTAAAACGCAGATCTCTATCTGAGACAATCGACACTGGGACCCCGTGCAACCTTACTATGTCCCGAATATATAAGTCGGCAAGGTGATCTACTGAATCTCTCACGCGCATCGGAATAAAGTGCACCGACTTAGTCAACCGGTCCACTACCACCCAAATGGCATCACTACCTTGTTGAGTCCTCGGAAGACCTACAACGAAGTCCATCGTGACATGCTTCCATTTCCACTCGGCCATAGGCAAGGGTTGCAACAAACCCGCTGACCTCTGATGCTCGGCCTTCACTTGCTGACAAGTAAGGCATTTTGACACAAACACCGCCACATCCTTCTTCATACCCCTCCACCAAAACTGGCGACTCAAATCATGATACATCTTCGTGCCTTCCGGATGCACCGTAAGGCGTGAATGGTGAAACTCTCGGAGTACTTCCTCTCGGCAAGACTCCAGTACAAACAAATGGTCTCGGTACCTCACACTTAGGTCGGGATACATAATCAAACCTTTCTCTACCTTCCCACTGGAGATCTTTTCCTGGAGGGATTCTACCTCAAGGTCATCATTCTGTGCTTCTAACACTCTATTCACAAGTGTAGGTTGTGCAACTACAGAAAACAAGGCTGCAGAGTCAACAGGCTCGCCAAGATGCAAGTGAAACTCGCCAAGAGTACCCAACATCTCCCATTCTCGAATGGCAATACAAGCTATATCACTAATGGATTTCCTACTTAGGGCATCGACCACAACATTGGCCTTTCCCGGATGGTAATGCAACTCGAAGTCATAATCTTCTATAAACTCCATCCACCTCCTCTGCCTCAAATTTAAGTCCTTCTGTATAAACAGATACTTCAGACTCTTATGATCCGAGAACACCTCGAATCTCTCACCACAAAGGTAGTGCCTCCAAATCTTCAAGGCAAATATCACAGCTACTAACTCTGGGTCATGAGTAGGATAGTTTCTCTCGTGTGTTTTCAACTGCCTCGAGCCATAGGCCACTACTTTTCCCTCTTGCATCAACACACAACCCAAACCCTCTCATGAGGCACCACAATACACTACATAACCCAAACCCCTCTCCGGAATAATCAAGACTGGAGTGGTGGTAAGTCTAACTTTAAGTTCTTGGAACGACTTTTCATAAGTCTCACTCCATACAAATTTGACCCCTTTCCGCGTCAATCTAGTCAAAGGCGAAGCTAGCCTGGAGAAATCTTTTACAAATCGACGGTAATACCCAGACAACCCCAAAAAACTACGGATCTCAAAGACACTTTTAGGCAATGCCCAATATTGCATTGCCTCTATCTTGGATGAATCAACAGACACCCCTTCCCCGGATACCACATGGCCTAAGAACTTAACCTCTTTCAACCAGAACTTACACTTTCCAAACTTAGCACACAACTTATGGGCTCTAAGCAACTCAAGCACCACTCGTAAATGTTCCTCGAGCTCCTCCTCAGAAGGTGAATAAATCAGAATGTCGTCCACAAAAATGTCCACAAAAACGACCACAAAGCGATCTAAGAACTCCCAGAAGATCCGGTTCATCAAGTTCATAAACACAGCCGGTGCATTGGTGAGCCCAAAAGGCATCACCAGAAACTCATAGTGGCCATACCTCGTACGGAATGCCGTCTTCAGGATATCTTCCTTCCTGACCCTCAACTGATGGTAACCCGATCTCAAGTTTATCTTAGAGAAACAGCAGGATCCTTTAAATTGATCAAACAGGTCATCTATACGAGGCATAGGGTACTTGTTCTTAACCGTAGCCCGATTTAACTTTCGATAGTCAATGCAAAGTCTTAAAGCCTCATCATTCTTTTTAGCAAAGAAGGTTGGTGCTCTCCAAGGCGAAGTACTAGGGCAAATAAAACCCTTATCTAGTAACTCTTGGAATTGAATCTTTAACTCACTCAACTCGGCTGGGGCGAAACAATACGGTGCCATGGAAATCAGTGTCGTGTACCAAGCACTAAGTCAATAGAGAACTCAATCTCTCGATGGGGTCGTAAACTAACAAGATTCTCGAGAAAGACATCCAAGTACTCACAAACCACTCTGGGCAACTCAATCGGGGTCTCATCACATTCACTGCTCATACAGCTAGCGAGAAGACAACTAAGCTCACTCCGCCCTCGCGCATCATACACCAGCGGTAAAACCCTACCAACCCGATCTCCCATGAAATAAAAACAATCCCTGCTCAAGGTACATACAGTAACCCTCTGGCGGTAACAGTTTATAATAGCCCGGTATGACGATAGCTAGTCCATACCCAAAATCACATCAAAACCCGACATATCCATCAATACAAAAGAAAAGGGAAGCCGATGATCAGCGACCTCTATATCACAGCCCCGACACCCCTGTTTCAAAATCAACTCACCCCCAATAGGTGATACTACACAAATAGGAGATGCTAACTATGCCAACTCCAATCCCAAAACAGATGCAAATGCAGCAGATATAAAGGAATGGGATGCACCCGTATCAATCAACACATTAGCAACTGAGTTGCAAAACAAAAAGGTACCTCTCACAACAAATGGAACCGGTACAAGGTCCTGCACTGTAACAGCATACACACGCCCTGTAGGTCTCTGATCTACCTGCTCACCTCTAGGAGCATAAGACTGCTGCACAGACTAAGCTGAAGAGGCTCCTTGATTGGCCCTCGAGGCGTGAACTGACTGAGCTGGCTGATGACTCTGTGTCTGCCTTGAACTAGACGCACAAGATGTGCTACTCAACTAGGGGCAAAACCTCTTCAGGTGCCCCGCCTGCCCACATTGATAACAAGTGAGCTGTTGGCCTCTGCCTTGACTCTGGCTTTGAAAACGAGCTGAAGAAGAAGCTGCTCTCTGCCCTTCTCTCCTCTGCGAGCAAGCTGGAGACTTGTGGCCCAGCTGACCACATTTGTAACAAGTGATGTCTCCCTGACTGCCTCTCCTAGAATCTGAACTCGGTACTGGAAAGGTAGATCTAGAATGTGCTCCCTGGGACTGCTGAGGGTTAGAACCCCTCTGCCTCTTACCGCCCCCCTGACCCTCCTAGAGCCGTTCATCCTTTCCTCCTCCGCATGTATAATGATCTCAAGATGGGCTGCAGCCTGCACAAGGCACCCATACTCCCTAGTCATGGACCTGGCCATTCGAAACATGAGTCCGGTCCTCAATTTCTTCTCGAACTCCAAACAGCGGCATTTCTCAGCTGCTACTAACTCTGGTGCAAACCCCGATAAGCTAGTAAAAGTGGCTTCAAACTCTGCCACAGGTGTATTCAGCTGCTTAAGTTGACAGAACTGATCTCTCAACTTCTCCCTAACAGTGGGAGGCAAAAATTTCTCCTGGAAGGCGTCAACAAAAGCCTCTCAAATTCCCCCAATGCGCCCTCGCACAAACTTCCACCACTGACCCGCGTCTCTCTTCAACTGGAAGGACGCCAAGGTCACTCGCAAACCTCCGTTTTCGATGCCAAGCATCTCAAACGTTTTCGTCATTTGCTCTAGCCACTCGTCAGCCTTTAGTGGCTCTTTTGAATCACCTAAAAACTCGTCCTGATTCGACCAGAAAACTCCCTCTTTAGAAAAGACGGCCCTGCCTTAGCTACATGGGCCTAGACTTGATTCTCAGCCCTGAGAATGTCCATGGATTCCCTCAATGCTCCTGCCATCTCGCGGGCTAAAGTGCCCATGGCCTACTGACCTACTGGCTTGGCCACATTGGCCTGACCAAGTCCCTCCTCCTGTGCCGGAATTTCATCCGGTATAGGCATTTCCTGCCTCTTAGGCCTACCACGCCTACCACCACATCCTCGTCCTGACATCCTAATAAAGGTAACAAAAGGATTAGCACATTCATAAATGTGCCGAAGCTATTTCACTTGTGTCCTAATACGATGGAAAACTGTAATTCACTCCACATAAGCACATAATCACATAAGTACTTACGAATTTCATTTCCAGATAATGACCGTCCCGTGGCGTTGCTAGAGTTCCAGTCAGAAACAGCAGTGATCAAGTGTCTTTCCAACAGGATAAGTTTCTAACAAGTGAGACAAACCCATAGTGGTACTAACCACTTCCCACGTATCCAAAGTGTTCAAACCCGGTACGCTCTGATACCAAGTTGTCAAGCCCTCAAATTAAAACATAATCAATCATTCACAAGATCCATAATTAATAAAAGAAACCTTTTAATTACATTCATCAGAGTGTTCCTTATAAAAGATGTTATATGTTAACAACAAAAGTAGATGCCTAACGGGCTTACAACTTTCCAAGTTAACACTTGGTTACAACAAAAGAGGGTCAAAAGCCCTTCACGATTTAAGCCCTCGGCTTGGAAATAAAACATATAAACATAAAAGTAAAACAAAAAAACAGAGATTTTAGCCCCAAAACCTCCCAAGCTATGACCTTGGAAGCGGCATGTCACCTGTACCTGAAAATGGTGTCCCAAATAGGGTGAGCCAAAACCCAGTAGAGATATGCTAAACCAAATATGGAAAATAACTAAAACATTAGCATCTGATAAATGTTCAACACATGTACATCGATTAACATTATTTCTATAACCCATCAACATTGATATTCATCTTTCAACCTGGTTTCATTTCTATTTCCAATTCACTTTATTGACATGGTTCGTTTATCCAAGTAATTTAAATGAGACTATAACTCATAAAACAACACTTCAATTCATCAACAATTCAAAATGAAACTGCAACTCATATTATCAACACTTTAATCATCAACATCATTCAGATGTATATAAGGTTTCGGGACTTTCACCCTAGACACTCCGGCCAACTTAATTATCAATGGAGTCCATCTCCTATCTCCTCCCAAACAAAGATACATATGCAATGTATTTAAACACTTCATCATATACAATGATCAATTAATGCACATATTCAATGTGTTATTCCAACTGTCATATTCAATGACATATTCCAATTGATTAGTTTCAATTTACCTAATCATTATGCAACTCTACAACAATCTTGGCTATCCTCCACCGGTAGCCCAACACAGTTATTTCTAAACAGATAATTAAATTTATCAAACAGATAAATTAATACATTTTCCATAGGTAAGCGATTTCCCAATCCGACTATACCAATTAATTACATTTTTCCCCAATTCCATAATTTCCAAACCAATTTCATATTTCCCCAATCTTTCATAGTTTACTCAAATAATTTATATAGCTCAAATTTGGGCATTATCCTTCATTTCTCAAAATTTGCAATCAAGGCCAAATTTCTTTCATTTTACATAACTATTTCCATTATCAAGACCTCATATACACAATTAGGGCTGCGCACAAAACTGCCAAAACCGCACAGAATCGCTCCGAACTGCACAAAATTTGAACCCTGGCGAGCGGGTTGGGTGGGTGGAGGACCAGAACTGGCGGGTCGGCGCGGGTGGCAGGTGGAATTGCCCAATCCGTAGGTCTAACCGACCCGACCCACCAATGTTTCCAAAAAAAAAAAAATCCGCTGTTATACACCCACAGACCAAGTGCAATCCAGCCATAGATTATATCTACCATACACAATAATTTCTCAATTAAACCTAATTGACACCCACCCACACATTTCAATTTCATCTCATTCACACACACACACAGACGACGATGCTGCTGTGTACAACCTTTCATCGATTCACACACACTGATTCATCGCCGATCGGCTCACTCTCCTCACCACCGCCAACCTCTCCTCACCGTCACTAATTTGTTAGCATCTCCTCTCCTCACCGCTGGTGCTGTGCCGATCGACCGCTATTAGTCTCTCTCTCTCACTGCTCTTTTCTCTCGATGCTCTCTCTTTCTCTCTTTTATTTTGCTACTCTCTCTCTCTATTCTATATACATTATACATATATATATATAATATAATATATATCCTGCACTTGGTCTGTATACATTATACATATATATATAACATATATCCTGCTCAGCGCTCTATATATAATATATATCCGGTTTAGGTGAAATTTTTTTTAAATTAGTAAAAGTATTTTTATTTTTAAATAAATTCTTCAAAAGTTTTAAAAAAATGAATAAATTAATATAAACACTACAGGAAAAATGAGTTTTGGCGACGTTTATTTAACGGCGTTTTATGAAACGTCACATTTTATAATATTTAACGACGTTTCTTAAACGTCGCTGTTTTAAAAAATAAAAACGGCACCGTTTCAAGCGTTTAAAAGCGCCTTCGAATGTCCTCTCTCTCCCTTGAATGGGCAACCCTCTGAATCCCTAATCTCTCTCACTCGCTCATTTTGTAGCCCTAATCTCTTACTCACTCAGTCTCTTGTTCGCTCTCTCTATTTCTCTAAACCCTCTCAATGGATCGATTCATCTCTCGCTGATTCATCTTGGCGATTTCGATTTTGATTTTGATTTCGAAGTTCTCTCTCGATTTCGATTTCAAAATTTATGTTTCGGTGATTCTCTCTCTCAATTTTTGTTAAAGCCCTTTGTAAACCCTTATTTGGAATCCTCGTGCCTTCAAATCTCGTCTCTCTCAACCTTCTCGAAACCATTATCATTCTCACAGATCCATCTTTGAGATTCAGAGCGATTTCGATTTCGAAGCTCCATCACCACCACCGTCTGCACCGGCTCGATTTCTCTGATTTCGATTTCATCTGAATCTCTGATTTCGATTTTGATTTCGAAGCTCCACTGCCATCACCATCTGCACCAGCGAGGTATGGATTTCTTTGTCTCTCTCAAGCTCTTCCTTCCCGTCTCTCTCAATCTGGTTATTGAAATTGAAATTCTAAACAAGAAACTATAACTTGATTTGTGGCTAAACACATCATTTTCTTCTTTTCTTTACTCTCTGCTTTTGTTGAACTAGATTTAAAGTCTTTGCTTCAAGTCCGGATGAGAGAGAGAGAGAGAGAGAGAGAGAGAGAGAGGATGAGGATGAGGATGAGGAGGAGGAGGAGGAGAAGTTGATTTGTGTCTGAAGGCATCCTTTCCTGATCTGTTATGTTGGCAAAGTTGAAAGATCTCTGAATATATACAGTTACTTTCCTTTTTCCATATTCTCTTTAGCTTGAGGTACAAATATCCAATCTCTTCACTTTCTCTACCTTCAAATCTTGTGTGTATGTATATTTGGATTTATTTGTGTATATTACATGTTTGTTAATATGCTAAGTTCAAGTTGAAGTTCTCTTTTTCTTGTTCTCTGTTAGATTTCTATTTTTCTATTATTTTTCACTGCACCCAAAATACAAAAAGAGACACAAAAATGCACTTTTTAGTTTGTCTCTGGCTGTAAAAGTAGTCCACTATTATGACTTGTAAGACCCACCAACCATCTATATATATGTGTGTATGCATATATACTAAAAGGGTTTATTATTGTTGAATTTGTAAATTTGAATTGAAGGGCAGTTTGGAAGAAGGCCATGGGACAGGGAGAGAGAGATGAAGGTCAAGATCATCAGACCTCTTAGGTTGATTCTTCTATCGACAGAACTGGTTTGTCTTTCTTTCACTTTCTTTCTCTTCCCTTTTTTTTTTCCCCTTTTCTGACAGTAACCATGAATTATTTAATGTTTTATGTGTGTGTGTATATTATGTATTCAATTGTGTGTATGTATGTATGTATGTATTTGTGAACTTGGCGGATAGATAAATAAACCAGACCAAACCAAACCAAACTAGGCCCTTGTGTCTCAATCAGGTCGGTTCGGATAGATAAAGTCACATCTCATAATATGACACATTTGTCTTCACATATATCCAGTATCCTTCATCTAAACCTTACCTCAGTTTGTAATGGGCCTTTTTATGCCCTTACAGTTTGAGTGGCTGAAGTCCAATCAAGAACCAACTAGTTTCCCATGCACCACAAGCTTAGGCTTAATAATTTGCACGCTAAGTGCATTTGCTATCACTAGAGAAATTACTTGTTTATGTATTCCCAGGGCAGTTTTTAGAGCTTTGATGATAATATCTATTGTTCTTGAATCTTAATGCTGTGGGGCATGCGGTAAGAACTCCTTGACATCTATCAGAATGTATTGGCCGAGGAGAGATTCAAACGAATTATTAATACATTATCAAATTCTGATTCCACATATTCTGTAAGTTTTTCTGTCCTGGAAGCATAGAATTCTAGTTTGAAGTTGTACTGCTGTAATTAATTTCATCCTAAACCTTATTTATGAGTATTGGTGGTCCATGACACTAGGTTCTCTGTTGTTAGTCATATGGATTTGGATTCTGGGTTCCTATCACTAGAGAACTTCAAAGCTGCCCTTTCAAGTATCCAAAGGTAGCCAAAGGTGGAATGTTTAAAAGGTATGGGTATTTTATTAGATTTTTTTTGACCTTTCACATGCATTTTTTTGCTTTTATGATTCTCATTATTCTAAATTCTAGTCCTCCCAAATTAGTCCACTAAATTCTAGTGAGTAGGTGAGTAGTAAATAGAAACCAATTTTATTGAAGTTTTTTTTTTTGTTTTTTGGTTCAACAGGTTAATGCTGTTGCCACAGGGTTCATTGCATCTGATATGATTGCTAAGCTTGGGGGAGACATTGAGAAGAAAATCTTGGAAACCATCCCCTTGAAACTCATTTTGAATCGTTTAACATGAATCGAATTGTGAATCATGCGATTCACCATCGATTTTGTCCCAAAATAGATTCACATCGATCTATGCATGAATCATGAATTGAATCGTGAATCAAATCACGAATTGTAAGATATTGATAAGATAGGTCCTATTTTCAACCACCATTTTACCTCTTAATTAATGGGAACAGTAGGCCGTTATTGCTGTTAAAGATAGACTTTTGTTTTGTGGAAGTTCAGTTTTTGAGTGGATCTAGAGTTGACTACGATGCTCCTGGACACTCATGTACTACTATGCTTTACAGTGCTGATGGAAGTAGGTAAGGTTATTGAAATTAAAGATATCAAACATGATGTAGGTTGGTTCCTTGATCATTTTCTTTTATCCCTGCTCTTTTTGTGTTTTTGAATCCCTTGATGAAATATAGTTGGTCAAATCCTGTTAATCATTCAGCATCTTCTCTTCATTCCTTATCCTTTCTTTCAGATTGTTCTCTTGTGGAACGGGTAAAGATAGGGATTCTTTCCTTGTTGAATGAAATGAAAGTGAAGGAGCAATAAAGAGGACATACTCTGGGTTCAGAAAGAAATCTGTTGGTGTTGTGCAGTTTGACACAACTCAAAACCACTTTTTTACCGTGGGTGAAGATCACCAAATAAAGTTTTGGAACATGGACAATAACGACATTCTCACTAGTATGGATGCAGAGGGTGGACTTTCGGTCAGTATAATCTTTATAGTTGTTTTGGGAAACACCCAGCTTGTTTGAATTCAGCTCTTACTTTATGACATTTTTTTGCCTTATAAGAGTCTTCCTCGCTTGAGATTCAACAAGGAAGGAAATCTTCTCACTGTTACTACAGCAGACAATGGAATAAAGATACTCGTTACCACTGCTGGTCTTAGATCTTTAAGAGTAGTTGAAGCCCCATCCTTTGAAGCATTAAGATCACCTATTGAATCTGCTGCAATTAAGGTCCTTCAATGCTTAAGTTTTCATTTTTTTATTATATAATATTTACATATATATATATATATATATATTTTGGGTTGAAGTATTTATATCATGGGATCGATAAAGACCTTTGGGTTCATTGATCAGGTTTCTAGTTCTTCTTTTTTTTTTTTTGAAATTTATTCAGAAAACAAATTCTGAAAACCAAACCAATTTTGTTTTGTTTCCACCTCCCCCTTTGTATGCCAAATGTTTGTTGATGCAGTAATTATGTATACTGATTGTCTAGACTAGAGTTTTATATGTTAGAACTGAATTTTACATTATATACTTGGTTCCAATCACAGTGCACCAGTGCATGTTTAAGAGGTGCCTGCCCATGAATACTGTTGACTTTTGTCACGCGATGAGCATGTTCCATTTTGAATGGAACACAGAGAATGACCAAAATAGAGTGATTCTAAGGCTGTCAAGCAACTTTTTATTCTTTTATTTTTTATGTACAATGTCACATTTGTTTCTTTTGGACTGATTATACGTTTTGGTTTCCCCTCTAGAATGGAGTTGATCCTATGGCTAGAAACATGGAAAGCCAAGAACTTTGGATGATGTAACTGATAAAACCAAACCCTGGCAGTTGGCCGAAATTATAGATCCTGCTCAATGCCGGCAGGTTACCATGCCAGACAGCATGGATGCAGTCAACAAGGTGTGTTCATACTCATTTGTTGCTGCAGAATCTATCTATTGGATTATGCTCGACTGACACATCTACATCCAGGTTGCTCAACTACTCTATACAAATTTCGATTTTGGTGTTTTGGCACTTGGGTCTAATGGGATTCAGAAGTTATGGAAGTGGACACGCAGTGAACAAAATCCAGGTGGAAAGGTAATAGCAAGTTGGGAGTAATTTCATTTGCATGTTTTCCTGTTTCTTTTCTTTTATTAGTCGATATTTGTGGAGGAGAATTCTGAACTCTGTGAGAGTCTAAAGGCCACTGCCAATGTTGTTCCACAGCAATGGCACCAAATAGTGGTCTTGTTATGACTAATGATGTCACAGGTGTCAACCTTGAGGAAGCAGTGCCATGCATAGCACTCTCAAAGAATGACTCTTATGTAATTGCTGCTTCTGGAGCTATGAAGCATGAGGACCTTGCTGAGCAAGTGAAGAAGTTGTTTACCAAATTGTCATCGGGTCCAACCATAACTTCTGAATTAGTTGCTAAAGGGCCAGCAATTTTTTCAGGCCATACAACTTAAGCTATTTGTTGGTTCTCCTCCTTAATATGTTGTGCATGTGTTTTGCTACTAGTTTTTGCTTCAAATGTAACTCTAGGGGTGTGTGTGTGTTTTTTTAATTGGTCACCTCTTTAATTTTACCATTGTCATGTTGATAGAGGCAAACCCTTCCTGCTCCTTAAATCAAGATTTGTTGTGGTATCTTTCATTATGCATAGATTTGTAAATTTTTGTCCCTTGGAAAACTTTCACTACTGATCTCCTAACTTAGCACTGTAGCGTCTGTTTTAATGTCTTAAAACCCAACAGGAGTGCATTGCCCTTTGTGAGTGATTTTGGGATGACTAAACCTTATAATCCTTCTTATTGTTTTCCATCAACTGCTTGATCAAAGTAGATTTCAGTGTGGCTCATTTTACTTTTTGGGTTTGTAGACGCGCCCGCGTAGGCCTCGTGCTACAGTTCGGACTCTCGATTTGTGTCACGGTTCTTAATCTGAACCAAAGAGTCCAAATCTGGCAAATCGTTTTGAGAAACAGATTTTTGAAAAAGTAGTGCCAAACATGGACTGCTTTGCCAGATACAGAGTCGCCACCTAAATATTTTAAAATGGGAGAATTTAGAAAACCCTGACTCGGTGCCGAAGGCCACGTGTCCATCATCACCGGAGTTGTCTCGGCTCGGGAGCTTGGGTACGATCGGGGAAGGTCAGCTATGAGCACCCCCTTTCGCCCGGTTCAAAGACCGGCCTCTACTAACCGTGATATCCGTTTTTGAAAACTTTATGTGTTCTTAAACCAATTGTTAGCCTAGAATTACTATGTTATGCGCGCAGCAAACAAGTATAGACCAAATCGCCTAAATTAGAACAAAACATTTCATGTTTGTTTTGAAAATGGTTTGCTACTCGCAAGTAGGCTAAAATGCAGGTTTTGCCACCCTCAAGTGGGCTTTTAGAAAAGATGGTTTTGCCACTATCTAGTGGGCTTTAAAATTCACAGTTTTAATGTGTTATTCCAATTTAAGCAATTCGACCTCCACCCACAGGCATTCAAACAGTTTATCTCATATAAGCACTTAGCCGCATGGTAAGCATACTGTCATGTTAACATTCACACGCATGCGAGATGCTAAAGCATAAATACTTACATTGTACTCCGTGCCAAAACAATAAACTAGTTAGCAAACATGCATGTCCCTAGTTCATGTTAAGTGGCTAATGCAACACAGGCAAGGATGCAATTTAGAGTAGGCTCGGCTAACCCTAAAATGGCATATGAAATGCTACAAGTAACATGTATTCAATTTGGAATTGAAAAGTACAATGTAGTTTGTATGATGTACCGAGCCCGGTGCATGTCAACAAATGCATGAATGCACGCATGCATAGCATAAGGTATGCTAAAATAAATGTGCCCTAATCTACCATCATAAGCAGGTAAATAAAAGGGAAGAAAGAAGTGGAGGTTGGAAGACATGCACACCACGCACCCACACTTATTACACAATTGCCCTCACTCGGAGGGTCCAAATAAATACTACAGGCCGAATAAATAACTAACCACATTAATTATTATAGAATTTCTAATTACTGAACAAAATGAATGCAAAAAGAAGAAAGGTGGCCACAGCCCCCGCCTCGGGATGCGCGAACGATGCAAGCTTGAACCCGTCTTGCCCGGAAAGTCCGTACCATACCACTGCCGCCTCGGTTTACACTGCCTTACTTCTCTGAACAGTGCCAAAGTACTGGGACAGGCTTGTTGCATACTACAGAGTGCCACCGGCTAGGGGAAATGCCCACCGGCAGTGCATAATTTCCATCGGCAGATTATGTAATTATCGGCCAGCCACAAATTGCCGGTCGGCACTAAATGATGCCGGTCGGCAGAAACTCCCTGCAGAAGACAGTTTTTGACGGCAACAAGAACAGACAGTGTATGGCATGGAATTTCAAGCAAGTGTATGCATGGCCACTCTCCCAATCATGTAATGGACTCAAGGGAGTATGCCCCTCGACCCTCGGGCCATCAATTACGCATGATGGCCTAAGAGACCAAGTTTTGCAATTCAATGTAAAAATGCAATGCACACACAACATACAAGAGACCCAACCTCAATCATGGTTGGTCAAGAGGCGAGGCAATGCACAACAATGCACATGCAACCTAAGCATGCAAGCAAACATACAAACATGCAATATAATTACATGGCACACACAACGCTAACAACATAACATGGACAACGCATTGAAACATGGCATACACAATGCAAGATGGACTTACACCAATGTGAATGGACCTCAGCCGCACCCACACCAGTGGCCATTAGATGAAATGAGACTCTCGAAGTACGTGCACGCATGCACGCAAACCGAGAACCGAACCTACGGCACGGAATGCCACTCTAACAAGACATGGAAAGATGATATGCTAGCATGCAAATTTCAGAAGCTAAACATGACCCGAAACAGCTCCGAATCATGGCAAAATGGCACCCGATGCATGACATGCGACCCGAAATGCAAAATTAGGCATACGCAATGGCCTACAGCTATACAAAGCATGCGCAATATGGACATGGAGCATGAAGACAGAAGCAAGGAAGCCCTGAGACAAGCATTTTTACAGTTTATGACATGGCCAAACAGCAAGCAAAGATAGGGCTACAATGGCATACAAAAACGGCTCCGCAAGGGAGGTAATGAAGCAAGTGGTAGATGAAAAACCCAAACAGAAAAATACCCTTCTACAACACTGAAGAGGGACCAAAAATATGATGTTTTTCAGTAGATGAAAAGGCTCGAAAACAGATACAAGCATGGCAAACAATTTATGCAAGATTAAGGCCACAAGAGGGCTATAACAAGAAGTACACAAAATATTCATCAAACAGCCAAAGACCCTTAATGAAACATGACAAGGGGGTCAAAATATGGCTGTTTTTAGTTCGGACCAAAGTCCAAAAACAGCAACATCAGGGGCTGCCAAGGCATGCAAAAATGGGACCCAAAAGAGAATATAAAGGCAAGTGTAGCATGGAGGTCCCAAACAGGGTTGAGCCCTTCTTCAATGTTGAATAAGGGCTCAACATAAGCCTATTTTCAGTTTACATTAGGCTCTAAAACAGATCACACATGGGCCAAAAATACTATGCAAAAATGATGGCATACAAAGGTGTAAAGAGGCAAGTGCCAAATGGAGGTCTCAAACAGGGTAGGACCCTTAATGAAAGATGAAATAAAGCTAAAAAAAAAGCTACTTTCAGTTTTGGCCGGAGCTCAAATATACAAGCAACTATGGCTTAGATATGATGCAAGAATAGGCTAGAAAAGGGAAGAAAAGGACTCACCTTTGTAGACCAATGAGCCAGCACCTCTTGGTTGAAGTTTGGGTGCTCCTAGCCTCTGAAAATGACCTCCAATGTGCTGGAATGAAGTGTAGGGGTGTGGTGCTATGGATTGGTGAAGAAATGGTCCAAGAACAAGGGTGTTTGATCACTCTAACACACCCAAATGTAGAGAGAGAGGGAGATATAGAGAGAGAGGGTGATATATATGTTATACGTATGTATTAGGTCTGGTTTTTGCTGCACCAAAACAAAGGAGGAGGATGGCTTCCTTTTATAGAGCAAGGAAAATGACATAAAGCTTCTCAAAGAAGCTATACAAAAGGGTCAAAGGGACCAAGCTTCTAAGAGAAGCTAATGCAAAGGTGCAAGCTTCTTGAGGAAGCCAAGACAAGGGGTCAAAGCTTCCTCAAGAAGCTTTGAGCGAAGGGTGCAAAAAAAAGGGTCAAAAGGTGTGCAAATGGTGCAAAACAGCCACACACTGGCATGGGGAGCAGGGTCTGTGCATTCCAGCTGCCACAGCTGGCATCCATTCAATCTGTAGAATACTCCGGAAGGTCATCGGCTAGCAAAAAAGGTCGGTCAGCTACTTTAATCTGCCGGTCGGCAATCTATTTGGCCGGTCGGCATAATGTTTGGCCGGCCGGCAGGAAAAATCTGCTCTGCAGGTCCAACTTCAAACGGGCATAACTTCTTCATATGAACTCCTTTTCAGGTCAATCTTGTGTCCAAATTGAAGCCCCGGAAGTAAGAGTTCCAATGGCACCAGCCTTGCATCAAAATTCGAACTTTAAAAAAAGTTATGCTTGTTTTGGTGAAGGATGCTCAGTTTCGGCTCAACCGGGATGATGCCCAACTTCAACCAATCATATCTCCGCCCTCCGGACTCGGATTTAGGAGATTCTTGTGTGAAAAATGAAGCTCCTGAAGTCTTCTTTCCAATGGTAGTGACCTCATAACTAAACTCCAAGTGTACAGATAGATAAGCCCGATTCAGCGAGGGCTGCTCGTCCATCTCTTAGCAATTCTTGCCTATCTTCTTCTCCAACTTGGCTTCTCCCCTCTTCTCCTCTTTTCTTCAACTTCAAACCCCCTAAACAAAGTGTTTTGAAGGATTTGCCTCTCCCCTTGCCGAAGAAACTGAACATTTGCCCTGCGCACCTTTCTCCGCCAAGCAAAACATCAGTGGTGCCCAAGTCTTAAGGGCGGTCAAAAATGGGGTGTCTACAGGGTTGTGTTGACGGCAATGTTGAAGCAGGGAGGTTATTTGGAATACCAGTCCGTGGAACACATTCCCATGCATTTGTTAGCTCATTCATGGTAGGTGTATAGCTTGCAAGAAATTTTCATACAAAAACTTGACATTTATTAGGCATATCTTATAAACAAATGCTTTATCCTAGACAGACACTGGCCAAATGTGTCATTCAACCCACTGGATATTATATTTTCAACAATTCAGGAAAAGGAAAGAGTTTGGGTTCATACTCCCTGTCACATGAGTTTAATTAATCCAGTGATCTGCAGAGCCCTGATGAGATCATGGAGAAATCACTTCAAACTCGTGATGGTTCAAGTACTTGTGAGGATTTTGTTAGTCTGGTGCAGACATGGTTAAGCAAAATAAAGGTGCCCTGGCTTTTATCCAATTGCTTTATCAATTTCTTCTTTCATCTTAGATTCACTAACACATGGTTTATCCAGCAATTGTTCTCGTTATTCTTAAATATCTGTGTAATACTTCATCTGTAGCTATTAGCTAAACACAAAAGCAAGAATTCAAAAAGCGGTGTAAGCATTTATAATATAGTGATTGTGGTGAGGTGATGCTTAGTATTAGCAGTGATACTCTTGTTGTAGTAGGTTGCCTGTATAATTTAATAACTAAAGTTACCAATTAACTATTGTTAACTCAGGGCCTTGTTACTTTTATGAAGTAAACATCTTATGGAAAATAATTATAATTAAACTTGATACAAATGTTTGTACCGTGGTTTGTGAGGTTTGAATTACTTGTTCAATTGAGATGTGTTTCGTTATCTGTTCTGATGCTTCTGTTCTTTTCCTGCTCCCCATGGACTACATTCTACAGTATCACATAATTTGAGCAACCTGTAAAAATGCCTATCAGAATTAATGTAAGAGTATTGCATGTTGCTAGAAGCTAATGCACACTATAAATATAATTCATAATGATCTCATTTTATTTTGTAGTTATTTGATTGATGGGAAAAGATGAATGTTGTATTAGCACAATTCTGCAAAACATATTCATGTTGATGAAGTACCTAAACTTTGCAAGAGCTCATAATATAACAATATAATGTTTTTCTTAGTGTGACATTGCTATACATATTACAGTTTGTCTATTAACACTTTTTGCCAATGTGCCGCTTTCTTTGTTTGGCCATTTTCCTCCAAGATTTGAGCATTGTTGTTTACATTATCTTTTCCCTATTACAACTCTCTTTCCCTCATTACCATTATTTTTTTATCTTCAGGACTGGCAATTATTTATTATTATTATTATTATTATTATTATTATTATTATTATTATTATTATTATTATTATTATTATTATTATTATTATTATTATTATTATTATTTTAACTGTATAGCTTATGTAATGTGCAGGTATAAAGCAATAGGCATTAGGTTAGATTCTGGCGACCTCGCGTATTTGTCTTGTGAGTCCCGAAAGTTCTTTCGCACTATTGAGAAGGAATTCGGAGTGCCAGATTTTGGAAAGATGGGTATTACTGCAAGTAATGACCTCAACGAGGAAACTTTAGATGCTTTGAACAAACAGGTAAATATCTCTAGTTTAATGGTTCCATCATGTTTCCCTTTTTTTTGTTTATTGATTGTCAAAAGGTTTAGTTATGGACTTAAATATTTGTATTCAAGTGATTTTTTTCCTCCACAGGGTCATGAAGTTGATTTATTCGAAATTGGAACGTATCTGGTTACGTGTTATTTTTGTGCTAAAATCCTTTGGTTTTTTATTTCTCTTATTTTTTCTTTTTTTCCCTCTGATCTGATGGTGGGTGCTTCGGTTCACTTCTTATTTTTTGTATTAAATGGGGGAGTGGTGAGAGAGAGAAGAGGGTAATGTTATTTTGTGGCTTTGTATATAAGGTAGTAATTTTTTTACTGAGAATTGTGAATTCAATTTTTGGATATGTCATTTTGTGGGTTGTACGGGGAAGAAATAATTCTCCTCGTATAATCCTATTGACTAAGTAAGGCCCTGAGAATGACTTCTTGTAAAGTGCCAAAGATGGAGATAGCCAAAATCGCTGCGACTTCGCTCTTATTCTGTTGGCTTCTTTTTTCTCTTCTGGTAGGATGCCGTCTTTTAGGAACAGGATGATGGGATCCATCCAAGAGGGGCCTAATTCTGTGCAACAAACCTCTTCTGCTTCGGGGTCTTCTATGCTTGGTCTTGGTAAGTAGTCGATGAGCAATGGATGAGGGATGGATGCATCTGCCATTGAGGCGAAGCCTGCTAGTTCGTCTGCTCTGCTGTTTTCTTCCCTGCCAATTTGTTCTATCCTTACTACATCAAACTTTTTGATCTCTGTTCTGACCAGTTCTTGATACTTGGCCATTCTGTCATCCTTTGCTTCGTAGTCGCCAGAGATTTGGTTTACCACCAGCTGAGAGTCGCTGTAGACCATTAGTTCGGTGGCCTTCATGTAGTATGCTGATTTGAGTCCTGCAAGAAGCGCTTCATACTCCGCTTCATTGTTGGATGCTGGGAAGCCAAGGTTGATTGCTTGCTCTATAACCAGGCCGTCTGGAGAGATGAGGACTATGCCAAGTCCTGCACCATGCCGGTTGGATGCTCCATCCACAAAGAGCTTCCACATCTCTCCAACGAACAACTTCCAGCAAGTGGAGGGGTCAGATGATGTCGTGGGGTCAAGAATGATGTTTTCTTCAAGGTCCATGCCTGTTGTCTGCCCTTCGCCATCTGGTGGGACTGTTGGTGAGCCTTGGTTTGCTTCTTCTTTGCTGTCTTTAGTCTGGTCTGCCTTGGGGTTTGATTGAGTGCTTACTGCTAGGGGTTGCGCTATTCCGGCGTCAACTTCCATCCCTAGTTCGGTTGTGTCAGTTAGGTCGACTGGGCAGATATGATGACTACCAGGAGTAAACTCTGCGACGAAGTCTGCCAAAGACTGGGCTTTTACTGCGGTTCTGGGTTGGAACTTGATGTCGAATTGTCCCAACTCTACTGCCCACTTCAAGATTCGCCCAGAAAAGTTTGCCCTCTCAAACAAAGCTTTTAGTGGAAAAGCTGTGAGGACGACTATGGTGTGGGCATGAAAGTAGTGTGCCAATTTTCTCGAGGCCATCATTAATGCCAATGCTAGTTTCTCTAAGGGCAAGTACCTTGTTTCGGCTCCCAACAATGTCTTGCTAACATAAAAGATGGGCAAGTGTTGTATTCCTTCTGCACGAACCAACACTGCGCTAACTGCGTGCTGAGAGACTGCCAGGTACAAAAAGAGTTCTTCACCAGGCACTGGGGTAACAAGCAGAGGTGGGGAAGACATGTATTCCTTCAAGCTTTCTAGAGCTTGGTCGCATTCTTCATCCCACTCAAACTTGGCCTTTAAGGCTTGAAAGAATGGTCGTAGTCTGTCTGACGATCTGCTTATGAACCGATTGAGTGCAGCCGCCATGTCGGTGAGATGCTGCACTTCCTTGACTGAGTTTGGTCTCTCCAGCTCCTGGATTGCTCTGATCTGGGAGGGGTCTGCTTGTATACCCCGGTTGGTCACAAGGAAGCCCAAGAATTTGCCAGACCCCACTCCGAATGCGCATTTGGACGCATTGAGGCGCAGCTTGTGTTTCTTCAAGACTTCAAACATTTCTCCCAAGTCCCTGAGATGGTCATTCTCATCCTTGCTTTTGACCACCATGTCGTCGATGTAAGCCTCCATTGTTCTGCCTAACAATGGTTCAAACATCTTGGTGACCATCCGTTGGAATGTCGCCCCCGCGTTCTTTAGGCCAAAGGGCATGACCTTGTAGCAGTACAATCCTCTTGGTGTTGTAAAGGATGTGACCTCCTGGTCTGGTTCATGCATGGCGATTTGGTGGTAGCCTCTGTATGCGTCCAGAAAGCTAAGTCGATTGTGCCCTGCCGTTAGGTCTACCAGTTGATCTATCCTTGGTAGAGGAAAGTTATCTTTTGGGCACGCCTTGTTGACTGTTTTGTAGTCGACGCAGACACGCCATTTACCATTCTTTTTTGGCACTACGACTGTGCTGGAGATCCATCTTGGGTAGTGCACTTCTTTAATTGCTCCTGCCTCCAGCAGGTTACCTACTTCTTCTGCCACTATTTCACCATGGTGAAGTGCCAATCTGCGAGTGCGCCGAATGACTGGTCTGGCGGATGGGTGACATATGAAGTTTGGATCAATGCCTGGCATGTCGTAGGGCGTCCAGGCGAACACTTCGACGTTAGAGGTCAAGAATTCCAAGACCTCTAATCTTTCAGTGCTGGACAACGACAAGCCAAGCAAAAAGAACTTATCCGGGTTCTTTTCATCTATTTTTACCTCTACTAAGTCCTCCACTGCTTTCTGATCTGCCGCTTTGCCGACATCTGCGAATAGCTCATTACTTTCTGGTTCTTCCACCGAATGAACGTATCCTTTGGCAGCGCGGCTGCCATTCACCGTGGTGAAACATTGCTTTGACATGATCTGATCTCCATAGACTTCTTCAATTATTCTGGCGTCGTTGGGGAACCGCATCACTTGGTGGTAGGATGATGCCACCGATCGCATGGAATGCAGCCATGTTCTGCCTAAGATGATGTTGTAAGTGGAGGGGACCTTCAATACCCAGAACTCCACTTGTTTTGTTACACTTCCTGCTCTGACTGGAAGAATTATTTTGCCGACAGGCCACTCTGGCATGGAGTTGAATCCAATTAGGGGGGATACCGCAGGCGCCAAGTCTTTGTCTTGTAGCTTTAGTTGTTTAAATGTGTCGTAGTACATGATCTCACATGAACTACCCTGGTCAATCAGAATCCGTTTGACGTCAAAATCCTTGACTCGGAGAGTGACGACTAGGGCATCATTGTGAGGACAGTATATTCGATCCAAGTCTTTATCCGAAAAAGACATAACATTTGTCGCCTCGGTTTTTCCCTTCTTGATGGCAGGTTGGGCACTTAGCACTTCTCTGAAGTGCTCAGCCTTTTTAATTGACCCCCTGAGCTCGCATACACGCTCAGGCTCAAAGACTCCATGTATTACATTGATAATGCCTTGAGGTGGGGCGTCAATTGGCATTCCGTTGGGGTTATTGTGATCCTGGGGGGCTGGTTGCGTTCCTCCTTCAATTTATTTGTCCAAGTGGCCTGCTGCCACTAACTCTTCCAGGTGTTGTCTTAATGGTGTGCAATTCTCCGTGCGGTGTCCTTTTTCTTTGTGAAAGGTGCACCGCGATCTTTCGTCATAGTCCTTCTGGGCTTCTCCTAGCTTGGCTGGCCACTTGACGAAAGGCTCATCTTTTATTTCGCTCAGAATCCGATATATCGGTTTTTTGAACACCGTTGTTATGGCAGTGCGGATTCTTAACCATCTTTTGTCTGGGTCTTCTCCGTTATCTCGTCTGCCACGTCCGTTTCTGTTCTGCCGATCTACTGCATTGACCTTTGCTGAGGTTTTCTTTTCTGGTACTGCGGTCGCACTAGATTTTGCTTTGGTACGTGCACCATCCTCTTCTACCCTAATGTGCTGATGCACTCTCTCCATCAGGGCTTCCATGGTGAGGGGTGGCGTCATGGTGATCGAGTCCCTTAGTCTGTTCCCGACTGGAAGGCCTCTTTTATACTGTGCAATAGCAAGATTGGTGGGGCAGTCCCCAATCTGATTGAATGTCTCCCAGTAGCGACTGTTGTAGGATCTAAGGGTCTCTTTATCCCCCATGTCGATGGAGAGTAACTGGTCGATCTCCACCGGTGTTTTAGTGTTTGTTCGGAACCTTGTTACGAACGCTTCTGCCAATTGAGCCCAGGAGGCTATGCTGCCCTCTGGAAGTTTTTTGAACCAAGTCAAGCCTAGGTCGCCCAGGCTAGACGGGAAGAGTATGCACATTAAGGCCTCGTTTCGCCTGTAAACGGCCATGACTTGGCGAAAGTGGCGAAAGTGTGAATACGGATCCGTCTTTCCTTCGTATGTAGTGAATTTCGACTGAAGGAAGCCTGATGGTAGGGGCGCGTTCTCGATTGCTGGAACAAATGGCGAAGTCTGTAGTCTTGCCAATGCTTTGTCCGTTGGTTTGTAGGCAGGGCGCGGTATTGGCATTCCAACCTCGACGCTTCCATGCGTCCGAGGAGCCAACCGCTGTAAGGCAGAAACTCTGTGCGGATCCCGTGCCCTGGCATCCTCCTTGCATCGTGCTTTCTCTTCGAGCACGGTTCGTAGGTCGGATGATCTGGGTAATTCCGTCTGTCTAGATCTTGTCTGATGCGAATGAGAGGGCCAGTATGTGCTTCCTTCAGTGTATGATCTTTCAGACTTCGTCCTCTCAGACCTGGAGTGACGAGTTCTGGAAGACCATGATTGAGTATCGCCTGTCCTGAGGCTTCTACTCTCTCCTTGTGAGGGTGTAGTATTCCTACTACGATTTTCTGAGTGGCGAGGCGGCGTCTTGTTTTTGCGCCCCTCTCCTGTCGTCACTTCGTTTTTCTTCATCTGGCGTTTCAAGGCCTCCATGTCCGCCGCCATCTTCCTTATCAATTCATCTTGCTCTTTCACGCGATCTTTCGGGGCTTGGGGATCAATCCTCCTCCTTTGCTTGTCAGGACTTTGTGAACGAGAGTGACGGGGGCTGTTAGTTCGTCTTCCTCTTCCATCCCTCCTGGAGCTATGTCGTTGGGGTTCCAAGTCCGCCATGGGAGGGACAGAGGGTAATCCTTCACGCCTTGCGCCCCCATCTGGAGTTAGCCCGTCGACGGCGGACTGCGGTAGTTCTTCAATGTGTGCCATTGATTTGAAAAAAGGAGAAGCTTAGTCAAGAGGTTTCGTTCTGTCTGTTCTTCCCACAGACGGCGCCAATTGTACGGGGAAGAAATAATTCTCCTCGTATAATCCTGTTGACTAAGTCCACGCTCCTCCGTACGACGTCGCTTTGTCACCTGAAAACACAAACGTGAGCTAGCCGGCGGGTGCGTGCCGGAAACCTCTCTGATGCCTAAGTCAGAAAACTTGACAAATAGACAAAGCTCAATGTAATCAGGGAGCAAAATTGTATGTTGTGTTATGTTACCTCCTCCAAGGTGATGCTTGTGAGCTTTTATAGGTTTTGAGTGGCACAATCCTAGTAGGACTTTTATTTCTCCATGCAAAGTCCTCCTAGGATTCATACTCCTAAAGGATAATGCTTATCCTTTTACACCCCCCCCCCCCCAACTGCTTACACCAAGTGGGATGGTTTTCACCATGGCCGAACTACCATACGACCGAGATAAACCTGGCTATGCTGAGCCACAGAGTAAGCCGAACTATCCTTAGTTCGGCCTTTCCCTTTATTCTTCTTTATCTCGGTTCTCTCCTGTTCAATCCATGGTGTGTTTGGACCGATCTACCGAGTAGCAACATTCCAATCGAAATACCCAGAATACATTATGACCGGACTATCTCTGAGACCGGCCTAACTAGAAAAGTTGCACGGACCGAAGTAACTCAACATCTCTTCTGGGCCGAAGTAACTTTCTTATTCTTGGACCGGAATAACTTTCTTATTCTTGGCCCGGAGTAACTTTTACATTTCCATTGGGCCTTTTTATCCAATCCTTCGTACTTTGGGCCATAAAGTCCATCTTCGCAGCTCGGCCTAATTTTTACCAAAAATTACCCTCTCATGGGTAATAGTGATTGGATATTAAATTGAATGGGAAAGTGAATTAATGTAGTATTTGTTATTTGAATAGAAGTTATTATTTCATAATAGTGTTACTATTGGTATTCTTTTAGTTCAATCACATAAAATTAGCACAATTTCAAAACCAAAAAAAGAAAGAAAGATAAGACGGCGTTTTTAAAATGCCACTATAACGGTTGGAATTTTTAAAATTAAAAAAACCTATGAAGGCGTTTTAAAAACGTCGCTAAAATCATAGTGGCGTCACAGTACTGTTGGATAGGACATTTGGCGGCGTTCTATACTAATACAGCGACGTTTTTCAAATGTCATAAAGCTATAGTGACGGCCGCATCATCGGCGTTTGGTACTAAACGTCACAAAAAGAATTAGCGACGTTTTTGATACCTATAGCGGCGTTTTTTAAACGCCGCTAAAAGCCTAATTTCCAGCAGTGAAATAGGAGTAATACATGGCAGGATTTTATTTATTTATTTAGAGGGTATACATGGTAAGATTTTTGAGCTGCAATAAATTAGTGTAATTAACCCAAAAAAATAAAACTGCGTTAATCAAAGATATATAAATAAAAGAAAGACAAAGATGTGGTGTGTTCTGCTTAAATTTTTAAAGAGAACTTCTATATATTAATTATTATTTTCTTCACTTAAGAATTGATATAGCTGCCCTCAATGAAATAGGAAGTGAAAAGTTAGTGGGTAATTATAGCTTTGGATGATGGTCAAGGAAACTCGGTGAGACTAATGAGAAAAACATATACTTATGTTTGAAGGCTAATGCCATCACTGATGTCCACATCCTACAAGAGGTTGAGCTATTCTAATTGTTCTTTACCAGATTAATATTCTTTTTATATACAGTGGTAGGTTCAGAATTTGAAATAATATTTATATAAATTTTTTATTTTTGTAATAGAGAATGGAAACTATGTTGGATTGTTTGTGAACTATGTTGAACATAGATTAACTTCAAAACTTTTTTTTGAACTTTTTCTAATATTTATGGTCTTGTTAAATTGTTATTGTATAATTTATTTAAAGTGTTGCATTTTTAATTGACTAGTTTGCTAATGTTTAATGTTACATTAGATGAATGTTTTAATTTTGACTATTTCAGTTAATTTATAAATTAGATCTTTTTACTCTTTGATTCAAGTTTTATAATTTGAATTATATTTTTTATAAACCGCCAAAGCAAATTCACCATTATTTGCCAACCGAACCGTCGGTTTTTTATAAGAAAAATGACAAATTTTAATGACATTTTTATCAATCCGCCACCCGCCATACGGTTTCTATTTTTCTCTTAAACAGCACCGACCCGCACCGCGCACACCCCTACACACAATGGGACCCAAACATGGAAAACTTCCTTTTCAACATTTCAAATTTTAAATCCTAACTTCCCAAAATTCCCGAAATCTCACCATTCATACAAAATGACTAATATTTATGTTAAAACTCATAAGAAAGAGTAGTTTATCCCTACCTCAAATGGAGAGACTCAAAGAAGTAGAAGGGGAAAACTTAAGATGCTCCAAACTCAAGCTTTTTCGGATCAAAATGTAGCCCACGCAAAGCATTACTTCTTTAACAAAGGGAAAAGAGTAAAGAACCACCACAACAAGGTGTATTTGTAGAGAGAGAGAGAGAGAGAGAGAGAGAGAGAGTTTAGAGAGAGAGGCAGCCAGATCTAGGGTTTGGAGATAAAAAGATATCAAAAAGTGAAGGAGAGAACTGCTGCTGCGATCTGATATATGCGAAGCTCGCTCGAGCGACTAGACACAACAAACACCTCGCTCGAGCGCATGAAGCGTTGCTTAAGCGAACAATGCAAAGCTTCAGGTCTGCAACCCAAACACACGCTCGAGCGCAAGAGTGCTCGCTCGAGCAAAGGAACACAAAACATAGAGCTTGCTCGCTCGAGCGAAAGAAAGCTCGCTCAAGCAAAGAATACCAACCTTCAGGTCCAAACTAGACGTAGACACACGCTCGAGCGCAAGAGTGCTCGCTCGAGCCAAGAGACACATCAAAGAAAGCTCGCTCGAGCGCAATAACCTTCGCTTGAGCGAAGAAGCAAAAACCCAAGGCTCGCCCGAGCGTAAAAAGTCTCGCTCGAGCGAAGATGCCAAATTCTGGACAGTTACAATTTATTTCAACTCACAACCAACCTGTACCAAACTCACCCAACATGTCCCAAAACTCAAATACAAAGGGTTTAAAAGACGAAAACAAAATATAGACAACAACAACCATGACAAAACCCAAGTCCGGAACAAAATAAATGACGGGGAAAACCAGGATCGCTATATTAAATGTGAAGTGAAGTGATATTTAGCAATAATTAATATGAGGTTTCTATTATTAATTCAATCATTTAAGTTACATATCTTTTGATTTTAATTTCATAACTAAAAATACAATATGAATATAATACACATACGGATTTCTATTCTTTAAGAATAAGAAAGTTTCAACATATTTTCAAACTTTCATCATTTTCTTTTAATTTTTTTTATCTAATTTGATTTTAAATTCGAATAAAAATTTTGATTTGATATGAATTACTTTAATTTTTCATTAAATTTTTATCAATTTTTAAAAGAACTTTCATTCTTATCCCATTTTTTTTTCTTTTGACCAATTTTGATAGAAAAAACAATAATTTTCAACGTTTCATCTTTTAAAATTTTTATCAAATTATAATTTGATAAAAAAAAATTAAAGGTTGAAGATTCTTTTAATTGAAATTATAGTGAATTAACATATTGAAATAGTCAAAGTTTGAGTATATGGTTGATTGAAATGTGTAATTTAATTAATTATCTTCTCATATTTATATAAAAATTGACACTTATGACTACATCATTATAAGTCAGATTATGGAAAAAAATTTGAGGTGTCAAACATTTTTCATTTGTAAATATCCTACATATTAAAAAAAGAAAAAGAAAAAAAAAATGTATAGTTTTTGGATATGTGTTTATCCGTTTTGTTTTATGAACATAACAATTGATGTTTCAATGTAAAAACTTTAAAAGTAAAAGAAAAAAAGATTGGGTTTTATAGAGATAAAAGAAGCTATCTAATTCTTCTATTTACTATTTAAGATGGACTATTTAATCACATAAAAAAATAAAAATTATATTTAGAGATTATCTCTATATATTATGCTATTAAATACAACTATAACTGTAGCAAATGAACTATAATATATATGAAAAGTTATATTATGCTTTCATTTTCGATTAATTGAATTCTAATTAACAAATTAATAAATAGCAGTAATTATATAATGGGATAGAAAGAGGATAAAAATAAAGAATGCAATGATATTTAAAAGTTTTAAATTTACCTAGTTATACAAAAATATAATGTTATAGTAAAATCTTGAATTCTCA
The DNA here is from genome assembly GCF_055761805.1 of Camellia sinensis. NCBI lineage: Eukaryota > Viridiplantae > Streptophyta > Magnoliopsida > Ericales > Theaceae > Camellia > Camellia sinensis. Next base: position 213,441,284 of record NC_138961.1, on the reverse strand, counting down.
ATAAATTTTTACATTTTCTATAAAACAAAAAATTTGATGCCTATTTTTTTTTTTTTTACTTCAATTTTATGGTCTTTATTGAAGAAAACAAAATCTGATCATACTTCGATTGCAACCATAATCATTAATAATTCTTCTCCATCATGCAAACTTGTAAACAAACACATAAACCTCACTAAAACCGAAACCAAAACCAAATCAACAAGTAGAGAAAGGGAATCACATAGGAAAAAAATAAAATTGAAAAACAAATAAATTTATGGAGTGGGAGAATGTTACCTCCAACAACTTAAATATCACCTAACTCAATTTGTTAGCTCCTACGCTAGTGCCCGCAAAGTCTAGGAGTTGGGATGACTAATCAGATTATTTTTTAAATAAGACTTGAAAATTGATTAATTTGTCTCATTAAATAATTTAAAATATTGATAGATATACATCAGAAAAATAGATAATTATATTACTAAATCATAATTCAAATTTAGATATTGTCATATTTTTTTGAGATCCATATCTAAATTCTTATATTTTTTTTATTTTTTTAAATTTTTGTATGGTTTCTATTTTGTTTTTTTTCTTCAATTTATTTAAGATGGAGTTGTGGGTTTCTTTTTTTTTAAAAAAAATTAATTTATATGTGGTTTCTTTTTATATTTGTTTTTAATTATTATTATTTAGGTGAGTTATGATGTGAATTAGATGTGTGATATGCGATATGTGAGTTTTATTGATTTAAAGTATAATGGTGGAAGATATTTTCAAATTAGATTTGTTTAGAGAAACTTTAAAAAATTTTAAAATTTAAAATAGGATATTGAGATGCAAAAGAAAGATTTTAACTGAATAAATAAAAATCAAATTTATTAATTTTATCTGTTTGTATATTTGATTTTTCGATTTTTTTTGGTTATGTTATAATATAATATATAAGATATAGATAGATATCTACAATTTTCATGAAAAATATTATTTGATTTTTTGGCAAAGAAAAAAGGAAGGCAAGTTTTAATATATATATATATATATATATATATATTTTGGGTGAAAATCGGTGAGAGAGATTAAGATGGAGAGATTATGAAATATTTTTGTTATCTTTCTACTTGAAATCCATAAATTAAAGGATAATTATTATTTCTAAAATAATTAAATAAATAAATCAGTCAAAAGTTTTTTTTAAATCTATTTTATAAATTGAAAAATCAATAATTTTATAAAGTTGATTAATTTGTCCCATTAAGTGATTTAAAATTTTGATAGATATACATTAAAAAAATACATAATTATATTACTAAATCATAATTTAAATTTAGAAACTGTTTCTTTTTTTTTTTTTTTGAGATCTATATCTAAATTCGTATTTTCTTTATATTTGTGTGGCTTCTATTTGTTTTTAATTATAAATCTTTACGTAAATTATGATGCGAGTTAAATATATGATAGATATGTGAGTTTTATTGATTTCAAATATGATAGTGAAAGATATTTTCAAATCACATTTGTTTAGATAGACTTTATAAATTTTTAAAATTTTAAATTAGATATTGAGAGGCAAAAGAAATACTTTAACTTAATAAATAAAAATCAAATTTATTAATTTTATTTGTTGGTATATTTGATTTTTAATTTTTTATGTTAAAATATAATATATAAGATATAGATAGATACTCACAACTTTCACGAAAAATATTATTTGATTTATTAGAGGAGAGGAAAGGAATGCAAGTTTTAATTTTTTTTTTTTTTTTTGAAAATTGACGAGAGAGATTATGATGTAGAGATTATGAAATATTTTTGTTATGTTCCCATTTGAAATTCATAAATTAATGAATGATTATTATTTCTAAAATAATTAAATAAATAAATCACCCAATAGGTTTTTTTAATCTATTTTATAAATTGAAAAATCAATAATTTTAGAATGAGAGTTTGGAACTCTTAGAATGCTTCTCATTAGAAACCATCTTTTCTTATATAATACTAGCCTATCACCCGTTCTATGCACGGAATAATTATAGATATTTATATTTGTTTTAGATTTTTTTTAATATATAAATCATGTTTTTTTTAAGATTTTTTATAAAAATAATTTAACAATCTTATCACCAACCATAGTGTATGAGAGAAATTGAAAATGGTACTGCAGTAACTATACATGGATTGTATTTATAATTATTTGTATGAGGGGATTTTAAATGCTGATTAGGAGACTTTGACCAAATCATTAAATGCTAAGGTTTTTTTTTTAAATCAAAAAATCAAAAAATTTAGATTGAGATATTGGAGCTCCCACAGGCCTTGGGGGTTAGAAACCTCCTTTTGCTTAATATATAGTATAGATAATAGCCTATCACCCGTCCTATGCACGGGATAATTATAGATATTTATATTTGTTTTAGATTTTTTTTAATATATAAATTATGTTTTTTAAGATTTTTTATAAAAATAATTTAACAATCTTATCACTAACCATAGTGTATGGGAGAAGTTGAAAAGGGTACTGCAGTAATTATGTACGGATTGTATCTATAATTATTTATATGAGGGGATTTTAAATGCTGATCAGGGGATTTTGACCAAATCAATAAATGCAGGCATATGGAAAGACATGTGGATTGAAAAAAGTTAATAAATGCTGATCAGGAGATTTTGACCAAATCAATAAATGCTGAGTTTTTTTTTTTAATAAGAAATTTAAAAAATTCAGATTGGGATATTGAAACTTCCACAGGCCTTGGGGTTAAAAACCCAATTTTGCTTAATATATAGTATAGATAGATATAGATATATATCGAGATATTTATATTTGTTTCAGATATTTTGTTAATATACAAATTATTTTTTTTTAGATTTTTTTATAAAAATAATTTAATATTTCCATCACTAACCATAATATATGGGAAAAATTGAAAAGAGTATTGCAATAACAATGAGAGAAGTCAAAAAGACTTGTGGGTTGGAAACAATCAATAAATGCTAAGGTTTTTTTTTTTTTTAAATCAAAAAAATAAAAAATTAAGATTGAAATATTGGAGCTCCCACAAGGCTTGTGGGTTAGAAATCTCATTTTCCTTATATAATACTAGCATATCACCCATACTATGCACGGATTGTGTTTACAATTATCTATATATGTGAATTGCGATTTTTAAATGTCTTCTTTTTTTTTTTTTTTAAATGCCTTCTTTTTTTTTCTTTTTTATATTATATTAAAGTTTAATATTTTAATAATAATCATATGTGTTAAACTTTTTAAGGAATTAAATGTCTTGGGGGTTAGGAGAATAATCATATGTGTTATATTATATTAAAGTCTAATATTTTGATAATAATCATATGTGTTGGACTTTTCAAGAATTTTTTTTTTATATTTGTTCTCAATGCATTAAAGTGTTATTACGAGAGATAATAATCATATGTGTTAGAACTTTCAAGGAATTCATATATGTTGGATTTCAAAGAATTTTTTTTTATACTTGTTCTTAATGCATCAAAGTATTATTATGAGGGTAAGACTTGGGGGTTGGGAGAAGTTAATAAATGTTAAGGTTTTTTTTTTTTTAAAATTAAAAAATCAAGAAATTTAGATTGGGAGATTTGAGCTCCCACAAGGTTTGGGGTTAATTAATGCATCAAAGTATTATTATGAGGGTAAGACTTGGGGGTTGGGAGAAGTTAATAAATGCTAAGATTTTTTTTTTTTAATCAAAAAATCATGAAATTTAGATTGGGAGATTGGAGCTCCCATAAGGTTTGGGATTAAAAACTCCATTTTGCTTAATATATAGTACTAGCCTATCACCCGTGCTATACACGGGATAATTATAGATATTTATATTTGTTATAGATTTTTTTAATATATAAATTATGTTTTTTAAGATTTTTTATAAAAATAATTTAACTATTTTATCACTAACCATAGTGTATGAAAAAAGTTGAAAAAGGTACTGCAGTAACTATACACAGATTGTATCTATAATAATTTGTATGAGGAGATTTTAAATATTGGTAAGGAGATTTTGACTAAATCAATAAATGCAGGCATGTGGATTGAAAAAAGTTAATAAATGCTGATTAGGGGATTTTAACCAAATCAATAAATGCTGCTTTTTTTATAATAAAAAATTTAAAAAATTCAGATTGGGATATTGAACCTCCCACAGGCCTTGGGGTTAAAAACCCTATTTTCCTTAAAAACCCCCATGAGTGTTTATATTTATCTAACTTCAATCATATTAAAAAAATAAAATTATAAACAAAAGGAGATAACTTCAATCATACAAATCACATTTTTTTAATGCTATCTAACGACAATCATATTTTTCTCATAATAAAAAAAATAATTCAAAAAAAGGACCATTAAAATAGTAAATAAAAAGATTATTTAGAAGCATTGAACAAACGACAATCACATTTTTATTTTTGTGAGTGTTTATGTTTATCTAACATCAATCATATTAAAAAAATCAAATTATAAACAAAAGGAGATAACTTCAATAATTCAAATCACAATTTTTTTAATGCTATCTAACTACAATGACATTTTTCTCATAATAAAAAAATAATTTTAAAAAATAACCATTAAAATAATAAATAAAAAAGATTATTTAAAACCATTGAACAAACTACAATCACATTTTTCTTTTTGTGAGTGTTTATGTTTATCTAACCTCAATCATATTAAAAAATAAAATTATAAACAAAAGGAGATAACTTCAATCATATAAATCACAATTTTTTTAATGCTATCTAATTATCATCAATAATTAAAAAAATTAATCATAAATTAAGTCAGTTGATAATTAAAAAACACAATAATTTATTTTCCAAAAAACATGGTGAGTTAAAAAGATCAATTACAATTTTTTTTTGGTCAAAATACAATCTAATCATCATCAATAATTGGTATATTATGTGACCCTAATGAGTACAATCCATTTTGTTTTTCAAAAAGCACAGTGAGTTAAAAATCAAATCACAAATAAAGTGAATTGATAGTTAAAAAAACATAATAATTTTTTTCCAAAAAACACAGTGAGTTAAAAAAAATAATTACAATTTTTTTTTTCAAAATACAATCTAATCATTATCAATAATTGGTACTTTAAAAATCAAATAAAAAAAATCAAATGAAATCACAAATATTTTTATACTATCTAACTACAATCATATTTTTTCCATAAAAAATTGTAAAGAAAACCCATTAAAACAGTAAATAAAAGATTAAATCACATTAAAAAAAAGGACCATTGAACAAACTACATCACATCACATCACATTTTTCCCATAATAAAAAAAATAAATAAATGAAAAAAAGAAGCCTTGACTAACTACAATCACATTAAAAAAAAAAGAGCTATTGAACTAACTACAATCACATTTTTTTTCTTTGTGAGTGTTTATGTTTATCTAACTTCAATCATATTAAAAATAGAATTAAAATAGTAAATAAAAAGATTAAATAACATTAAAAAAAAAACATTGAACTAACTACAACAATCATATTAAAAAAAATAGTCATTGAACAAACTACAATCACATCACATTACAATCACATTTTTTTCTTTGTGAGTGTTTATGTTTATTTAATTTCAATCATGTTAAAATAAAATTAAAATAGTAAATAAAAAGATTAAATAGCATTAAAAAAAAACCATTGAACTAACTATAACAATCATATTAAAAAAAAGACCCATTAAACAAACTACAATCAAATCACATTTTTCCCACAATAAAATAAATAAATGAAAAAAAAGAACTATTAAACTAACTATAATCACATTAAAAAAAAAAAAAGAATCATTCAACTAATTATAATCACATTTTCTCTTTGTGAGGGTTTATATTTATCTAACTTCAATCATATTAAAAAATCAAGTTATAATTTTTTATTCACTAGACAAATCATAAATGTTTTTATGCGCTATCTAACTACAATATTAAAACAGTAAACAAAAAGAAAAGTCAAGAAGGAGAAACCAAAAAAAAAGACTTACTGTTTGCATACGTGGTTACTGAAGTTGAAAGTGTAGAAGTGAGAAATCAAGAATGAGAAAACAAAAAGAAGACTCATTGTTTGCAATAGGTATGTGAAAAGTTAAAAAGAGTTTGTGTATTAGAGAAGTTAAAAAGATTTGAAAGAATTTAATAAGTGCTAAGTTTTTTTTTTAAAAAAAACAATCAAAAAAATTAAGAAAATAAGATTCAGATATTGGAACTCCTACAAAACTTGTGGGTTATAGATAGATCTAAATAAATAGATAGATATAGATATAGATATTTATATTTGTTTTAAATTTTTTTTAATATACAAATTATTTGTTTTGGAAAAGGTATTGCAGTAATTATGAGAGAAATTAAAAAGTCTTATGGGTTAAGAGAAGTTAATAAATGCTGAGGATAATTTTTTTTTTTTAAAAACAAAAAATTAGAAAATTAGGATTGGCATATTGGAGCTCCCACAGGCCTTGGGGGTTAGAAACCCCCTTTTGCTTAATATATAGTATAAATAGTATAGATACAAGCATATCACCCGTGCTATGCACGGGTTGTATTTACAATTATCTATATATGTAAATTGTGATTTTTAAATGTCTTTTTTTTTTAATGTCTTCTTTTCTTTTTATTTTTTGTATTATATTAAAGTTTAATATTTTGATAATAATCATATGTGTTGGACTTTTCAAGAAATTAAATGTCTTCTTTTTTTTATAGTATATTAAAGTTTAATATTTTGATAATAATCATATGTGTTGGACTTTTTAAGGAATTTTTTTTTATGCTTGTTCTTAATGTATTAAAGTGTTACTATGAGGGATAATAATCATATGTGTTGGGACTTTTCAAGAAATTCATATGTGTTGGACTTTTCAAGAAATTTTTTTATGCTTGTTCTTTTTATGCTTGTTCTTAATGTATTAAAGTGCTATTATGAGGGTAAGGCTTGGGGTTTGGGAAAAGTTAATAAATGCTAAGGTTTTTTTTTTTAAAAAAAAAATCAGGAAATTTAGATTGAAATATTGGAGCATCCATAAGGCTTGGGGGTTAGAAACCATTTTTTCCATAATATAGATACTAGCCTATCACTCGTGCTATGCACGGGATAATTATAGATATTTATATTTATTTTATATTTTTTTTAATATATAAATTATGTTTTTTAAAAAAATTTATAAAAATAATTTAACAATCTTATTACTAACCATAGTGTATGGGAGAAGTTGAAAAGGGTACTGCAGTAACTATACACGGATTGTATCTATAATTATTTGTATGAGGAGATTTTAAATACTAATCAAGAGATTTTAACCAAATCAATAATTGTAAGCATGTGGATTGAAAAAAGTTAATAAATATTGATCAGGAGATTTTGACCAAATCTATAAATACTGAGTTTTTTTTTTAAATACAAAATTTAGAAAATTCAGATTGGGATATTGGAGCTCCTATAGGCCTTGGAGGTTAAAAATCCCTTTTGTTTAATATATAGTATAGATAGATAGATGAGATAATTATAGATATTTATTTTTGTTTTAGATTTTTTTAATATATAAATTATGTTTTTAAAGATTTTTTATAAAAATAATTTAACAATTTTATCACTAACCATAGTGTATGAGAGAAGTTAAAAAGGGTTCTGCAATAACTATGCACAAGTTATATCTATAATTATTTGTATGAAGGGATTTTAAATGCTGATCAGGAAATTTTAACCAAATCAATAAATGTAGGCAAGTGGAAAGACACGTGGATTAAAATAAGTTAACAAATGCTGACCAGGAGATTTTGACAAAATCAATAAATGCTGAGTTTTTTTTTTTAAATAAAAAATTTAAAAAATTTAGATTGGGATATTAGAGATCCTACAGGCCTTGGGGTTTAAAAATCCCCTTTTGCTTAATATATAGTATAGATGTGTTGGACTTTTCAAGAAATTAAATATCTTCTTTTTTTATTATATTATATTAAAATTTAATATTTTGATAATAATCATATATTATATTAAAATTTAATATTTTGACAATAATCATATGTGTTGGACTTTTTAAGGAATTAAATGTATTTTTTTTTATTATATTATATTAAAGTTTAATATTTTGATAATAATCATGTGTTGGACTTTTCAAGAAATTTTTTTTATGCTTGTTCTTAATGCATTAAAGTGTTATTATGAGGGATAATAATCATATGTGTTGAGAATTTTCAAGGAATTCATATGTGTTGGATTTTAAGGGATTTTTTTTTTTATGCTTGTTCTCAATACATTAAAGTGTTATTATGAGGATAAGACTTGGGAGTTGGGAAAAGTTAATAAATGTTAAAGTTTTTTTTTAAATCAAAAAATCTAAAAATTTAGATTGAGAGATTGAAGCTCCCACAAGGATTGGGGTTAAAAATCTCCTTTTGCTTAATATATAGTATAGATAGATAGATATATAGATATGGATAAATAAATAGATATAGATATGGCATCACAACATTTTTGTGAAGTTTTATGCATAAATCAAATTTTAAAAAATTCAAAACAATAAATAAAACACCAAATAAAATATAATAAAAAAAGTTATACTAAATAAAAATTAAAACATTGCAACAAACTACCACTTAAATATTAATATTATAGTATGCCTAGTTGTAAAATTACTACTAATTTAACTTATCCAGTATTTTCTTTTCAGTTGATAACACTTTAATTAATTTAATTTCTTTTGTGACATTGTTGATATAGTCAACAAAATTCTATAAATAATTTATGCATTTATATATTTATTAATTTTAAATAATCCACATTTAGTTAAGACGTAATAAAATTATTGGGTAAATTATAAATATACTCCTGAGATTTGATTAAAATACAAATCGCTTCCTGTAGTTTTGAAAATTACATTTGACCCCTTAAGGTTTCTAATTTCATAACAAATTGTCATTTTTATTAATAAATCATCAAGTCAATTAATAGTTTTTAATGACGTTAAAAATATGTTTTAATTAATAATTTAAGTAATTTTATTATTGTATAGGAGAACAATTATAAATTTCATTTTATTAATTAATTCTATTAAATAAAAAATTCTAATAAGAGAATTTTTGTAATTTTTCAAATTACAAAAGATAATCTGTATTTTAAGCAAATTTTAAAGATATATTTGTAATTTATCTAAAAATATTTTATTAATACCTTATTTTTTGGATAAAACTTGGGACCCTAGGCCACTGATTCCTACCTATCATCCGGACCTATCTCGCTCTTTCTTTTATTTATTTATTTATTTATTTTTTTTTTACTTTTTGTACACTTTTTTAAATGCCTCAATACCGTCCCGTTTCAAAATAGATTATTTTAATAATTTTTTAATTAAAATATAGAGTAAAAAAATTAGTATATTTAGAATGAATTTTTAATTTTTTATAAAAAGATATGTAAAATATAGAGAGAAAATGATTTTTTTGACTTTTTGATATAGATTATAGACTTTTTAATTTTTTTTTAGTAACTTTTTAACTTTTAAATTGAAACAGGCACATGCCAAACAAGGCCAAAGTCTTAAATTATTTATTTTACTCCAATAATTTTCAAAAATATTGATAAGTTTAAAAAGAAATGAAACTTAAATAAATAAGCTTAACCAATGAAACAAGTGGTTTTTTTTTTTAAATATTCAAAAAAATGAAATTATTTATCAAAGTAACTCACTTTTTAAACTATTTATTAAACTAACTTACTTTTTAAAAAAATACAAATTCAAAATGCGATTTCATCATGAAATCATATGTTTAAAATGAGATTTTATGATGAAATCGCATTTTGAAAATATAATTTTACATTAACTTGACTTATTGATGTGTAAATGTGAGTCATGTCAATATGAAATCATATATTTAAGATATGATGTCACCACGAAATTGTATTTTAAATTTGCGATTTTAAAAGGGGATGAGTTTAATAAATAGTTTGCAAAGTTAATTATTTACATAAATAGTTTATTTTTTTGAAATATTCACACACACACACACAAAAAAAAAAAAAAAAAAAAAAAAAAAAAAAAAAAAAAAAAAAAAAAAAAACTCACAAGACAAGTGTAAAGTCATTAGAGTATGAGTTTTATATTCATCCTGATATTGCCTCAAAGAATAATGAAATAGTAAGACAATGATATATCATTTTTTAAACTCGTTTTTAATAGTTTTTACATTTTTTTTAATCATCTTGACAATTATAAGAGAAGGAAGACAGGTTAAAAAAGTGTGAATGTTGTTATTCTTAAAAATTTTAAAATGAAATTGAGTTTAAAATGAAATGGAGAATTAAAAAATATATATTTTGAAGGGAACAATTGTTGGCTATATATTTTGTACAAGCCAATTACAATTAGACGCGTGGCAAAGTAAGGGTAGTACGGAAAGACTATTCAAATCTTCGATCTTAATCATACACGTGTCAGTTAATATTGGTTGTTACGAGATCTGAGTAGCAGCGGATTAGCAGAGAGATACAAAGTGATGTGGCATCATCGGTTACTCACATTTGAATTCAAATTCAGGAGGGAAGCCTAACTGCAAGTGATGGCGTAATGGAGCTAATCTTGAGGCAACATGATCAGCGATCATGGAGGAGCAGTTCGACGGTTGGAAATACAGTTCGATGGTCATCCTTAAGTAGTATAAATAGCAGAAAAGGCCTCAGAAAAAGCCCTCTAGACTTAGATCCAGAAAACCAGTCTTATTCTACTTTACTTAGTTTTACACGTCCTGTTCTTTACATTCTAGTACTTTAAATTCTGCATTGCACTTCATTCATAGGAGTAGTTTCAAGTAGATTGTCGCTGTAAATCTCTACAAGGCTGAGTTTGAATCATTGTAAGTTTTTTTATCCTAATGAAATGCTTCAGTTGTTCTTTATTTGATTGATATTTTGTTTGATTCTCCTAAATCAAGCCACCGGTAAAAGTCCTCTTCATTGAGGCTGAGAGAACTAAAACACAATCGTCTGATAATTGGTTGGCAATTAAATTTCTGTTAGGACTGATTGATCCTTGCTGGCACGCTTGCAATTACAATAATAACCTTCGAAAGCCAAAAAGCCAACATATATTTTTGGCACGCCCGGTGGGACTGAATTGAAATGGCTAGACGTAGGAGACAAGGAGAAAATGAACGCTTGGAAGAAGGCGTGGAAGGAGAGGTAGAGATACCTAATCTAGAGGATAAAGTGATAACACATCCTGTGGAAACTCTCATTTTATTAGAACCTATGGTCGAACAGACCAGTACTTCAGAACAAATACCACATGTTCGTAATATTGGACGAGACCAAGGAATTGGACCATCCATTGTCCCATCTACTCAGCCAATGAATCCATGTGGTGGCTTAATAGATGCAATGGGACAGCAATTAATGAACACAATGGAAAGGTGGGCAACATCCTTTTTGGATCGAATGAATAACCACCAACTAACAAACGTAAGACACATGGAGAAAATTTCGAATGTCCCTCAGCAAAGATTGGCTAGAGATAAACAACCTATGCAAGTTAATGGACATTCTAATGGTCAAACCAGTAATCAGAACTATGAAAGACCATCACCTTAGTCTTGGTACGAACCTGTTCCGAGGCCTGTAGTAGGTCAAAATGTCTCAGTACTTAACAGTGAAGCCATGCAATTTGGTGGAACTGGCCCAGTACAAGAAAATGGCGTACGAATGGTTCCAAATCCCATGTTCGAAGCCATACCTGGCGCAAGGGGGTTCACTAATCCCTTATTCGAATTTATGCCCAGGGGGTTAGAAGGTTTTCCTTCAAATGGAAGAGACACAACACCAGTTCCAGCACCTTTCACAGGTCCTTTGGTAGGACAAATTCAAAGGGGTTACCCACACCCCCAACAGCAACCTGCACCATAGGGACAACCAATCCCAAACATGCCACCTTATGGACCAAGAGGACCACAGGCACAAGTTTTTTCACCAAATCCTATGTTTGTTCCTCCAGCGGTGGTTCAGCAGACACAAAATATGGTCCCTAGGGACCAAATTGCTGACATCGTTAGGGAGATGTGTGGACCAATGGCTCGAGGGGTTCAGACTCTTGTATACAGAAAATCATACCCAGAATGGGTAGATAGGGTACATGAATACCCAAGAGGTTTCAGGATACCAGATTTCGCCCTTTTTTATGGGAATGGAAACCAGTCAACAGTAGAGCATATCGCTAGGTTTGCTGCTCAATGCGGTGAATTCACTAATAATGACTATATGAAGCTGAGACTGTTCCCAAACTCTCTAACTGGGAGAGCATTTGTATGGTACATTAACCTTACACCTGGCTCAATCCAAACTTGGCAACAAATGAAAGAGGCATTTCATGACCAATTCTTTCAATCGGAGCCAGAGGTTTCCATGGCAGACCTGACAAGGTTGAGTCAAAGGCCTGAAGAGAAGGCTACTCAGTTTATTGCCAGATTTAAAAGGGCTCGAAATAAATGTAGAGTCATTTTGCCAGAGCCAGAATTCGTAAGATTGGCTCAAAATGGCTTAGAGTTTAGGCTTCGAAAGAAGTTTGACTCAACAGAGTTCAGAGACTTAGTGGAACTGACTTACAAAGTATCTAGGTATGAAGCATTACTAGAAGAGGAGCAAGATCGAAATAATGCATCATACAAGACATACTACAAAGATCCTAACTATGAGATTGATGTAGCAGAGATTGTGGGGAAAGAACCTGTGATCTGTGAAGCATTAATTCATAAGGATACAACAATTGACCAGCAGTTTAAAAAGAAAGACCTTCACAGGAAATACTCTTTTGATTTAACTAAGGCAGATGACATCTTTGATCATTTGCTTGCGGCCAACTTCCTTAAGTTACCAAAAGGAGTTAAAATTCCATCTCTTGATGAACTTAAAGAGAAAGTATATTGTAAATGGCATAATTCTTGGTCTCACTCGACTAAAAACTGTGCTATTTTTCGAGACAGGATCTAAGAACAAATTCGGAAAGGAAGTCTGAAATTCCCAGCCAAAGCTGAAAAGGCCATGGGGATCGACAGTAATCTATTTCCAGAAATTGGAGAGGTGGCAGCCAATGTCATTATGTCGAATTTTCTGAACCTGTCTTTGAAAGAATTGAAAGAAGTCAATGTGCAGATGCATGTGGCCAACCAAACAGCTATCAAGAAAGACACTAGAAATCTACCAGCTATTGGACAAGGTTTCTCACACCAAAGGGAAGACTCTGAGGAAGAAGCACTGGATGACGATTCCTTAGAAGCAGCTGTAATGCAGAGGATGTGTCCTAGGTGCAGGCTAAGCTATAAATGGTTGAAAGGACTCCCGATTGATGGGAAGCAATGCTACAAGGGTGTGCAGAGACGTCCTAAACCAACCAATACTTACAATAAAAAGCCATATCCATCTGATGTCAGGCAGCATCCATTGAGGGTTGAACCAACAGTTGACAGGATGCATTTCAAAGGCAAGAAGCCTTTACATGAATCCAGGCCAGCTAATTATTACAGAATGGAGAGCAGTCATTCTGGGAGGAGATTGGAGAGAAGTTCAGTTTATGGGATCAAAGCCAGAGATTGGTCCCCTAGACCAGCCTCACGCAAGGCAGAAAGTGGACACCTTCATCGAAGGCCAGAGTTAGGCCTAAAGCATGAAGTCAGGACCAAGCAGTGGCCTTTGCAACTAGCTTCGAGGAAGGCTTCGAAGGAAGAAGGAAGTAGTTCAACGGCAGGGTCAGTAGGTTCGTGGGTACCTGGGGTCCCAGACTGGTTTGTAATGCAGAACAAACCTAGGGAGGTGTCTACCCAAAGAGAGGTTGCTGGAAACCAAGGTAGGATGGTCAAACCTCCTTTGGTGGCTCCAAACAATTGGGTCTTGCTTAAGCACCCAAAAACAAAGGAACCAGATATGGTCCCCGTGATTTCTAGATCACAAAAAACAAAAATTCAGCGTAGGTACACTTAGTACCAGCGAGACCTGAAAGAGAATGGAGAGAGTTCTTCATTGGTACAGACAAGAGGAAAGAAGAATCCAAAGTCAGACCATACTCCAAAACCAACTCTACAAGGCAAAATGGGTTGCGGCAGAGAACAGTTGGCCAAAGTTCACTTTGAACTAAAAGCCAGAGAAAAGTCCAGTTTAGCGGGATTGGAGAAGGCATTGATGGAGAGTGACAGCAAGGTAGAGATGGAAGTTGGCTTAGGCCAAAAGAAAGAAATGGTTGAGGAAGAAATGTTCGAAGCCTTCATGGCTGAACAAACATTTCTGGTTGAAAAACCAGTCGTGACAGACCATTTAAAGGATGAAGTACCAGAGAGCACCATGGAGGATGCTTCTGGAGTGACTGAACAAGGTGACCAAAAGGAGAAACAGACATAGCCAGCCATCCAATTTGGCTCAGTGTTAGTGAACATGGTACACATACTACCGCATGAATTCCAAGCAAGAGATGAAAGTCAGGAAGGGCAAGAAATTGACCCAATTTCAATCTCTAGTGAAGACTCATAAGTGAGTATGGTACAAGATAATTCCGGAATGGTTACCCCAATGGAAACTGAATACGAGAGTGAAGAAGTGGTAAGTATTAACCTCTCGTATCCTTTTGAATATCCCTCGAATTCTATGACACAGCATGTTAAGTCTTTGTGTATTAAGGCCTTCTTCGATGGGATACAGTTAAATCGAGTCTTAGTGGATAATAGGGCAGCGGTGAACTTACTACCGAAATCTTCCTTAAAGAAATTAGGGAAAAGGAATCCCAGGTTAATCCCAACCAGCACAACCATTGCTGGTTTTGCTGGGGACAAACAGATAGCCCAGGGAATTCTACCCATCAACTTGAGTGTGGGAACCAGGGACTGCATGACGGCGTTCTTCGTCATCGACAGTAATGCTAAGTATAATGCTTTACTTGGTAAAGATTGGATCCACACTAACAAATGTGTGCCTTCCTCTTTGCATCAGAAAATAATGATGGCCCTGGGCAATGGAGAGACAGAGGAAATTGATGCAGATCCTCAACCTTTCATAGACTGCGCAGACTTCGCAGAAGCCAAGTTGTATATTGAGGGAGTGACACCACTCAGTATACTGAGGAAATCTGATGGCTCAGCCGAAGTAATGGCTGATGAGGAAGTGACACACCTGAAGCACTTAGTCCAGGAGAGCGCTGATGAAGAGGTGGTCGTTAAAGATGAAAATGATGCCTGGTTGTAGGCAGTAAGATAAGACACCAGAAGCCAAGTCTTTGGCTTTAATTAAGTTTTCAATATTAGATGTAAAGTCAATAGTTCAGAAAGTGCAGGAGCAAGAGAAGGAAGCCATGATAATTGGCTACAAGCAGGATCAGCAACAAGCCAGAGTTTTGGCCCTTGATAAATACTGTGCATTGGACATAGAAACAAAAGTCCAAGAAATACAGGAAGAAGAAGCCTTGTGGACAGACTTCGTCTATGAGGAGGAGGGTAAGGAGGTTGAATCAAAGAACCTGGGAACAGAACACATCAAGGAGATTGCTTTGAAGCCAGAAGGAATCAAAGAAGGAGTTCCAGTAAGTTTTCAGATACAAGACCCCTTAGAAGAAATAAATTTAGGGCAAGGTTTTGTACAACAACCCGTTTATATAAGTGCTTGGTTGAATTCTCTTGACAAGAACCAGTTGTTGGTTATTCTGAGGAGACATAAAGATTGTTTCGCATGGTCTTATAATGAACTATCAGGATTGGATAGGTCATTAGTGGAACATAGGCTCCCAATGAAGCCTGACTTTAAGTCATACAAGCAAAAACCAAGAAGAATGGGTCTAGAAGTGATTCAGAAAGTGAAGGAAGAAATTCTTCAACTACTCAAGGCAGGTTTTATTAGGACAGCCAGGTATGTTGAATGGCTATCTAATATTGTGCCTGTAGTTAAGAAGAATGGTAAAATGAGGGTATGCATTGATTTTAGAAACTTAAATCTAGCAACTCCAAAAGATGAGTATCATATGCCTATAGTAGATTTGCTGGTAAACAGTTCAGCAGGGCATCAAATTTTATCAATGATGGATGGGCACTCTGGTTATAACCAAATCTGCATTGCGGAGGAGGATGTTCACAAAACAGCATTCAGATGTCTTGGAAATATTGGCACATTCGAATGGGTTAAAATGCCATTCGGTCTGAAGAATGCTAGGGCTACATATCAGAGGGCCATGAACACTATCTTTCATGACCTCATTGGAGGATATTTAGAGTGTTATATTGATGATATTGTAGTTAAGTCCCAATCCATGGAAGAGCGTCTGTTTCACTTAGAAGCAGCTTTCGAAAGAATGAGAAAGTTCACGTTGAAACTTAATCCTCTTAAGTGTGCTTTTGGCGTATCATCTGGAAATTTCTTGGGCTATGTAGTACACAAGAAAGGAATACAGATTGACCAAAATAAAGCCAAAGCCATCATTGAAGCCAGACCCCCATCAAGTAAGAAGGAATTACAAAAGTTCCTTGGACAGGTTAATTTTCTTCGAAGATTCATTTCTAACACTGCAAGAAAAACTAAAGTATTTTCTTCCTTGTTAAGGTTAAGAGATGAAGAGGAATTTGTATGGACAGCAGAGCATCAAATTGCTTTTGAAGGAATCAAAGCCTACTTGGCCAACCCTCCAGTGCTGATGCCACCAAAGGGCGATAAGCCTTTGAAGTTGTATATAGCTGCAGCAGAAGATTTATTGGGAGCTTTCTTAGCCCAAGACAATGAAGAAGGCAAGGAGCAAGCGGTTTATTACCTTAGTAGGTTTTTAAATTCTTGTAAATGTAAATATTTAGCTGTAGAAAAGCTTTGCCTTGCATTGTATTTTGCTGCAATGAAATTAAGATATTATCTTTTGCCTACAACTGTCTTGGTAATTACAACCACAGATTTGGTTAAGTATATGTTATCTAGACCTATGTTGAGGGGAAGAATTGGCAAATGGGTATTAGCCTTGTCAGAATTTCATTTAGAATATGTTCCCCAAAAGGCAGTGAAAGGACAAGTTTTAGCCAATTTTTTGGTAGACCATCCATCTCAAATAGAGAGCCAAGAGATAATGGAACTTGGTATGGCTAGTGTTGAGCTGTCGCAAATGTGGTTCGATGGATCGAAAGCCAATGGCCTAACTGGAATTGGTATAGTGATTAAGTCACCACAAGGAATAGAAACCACACATGGTTTCAGAGTGGATGAAACTACTTGTTCTAATAATCAAGCTGAATATGAAGCCTTGATGGTGGGATTGGAAATTCTTATTGGATTATAAGTACATGCAGTTGACATATTTGGAGATTCTCAATTGGTGGTTAATCAAGTGAAAGGGATTTTCAAATGTCAAAGTATAAGCATGTTGCCATACTATGTTGTTGCATTACATTTGCTCTCTCAATTTCAAATAGCAAATGTAACTCATGTCTCAAGATTCTTGAATAATAGAGCTAATGATGTGGCTCAGAAAGCTTCGAATTTCAAGAGGAGGGATAATACTCAAAAGGACATAAGCCAAACAACATACCAGAAATCTATACCACCCTTAAATAAAAGGAATGTGGTCCTGGAAGTCAATCATAATGACTTACAGAAACAAGATTGGAGGCATCCAACAATACAATACTTGGCTGGCCCATCCTTAAAGGCCAGCATAAAAATTAAATTTCAATCTATGCAATACATCATATATAACAATGATCTCTACAAAAGGGGGGGAGATGGTTTATTGTTGGAATGTTTAGGCCCAAAAAAAGTATTAACAGCTATGGCTGAAGTTCATGAAGGCATCTGTGGTGCTCATCAGCTTGGTGTAAAAATGAGATGGCTACTTCGAAGGCATTCCTACTATTGGCCAACTACCCTTAAAGACTGCATAGAATATGCCAAGGGTTGCCAGGCATGTCAAAAGCATGGCACAATAAGGCATGTGCCCATAACTGACCTTCATGCAGCAGTAAAGCCTTGGCCATTCAGAGGATGGGCCATGGATATGATGGGGAAAATACACCCACCTTCTTCGAAGCATCATTGTTTCATTTTAGTGGCTACTGATTACTTCACCAAGTAGGTCGAAGCTAAGCCATACAAGGCTGTAGACCAGACTGAGGTCATTGGGTTCATCAAGGATTTAATCCATAGGTCTGGCATCCCACAAACTATAACTGTTGATAATGAGACTGTGTTTGATGGAAAAATGGTGAGGTCTTTTGTGGCTGAGTTTGGAATTATTCTTGTTAATTCTACCCTCTATTATGCACAAGCCAACGACCATGCTGAATCATCCAATAAGTCCTTGAAGAAAGGAATACAAAAGGTTGTGGAAGACAATCCTAGGGATTGGCATAACTTATTATTAGATGTATTGTGGGCTTATAGAACTTCCCCAAGGTCAAGCACAGGAGTTACTCCTTATGCCTTGGTGTATGGGCATGATGCTGTATTGCCTGTGGAAATTAATGTTAAGTCTTTGAGGGTAAGATGCCAAGACCAGCTAGGTCATGAGCAATACCATCAGAGTATGTGCTTGGAATTAGAAGGAATAGATGAAGCCAGAATTCTGGCATTAAATAGCATTCTCTTTCAAAAGAAGAAAGCAGCCGAAATTTACAATAAGAAAGTCAAGCACATTGGCTTCGATGAAGGTGATTTGGTGTGGAAAACCATACTCCCAATAGGGATTAAAAGCCATAAGTTTGGCAAATGGTCACCTAACTGGGAGGGACCATACCAAATCCATAGAGTCCTTCCTTTTGGAGCAAACCATTTGAGAAATTTGAATGGATATGTACATCCCAAAAAGATTAATGGCAGGTATTTGAAGCCTTATTTTCCAACTATATGGGAAACACAAGGAGATAAATAAATGCCAAGTACAAGAACACAAAAATACTCAAATGATAAATAAAAATTTATTTTTTATAAAGAGTTGAATACATTCTGCCATAAATTGGCCCAAAAATCATTACAATGCCTCAGTTGTTCTTTACAACAAATGTTCTAGTTTTAAAAGATGAAAACAACTGAATGGCTGTAGTCATTTCTTGCTTTCGATCGGCCAGTCCTTGATTGGTGATTAGCAACTTGGTATCAGTTCGGGCTAAAGCCTGGTTGACAACGGATAACTCCTCCTCAAATTGAGCCTTCCTCTCCAGTAGTTGAGTGCGAATTGGGAGACAAAGGAATGTTGTCCCTTCAGCTCTGATATCTCGGCATGTACTGTTGAAACAAAGTCCTGATCTCTGACCAATTTCTCCTCTGCAGCCTTGGCAGCACAGCAAATATTGATATAGAAGTCAATAGTAGCTGTTGCTTGAGATAGATGACTTGAGACAGACATGTCGGATTGGTTAACAATTTTGCAGCACTGAAGGAAGCCATTCCTTATTATAGGTCTCTCTAGGGCCTCAAAAGGAATCCTTGAGACAGATGTCAATAGTTCCAAGAAATTGTCCAAATCTATCGGAGGTGTAAAAGGCTTACTACTGGAAGAAGGACTCTAAAAAATTTCTAGTAAAGAGTCAGCCAAAACTAATGGCTCAGCTTCATCATTGATTATTGGAGAGGTAGAGGGCGTATCAAAGAAACTGGCTAGTCTCGCCTCAAAGATATCTACCTCAACCATGGACATGAGGGGTGCAGAGAGGGTAGTGATTGAAGGCACAGAGGATTTCATGGGGATATGAGAAATAGGTGGAGCATCTTCAGCAGTTTCTATGGTCCTAGTCACCAATAGGTCAAGAGAAGAAGGGCTGGAAGTAGGCAGAGGTGATAAACCATGAGTTGGAGAGCTACCAATACCCTTTATGGGAGATTCAACTGCCATCAGAGATGGAGTAGCAGCTGGAATTTCCTTGGGAGAAGGGAGAAAAGCGAGGTTTGAAAGAGAACCGAATTGAGGAGGGTCAAAGGTCAAATGGGGAAGATATGGAGCCAACCCAAAAGAAAGAAATTTAGGAATGATTGGCCTCAAGGAGGGTACATCAAATGTAGGCTTAGGAAGTGGAAGGATGATTTGAATAGTCCTCACGTTCTGCAAATGATCAACCTCAACTGAAACTGAGGGAGTCCCCATTGGAAGAATAGAATCAGTAGTTGTTGCTGCGAAAGGAAGAAGAAATGTGAAGTAATGTCAAGTTTCAATACCAAAATTTGACAAGGAAAAACAACAGAAGCATAAAAGAAATTACTTGTTTCAGAAGTGTTGGCAATAATAGGAGAGCTACGAAGGGAGTAATGTTCGGAAATTTGTTGCCTTCTTGTAGTTTCCTTTTGTAATGCATCAGCAGCAATAACTTCATCTATCAGAAATTGTTGTTGCCGTCTCTTCTCAGCTCTCTCGAAAACGATTAGGGCCTTAGAGTGTTCCTACTCCACTGCTTTGGCAGCTGCCTCATATACAGGATCTTCGGCAAAATCAGAAGAAGAGATAGTGATCTTTCTTTTCTTCTTTCTCTGTATTGTTGTCTCATCTTGAATCAAGTTAGAAGAAAGGACAGTCACTATTTTCCTTCTTTTCAGGGGTGATTCTTGCTTTTGATTTTCTTCTTCTTCTGCTTAAACCTCAGGTACCTCCTTTTCATGCTCAAGTAAAAGCTTCATTTTCTTTTGTTGTCGTTTGCTTTTGAGGAGATTTAGAGCTTGGGTCTTCTGAGGTGACTCTCCCTATGAGGCATCCGCACCACCTTCGCAAAAGAAGAACGAAAGATAAGGCTAAGAGCATTATAAAGAAGGCAAAATGAGAAGAAACAAGGGTGTATACCTTTCTTCGAGGCGGCTCGGGTGACTCTAGGAGGAGTTGAGGCAGCAGGGGCAGACTGTGTAGTAGCAGGCACAGGAATCTGAGTGGTAAGAGCAGTGGAAGAAATAACAATTCCAGCCCCTTTGGGCTTGGGCACATCCAACACCATCAGTAGGTCTTGAGGAGGAATGGCCAGGTACACTTCCATATTGGTCGCCCACCAGTTGTGGTACCTCTTCAACATGTTACCTTGAGGAAGAAAAGAGATATACTCAAAATCGATCAGGTCTTGTATAAACTTAGAAGTTGCTTCTTCTAGTCTGGACCGTCGAACTTTCAAATCCCTGGTGGTAAGGCTTAAATTGGTATTACTGCAGAGGGGTATTGAGACCCCTTGTGAGAAGCCAAATTGTCTAGCAAATTGAGCAGGACAGTAGGGCTCAATAATGCATTTATAAGCTCTAGGGTTCAAGGTCCCAATGAATAATTCTCTAGGGATTAAAATAGAAGCCCATATGTCTTTATGAGCAGGTGAAACACAGAGCCTATCACTTAAGAAATTCTTCAACCAAAGTGGGCCAATGGTGATGGGTTTGAAAGGACGGAAGCAGTAGGAAGGAGGAGAAACTGGAAGTTGGTGGAAGAAGGAGAAATAAAAAGCAAAAGTAGAAGGATAAAGTGAAGCATTGGCTAACCTCATGCCATGAGTAGGATGGCTGGGTTCAAAAAATTTAAGGCATTTGAATTGTAACTCAGTGAAATAAGCAAAAAGCCAAAGCTGAAGAATCCAGAATGGCCCCCCTTGATTGGCATCTAAGGGTTTCTCATAGAAAAGAGAACAAGCTCTATATACGTGACCTAGAACATATGGAGCTAAAGCCACCCTCTTCTGTAAAATAAGGGCTTTGGCAAGAGGGGCTAATTCGGGCATGATTCTTTGAGAGGAAGTGCAGAAAAGGAATTTGCAAAGCCAATATAATAAAAAAGAAAAGAATTCCCTATCGGTCACAGGACCCCCTCTTCTATTCTCAGCCTTGATAAAGTCACTATAGGAAGAGTTAAGAGGAGGAAGGGAAAAGGGGACTGCTAGGTCAGGATAGTCCGGTCCAATGGGGGATCCAATGGGAGATAATCCTAAAAGATGACAAATGTCAAGGACAGTAGGGGCCATCATCCCACATCTAAATTGGAAGAAATTGAAAACAGAGTTCCAAAAGCATAGAGCAGCAGGAATCAAGAAAGGGTCTTCAGGAATAGTTAACCTGGATAATCGGAGGGCATCTAGAAGGCAGAGTTCTTGAAGGTCTAGAGTCCTATTAGGGACAACTCGATCATACCATTCTTGCCACTCTGGTCTCACTGTGGGCGAACATCGATGGGGGCGATTCGTCTTCCAGTTCCTCTAGTCAAGGCCACCTTCGTAAAGAAGACAATGGTCTTCTAGACGAGGATATAGAGCTGAAAGCTCGGTAAGGATTTCCTTGAATATTGGCCCAAGCACATAGTCTTGTTGCTCATGAAGACGAGGGATAAAGATGCGTCCATCAATGACAGTTTTCTTCCCAGCCTTGTACTTCTCACATTCTACATCGATGATCCTCTTCAGGGTTACAGATGGGCTCGCACGGTCTATGACTGGCACTTTCAATGAAGAGGGAGCCATTGATAGAACACTTTTTCAGAGGATGAAGCTGAGAAGAGAAGCAGAGAGAAGTGGAAGATCGGTAGAGGTAAAGGGTTTGTGTATTGAACAAGCGAATGATTTCAGAGCACGAAATAAAAAAGGGTTTTTAAAAGGAAAAAAAACTTTTGTGTTCGGAAGACATGTCGCGTAATTCATTAAGTACTAAGCTTCCTCCAATACTGATACTTTTGGAGGGAAAAACACATCCCAGATGTTGAAGCCAGCTTCGAAATAAGTATTTGGCTTCGAAACCAAATTTTGGCGCCAAAAGTCAAATAACAAATGACTTCGAAGCTAAAAAACCAACTTCAAAGTACATTTCATACTTATGGATGAAAGAGTGCTCAAGTATTAGTTTACTTCGAAGAAATTAAAGACCTATTTTAGGTTGCTCAAGGAAAGTAATGTCCTTCAAAGAAAGACTTGAGATCCCTTAAGGATGGGAATTGCTGTTCGAAACATCAAAACCAATAATTGGTTTGTATTTAAGAAAGATTTTCTTTCTAGACTAAAATAGTGCAGCTCTAAAAAGGAGCTTTCATATTTTTTGAAACTGTTATTCTAAGGAAAAATGGTCAGTTTAAAATTGATTGATCATATTGACCATGTCCATATGTTGGTTATGATCGAAACAAGCTTTAAGGAGTAAGATTGTTAAATTCAAAGCACCAATTTTAAATAAAATCAATAAAAATTGTTAACTATATTCCATAAATTGGACAGGCTCATTGTTAGTTCTTTTAGTGTTTCATTTAAAACAATCGAGTCCAAGTTCGAAGGATAAGCTTGTTCAGTTCGAAGCTCTGAATTTGCTTTTAAAAGACAAACGGAGATAAAATCAAACCATACCAAACAAAGAAAAAGTCCTAGTGGTATTAAAAGCCAAAGCAATTACATCGAATGGCCCTATTTGGGTACAAACTCAAGCTTATAAAAATAGGGAATGAAATAAATGACAAAATCATGAAATTTAGTCCAACAATGATCAATGAATTTCTGTTCTTTCTTTATTCTATCCTCTATTTCTTCTAACATTTGCTGCATGAGTTGATGTGCTCTCATTTCGTAAAAGAGCTCTTCAGCCTTTATTTCAAATGCTATTTCTCTCAATCCTTGTTCCAATTCGTCTATCTCTAAGTCATCCTAGTATGCAGAATCTTTGTTCTCGAAATCATCGAATTCTTCAATGAAGTTCTCTGCTTCGTACTGGGCATGAATTCGAAGGGACGAAAGTTGGTCTAAAGATTGTGTGGTGTCCATAGAGGTCCAATGCCAGTGGAGAAGCAATGGAAGTTGGTCCAAAAACATGTGAAGCTCTGCTTGAACGAGGGGATTGAGAACATGGCCCCGAGTCAGAATATCACAAGCCCATCGAAGATTCTTGAAAGGGATTTCGTCCTCAAGAACATTGAATGGCAAGTGAGAAAAAGCCGCGAGCAGAAGTTGAGCTTGCTTCCGCTCAGTTGGAGTAAGGGAAGGGGGAGGCTTGTAGGGTGGAAAGATCTTGGCCGCGGAAAGGGCAAGCCTCAATCTCTCTGTCCAGCAAGGATTTAACGAAGGGGAAGGTATGGATGCTTCTATTTCAAGAGATAGAACAAGGGCAGAACGAAAACAAGGGCATTAATATAATCGAGCCAGTCAGAAGAACAAATCTTTGCCTTCTGGGCTAGAATGAGGGATTGTACCCTTGTGCCTCTTCTAAACGTCGGGTGGCGTGCACTATCTTTGTAGGTATGGAGGATGTATACCATGCTACAAGCAGATTCTCCTCCAAACTGCGTCGATGGTCAATGGGCACGTAGGGATAGACCATCGAGCTTCGTGCATAAGAAGGGAACTCTAAAGGGTCAGTAAATTCCACAAAGTGATGGTTGATTCGTTCCCTCAAATCACAGGCCTCAGGTTTTGACTAGCTTGTCCAGTCAGAAGCACCAGAAGAGGAAGAAGTCGCAACCTTGTCCCATGCAGAGGGTTGTGAAGAAGAATTTCCCACGTCCATATTTGCAACTTTTTGAATCAAAGGATTGAGAGCAGTTTGTTCGTAGTCCAAGGGTGAATCAGAAGAAGAACTTCCCATGTCCATATTTGTGAGTTTCTGAATCGAAGGATAAAGGGCAATATGTTCGAAGTCCAAGGGTTGATAATTTGCAAAGGCATCCATGACCTGAATATAAAAAGGTAGGTAAAGGTGGCTAATTAATGCATGGAGGTTCTTTCGAGGAGGAACAGCATCGTCATATGACTCTTCATGTAGTTCGATCATTGGAGGAGAACATTGATTCGGCCATAAAATGTATCAGTCTGTTCGAATGCTAAGGTGGTGGGGAGTTCAAAAGATTGAAGGAGAGTTTAATGCAGATATATGACAGTTGCATTTCTGGGAAAATGCAAAACCCATGCACGTTCTAAGACGTGGGAAAAAGGCCTTGATCCACTAATATCACCAAGTATTGGGTATATTAGTGCGGGAGGTGATGTTGGCTACATATTTTGTACAAGTCAATTACAATTTGACGCGTGGCAAAGCAAGGGTAGTACGGGAAGACTATTCAAATCTTTGATCTTGATCGTACACGTGTCAGTTAATATTGGTTGTTACGAGATTTGAGTAGTAGTGGATCAGCAGAGAGATATAAAGTGATGTGGCATCATCGGTTACTCACATTTGAATTCAAATTCAGGAGGGAAGCCTAGCTGCAAGTGATGGCGTGCTGGAGCTAATCTTGAGGCAACATGATCAGCGATCATGGAGGAGCAGTTCGACGGTTGGAAATGCAGTTCGATGGTCATCCTTAAGCAGTATAAATAGCAGAGAAGGCCCCAGAAAAGTCCCCTAGACTCAGATCCAGAAAACCAGTCTTATTCTACTTTACTTAGTTTTACATGTCCTGTTCTTTACATTCTAGTACTTTAAATTCTGCACTGCACTTCATTCATAGGAGTAGTTTCAAGTAGATTGTCGCTGCAAACCTCTACGAGGTTAAGTTTGAATCATTGTAAGTTTTTTCATTCTAATGAAATGCTTCAGTTGTTCTTTATTTGATTGATATTTTGTTTGATTCTCCTAAATCAAGCCACCGGTAAAAGTCCTCTTCATTGAGGCTGAGAGAACTAAAACACAATCGTCTGATAATTGGTTGGCAATTAAACTTCTGTAAGGACTGATTGATCCTTGCTGGCAAACTTGCAATTACAATAATAACCTTTGAAGCCAAAAAGCCAACAACAATACACATGGATCACGCATAAATACACCACCCCCAGTATGATAATATTAAAAACAAAATTGAAAATAAATCGTTTTGTTAAAATTATAATCATGGGTTTTTTAATTCATAAATGAATACCTGCGTATCCGCCATGTACTGTGCGAATTTTGTCAGTCCCATGATCGGGTAAGAGCATCTCTAACGGTGCATTAATTTTTTTTTATTAAATATGAGTAGCATTTTTCTTTAAAATCAAGTGTTTCAACGAAAAGTTTTGGAATTTCATCAAATTATCGGTTGACCGATCAATGTAATTTTTTCATAAATTTTTACCTTCAAATGGTTATTCGGAGGGACGACGGAGAAGATATCTAGGGAGATATCCAACAATGGCAATGAACAGCGATTTGATGAAAGACACATTAGTCCTCAATTTGATGAAAGAAAAGTGAAATTCTCGATTTGATATTTATTTGATGAAACCGTTGGAGTAGGAAAATGAGCAATTTTCATCAAATTCAAATTTGATGAAAGGTTTGAGTAACTATTGAAGATAGTCTAAGAAGGCAAAAAAAAAAAAAAAAAAAAAAAAATCAATTTATTGATTTATTAATTTATTTTGATTATATTATCTCTCTATTTTTCCATAATAAGTCAATAAACTAAAAAAAAAAAATACTTCCCAAGGGAGGCCTAAGGCAAGGACAGTTTTGTGTCCCTGTCAACATTACATTTGTTAAATATATTTATATATATTTTATAATTTAATTTTATTTAAATATAATATAATTAAAATATTAAGCATTATTATTTTCCATCTTACAATTTTAACTACCATCACTTATAAACTCTTAAAGTTACAAAATCAACTCTATCTTATTCTGTCATGTCCCCAATTTGCCCGGCCTTGTCACTTCTTTAATGCCTCGGCTCCAATATGATTTTGGACGGGTGAGACACTACAAAACCGTCCCCCCTCAATATGATTTTGGACGAGATGAGACACCATAAAAAAAAGAAAAATGGTTGGGAGCATTAAAATAGGAGCATTAAGGGAGTATTAATGATCTGACAGTGGGTTTAGTAGGCTTTGCCCACTGTCTATGTCTTGGTTTTTTTTTTTTTTGACATTGCCAATGCGTTAGTGCTATTAGTAGTGCTTTTTTTAGTAGTATGAATCATTGTTGTAAAAAAAAAAAAATAGATTGCACAACAGTGACTGTTATGCGGCTCATGAAAATTATTTCGGATTTTATTTTCATCATTTGAATTGTTTAATTTTTAAAGAACATTGAGTAAAATATACCTGTAAAAAATCAAGTTGATCGGATATCAATAAGCCCTTCATCAACTTGAATTTGTATATATAAAAAATAAATATATAAGTATTAAACCGAATACAACTATGAGTTGATGAGAGGTTTATTGATATCTGATCAACTTGATTTTTTACAAATATGTTCTTTAAAAATTGAACAGTTCAAATGATAAAAATAAAGTCTGAAATAATTTTTATGAATCGTATAACAGTCAATAATGTGCAAGTCGCACAACAGTGACTCCAACTCTCTATATATAAACTTATCTCGTTCTGCTATGGTCTAGAACCACATGTAATATTTAACAAGTACCCAAATACTTGTTCATAGGAAAATGTTTCAAACCATTAAAAAAAATCAATTTAACCCACAATGATATAACATATTAGGTGTCAATTTTTAATTACACATCTTATTATATAAGGTTCAATTAAATTATTATATCATTGTAAGTGACTTTAGAAGCCTAAATTGTGGTCCTCTTAACTATGGGCCATTACCATTTTAGTTATTTTAACAAAAAAATTGATACGTTTTCCTCATTTAATATTTTGATTTGTTTTGTTTTAATCTCAACCTTACATTTTCTTTATGAAAAGATAACGAAAACATTGGTGTGACTATCTATACCAATTTTATAACTAAGAGTTATTTTGAGTATGGCTTATAAATTATTTTATTTATTTATTTATTACAAAAGTACGTATAAAAAAATAGAGAAATAATGTGATCAAAATAAGTAAATAAATAATTTATTTATGGAGTTACCAAATGAGTCCTAAAATACTTATTTAAAAAAAAGAAGAAGTTATATTCATATATCCAACATATATATTTTTTGTTATTTATTAATGATAAAATAAAAATGTGAATTATAAAATCACTTTTAAATAAATGTTTTAGTTATAAAACTGATATGTACCCTTCATATGTCACTTTTTCATACCAAAATGTTAACAGCAAGTTAAAATTAAAACGAATGAGACGATAACGGACAAAATGTTACAAATTTTAATTAGTGGTAAATCGGATTTTTTTTTTTAAGGAAAAAGAAAAGAGAAATTACAAATTAGTATAACAATAAAAGAATGAGAATTTGTTTTTAAGGTCCCTGATATTAAGATTTTATAACATAAATGACATCTAATATTTTCATAATGTCTAAGATTCCTCAAATCAAACTGGAGAAAATTCAACCAGAGAAATTCTCTGGTCCAAACTAGAGAAAATTCAATCTAGTGAAATTCTTTGGTCCAAAACCAGAGAAAATTCAATTCAATCTAGAGAAATTCTCTGGTCCAAACCAGGGAAAATTCAATTCAGAGAAATTCACTGTGCAAATTTTATCTTTTTTGGTCAAATTTTCTATGGACTTCACAGAGAAATTTTAGTTCACAGAGAATTTCTCTTGTGACTTCACAGAGAAATTCTCTCCAAATCAGAGAAATTCTCAAATTTCTCTTGCCAAATCACACACTCACCTTGTGAGTTTCTCTGGCCATCATCCCTCATTTCTATGTTAAACAACAATCAACAGCTAATATTAAAATCAATTTTCTTTTACAAACACATTCATATAATCAAATCCTTAGAATCCATTACTTTTGTAGAATCAAAATCAATTAACAACAAGACTAATTCACAATTCATCAAACACAAATAAGTCATCAATTTACACAAATATAAAATTCCCCATTTAAATCTGAATACACAAAACATATGTGAGCTGGGTTACTTTTGCAGATCTATGGATCTAAGGTCGATCTACAAATCTCATGCGATGGCTTGACGGCGAGGAAACACGGTGATAGATCGAGAAGGAGAGATGAAGATGAAAGGGACGGCGGTGATGGTGGTTAGTCGGTGACACTGCGGCAAGGGAGGTGAATAGAGAGAGAGAGAGAGAGAGAGAGAGAGAGAGGTGGTGGTGGTCTACGACGAAGGAGGCAGATAGAGGCGGTGGTCTACGACAAATGAAGAAGAGAGAGTGACTGAGAAACGCGGCGGAGAAGATTGATGAGGCGGTGGTAGTTGGCGGTGTCGAGAGAAAGGAAATGAGAGTGGTTGAAGAGACAGAAGCAAGGAGGAGGTCTGGATATGAAAGAGAGGAGATATAGAGTTTTAGAGAGAGACGATGTGCAGAGGTCGAGAACGAGAAGAAATAAGAGAGAAGAGAGAGAGAGAGAGAGAGCGGGAGTGATGGACTTTACACATTATAAAATAATATTGTAGACCTCTTCCATTACTAAAATGGAAGAAGGACCATAGACTAATTTTTCCTAAGAGAGTATTTGGTAGTGTTTGATTTACTTTTCAAAACTCAACTCTGTTTATAAATCATGATTTGGAAACAACAGGTTAATCAAACATATTTTAAAATACAACTCAAAATTAATTTTAAAAATTTTCTATTCACTATTAGGGTAAATTACAAATACACTCCACTCCCTGAGATTTGATTAAAATAAGAATCACTCCTTGTGGTTTTGAAAATTATATTTCATTCCTTGAGGTTTCTAATTTTATAACAAATAGCCCATTTTATTAATAAATCATCAAGTCAATTAACAGTTTTTAATGATGTTAAAAATATGTTTCAATTAATAATTTAGGTAATTTTATTATTGTATAAAAGAGCAATTATGAATTTTATTTTTTTAGTTAATTCTATTAAATAAAAAATTCTAATAAGGAGGTATTTGCAATTTTTCAAACCATAGGGGATAATTTATATTTTAAGCAAACCTCAGGGGTGTATTTGTAATTTATTATTATTATTATTATTATTATTATTAATCAATCAATCACTTTTTGTCTTTTATCTTTCCTCTTTCCTCTCACATTTATCATATTTTATACTTCAATCAATCAAAAATAAATAAAAAAATTACAAATCATCACAAAATTATTTTCAAGACTCATAATCAAACAAATTTTATCTTTTTAAAATTATGATTCAAAAATTTAAAATTCAAAATATAACTCCACACTCAAATAATTATTACAAAACTAAACTAAACTAAACTAAACCGACCCTTTGTATTTTTATGATGATGAAAAAATATCATGTATTCATGATGCAAGTCTTTCTTCATGTGTGTCAAAATTGCACCAACAACAATTTGGAAAATTATAGAATATTCCTAGAGTACTTTGAGTCCGTATATTCCTTAACCAATTATCATTCAATATGTCTATCATGTTCTCTAATCACCTAACACAGTATCCCACCTACTCTTCTTTTTCACTAATCACAATATTATAAAATATCACGTGTCTATATTCTGAGATTACTATAATTTAATTATTACTGATTTATAATTTTTCCAAAAGAGGAAAAGAAAAAACAAAAAGGCATTATAGATCTATAAATATTGTGCAAAAATACCCACAACTAGGTATCCACCACATCCAGATCAAAATAGAAGAATGTACACACAACGCACCACCTCCATGTGAGCCGCCCTCACTTTCCATCATAGCCAACAACATTTCATAGCATGTTTGTTAGGCTTCTCCTCCTCATCGATGCGTGCGTGTCAATGCATTTTCAAAACCAAACAAAAACCGTTAATTAAAAAGATCCGAGTTGTGGCGTCAACCGAGACCCACTTTCCCTCCCTCTCTCCCTCCCTAATCTCAAATTTTTTACCATTCATTTTTTCTGGTACAAAAATCGCCTTCAACTTCATCCTCAAATTCTCAATCTCTCCGATCGATTTCTCGACTCAATTGTCTGATGATTTCTGCCGGAAATCGTCCCTTGGTGTGTTGTTCTTCGTCGGAGTGTGGCTTTTCTGAGGCTTCGTCTCCGAACTTAGGGTTCGTGAAGTTGTTGCTGCCTAATTTTGATTGTAAGAGTTTGGGGCTCCAAAGTACCAATGCGAGATCGAGCTTTTTCGCGCCAATGAAAGCAATGGAAGGTTCTAAAACTTGGTACGTCAATGGCAAAGCTGATGGCGTTGGAGAACTGAACCAGTCGGGCTCCAATTCAAGCGATAATGCGATGAGTGATTCTAGTGGTATTTAGAGATGGCAATTGGAACCCGGCCCGACGGGGACCTGATCCCCCGACCCCGAATTGAATGGTTATTTCCCGAAAAATACCCCCGACGGGCCGGGGATGGTATTAAAATTTTAATCCCCGATGACATTCGGGCCGGGGACGGAGATGCATATTTCAGTCCCGGACCCGGCCCGACCCCGGCCTCGATCCCCGCCCCGGTTCCCCCGACAGGAAATTACTAAGTTACCCCCGTCTATATATATATATATATAATATATGTGTATGTGTTAGGGCTTGGTAAACACACTCCTCACACACATACACAAACTGTCTCTCATTTCTCTCTCTCTCTCTCTGCAGGTGCTATTCACTCACGGTCATGGCGATCTCCTCCTCCTATCACGGCTCCTCCCATCACGGCGATCTCCTCCTCCTATCTCCCATCACGACTCCTCCCATCAGGTGCTACTCACTCACGGTCATGGCGTCGGCAGTGGCGGCGGCGGCTCCTCCCATCCCTCCTCCCATCTCTGACGCCTTCTTCCTCCTCCCATCTCCGACGTCTTCTCCCTCCTCCCACCACGGTGATCAGTGTTAGATCTGTGTGTGTGTGTTAGATCTGTGTGTGTGTGTGTATGTGTGTGTGATCTAATCCGGTGATGAACAATATATATATATATATATATATGATCTGATCTGATCTGAAAATATATATATATATATATATATGTTAGATCTAATTTTTTTTTTTGTTGAGCTCATCAGATTGTTAATGGTGATGAACAACAGATCTGTTAGATTTGATTTTTTTTTATTTACATTTGTTACATCTTAAATTTTTGAGCTCATGAGATTGTTAATGGTGATGAACAACATTGTTAATAATTGTTGTTGTTGTTGTTGTTGTTGTAGTTTGAAGAAATCATGGAACTAATTTTTTTTTTTCTTCTCTTTTGGTCGGGGACTTTTCGGGGTCGGGGAAACCTGATCCCCGTTAAGGGGCGGGGGCGGGGGCAGTGATGAGCTCCCCGTCGGGGTCGGGACCGGGGACGGGGGGAGTTTCCACCATCGGGGATCGGGGACGGGGAGGGTGATCCCCGGCCCCGCCCCGCCCCGCCCCGTTGCCATTCCTAGTGGTATTCTGATCTATCACTTATCTAATTTATATTTGAAATGTGCAAACGATTTCGTGAGGCTTTTAGATTTGATTCTATAACCTTTTATGTTGTAGAATTGATTTTGTAGTGTACTTGCAAAATAGTTAAATGTACTCAAATGTACGGAGATTCTGATCTTAATCAATTGTATAATTAGGTAAATGCATTTTATAGATTGATTTATGTTTTTATTTATGTTTTGTTGCTTATTCGCGAGGCTTTTTTAGATTTCATTCTATAACCTTTTGCAAATGATTGCTGTGGGGATGTATTTTCTGAATACCAACACGTGGTAAGGTGACGCCGACGTGTCAGCCGAAGTGCCACGTGTCCTGGTTGTGACGTCGAGGTTATCTCGGCGAGGCCAAGGTTATCTCCGAAGATATCGGAATCCGAGATAAGCAGATAATAGATAAGGGGCAAGAGTCCTAGAGTAAAGAGAAGACTTTGCTAAGATAAGGATAAAGCTCTTAGGGAGTTTATCTTTATCTCTTGAGAAATCCAAAGTAAGTACAGAATTGGAGTCCATAGAAGTCAAGCTTCTAGTGGGATTTGGATTGAGTAAACTATAAAAGAGAGGCACCCCCGTAGCTCTAAGGTACGCAGTTTTATGCTTTGAGTAGTGAGTTTAACACTTGATTATCTTTGAGAGATATACTGACTTGATCGTCGGAGTGCCCCCGAGTGGAAGAGCCACTGCCAGAGCCTTTTCTTTCTGTTACAAGTTTGCTGAAGCCATCTATTCTGCCGATGCTCTCCAGCTGATTACTAGGTGGGCAGTGTGGTCAGAAAATCACTCACACAATTTGGCGCCGTCTGTGGGAAGATAGAAGAATAGACGGCCAATAACGGACAGAGGGAAAACATTGGGGGCAACACTCCTGCTGGGAGTGGCAGACCAATTGACCTTGACGTTGAAGGAGACAACCACAATACAGAAACTCAAGACCAGGGCCAATGAGAGAAAGACGTCGGCCAGGAGGGCGACGCTTCGAAGAGGACAGACCAAAGCAAGTATTATAACGAAGATAACCTTCAGGTATGGAGGGATAGGTGCCTACGGAGGGATGAGGAAGTAAAAGACTTGGCAAACAAGTTGGCAAATCTACAGTTAGTGGTCAACTTCATGATGCAAAACAATGTTATGCAGCCACCATACCCGCTGCAGGATACGCCGATGCCAGCAACTAACACCCAGAAGGGAAGAAGAAGAACAATCCCCGAAGTCCCCCAGCATACCAGGAGCGGAAGGCACTCTCACCGACCTTCCAAGGAAGGTGGACGAGAGGAGTCCCGAAGAACGTATCACACGAAGGATCCAGAGCCCAAAGAACATCGACATGTTCAAGGGCAGGCGCTTTGCTTTGACACAACACATGGAGAGAGATCAAAACGAGCCCACCACGAGGCTGAAAGTAGTGTGCCGAAGAGATTGAAGTCCAGAGATAATCGAGCTCCAGGAAGGAGTAAAGAAGACTTGAGAGATTACCTCAAGAGGAAGCAACAGAATGCTGAAGCCGAGGTAACTTCCCCGGTTAAGCCGAGGACACCATTCTCGGTGGAACTGGACAAATTTGAAGCACCAAAGCGATTCAGTATGCCGAGGTTCCAAATATATGATGGTAAGTCAGATCCTAACTTCCACGTCGGGCTATACCTGAATTCAATGGCATTATATAGTGGGAACGAGCCATTGCTCTGCAAAGTGTTCCCCTCATCCTTTGGGGAAATTGCATCAGATTGGTTCCATAAACTACCGAAGGGAAGCGTAAAGACTTGGGAAGGCCTGGCCTAGATGTTTGTGGCCAGGTTTGTGACGAACAAACTGCAGCCATTAAGGGTAGACGCATTGATGGCTCTGAAGATCAGCAAAGACGAAGGCCTTAGGGCCTATGCGAAAAGGTACTATGAGGTGTTCAATCGAATACCAGAATGTAATCAAGAAGTAGCGGTCGTGTCATTCAAGAACGGCCTGAAAGACAATTGTCCACTACGGAAGTCTTTGGCAAAAACTTTGCCAAAAAGCATGGAAGAGCTCATGGCGAGAATTGAGAAATATGCTAAAGCTGAGGAGGACACATCGGGGAATAAGGAGGTAAAGCAGGAAAAAGGGAACGGCTCGCCGAAGCGAAGCTGAGGTGACAACGGATTTAACAAATCGGAGATGGAATTGAGGGGTAAACAGGCAGTGACGACTGTGTTCCGAATCCCAGTACACAAAGTCCTGGAGCAAATTCGAAATCAACCTTATTTCAGAGCACCAGCAAAGGCCCCAGGGGAATACATGGGAAGGAACGTTGGTAGGCGTTGTGCTTACCACAATGAAGAAGGGCACCCAACTCAGGGCTGTAGAGCCCTAAAAGCATACTTAGAGGACTTAGTAAGGCAAGGCCATCTGAGGGACCTCGTCGACGAAGCTAGGACAAGAGAAGAATAGGCAAGATTGCCTCAAGCACCAGCGGCCCCGCCTCCCCCAGCACAGCAACCACAGGGAGGGGGACGTAGGGTGGTTAATGTAATTCACTCAAAAGTGAACGAAAGCGACATTCGGGGAGAAACCCAAAGAGTAAAACACCTGCAGCACGTGAACCAGGTCGGACATAAAAGACCTCAGCCTGAAGAGTGCCGAGGACCGATGATAGCCTTCACTGAAGCTGACCTAGAGATGGTCCAGCATCCGCATAATGATGCCTTGGTAGTATCCCTCCAGGTTGGGGAGTGCCAAGTGAAACGCATCCTAATAGATCAAGGCAGCTCTTGTGACATCATGTACGTTAGATGTTACAAGGAGCTAGGCCTTCACCCACACGACATGGAGCAATCGAATGGCCCGATGGTCGGCTTCAATGGAACGCCGACATGGCCACTGGGCGCAACAAGCTTGGAAGTACAAGCTGGCACTAAGAAGATCAGGACAGAATTCATGGTGATTAACACACTTTCACCATATAACATCATCTTGGGAAGACCATGGTTGCATACAATGAGGGCAGTTCCCTCAACATTGCATCAACTACTGCGGTTCTCAACAGAGCATGGGATTGAAGAAGTCAGAGGAGATCAACTGCAGGCAAAAAGTTGCTCCATGGCAGCAATGAAGTCTACTTGCAGCGTTCGAGAGCCAAAAGAGGCAGAAATTGAAGATGAGGACGTGGAAGTACTAGAAGACGTCGGCAAAAAACCAGCCGAGAAGAGCGAAGAGGCGCTAAAGAAAATCCTCGTCCAGGATGGAGACGAAGAATGCTTCTTTCTTCTCGGCTCGGGCTTAGCCGAAGAAGAGAAAAAAGAGTTGGAGACTTTTTTAAGAGCCAACATTGAGGTGTTCGCCTGGACACCTTACGAAATGCCTGGCATTGACCCCGAGGTCACTTGCCATAGACTGAATGTCGACAGGTCGGCAAAACCTGTGATTCAACGAGCCAGAAGACTGACGTTGATGCACGTCAAAGCAGTAGAAGAAGAAGTGGACAGACTTCTGGAGGCCAGGGCCATCCGAGAAGTTCATTACCCGACATGGCTATCCAACACAGTAGTGGTAAAGAAGAAGAACGGTAAATGGCGGGTCTGCGTAGATTTTACAAGCCTGAACAAAGCTTGTCCCAAAGACTGCTTTCCTCTACCCAAGATTGACCAGTTGGTAGACGCCACATCTGGACATGGAAGGATGAGCTTCCTGGACGCTTACAGAGGATACCACCAGATAGCCATGTACCCTCCAGACGAAGAGAAAACAACGTTTATCACCCCAAAAGGACTGTATTGTTACAAGGTAATGCCTTTTGGGTTGAAAAATGCTGGAGCAACTTACCAAAGGTTGGTAACCAAGATGTTCAAAAATCTGATTGGCCAAATAGTGGAAGTCTACATTGACGACATGGTCGTGAAGACCAAAGATCCAAAGGGCCATCTTGGCGATCTAAAAAAGGTCTTCGACATACTCAAAACATACCGGCTCTGACTTAATGCATCAAAATGTGCGTTTGGAGTTGGATCTGGTAAATTTCTGGGGTACCTGGTAACAAGGAAGGGCATAGAGGCTAGCCCAGATCAGATTAAGGCCATCCTAGACCTACAGAGCCCAACATCAGCAAAACAGGTACAAATGCTTACTGGAAGGGCCGCAGCTCTAAACAGGTTCATAAGCCGAAGCTCAAACAAATGTAAACCCTTCTTTAACCTGGTGAAGAAGACCACGGACTTCATATGGACTGAGGAATGTGAGGCCGCTTTGACCGACCTAAAGAAATATCTGACCACGGCTCCGGTCCTCTCGACACCTAAACCTGGGGAAGAGCTGTTTTTGTACTTAGCTGTGTCAGAACACGCAGTAAGTGCAGTGCTAATCCGAGAAGAACAAGGAGAAAAAAAGGCTGTTTATTATGTAAGTAAAACCTTGGCCGACGCAGAAACAAGGTATCTACCACTAGAGAAATTAATGCTGGCCTTAGTAATGGCCTCAAAAAATTGAACCATTACTTTCAGACGCACAAGATTGTGGTGCTCGCAGAACACCCACTGAAGTCCCTATTGCAACAAGGAGACTTAACAGGAAGAATCGCAAGACGGGCAGTTGCCTTGGGCCAGTATGACCTGGAGTTCAGGCCCAGAACAGCAATAAAGGGCCAAGTTTTGGCCGACTTCGTGGCAGAATTCACGCCTGAAACCATCGAACATCGGGCTCCGTTGAGCCAGGATGAGCATTGTCCCAGCAAGCAAGGAGAATCCCAGCCTAAGGCAAAAGAGCAAAGGAAGGAAAAACTCAGACCCTGCAGCATCTACATCGGCGACTCATTCAGACTGTTTGTCGATGGAAGTTCGAACCGACAAGGAGCGGGGGTAGGAGTACTGCTGATATCTCTAGATGGAGAAATAATAGAACAGTCCATCCGTTTGGGGTTCAAGGCCTCAAACAATGAAGCGGAATATGAAGTATTAATTGTAGGGCTAAAACTGGCAGCAGCAGCAGAAGTAGATGAGGTAATAGTTTTTTGTGATTCACAGCTTATTGTTAACCAGCCAACAGGAGAATTTGCAGCCAGAGACGAAAGGATGTCGGCATATGCAAAAGAGGTCATCAGATTGGCAGCCCTATTTCAGAACTGCTGACTTCTCCAAGTTAGCCGAGATGACAACACCTACGCCGACGCGTTGGCTAACCTGGCAAGTTCAATACAGACTGGAAAAACAAGGACAATTATGATCAACTATATGTCGGGCCTGAGCGTAGAACCACAGAGCACAGAGCAGGAAGCAATGTGTGTGGACATGGGGCCAAGCTGGATGGATGCAATTGTTGCATTCCTGAAAGAAGGAAAGTTTCCAGAAGATCGTAATGAGGCACTCAAAGTCAGATTGAAATCGACAAGATTCAGTCTGACAGCAGATGGACACCTCTACATAAGGTCCTTCACTGGACCCCTTTTAAGGTGCGTACACCATTTGCAGGTTGAAGATTTCCTATATGAAATTCATGAAGAAATTTGTGAAAGCCATGCTGGGGGCAGATCATTAGCCCACAGGGCCATTACCCATGGGTATTGGTGGCCCTACATGCAAAAGGATGCTGAAGCCTACATGAAGAAGTGTGAACAATGCCAAAGGTTTGCACCTTTGATACATCAGCCAGCTGCTGACCTAAACCCAGTATCCAGCCCTTGGCCGTTTGCCCAATGGGGCATGGATCTTGTTGGGCAACTTTTCCAGGCAACTAGGCAGAGAAAATACTTGCTGGTAGCAACAGATTACTTTATGAAGTGGATAGAGGCAGAACCTCTTGCCAAAATCCGAGATATGGACGTCAAGAACTTTATATGGAGAAACATCATCACCAGATTTGGGATTCCAAGAGCAATAGTTGCCGACAACGGAACAGAGTTTGACAGCAAACTCATCAAGAACTTTTGTGCGAAATTCAAGATCAATAATTACTTTTCAACACCAAGTTTTCTCCAAAGTAATGGGCAAGTAGAAGCATCCAACAAAGTAATTTTGGATGGAATAAAGAAGAGGCTGCGGGCAGCAAAAGGAAAGTGAGTAGACAAATTGCCCAACGTGCTTTGGGCATATCGGACTATGCCGAGAAGATCAACAGGGGAATCCCCCTTTGCCATGGCTTATGTCACAGAAGCAGTCATTCTACTGGAAATCGGCATCCCAGGGATCCGAACCCAGGGAGTTGAGAACGGGACAAATGACATACTCTTAGCCCGAGATCTGGATCTTTTGGAAGAACGAAGAGAGAAAGCTGTAATTCAGCTCGCAGTATACCAGCAACAGCTTGCTAGAGCTTACAACAAGAAGGTCAATCCAAGAGATTTTCAAGTCGGCGACCTAGTCCTGAGAAAAGTCGTCGGCAACAAGAAGGATCCCAGAGAGGGCAAGCTTGGCCCAAACTGGGAAGGACCCTACAGAATTACTTCGGTATTAGGCAATAGAGCTTATCGGCTTGAAGATAATGAGGGCAAAGCACTGCCAAGACCTTGGAACACTTGTAATTTAAAATTCTTCTATCATTAGATGTGCATTATTTTTGGCCGATGTCATCAATAAAATCTTTTCCCTTTTCTTTAAACACATATGATTGATAAAGTTACATATTGGTGTTTTTGGAGAAATGAATAATGAGAACCCAAGTAGAACTTAGGTTCACATTGGGGGCAGGGAGAAGACAGAGACACTTAATTCACTTGTTAAAATTTGTAGCAATTTACAAGTTGAAGTTAAGCTGAGATGGTTCCTTATCTTCACTTGTTAAAATTTGTAGCAATTTACAAGTTGAAGTTAAGCTGAGATGGTTCCTTATCTTCACTTGTTGAAATTTGTAGCAATTTACAAGTTGAAGTTAAGCTGAGATGATTCCTTATCTTCACTTGTTGAAATTTGTAGCAATTTACAAGTTGAAGTTAAGCTGAGATGGTTCCTTATCTTCACTTGTTGAAATTTGTAGCAATTTACAAGTTGAAGTTAAGCCGAGATGATTCCTTATCTTCACTTGTTGAAATTCGTAGCAATTTACAAGTTGAAGTTAAGCTGAAATTATTTCTTATCTTCACTTGTTGAAATTTGTAGCAATTTACAAGTTGAAGTTAAGCCAAGATTACTGTTTCTCTTCGCTTTTTTAAATTCGTAGCAATTTACGAGTTGAAGCAAAGTCGAGGTCATTGCTAAACACTTGTAGCAATCTACAGGTTGGTTAAACCAAAGAAGATGCTTAACACTTGTTGAAATTTGTAGCAATTTACAAGATAACATTAAGCCGACATATGATCATCTGTTGAAATTTGCAGCAATTTACTGGTTGAGAAAAAAGTTAAGTATGTTGTTTAAACACTTGTTGAAATTCGTAGCAATTTACAAATAGATTATTGTTTAACACCTGTTATGTTAATCCTTGTTGAAATTTGTAGCAATTTACAAGTGGGCTAGACCGAGATCGCCGTTTAAACACTTGTTGAAACTTAAGAAAAAGTTTGCAAAGTTAACATTGAGTAGTATATGTTTCACACTTGTTAGAATTTATGAAAAGTTTGCATGCCAGTATCTTGTCGAAGTAAAGGTTTTATAGCTACTATACCCGAGGTATGTAACCCCGAGAAGATTGCACAAATGAGGCAAAATATGAAAGGCATACAAAAAATTTTAAGTATAGAATCAAACAGAGGCAGTCAAAGAAAAGGCAGAAAAGAATGTAGTCATTCAAAGAAAGATAGTTATGTTAAAATATCCAACACAAACAGAAGGCACAACGGCCGTACAGAGAAACTTCTACTGTCCAGGAAACAAAAAAAGTACAAAAGACAAGAAAAGAGGGACGTCCAAGTTATGATTCTTCTACTTCAGGCGCAATTTGAGACTGGACCTCGGCCGATTCTTGGAGAACTACCTCGGTTGATTTTTGGAGAGCTACTTCGGCAGTCTTTTCTGTCTCGATTTTGGCGTCAATCTGCGCAAGGGTTTCATCAAGACTTTTTTCGGCTGGAGGAATGTCAGATGAGGCCTATTCAGGAGTAGTTTCCTTGGCAACTGCATCACCATCATCATCTTGAGTCAGGTCCAAGACCTGCTCATTCAGAGAAGGAGACTTAGACCCAACAACCTCCTTGGATTTCCTTACTAAAACCTCATCCTCACCTTCCTCCTCATCTTCAGACTCAGATTCAGATTCTTCTTCAGCTTGACTTGGAGGTGGAGGAGGAGGAGGGAATGGGAGAGGAATAGTTTCGGCCTTGCGCAGAGGTGAATCTTCAGGGATATTGAGCTTTTTGGCCAGGGACATCCAACCAAGGGAAAAGCCCCTGTTGCATGGCTGCCTAACTTGTAATTTGTATTCCTCTGTAACATCGGCCATTCTTTGGGCATAGGCTTTTTCGTCAGCCTCTTTGCTTTCAGCGTCTTTAGTGGCCAAGGCCTCCTGAAGTTCCTTTTCGGCTTGGGCCTTTTTGTCCTCGGCTTCTCTCTTCTCGGCCTCGGCAACCTTCTTGATGGCCTCAGCAGATTCGGCCTTTTCTTCGGCTAGGGTTTAGACTTTGGTGGCAGCCTCAGCCTGGTCTTCCAGTTTTTTCATTTTTGATTGAAGAGTTTTGTTCTCCTTCTTAAGGGAAGAAATCTCCCTCTTTATGTCGGCCAACTTTGCCCTGTTTTCAAAAGCTTGCATAGAGAGAGAGTGGGCATGTTGAATGGCCTGAAAGAGCACAGGGCAAAAATTATTACAAAATTTTACAAAGTAAAAGAGAAGACAAGTTTCCATGTAAAGACACTTACTTGGACAGAATGTTGGAGCATAAAGGCATAGTTCTCGTACTCACTCATCTTGGCATTCCGCTCAAGATCACCTGGGAGAAGTAGGGCGGTACTAAGTGCTACGCCGACATTACTGTCGTCGGCACTATCGCTGGCAAGAACAGGTTTATCTTCTAAAGTAATTTCACGCGTCCAGGGGACTTTTGGTATTCTGGACCACGAGGTCGTCGCAGACGATGACCTCAGCTTCTTTGATTGTGTGGACTCTGATGGCTGTGTCTCAGCAGACCTTTTTTTGGGAACAGAAGTCGTCTTCTCACTCCCTGCCAATTATGAAATTGTCAGGGTATCCTCAGCCTCAACTTCAGTGGCTTTAGCCTTTGGCTGGGCTTTCTTGGTTCGTTTCAGCTTTGGTGGGGGCATGGTTTGCGTCGACGGAGCATCGACGTCAACAGGAGATCGGCAAGGAGGTCTTGAGCAACGGGCTTTGGGCGATCCATCTCAGTAGTTTTGACAAGTCTTCGCCGACGTTTTCGTTCTTGTATTGGGACCAAGTATGGGGCCGAAGTAGATGGCTAATTGGTTGGGTCAGATGTTGACTCTTGATCTGTTCGTGATGTAGAGGCGGTTTGAGTTATGGCAGTAGGAGGAGAAAGGCTTTTCTTCTTTCTTTTGGGAACGTCAGGCAAAATCGATTTGTATGTAGGAACAAAGTTGAGAAGAAGCGGTACTTTTCTTTTGTGAACTGGCAAGTCCAGGAGTTTTTTCAGGTCCTTACTAGGAACGTAAGATTGGCGGAAGTTTTTCGCTGGCTTGCGAACGTCTGCAAGAAGAAACAGACATTAGAAACAGATAAAATATTGAAGACTTGAACATAAACAACTAAGTATTGACACTAGGCTCTTACCCTTGCCCTCCTTAACTGATCGGGGAAGAGGGTAGAGATGGGCGTCCTCGTTTGCGCCAAACTCCCAATTTCCCGAAGCAATAACATAATCATCTCCAGCCCCCTTGTTGGAGTCTGGAAGGTCGGTTGCGATTTTGAATTCAATGGAGCTCGGCTTGAGGTAATAGACGTAACCTTTTTCCTTCAGGTTAAGGGCACACATGGCATAACAGTATTGGATGTCGGCAAGGGTAATCCTAACGTTCTCCTGCCTAGCTAAGGCGATAATACCAAAAATCACTCGATAAGAATTGATTGCCAGTTGCATGGGGTTCAACTTATAATAATGAAGGATCTCACGAAAAAGAATGTTGAGTGGGAGCCGGAGTCCGCACTTAGTAAAAGCTACAATGGGAAGGGGCATGGCGTTTTCTGTAGGCATGATGGAGTCATCATCCCTAGCAAGTCTCAGATGGACATCGGCAGGGATGGAGAACTCCTGCCTAAAGTACTCAAGTTTGGTCGGGGTATCTACCCTGTGCCTCCACATACCCATAACGTCGGCCTAAAATCAGAGGGCTAGGTTTCAGAAAGAAGATGCTCTTAAGGGGTTATCGGGACCTCGGCGAAACCCTAGGTATATGCTGGTAAGGATTGTTTCAGTTTTTTCCTAAGAATTGATAGGTTCTATAGACAAATCCCAAACCTAAATCTATAAAGGAAAAGATTGAAAGCAAAAATTGAAGGCAGAGATCTGGAAAACAACACAGGAAACAAGAAACCAGAACGCAGTTTCAGAATGAAGAATAGAAGTGGGGTTCTCAAAAGCATAAAGAAAACAAGAACTACAGGGCCAAGAACAGTGGCAAAAATGCAAGAAGTAGTGAACAATAAATATGATTCACGGAATTAACAGTTTAAACAGAACAGTAATGGCAGCAAGAAGATAGAAGAACATCAGTGAACTGAATATATAAAGAATAGTGGCTTACCAGAGAAATTGAAGCCGGAATAAAGTTTGCCGAAGACAGACGACGGTTACAGAAGTGACAGAGTAGCGAGAGCCTCACCAGAGAAACAAATGAAGTTGCAGAGCCTGGAGCTTGAACAATGGCGGATTCGAGAGACAAAGCTTAGAGAGAGAAAAAGCAAGTGAATCAAAGCGCAAAGTGAAAAGACGAAGGCAAAGGTAGTGTTTTTGTTGAAAACGTGAAACGACGGCAAAATAAGGCATTTACTGCGCCTGGAAAAACGCATGCGTCAGACGGCGCAGACAGATTAAGACGGCTCACAAGCGCGTCACAGGCACGGGCCAATAAAGATGAAACGTGTGCAGGAAACGGTTGAATTGAAGTGCATAACAACTCATGCGCGTAAAAAGTTCCTTAAAAATCTTTGATTTTTTAGGGAAAGCATGTCGGCCAGAAATGAATGATCTCGACTGTCAAAACTTAAGCCGATTTACTGGAAGAAAATACAGATATAGGTTCCATCACCTCAGAATGCCGAGGTAATAGAACCTAGGGGGCAGTTGTGGGAATG
The DNA here is from genome assembly GCF_055761805.1 of Camellia sinensis. Lineage (NCBI taxonomy): Eukaryota > Viridiplantae > Streptophyta > Magnoliopsida > Ericales > Theaceae > Camellia > Camellia sinensis. Next base: position 213,397,998 of record NC_138961.1, on the reverse strand, counting down.
TATTTTCTGAATACCAACATGTGGCAAGGTGACGCCGACGTGTCAGCCGAAGTGCCACGTGTCCTGGTTGTGACGCCGAGGTTATCTCAGTGAGGCCGAGGTTATCTCCGAAGATATCGGAATCCGAGTGTAGACACCCCATTTTTGACCGACCTTAAGACTCAGACGTCACCGATTGAGTGCTTGGTGATATTACATAATGTGCTCGTTCAGAAGTTTCAGAGTCGCGGCCGTGAGCCCTGCCTCCGGACTTCCGAACCCTCTTTTGTGCCTTGCCTCGGTTTGCGAACCAGGCTCGGTTTTCGCTGTTTCTTTTCCTGAGGGGAGGGAGAGGTCCCGTAGACCATCTCTCAGTGGCCGTGGGCTACATTTTGTGGCCGTAGGCCATTTTGCCCATTTCAGAGTCCGGTTTCCGATTTTTCGGGGCCGTTGGCCGTGTGCCTCGGTTCGGGACTGCCTAACCATCTCTGTTTGCCCCGGTTTTTGGCATACTTCTTATTTGCTCCCTTTTGAGGGACACTGAGGTCTGAGAGACCCACTTCGTGGTCGAATACCACTTTCGGTGCTTAATAGGCAGTTTTCGGGGCCTCGAACTGCGCGTTTTGGCCCCCGAGCATTCGTTTTGCATCGGTTTTTGTTCATTTTTGGTAGGTACCTCTGTTTTATCACCGGGAAGGCCGTAGAAGGGTGGGAGGCCAGCAATTGTTTCAACAACCAGTTTTTGCTCCTCCGGCGCCCTCCGACGCCCGTTTTTCTCACTTCCGAGCTAATGTTGAACACCCTTGGGCCATTTTCTTGAACTTTTAACCACATATTTGTGATGTACACACATGGGAGGACCCTAAAAGTTGGTGGCCGGCCACTAATGTTGATTGACCCTTTTGAACCCCTCCTAAAAATGGCCTATTCTCTCTCCTGTTTTACAGTTTACAATTTTGAACCACAGGGTTGTGATGAGGGGACCTAGGAGGCCACCAATGTGAAGTGGCCGGCCACTAATTCGACTTGACCTTTTTGACCCTTGGCCGGCTGGCTAGGGGAGGTGGCCGGCCGGCCACCTGCAAGTCCAAAAACCAGCCGGCCATGTTCCTTGCAGTACACACTTTACAGCTGTATAGCTGTATCCCCCAGAAAATATCTCAATCCGGGGGATATTTTTTGGGGGAAAACTTACCTCCTTTTCCCCCACCTTTTCCCCACCTTTACACCCTCTTTTTGTTCCATATAACCAGGGGCCAGCAGTTGTATTAGGGGTTAGAAAAAAAACCTTTGAGCCTCTTGCATTAGATCCCCTCTCCTTCTCTCATTTCTACCCTAAAACACCCAAGTTTCATCCCCTTTTCTTCACTACCACCTAACACCATCACCACCACTCCATTTCCAGCAGCAAGAAGGGCTTCTCAGAGGCTAAAGGTGCTGCAACTTGGTCCAAGAAGCAACCAAAGATTGGTCTACAATGGTGAGTTGCCATTTCCTTCTTTTTAAGCCTATTTTTGCAACATTCTTTAGCCATATATGCTTACTGTTTTGAGCTCCGGCCCTAACTGAAAGTGGCCTTATTTTGAGCTCTTTTTCACTTTTTCTTAAGGGTTCAACCCTGTTTGAGCCCCCCCATCTTGCACTTGCTTCAATATCTTCCTTGAATGCTATTTTCTTGCATGCTTTGGAAGCCCATTATGCTTCCATTTTTAGGCATTTTACAGAACTAAAAATAGGATTATTTTGAGCCCCTCTTCAACATTGAAGAAGGGCTCAACACTGTTTGGGACCTCCATGCTATACTTGCCTTTATATTCTCTTTTGGTCCCCTTTTCTTGCATGTTTTGGCAGCCTATTATGCTTCGGTTTTTAGTCATTTTACAGTACTAAAAATAGTCTTATTTTGGTCCATTCTTCATGTTTTATTAAGGGCCTTTCATGGTTTGGGACCTCCATATGTTACTTCATGTTATATCCCTTCTTGGTCCCCTTTTCTTGCATGTTTTGGCAGCCTATCATGCTTCGGTTTTTAGTCATTTTACAGTACTAAAAATAGTCTTATTTTGGCCCATTATTCATGTTTCATCAAGGGTCTTTGGCTGTTTGTTGAATATTTTTATACTTTGTGTTATAGCCACTTTTGAGCCTCATTTTGCATTGCATTTCTAGCATGCTTTTATACTGATTTTGGGGCTACCATAAACTGTAAATGTGCATATTGTTGGCCCCTCTTCAGTGTTGTAGAAGGGAATTTTTCATTTTGGGTTTTGCATATACCACTTGTTTCATTGCCCTCTCATGGCCCCTATTTTTGCATGCCATTGTTGCCCTATCCTTGTTTGCTGTTTGGCCATGCTTTGAACTGGAAAAATGCTTATTTTGGGGCTGCCTTGCTTCTGTATTTTCATTCCATGTACCAATTATGCATGCTTTGTATAGCTGTAGTTCATTCTATGTGCCTAATTTTGCATTTCGGGAGAGATTCCATGCATCGGGTGTACTTTCGCCTCATTTCGGGGCTGTTTTCCCCCACATTTCAGTGCTGAATTCCATTAGCATGTTTGCATATCATTTTCCGTGCCATTGCATTGCACATGCCATTGCCTCGGTTTGCGTGCCCGTGTGCATGCATTCCGAGGCACTTCATTTTCATCCATCGGCCTCTTATGTGAGTGTGGCTGAGGCTCTCTCATGTTAGTGTAAGTCCATGTTGCATTCTATACGCCATTTCCATGCCATTGCATTGTGTATGCCATTGCTTCGGTTTACGTGCCCGTGTGCACGCATTTCGAGGCACTTCATTTTCATTTATCGGCCTCTTATGTGAGTGTGGCTGAGGCTCTCTCATGTTAGTATAAGTCCATGTTGCATTCTATATGCCATTTCCATGCCATTGCATTGCATATACCATTGTCTCGGTTTGCGTGCCCAAGTGCACGCATTTCGAGGCACTTCATTTTCATCTATCGGCCTCTTATGTGAGTGTGGCTGAGGCTCTCTCAGGTTACTGTAAGCCCATATCATATTTCCATGTCATTTAGATCGCATTCTGTCATTTTCTCGGTTTGCGTGCCTGTGTGCACGCATTTCGAGGCATCTCTTTTTTACAGCATAGTGCATACTAGGTTGTATCTTAGATCGCATTCTGTCATTTTCTCAGTTTGCGTGCCCGTGTGCACGCATTTCGAGGCATCTCTTTTTTACAGCATAGTGCATACTAGGTTGTATCTTAGATCGCATTCTGTCATTTTCTCGGTTTACGTGCCCGTGTGCACGCATTTCGAGGCATCTCTTTTTTACAGCATAGTACATACTAGGTTGTATCTTAGATCACATTCTGTCATTTTCTCGGTTTGCGTGCCCGTGTGCACGCATTTCAAGGCATCTCATTTTCATAGCATTGTATATGTTAGGATTGTATCTTAGTTGCATTTCATGCATGTCATGCATATTGCATCGTGTTCGGAATAGGAGTTAGCCCGGGCACGGGAAACGAGGTGCATTTCGTACTCCGAGTGACGGAATGTATCTCAATTCCCCAGTCACCGACACTCTGGATCATCCATGATGGAGTTAGGTTCTTGTTGTGTTTATACGTGCATTCATTCTATATTGAGTTGCACATTTCGATTCCTCTGCCATCATGCATCGATATGCGTGATTGGTGGCACGAGGATCGAGGCATGCATATATCTGTGAAAATACATTGCCATGCCCCTTTCCTGCTCTCTGTTGCAGCAAAATGAAGAATCAGCAACATTTTAGAGTTTGGCGCGCATTTCAAGAAAAGGTGTAAACAGAGGCTAATTGGGGCATCCAGTGGATTTCCGCGCAAGGCAGCCCAGACATGCATCATTCATCAGAAGCAAGGCAGTCCCTGGCTTGCATGCCAGTTTTTATTTATTTTCTTAGTTGATTTGTTAATTAATTAGAAATTTGTATATTATTCGGACTGTAATATTTGGACTGTACTATTCTTTTATTTGGGACTGTATAATCATTTGGACCCTCTGTGCGAGGGCATAATTGTAATAAGTGTGCGTGAGTGTGATGTATGCCTTCCAACCCCACGTCTTTCTTCCCTTTTATTTTCCTGCTTATGATGGTTAGATTAGGGCATATTTCAATTAGCATACAGTATGACAGCATGTTTGCATCATTCATCTGTTTTGCATGCACCGGGCTCGGCGCATCATACTAACTGCATTTGTATTTCAATTCCAAGTTGAATACATGTTAGCTGTAGCATTCCATATGCCATGTTTAGAATAGCCGAGCCTGCTATAGTTTGCATTCTTGCATGTGTCGCATTAGGCATTTCTGTATACTTAGGATTCATGCATGATTTCTAATGAGTTTTTGTTTTGGCTTGGAGTACTCGGTGAGTTTTATGCTTTAGCATCCTTGTATGCGCGTGAGTGACTGCCATGAATAGCATGCTTACCATGAGGCTATATGCTTATGTGATATAACTGCCTGAATGCCTGTGGGTGAAGGTTGGGTTATTTAAATTGGAATAATTCATGAAATGTTTGTTTTAAGCCCACTAGATAGTGGCAAAACCATTGTTTCCTAAGCCCACCCGAGGGTGGCAAATCCACGTCTTAGCCTACCTGCGGGTAGCACCATCAAACCGTTTTCAAACAAACAAACATGAAATGTTTTGTTCCAATTCAGGCGACTCAGTCTATACTTGTATGCTGTGCGCATCACATAGTAATCTAGGCTAATAACCGGAATAAGAACACATAATGTTTTCAAAAATAGATATCATGGTTAGTAGAGGCCGATCTTTGATCGGGCGGGCGGGGGTGCTCACGAAGTGACCTTCCCCAATCGTACCCAAGTTCCCGAGCCGAGGCAACTTTGGTGATGACGGATACGTGGCCTTAGGCAAACGAGTCAGGGTTCCCTAAATTTCCCAAAATAAAATATTTAGGTGGCGACTCTGTATCTGGCAAAGCAGTCCATGTTTGACACTTCTTTCAAAATCTGTTTTCTCAAAACGATTTGCCGGATTTGGACTCTTTGGTTCAGATTTAGAACCGTGACAATTTGAGAGTCCTGAGCTGTAGAGACCCCAATAATGAACAAAACGGGAGCTCGTTCCTCCCGGGGCGTTCGGGGACGTCTACACCGAGATAAGCGGATAATAGATGAGGGGCAAGAGTCCTAGAGTAAAGAGAAGACTTTGCTAAGATAAGGATAAAGCTCTTAGGGAGTTTATCTTTATCTCTTGAGAAATCCAAAGTAAGTACAGAATTGGAGTCCATAGAAGTCAAGCTTCTAGTGGGATTTGGATTGAGTAAACTATAAAAGAGAGGCACCCCCGTAGCTCTAAGGTACGCAGTTTTATGCTTTGAGTAGTGAGTTTAACACTTGATTATCTTTGAGAGATATACTGACTTGATCGTCGGAGTGCCCCCGGGTGGAAGAGCCACCGCCGGAGCCCTTTCTTTCTGTTACAGGTTTGCTGAAGCCATCTATTCTGCCGGTGCTCTCCAGCTGATTACTAGGCAGGCAGTGTGGTCAGAAAATCACTCACACAATTGCTTATTTTTTATTGTTTTATGTTTTGAGATTGGCTTTGTAATGTACTTGCAAAATGGTTAATTGTTACTCAAATGTATCGAGATTCTGATTTTAATCGATTGCTTAATTAGGGAAAAGCGCCATCCAAGTGTCTACGATTGGGAATTCGACGAACATTGCTTGGCATAAGTGTTCAGTTGAGAAAATTGACAGGCAGGAGTTGCTTTAACGAAAAGGTTGTGTAATATGGATCACGGGTCTCAGTGGTTTAGGTTTGTAATTTTTTTTATTGACCATGGCTTGAGCCTTACTATCTATGCTATATGAATTTGTTCATGTGTTTGCTACATTTTGATGTTTGGGATCAAATTGAAGACATGAAGCATAAACTCCAATATATCAAATAGATGATCAACATCCTTATAGTGTGATGATTGTCTTCACTCATGTACTCAGATGATATTTTTATTTATATTCTTTAAATTTCAAGCTGCATAAAAAGATTAGGTGACATTTTGCCGCTCACTGTTTACTCAATTGTGACTAAGATTTCGAAAAGCGGTTGTGGTCGTCGTAATGGTTGCTGTGGAGAGGTTGCGATTGCGTGGTGTAAAAGCCGTAACGTAACGGTTGAGATAACCAGAAATGTGATTTTTTTAAAATTTTCACATAATTTGAAGAAAACTTACCGATATGCATATTTTTTTTTCTTTAGAATCACATTTATTGGGGTTTAAAATAGATTTTGATCAATCTTTGTTAATTTTTAAATATGATCCAAAATATTTCATATTTTCAAATCATTATAAAAGGAGTTTTTTTACATTTTATCTCAATAGTTAATGACTTTAAGAACAATTGATTTTAAATGTCTATAAATTATTTTGACCAATACTTGAACTAATCGAATAAAACATATTCATAATTATTAAATGAAATGATTATAAAAATAAAAATTGTACCATAAAAAAAAATTATTTTTGAGCTACTGATTTTATTTATTTTTGTAAAGATACTTTTTAAACAACACATTACAGTAATAAAATAAAAAAATTTATAATTAAATATTAAATAAAATGATTACAAAAATAAATACAACTACTATTTATATATTTTTATTTTACATGCTAATGCAACGAAATAAAAATTATTAAGAAAAAAATTTCACATAAGATTTTTTCTTTGGGCTTAGTCACTTGACTATTTGTTCTTTTTTTGTAAGCCTTTTTTTTTTTTGAGGGAAAGGAAGCTATTCAGAATATTGTAAAATGGTGTAACGGACTGTTATGGCCGTTATGCTACCACTACGGCCGTTATGGTACCACTACATCGAAACGGCCATTACATATGTGAATTTTCGTTACACCGCTATAGCGGCCGTTACGGGTGACAGTAACTACCACAATCGTTATGTAATAGCGTTACGTAACTGTCACGATTGTTTTTTAAAACCTTGATTGTGACATGTTAGGTTTTTATTCTTGGTAATCCCGTTTGACAAAATTCCTTTTAATTGTACTTGTTTTCGCACTTTTATTTTAGTGAGACTATGAGTTTTTAGATGCGAATCCAACCTGAATTGTGCCTTGTAGAGAAGTTTGTGGTGCTAATTCTTTCATGATTGCCACTTCGCTGACTATAACGGGGATTGAGCTGCCTGGTCAGCTCGCGGGGATCCAGGGGACAGCGCTCCTTGGTGGGTCCAGGGCAGCGCCATGGCAAGGTTGAGGGGCAACGCCTCCGAAGCTAAATACAAAAATGCATTCAAAGTTGCATGTCCGCTCGAGCGGTCGTTTGTATGCTCGAGCAGAGAATGTTGGGTTCCAGCAGTTTGACTTGTCTGCAAATATATTGCGAGGTGTGTTTTTACGCTCAAGCGTCCATTTCCCTGCTCGAGTAGACATCCTGGTTTGGAACACGCGATATAGAGTCCCTGCTCGAGCGTCCATTCCCACGCTCGAGCGGGTCTCGCGATCTCAGCTTCTATAAAACCTCAAGTTGCTCCAAATCTAGGGTTACATTTTCCAGATCTTCTTTAACTGTTTTAAGGGTTTTCTTCTGAGGCTATTTTACTAGTTTTCTTTGATGTTTGATTGAGTATTCTACTCATGGTTTAAGAAGTATACATCAAAGGATTGTTTGTTTATTCAATACAAAAGAGAGTGTTGTTCTTTGGTGGATTTCGTAGAATTCGAGCTTGAAGCTTTGGTGGATTATAGAGTGGTTCATCGTCGTGGATTCGACATCGGCGTTGTGAATTCAACGTTGGGAAGACAATTCCAGTGAAGATGGGGCTGGAAGAGGCACATAGGGGTCGGTTTGATTCGCGCGTGGATTCGCTAGGTAATTGAGAGTACACTTGTGTAATTCTTTTATGTCTTCTTAGTGGATTGTTTTGTGGCTCTTGCCCGTGGTTTTTTATCACAATTGGAGGCGCTCCAATTGTGGTTTTTCCACGTTAAATTGTTGTGTTGATTTGTCTTTGATTGTTTGATCGGAATTGTTATTTACTCATTAAAATTGATACATAATCACAAATCAATATCTAGGGGATTTTTAGATTTTTCAATTTGGTATCAGAGCGGGTCGTTTTATTTTTTTGTATAAAAAAATCTTTTAGAGCGAGATCTTGTTTGATTTATGATAATGGATTCAATTCATGATAGAAATTCTATGGTTCGACCACCCTTACTTGACAAATCCAATTATTCTTTTTGGAAAGCTCGGATGAGATCGTTTTTAAAATCTATTGATGAAAAAGTTTGGAAATCTGTCATGTATGGGTGGACCGAACCGATGATTACCATTGATGGAGTAACCTTCCCCAAACCAATTGATAATTAGGACTCAATTGATTACCAAAATAGTAGCTGGAATAGTAAAGCTATCAATTCTCTCTTTTGCGCCGTCACACCTGAAGAGTTTAGTCAAATTTGCAATTGTGAAGTCACAAAAGAGGCTTGGGATATGTTACAAACTATTTATGAGGGCACTTCTTCTGTTAAACACTCAAAACTTTAAAGGCTCATGTCTAGTTTTGAAAACCTTTCAATGAAAGATAGTGAGACATTTGATGAATTTTATGCGAGGTCGAGTGATATTGTAAATTCCAGCTTCAATTTAGGTGAAAAAAATACTAGAATCCAAGATTGTAGGAAAAATTTTGAGGTCCTTGCCCAATCGGTTCCAACCAAAAGTTACGGCTATTGAGGAGACTCAAGATGTTGACAACCTTAAGCTAGATCATTTGGTTGGAAATTTCCAAACTTATGAGGTACGTAGGAATTTCAAAAAAAAAAAAAAAACAAAAATATGCTATTGCTTTTAGTAGTGCTCGTAGAGTTAGAGAGGATTCTGATGAGGATTGTGAGATAGATTCCAAGATTACGGATGCTTTTGTAAAACAATTTAAAAAATCTTTTCTGAAAAAGAAACCTAATCTTTTGGAATCTACTCATACTCATAAATCAAAAGGCAAAGATAAACTCAAAATTAATTCTATAGCGAAGAAGGAGAAATGAAAGATACAATGGAACTCTAAAAGAGTCCAATGCTATGTGTAATAACACTGTCCTGTATTATGTTAATTAATCATGATTATGTTTGTAATTATGTGCTTAATTTGAATTTGGGTGTTAATTGCATGATTATATGTGATTTTGGCTTTGTATCTGTTCACTGTAGGAAAATTTGTTAGAATCTATGCTTTGAACTGAAAATTGAAGACCTTATTGGCCACAGAAACTAAAATTGACTACGCCATTGTGATTGGCGTAATTTTTTGAGTTTACGGTGAAATTTAATTAGAAATTGATTTGGATCAAAATAGTTAGATTAAACTGATTGAATTGGGTACAAATAATTAGCCTTAACCAAGTCTAATTACATAAGCCTATAAATAGGCCCTACATACACTTAAACTCACCATTTTTTTTGAGCTCAAAATCTAAAGTTACACTCTAGAGAGAGAGAGAGAGAACCGAAATTAGAGTGAGAAGTGGGTCAACATTGAAGAATTGTAAGAGAATTCAAGGAATTATGAGGATTAGCTCAAGAATTGGCTATAGTTGAAAGAATTGAAGCTCCTAGGTGAGTAACCAACCCTTAATTCATGAGTTGAGTTTGTAATTATATGAATTCAAAGAGAATATGTAACCAAGAGCAAGAATCAAGTTGTAATTGATGAAATTGAAGTCAATATACACATGCATGTAAGAAATTGCCATGAATTTGCATATTTCAGCATGAAACATGTAGCTCATATTGATTTGAGAGTCATATACTACATGCATGTAAGAATTTCCATGGTATGGAACTCAATTCAAAAGATTCATGTTACAATTAGAAGTTGATTATGAGAACATGAAGAATATCACACCAAATCATACATGCATGCATAATTCTAATAGATTCCATGATTTTGAACATCATTTGTGCCATTTAAAGTGGGATTGGAGTCAATAATTGACATGCATGAAAGGTTTGTGAAGATATGAAGCTTGTATAAAGTTTGAATACATGAGCTTTGACCATACCAAGAGAAATGTTGATTAATTTGAGAATTAGATCATGATTTTGGACAATTGGTTTTAAATAACCTATATTCTCATGCTATGTAATGTTTTTCCATGATTTTGTACCAAAAACACGAACTTTGAACCTTTGAATGCTAAGTTTGAGCTTCAAGAATAATTCTGGAAATTCCAGAATTTGGCATGTCCGCTCGAGCGGGGAAAGCGCCGCTCGAGCGTGAAATGTTAGTTCCCAGAAGTTTTGCAGACATGATGTTCGCTCGAGCGGGGAAGAGTTATGCTCGAGTACCCAGACACACACTTTGGCTCTCAGCTCGAGCGTCTGAAGTCATGCTCGAGCATAAAAAATGAAGTAACCAGTACCTTTGCAGACCAAAGGGGTCCGCTCGAGCGGCGAAATTTGCGCTTGATCGGGGAGCCCTATTTCTGAAAATTTGAAAAGATGTTTTGTGTTTCATTTTTCGTTCTCTTTCATTTCTAAGCACTCTTAGGCATGCATTGAGCTTTGTATATGACCTAAAGGGATAAGAAAGAAGCCTAAGAGAAATAATAAGTTAAGAACGGATTGAATCGCTTATGACCCATTGTAATATGAAATGTGTAGGGTCAAGTGCAAGGGCAAATCCATTGGCGAAACATTGTGAGTAATATCTTAGTAAAGATATTTTCAAGTATGTTACTTTTCAAATACTACTTCTGTATAAGCTTCATGGATTTGTTGATTTGAAATATGAATGAGTATTCTATATGCCTGATTTTGTATAAGGCCGTTTGATATATCCGAATTGGGCCTAAGGCCATTTGCCGTTTGATACGTTTAATATGTCCGAATTGGGCCTAAGGCCATTTGCCATTTGATATGTTTGAATATAAAGATGGGCCAAAGGCCGTTTGAATATAATGATGATGGGCCAAAGGCCATTTGAATACCGTGATGGGCTAAAGGCTGATTGAACATGAGCGTAATGGGCCAAAGGCCGTTTGAATGAAAAGGGATCATGATCATGAATATGAAATACGCATAGATATGAATATAAAGAGAATGGGCCCGAGGCCGTTTGATACGCCTGATATGTTTGAATTGGGCCCGAGGCCGTTTGATATGTTTGAATTGGACCAAAGGTCGTTTTGAATAAAGAGTTGGTTGGACCAAAGGTCGTTTTGTATAGATGGACCCAAGGTCATTTTTTTTTATATAAGAATTGAACCTGAGGTCGTTTTGCATATAGATATGATGTGTTGGACCCGAGGTCATTTTGCTTTGTAAATCTGATGTGAATGAGAATAGTGGTTCAAATGTGTACATTATAAGTATGACTCATTTATGAATGAATCTCATTCATTAACTTCTTTATTTTGATATTATTCACTAGGCGTTAGCTCACTCTTATTTATATGTATGTAGGTGAGCAAAGGGACGTTCAACCCCAGCCTTAGTGGAATTTAAGAAAGGAACCCGAGTTTTGTGAAGCCAGCCTAGGTGCCTCACGCAAGAGGCTTTGTTTATGATCTTTTGTATTTCTTTTGCTATTTCTATTGGTCATGATAGACTGTTTATGTGTATAAGCTTTTGGTTTAGCTGACTATGCGTTTGAATGATCCTGGGTATACAAGATGTTAACTACTGATATGTGGTGTGAGTTATTATTAAGTATATGTGAAATGTTTTGATATGCCATGTAAACATAGCTCATTGGACAAAATTTTTAAGTTTGCTTCCGCATCTGGCCCCATATTATTAATTATTAATTGATATCAGGTTTGAGGCCGTTGGTATTCTCATGATTACTGGTTGGTTATGGCCTTAATCTATAGGGGCGGGTTCGGGTCATGACACTATGAATGCCAAGGGTTTGGCCACTTTGCTCAAGAATGCCCTACTCATTTGAGAAAGAAGAAAGCCCTCGTTATCACTTGGGATGATGAATCAAAATCTGATAAATATGAAAGTGACAACGAAGATCAAGGCGAAGAGGGACATAAACAATTCCTTGCTTTCATGGCGGCTTCTAAAATTGAAGGACATATAGAGTTTCTGAAGAGACCGGTTGAGAATGTCACAGATGATGAATCCTCGAGGAGTGATGATGAATCCTCAGGTAGTGATGATGAAGAGCTTCAACAAGCTTATAAAATTTTTTATAAGGAATCTCTTAGTTTATCCAAATTGAATGACAAACCCACTATGAAACTCAAAGCATGTGAAAATGAGAATGTCAAACTAAAGGAGGAGATTTCTGAGGCTAAGATTGATGCCATCAAGATATCTAATGATCGAGAAGTCCTTTGTGCAAAACTCTTGACTTGTGAGAAAGAGAGGAATGAGCTACATCAAATCTAAGCAACGCATGAAGAAAAGATTGAAACTCTCAAGATGTCTCAAGGTGCCTTAGAAGAGCTAATCATCAAGAAAGAGGAAGAGCTCAAGTGCACTATGGCAACCATTAGTCTTTGGAACAAAAGATCAAAGACTTTGGACAATATCATTGGGTCTCAACAAATTTGTTCTAACAAGAGTGGCATTGGCTTTGGTGGTAAGAAAGAGCAAAAACAGAGTACATCTACATCTCATGATACAAGAACTTAAGGGCAGGGGGAGCACCAGATTCAACGAGAGGAAAGACTTGTCAATCTTCCTAAAGTTGGTAAGGTCAAAGAAAAGAAGGTACACCCTGTTTTTATTTGTCATCATTGTGGTATGCATGGTCATATTCGCCCTTATTGTTATGAGTTGCATGGGAAAGTGTCTTATAGAGATGGAAGAAATTCTAACATCTCATGGGGTAGTAGACACTTCATTGTTCGTAATGAAGTTAAGTTGATTTGCTTGAGACCGAACATGGAGCGAGTTTACATTGCCTCGACCTAGGTATAGGAAGTTGGAAACCAAGTCGAGACAGGTTTCCATTGAAGGGGAACGGAACCACAACGTCAAGACACCACTCAAGAACAGCAATTCTCACAACCTTGTTCATACTAAAGCGGTTTGGATGAGAAAACTTGACTTGTGTTAATTTGTTTATTCGCTTTAGTTTTTGGGTTTCTATGTTTTTTTTTTTTAGGTCATTTAATGTGTGGTATTGTTTAGTGTGTGCTTGTTCATTTTATGTCTTGCTGTATTTTTTTTTTTTAAAAAAAAAAAACCAAAAGGATTTTCTTAGTATGATTTTGCAAGCTTGATGTTTTTGAGAAGTTCTTGTGGCATATTAGAATTGATAAGAATATCCATTACATGTTAATATGTGTGTACTTTCTGTGGTCATTACTCATTACTCATTTCAGAGTGTGTGTTCTTTGATTAGTATGTCTCATTTTGTACACACTCTTGGATTAACAAATATTAAAGTCTTCCGCCGTAGTGATTTTTTTCTCTATGGACTTCTGGCATTACATCTTTTGCTTTTCTAGAGGAATTGACCTATACTAGCACATCATGGGTGATGTTGAGTCTTTTAACCACCTTCCATCTTTTTGTATCTCCACATCTTTCTCCTCAATTCTTTGTAGTCCAGCCATGAGGAAAAGGCTACCTCAGAGTCACCAACCAGGCTATCCTTATTGTATCCATGCTTCTCTGGTTCGGTTTCCATACTCTTGAGTGTGTTAGCTGCCAATGAGTTTTCAAAGGAAAGAAAAAAATGTGCACAAGAAAGAAAAAAAAATGTACAAAAGAAAGAAAAAAAAATGTGAAAAAAAAAAGAAAGAAAAAGATTTATGGATTGAGGGGAAGCCTCCGCTTTTACTCACAAAATACCCCTTGATTCCTAGTGGTTTGCCTTTGCTTTGTTGTGCTTAGATTCTCTTGCCGGAGGTCTAGCTTTTAGATCACTACTAGGATTTGAATCTTGTGTTTGTCGAACTCCAAGAGTCACACACACACTTTTATTATGGGATCTATGCTTTTCACATAATGCATCACTTTTTTTTTTATGAGGAATCTTCTAGAGGCTGTGCACATTGTGTTTTCATGTAATTGTGTTTCTTGGATAATTTTGTGTGTTTGAAGGTACAAATCAGAAATTCCTTACTTGCATTACCATATTTTGTTTTTGTCTTTTTCTTTTTGTTCACTGTTTTCAGTGTTTGTGGTTGTTTTTAGTAAGGGGGAGTTTGGTTCATCTTGGATTTGTTTGGTAAGGGAGTTTGGCATGAATTGGTTTGTGTGTTGCTATCCACTGCTTGTTTATTGCTTACTTCTCACAGTTTAATAATTTTTCCATCATCTTGTTCCTACTTGTGTGATTTTTGATCTTGCTTTCGTTGTTTGAGTTTCCTTTGTCAATTCGTGACAAAAAGGGGGAGAAATGTTGTCGGGTGCATATGTCTTAGGATTTCATGTATTCATGCCATGTGCTGGGTGCATGTGTCTTAGTTTTCATGTTTTCATGCTATATGTTCTTAAAATCTCCAATTTATATGTATTCATATTTCCATCTCATGCTTCAAGAAAATCTTGTTATATGTCTATTGCTTTTTCATATACTCTTGTGGCGCTAATAGTTGTTTTGGAGATTGTGACACTAATAGCTGTTTTGTAGATCATGATCTTGAGAAAGAAGTTTGGGTTTGTTGGTTGTAATGGGTTGGGGTGATTCGAATTTTTTTTGTTAGGTGTGTTTTGTCACGGCATTGCCAAAGGGGGAGATTTTTAGGTTTTTATTCTTGGCAATCCCGTTTGACAAAACTCCTTTCAATTGTACTTGTTTCCACACTTTTATTTCAGTGAGGCTATGAGTTTTTAGATGCGAATCCAACCCGAATTGTGCCTTGCAGAGAAGTTTGTGGTGCTAATTCTTTCATGGTTGCCACTTCGCTGACTATGACCAGGACTGAGCTGCCCGGTCAGCTTGCGGGGGTCCACGGGGCAGCGCCCCTTGGCGAGTCCAGGGCAGCGCCACGATGGGGTTGAGGGGCAGCGCCCCAAAGCAAAATGCAAAAATGAATTCAAAGTTGCCTGTCCGCTCGAGCAAAGAATGTTGGGTTCCAGCAGTTTGACCTGTTTGCAAATATACTGTGAGGCGTATTTTTATGCTCGAGCATCCATTTCCGCGCTCGAGTGTACATTCTAGTTTGGAACATGTGATATTGAGTCCTCGCTCGAGCGTCCATTTCCACGCTCGAGTGGACCTTGCGATCTCAGCTTCTATAAAACCTCAAGTTACTCCAAATCTAGGGTTACGTTTTTCAGATCTTCTTTGAGGGTTTTAAGGTTTTCTTTTGAGGCTATTTTGCTAGTTTTCTTTAATGTTTGATTGAGTATTCTACTCATGATTTAAGAAGTATACATCAAAGGATTGTTTGTTTATTCAACAAAAGAGAGTATTGTTCTTCGGTGGATTCCGTAGAATTCGAGGCTGAAGCTTTGGTGGATTCTGGAGTGGTTTATCGTTGTGGATTCGACATTGGCGTTGTGGATTCAATGTTGGGAAGACAATTCTGAGGTGAAGACGGGGTCAGAAGAGGCACATAGGGGTAGGTTCAATTCGGGCGTGGATTCGTTAGGTAATTGAGAGTACACTTGTGTAATTTCTTTATATCTTCTAAGTGGATTGTTTTGTGGCTCTTGCCCATGATTTTTTATCACAATTGGAGGTGCTCCAATTGTGGTTTTTTCATGTTAAATTGTTGTGTTGATTTGTCTTTGATTGTTTGATTGAGATTGCTATTTACTCATTAAAATTGATACATAATCACAAATCAATATCTAGGGGATTTCTAGATTTTTCATGACATTATTTATAAGCAAAAAGATTGGGAGCTCTAAATTAAGAGCTCTAATTGATGTGTGCGTCTCATGTGATGTGATATTTTGGCCTTGGCATTTTTTTTTTTTTGATTTTTTCACATCATTAGTGCTCTTTTAGAGCTCCCAAATGAGAGGATGTATCATTTTTGTATTTATAATGCTCTGCCAAGCAGGCTGGTGATGCCTACTAGGATGTCATGTTCCCCTCATTTTTTTTCCTTTAATGTTTGAAATTGAAATGAAAAATGGCAGTCTGTTGGAAGTCACAAATGTGAAATTCAGGAAAGGATGTAATGGAAATTTTGTACGCAGACATCATATACTAGAGATCATAACTAATTACCATTATCTTTACAATAACTAATTAATAAAATGTTTACGTAAGAAGATTTGGTTCATTTTGATCACTTTTGAATTGGTTTTAACATGCTACTAAATTAGACTTCTGTTCAGAATTTGGATATTAGTTCCAATAAAGTGAATACATGAGTTTTCCACCCTTTTTATATGCCTTTCATTTTTTCTTCTTAGAGCTTTAACAAACATATCTTCAATGTTATGCATAAGGAAGGATTACAGTTTTTAAATAAGATTGGTGGCCCTTTTTTAGCTTTGGACATTAAGTTAAATTCTTATCAGCAATACACATCTTTTCCACTTTATTTAGTTCATTATCATCTATTTGGATGAAAAATTGTGCATGTTCACAAAATGACTTAAAATGCGAGTCCGTCAAAAGGGCTCGTATATCTTTGTCAAGCGCAAGATGAATTAGGTGTAACTTGACTTTTTCGCACCCTCCCTTTTAGAGAGCTCGAATTGGTCCTACAGTTCGGACTCCTGTCACGGTTTTGTATCTAATCTCACAAAGTGCAATGTGAGACTGATAAATCACTAAAGAGTCCAAATCCGGCAAATCATTTTGGAAAATCGATTTTAATCAAGAAGTGTCAAACATGGATTGCTTTGCCAGATTATAGAGTCGCCACCTAAGTATTTTGTTGTGAAAAACTTAAGAAACCCTGACTCGTGCCAAAGGCCACATGTCCGTCATCACCAAAGTGGCCTCGGCTCGGGAACTTGGGTACGAGAGGGGAAGGTCATAACATGAGCACCCCCGCTCACCCGATCAAAGGATCAGCCTCTATTAATCATGATATGTTGTTTTGAAAGCACATGTGTTCTTATTCCGATTATTAGCTAGCTTACAATGTAATGCGCACAGCATACAAGTATAGACTAGATCGCCTAAATTGGAACAAAACAATTCAATGTTTGTTTTCGAAAATGGTTTGAATTTGCCACCCTCAAGTGGGCTTAGAAATACGGATTTGCCACCAAACAAGGTGGGCTTAAAACATGATGATTTGCCACTCCAAGTGGGCTTAAAACTCATATTTTGATGAATTGTTCCAATTCAAGTAATGAAGCCTTCATCCACATGCATTCATGCAGTTATAGCAATTAAGCAAATAGCCTCATGGCAAGCATGCTATCATGGCAGTCACTTACACACATGCAAGGATGCTAAAGTGAAAACACTTACAGTGTACTCCGAGCCAAAACAGAAAACTAGTTAGAAATCAATGCATAATCCTAGCTATGTTAAGATGCCTAATGCAACACATGCAAAATGCAACGAAGTAAGCTCGGCTACCTAATCATGACATATGAATGCGACATTTGATACATGTATTCAAATAGGTATTGAAATACAATACGGTTTGAATGATGCGCTGAGCTCGGTGCATGCAAGACAAATGAATGATGCACGCATGCAAGGATAAGGTATGCTAATCGAGACATGTCGCTAATCTAACCATCGTAAGCGGATAAGTAAAAAGGAGAAAGAAGTGGGGGTTGGAAGACATGCACACACACACGCACCCTTATTACAACATCTGCCCTTTCGACGGAGGGTCCGAATAGATAGGCTAAGCTATGCTAAGCTAAGCTACTTACTACAAATCAACTAATTAACTACTCTAGCTAATTAATTATTACAGACCGAGTTGAATAGTCAGCTAATCTAAGCTAATTAAAGCCATTTAAATTAATTAACTATCTAAGCTAATTAATTATAACACATTTGAACTAGTTAGAAACAACTAACTAATAAAGCGATAAAGAGGAGATGGCCTCGCTGGTGAGGGAGACATGCATGCTCGATTGGCGTCGTCCCGAAAATCCATCGCCTTGCCACCGGTTGCCTCTGTTTGCACATCTTTGGACCTCTGAAAAATTGTGCCAACCTCCTGATTGCTTCTAACCCATCTCAGGAACATGCTGAGGGATGACCGGTCGTGATTGGTGGTAATCGGCCAGTACCAATGGCCGGTCGGCTGCTTTTGTGGCCGGTCGACTGTTTTCTCTGGCCGGTCGGCCACTTGCTCCTGCACACTCCATATTTGCTGCAAACAGAGTACAACAGGGGCAAAGCAAGGCATTTGCAGGATATATGTGTACGACCACCTTCCTTATCATTTCTTAAGCTCAAAGGAGTGTGGTACTTGACTATCGGGCCACCAACCGAGCATCGCAATGCACGATGGCCGAGAAGCCAAGTGTGTACAAGTCAATGAATGCACAAATAGACTCGATGAGACTTCACCCAATCATACACGATCAAGGGTGTCGGTGACTACGAAATGAGGCACGTTTCATCACTTTGAGTATGAAACGCCCCTCGTTTCTCGTGTTTGAATTAACGCCCGATCCAAACACATGCAATGCAACGCAAACATGTTATCTCGGCATGTTTTACTTTGATTCATTTTGTTTACTCGTTTTAGATTACCGATAAATCCTTTAACTGGTTAAGTCCAAAAATGAGAAGTCCTCTAATGGGAAAGACGGACTAAGCCACAAGCTTCTTGAGCATGAAAGAAGCATCATGCCGTTGGTTAGTAGAAACCCTCAAGAGAAGGCAAAAACCATTAGGCATGAACGCCTCAATTTCGTGCTCAAACCAACAAAGGGCTTAAGACCACTTTCGAAAGTGATATAACAAATGAAAGAAGGAATGTAATGGCACATATTCCAGCACTGAAATAGGATGCTAAATGACATCAAAGCATGAAAATGATGTATGCAAGACATGCTCGGAGTCGAAAGCATTGAAGCTAGTAAAGAGCATAACACTAGAACCATGCAACACCATGCTCAAGGGACTAATCCAGCCCCAAACAGACCTCATGCATGCCGAAACAGTGGCTAAAATGGGCTGAAATGATAGCATGAAAAGCAAGAAAACACATGCTCAAATGATGGCTCACAAGCAAGGCGCAAAGCTTAACTCTCAAGAGCACTTAAAGAGTGATTCGAGTGGAAGCATGACAAAGATATAAGCTCTGAAATCACATATCAAATGATTCCATATCACACAAACATCACAAATAAGGCATGCTAAGGGTCTCAAAACACAAGACTAGTGAAGCCAACTATGCCATAACTATACAAAGCAAGCCCCAAGAGGCCAAGACCACTCAAAACAGTCCTAAAGCACGTCAAAACAGTCAAAACAATGCCTAAAACATGTTGGAGTGTAGCCAAAATAAGCTAGAATGATAAGCCAAATCACCAAGTGCACTAGTTAATGAGCATGATTGCATTACAAACGCAAAATACAAACAAGAGGTGGCTCAACCAACCAAAATTAGAGCTAAAGCATGTTAAATAATGGCCAAAAACATGCTGGAGTGAAGCCAATACATGATAGAATTATAGACTAAGACATGAAGCATGTTAGGCTAGCAAGTAGGATTACACTACAAGTGTATGAAGCATGCAAGAGGTGACCAAACCAACCAAAAATAGAGTTGTAACATGCTAAAATAAGACCAAAAACATTGAATCCCAAAAGGGTAGAAAAACATGCCAAAGAGTGAGGCCATCAACACATGCAAACAAGGTACAAAGGGGGGGGGACCACCTGTAGACACGCCCGTGGGCCCTATGCTACAGTTCGGACTCAGATTGTCACAGTTCTAAATCTGAACCAAAGAGTCCAGATCTAGCAAATCATTTTGAGAAAACAGATTTTCAGAAAGAAGTGCCAAACATGGACTACTTTGCCAGATACAGAGTTGCCACCTAAATATTTTTTATGGGGGAATTTAGGAAACCCTGACTCGTTTGCCTAAGGCCACGTGTCTGTCATCACCAAAGTTACCTCGGCTCAGGAACTTGGGTACAATTGGGGAAGGTTAGCCATGAGCACCCCCGCTCGCCCGATCCGAAGATCGGCCTCTACTAACCATGATATCTCGTTTTGAAAACGTTATGTGTTCTTATTCCGATTAATTAGCTAATCTTACTATGTGATGCACACAACACAAAAGTATAAACTAGATTGCCTAATTTGGAACAAAGCATCGCATATCCGTTTGTTTGGAAAATGGTTTGAAATTTGCTACTCACGAGTAGGCTAAAACACGGATTTTCAACGAGTTGTTCCAACTTAAACAATCCAACCTTCACCCACAGGCATTCAAGCAGATTTATCACATAAGCATATAGCCACATGGTAAGCATGCTGTCATGTTAACATTCACTCTCATGCGAGATGCTAAAGCATAAAACACTTACAGTGTACTCTAAGCCAAAACAATGAACATATTAGTAACCAAATGTATTATCCAAGTCCATGTTAAATGGCTAATGCATCGCATACAAAATCAATCTATAATAGGCTCGGCCGATCCTAGGATGGCGTATGGAATGCAACAAGTAACACGTATTCAAGTTAGATTTGAAATACTATGCAGTTAGCATGATGCGCCGAGCCCTGTGCATGCAAGACAAATGAATGGATGCACGCATGCATAGCATAAGGTATGCTAAATTAAATATGACCTAATGCTAACCATCAAAAGCAGGTAAGTAAAAGGGAGAAAGAAGTGGGAGTTGGAAGACATGCACACACACACCTACACTTATTACACATTCGCCCTCACTCGGAGGGTTCGAAAGAATAATATAGGCCGAATAACAAATCAACTATCCTAGCTAATTAATTATTACAAACCCTCTAATTAATTAACAAATTATTTACAAAAAAACAGCCTAAATATGAAACTAAAAAGACCGCCATAGCTCTGCCTCGGAATGCGTAGATGATGCATGCTTGATTTGCCTTGCTCGGAAACCCGATACCATGCCACTATTGCCTCTGTTTACATTGCCCTGCTCCTCTGAAAATTATGAAAATCCTAAGGTTGCTTCTGAACTGCTCCTTGAGCATTCTGGAATACCACCGGCCAAGGAATAAGATCACCGGCCATGGGAATATGCTCATCGGCTAAATATTGGGCCATCGGCTGGACATTGATGGTCGGTCGGCACTACAAATGGCCGGACAGCTATTGCTTCTTGCAGAATCCTGCAGTTGACAGCAGCAGAGGGCAAGCAGTGTATAGCAGGGAATTTTCAAGCAAATGTGAGTATGGCCACACTCCCTATCATGCAATGGACTCAAGGGAGCGTGGCTCTCGACCCTCGGGCCATCAATTATGCATTTTGATGCATGATGGCCTAAGAGACCAAGTTTGCCATTCAATATAAATGCATGCACAAAAGAAATGAATGCCTCATACCCTATCATGTTGAGGTCAAGGGCGTTGGCGACTGAGGAGTGAGACGTGTTTCGTCACTTTAAGTACGAACACGCCTCATTCCTCAAGTTTGGTTTGACACCCCAAAGCAAACAAGATGCAATGCATGTATGCCATATACAATGCAAAGTGATGCAACTCATGCAAGGCAATATGAGCATGCTAAGCTAATGCAACATGACACTACTTACTCATGCAAGCTAAACTAATGCAATATGAACATGTCAAGCATACAACAAGACTATGTGATGCACTTAGCTAAACAATATGCAAACATGCAAACAAGATATAATGCAAGCATGCAACTAATGTAATGCAACATGCATCATGCTAAGCATGCAACTATATACAAGGGTGGTCTTAAACTGAAATGGGAGGTCTCAGCCATGCCCCAAAACAATGGCCAAAAGTGGTGGAAATGGTGGACAAATGCTCATGCAAACATGCATACTAATGGGCCTAAGACTAAGGCATAAAAAGGAGCATTCTACTACAACTATCATGACCACTCATGGCATGGACTAAGCAACCAAAAACAGAGTATCTATGCAT
This sequence comes from Camellia sinensis, assembly GCF_055761805.1. Classification (NCBI taxonomy): domain Eukaryota; kingdom Viridiplantae; phylum Streptophyta; class Magnoliopsida; order Ericales; family Theaceae; genus Camellia; species Camellia sinensis. The sequence continues at coordinate 213,376,045 of NC_138961.1, read as the reverse complement.
CAAAAAAATGCCCCAAAACCCACTGATATGGCAGCCCCAAAGACTTTAACACATAAGCATGCACAATGGCTTATTGTAACAAGCCCGCGGGGGGACCTCGCTACAGCTCGGACTCGATTTTGTTGTCACGGTTCTAAATCTGAACCAAAGAGTCCAAATCCGGCAAATCGTTTTAGGAAAACTGATTTTTGAAAGAAGTGCCAAACATGGACTGCTTTGCCAGATACAGAGTCGCCACCTAAATATTTTATTTTGGGAAATTTAGGAAACCCTGACTCGGTGCCAAAAGGCCACGTGTCCGTCATCACCAAAGTTGCCTCGGCTCGGGAACTTGGGTACGATTGGGGAAGGTCACTTCGTGAGCACCCCCGCTCGCCCGGTCATAGACCGGCCTCTACTAACCATGATATCAATTTTTGAAAACATTGTGACTTCTTATTCCGGTTATTAGCCTAGGTTACTATGTGATGCTCACAGCATATAAGTATAGACCGGGTCGCCCGAATTGGAACAAAACATTTCATGTTTGTTTTTGAAAATGGTTTGCTACCCGCAGGTAGGCTTGAAACATTTTGATGATTCATTCCAATTCAGATAACCCAACCTTCACCCACAGGCATTCAGGCAGATATATCAGATAAGCACATAGCCTCATGGTAAGCATGCTATCATGGCATTCACTCACACGCATGCAAGGATGCTAAAGCATAAAACTCACCGAGTACTCCAAGCCAAAATAGAAACTATATTAGAAATCATGCATGATCCTAAGTGTACAGAAATGCCTAATGCAACACATGCAAAATGCAACTATAGCAGGCTCGGCTATTCTAAGATGGCATATGAAATGCTACAACTAACATGTATTCAATTTGGAATTGAAAGTACAATGCAGTTAGTATGATGCGCCGAGCCCGATGCATGTAATACAGATGAATGATGCAAACATGCTGTCATACTGTATGCTAATTGAAATATGCCCTAATCTAACCATCAAAAGCGGATAAATAAAAGGGAGAAAGACGTGGGGTTGGAAGACATACATCACACTCACCCACACTTATTACAGTTGTGCCCTCACTCGGAGGGTCCAAATAAATAATACAGTCCAAATATTACAGTCCCCAAATAAAAGAATATTACAATCCAAAATATTACAGAATTCTAATTAATTAAAGAATTAACTAGAAAGCAAATAAAACTGGCGTGCAAGCCAGGGACCGCCTTGCTTCTGATGGATGATGCATGTCCGGACTGTCTTGCGCGGAAATCCACCGGAATGCCCCAATTAGCCTCTGTTTACACCTGTTATTCTTGAAAAGCGTGCCAAGTCCCGAAAAGTTGCTGATTCCTAGTTTTGCTGCAACAGAGAGCAGGAAAGGGGCATAGCAATGTATTTGCACAAATATATGCATGTCTCGATCCTCGTACCACCAATCACGCATACCGAGGCATGATGGCCGAGAAGTCGAAATGCACAACTCAATATAGGATGAATGCACATGAAACTACAGCTAAAACCTAACTCCATCATGGATAATCCGGAGTGTCGGTGATTGGGGAATTGAGACACATTCCGTCACTCGGAGTACGAAATGTACCTCGTTTCCCGTGCCCGGGCTAACTCCTATTCCGGACACGATGCAATATGCATGATATGCATGAAATGCAATTAAGATACAACCTAGTATATATGATGCTACGGAAAATGAGATGCCTCGAAATGTGTGCACGCAGGCATGCAAACCGAGAAAATACAGAATGCTATGAAAATGAAATGCCTCGGAGTGCGTGAACATGGGCACGCAAACCGAGAAAATGATATGTGTCTCGAAATGTGTGCACGCGGGCACGCAAACCGAGGCGATGATATGTGTCTCGAAATGCATGCATGCGGGCACGCAAACCGAGGCGATGATATGTGTCTCAAAATGCGTGCACGCGGGCACGCAAACCGAGGCGATGATATGTGTCTCGAAATGCGTGCATGCGGGCACGTAAACCGAGGCGATGATATGTGTCTCGAAATGCGTGCATGCGGGCACACAAACCGAGGCGAAGATATGACATGGAAATGACAAATGGGCTTATACCAACATGAGAGAGCCTCAGCGACACTCACATCGGATGCCGATGGCAGAAAATGAAGTGCCTCGAAATGCGTGCACACGGGCACGCAAACCGAGACAATGCTAAAATGTGATGAAATGACATGGAAATGACAAATGGGCTTATACCAACATGAGAGAGCCTCAGCCACACTCACATCGGATGCCGATGGCAGAAAATGAAGTGCCTCGAAATGCGTGCACACGGGCACGCAAACCGAGACAATGCTAAAATGTGATGAAAATGACATGGAAATGACAAATGGGCTTATACCAACATGAGAGAGCCTCAGCCACACTCACATCGGATGCCGATGGCAGAAAATGAAGTGCCTCGAAATGCGTGCACACGGGCACGCAAACCGAGGCGATGATAGAATGATATGAAAATGACATGGAAATGACAAATGAGCTTATACCAACATGAGAGAGCCTCAGCCACACTCACATCGGATGCCGATGGCAGAAAATGAAGTGCCTCGAAATGCGTGCACACGGGCACGCAAACCGAGGCGATGATAGAATGATATGAAATATGGCAAAAGTGATATGCAAGCATACTAATGGAATTTCAGCACTAAAATATGGGGAAAATAGTCCCGAAATGAAGCGAAATGACATGAAATGCAAGGAAATGCCCCGAAATGCAACATAAGGCGCCCGAAATGGCCTATAGCTATGCCAAACATGCACAATATGGACATACAATGCAAAGACAGAAGCTAGACAGTCCCAAAAGATGTACTTTCACATTTATAAACATGGCCAAACAGCAAGTATAAGTAAGGGAAAAATAGCATGCAAGAATAGGGGCCAAAAGAGGGGTAATGAGGCAAGTGGTATAAGCAAAACTCAAACTGAAAAATTTCCTTCTACAACACTGAAGATGGACCAAAAATATGAACATTTACAGTATATGTAAGACCTCAAATCAGTATACAAACATACTAAAAATGTGATGCAAAACAAGGCTCAAAAGGTGCTATAACATGAAGTATATAAAATATTCACCAAACAGAAAAAAAGTGTGAATGAAACATGAAGTATAGACCAAAACAAGGCCACTTTCAGTTCGGACCAAGGTCCAAAAACAGAAGAAAAGAGGGCTATCAATTTATGCAAAAATGGGGCCAAATAAGGGATTGAACTACAAGTGACACATGGAGACACCAAACAAGGTTGAGCCCTTCCTCAATGTTGGAGAGGGGCTCAAAATAAGCCTAATATCAGTTTATAACATGCTCAAAAACAGATTGCTCATGGGCCAAAGATAGCATGCAAAATCATGACATACAAGATGATCAATGAAGCAAGTATATTATGGAGGGCTCAAACAAGGTTGAGCCCTTAATGAGAAGTGAAGATGAGCTCAAAATATGGCCCTTTTCAGTTAGGGCCGGAGCTTGAAACCAAAAAAAAGTGGGGCTTAGAAGTAGATCAAGGAAAAGGGTCAAAAGGTTAAAAGTGTAACTTACCCTTGAAGATTCAAGCTTTTGTTGCTTCTTGGATGGATTTGCAGCTTCTTTTGCCTTCTAGAAACCTTCCTTTCTGCTGGAGGTGAGGTGGTGGTGGTAGAGCTTGGTGGTGTAGAAGGAATGAAGGTTAGGGACTTAGGTTTTTTTTGAAGAATTGAGAGGGAAGAAGATGGAGTTGGCTATGGAGCTTTGAAGGAGAGTTTTTCTAACCCTTATGAAGAAGGCCACCAGCTGGTTATAAAGATCAAAAATGGGGTGTAAAGGTGGGGGAGAAGGAGGGCAAAACTCCCCCATAAAATATCCCCCGGATACAGAAAATATCTGGGGGATATTGCCCCACAGCTGGAAAGGGCACAGTGCAAGGAAGCAGGCCGGCCTCACACTTTTGCTGGAGGTGGCCGGCCGGCCACACCCCCTAGCCGGCCGGCTAGGGGTCAAAAGGGTCAAGGTGATTTTCTGGCCGGCCAGCTACTGGGGAGGTACCTCTATGTGTGTACAACACAACCATGTAGTTGAAATTCCAAGAAAGTGGGCCCAAGGGGTTCAACAATGGCTCGGAAAGAGGGGGTCAAAAGGGTCAAGTTGACTTACTGGCCGGCCATGAACTTTTAGGGGCCTCTCAGATGTGTAGGTCACAGATATGTGGTTCAAAGTTCAAGAAAAAAGGTCCAAGGGGTTCAACATTAGCCCGGAAGGAAGGGGTCAAAAGGGTCAGGTGACCTTAATGGCCGGCCATGAACTTTTAGGGGCCTCTCAGATGTGTAGATCACAGATATGTGGTTGAAAGTTGGCAACACTAGCTCCAAGGTATTCAACATTAGCCCGGAAGTGCGAAAAACGGGCGCCGGGAGGCTCCGGAAGAGAGATAACTGGTTGCTGCAACAATTGCTGGCCTCCCACCCTTCAGTGACCTTCCCTGTGATAAAACAGAGGTACCTGCCAAAAATGAACGAAAACCGTTGCAAAACGAATGTCCCGGGGCCAAAACACGCAGTTCGGGGTCCCAAAAATGGGCTGTTAAGCACCGAAAATGGTATTCGACCTCGAAGTGGGTTTCTCAACCCCCAGTGTCTCTCAAAAGGGATGAAATAAGATGTATGCCAAAAATCAGAGCAATAGGAGATGGTTAAGCGCTCCCGAACCGAGGCATACGGCCTGACGGCTCCGAAAACCGGGAACCGGACTCCGAAATGGGCAAAATGGCCTACGGCCACCAAATGTAGCCTATGGACATTGAGAGATGGTCTACGGGACCTCTCCCTTCCCTCAGGAAAAGAAACAGAGAAAACCGAGTCTAGCTCGCAAACCGAGACAAGGCATAGAAAAGGGTTCGGAAGTCCGGAGGCAGGGCTCACGGCCGTGACTCTGAGGCTTCTGAACGAGCACATTATGCAGTATCACCAAGCGCTCAATCGGTGACGTCTGAGTCTTAAGGTCAGTCAAAAATGGGGTGTCTACACTTATATATGGAGCATAGGATCACATCTCTTCAAAGCATTGAAAGGAAAACAAAATGAAAACATGTAAGCATAAAACATGGCCTGAAATGACCTAATAAGTGATTCCAAATCACTGAAATAGCCAAGATAATGCATGTTAATGACTCACACACCCGATGCCAACATGCTAGAATGCAAAGACACTATACAAAGCATGAAAGGCATGACCAAATCAACACCCAACAGACCTTAAGCATGGTGAAACATGACCAAAAGCTTCACAAAGCTAGGCAAAAACATGCAAGCATGATGGTCTAATGGCAAGATGCACTTCTAGGCAAAATGGGGGAATACAAGGCAAGTGTATAATGCATGAAATGGACCATTAATCCGACCAAAAATAGAGGCATATTATGACCTAACAACACCAAAAAACCTCTGAAATGGAGCCAAAGACAACTACTCATGCATGCTACCATTATGAGCCAAAAACATGGACAAAAAAGACACAAAAGGAGAGGGGTGTCCCTCCCCTATGTAAGACCTCAAAACCTCTTCTTGACCACTGAAAATCCTCTGGATTTCAGTGGTGAGAAGACCAACACACGAAGGTATTCAAAGCTCAACCAAAGAAGGCACAAAAGGGCCAAACAAGGCCTAAGAGGGGGAGGTCGACCCCCAACACCAAAGTGACCTTAACGAAACATTTTAAGCATGCAAATACAAGACTTTTTTCAGTTATACACAAAGTTCAAAACAACATGCAAAGGGGGGTAAAAGCTAATGCAAGATTAGGGAATATAAAGCAATAGTGTTACCCTTGAAGAACACTTCAAGAACAGCAAGTCCAGCCCTCTTCTTCTGATCAAAACCACCTCAAAACTCCAAGAATAAACTCTTAACACCTCCACAACCAAAGAATGGTGTAATGCTATGTGTTTTAGTGCAAAACTAAGAAGAAAACACACTTTTAGGCCCTCAAACACACACAAATGAAGAGAGAGAGAGAGAGAGAGAGAGAGAGAGAGAGGGAGATATAGAGAGAGAGTGGAGTATATATCAGATATATATGTATTATCTCTGGTTTTGCTAAATCCCCTCAAAGGAGAGAGAAGACCTCCTTATATAGAGCAAGATGGAAGCCTAAGCTTCCAAGAGAAGCTAACAAAAGGGGTCAAGGCTTCTTAAAGAAGCTAAGGCAAAGGGGCCAAGACTTCCTTAAGAAGCTAAGATAGGTGTCTAAGCTTCTTAAGGAAGCTAAGACAAAGGTCCAAGCTTCCCCAAGAAGCTAGACCAAAAGGGTGCAAAGGGTGCAATTCCTCCATACATGTGTATGGAGGACAGGCCCGTGCACTCCAGCTGGCACAGCTGGCATGCACAATGCCTGAAAAAGGCGAAAAGGAGGTGCCGGCCAAAAAAAGAGACCACCGGCCAAATACATGGTCGGCCGACCACACAAAATGCCGATACACCTCAAATAAGTGTTGACCGACCAAATATTTGGTCGGTAGGAAAAAGGAAAGGTCGGTGGCTTCATGCCACGGTTGGTGGGTTTCAGGGATGGCTAACAAGCCTCTTCCCACCCTTAGAAGCACAAAACACAAGTCCCTGGTGCAAAACCAAGCACAGAACAGGCCAGTTAAGAGATCCTGAGGCAAGGTGCGCGGCCGAGGCCTCCGGGAACTCAAAACGAACACGAATATGGATGATCACCGAGCGTTCGAACGGTGACGTCCAAGTCTTGAGGACGGTCAAAAATGGGGTGTCTACACCACCCCCACCTATTTTGGGTCCCAAAACCCACTTCCTACTACTGAAATTCCTCTGGAATTCAGTGGTTAAAAGGCCAAGAAAAGATGATTTCAAAGGCTTTAAAACATGGTTCAAAGTAAAGAAAAAAAAGCCACAAAAGGGGGTAGACCACTCCTAACTCAAACAAGGCCTCAAACAACCATTTCTAACACATAAAAACAAAGGTTTTTGTAGTTGAAAGCTAGGCCTGAAACAGCATGCAAAGGTGGCCAAACACTTGATCAAAATAAAGCTTAAAGAGGGAAGACACTCACCCTTGAAGCACAATTTTAAAATCAGCAACTTCTGAGCCAAAACCAGTCTTTAAGAGTTCAAATGAGACCTCCAAGCACCTTAGCTTCAAGGTAGAGGTGTTTGATCAAGAGTCCCTTTGCAAATACACCAAGAATTCCCACTTTCAAGCCCTTTCAAACACAAAAATATATATATAGAGAGAATTTTAGAGAGAGTATATTTTTTTACTCTAAAAAATCTCAATCCCTTAGAAGGGGGAGACACCTCCCCTTTTATAGAAATGCAAGCAAGAGCTTGGTTGAATCTATGTATGGAGGATGAGCTCAGTGTTTAACAGCTGGAACAGTTGGCACCAAAAATATCTGCAAAAGCAGAAAAAAGGGCCTCAACCAAAGTTAGTGGCCGACCGGCCATTAAAGAGGCCGACCGGCCATCAGTGTAGCCGACTGGCCACCACTGATGGCCGATGGACACAAGCCCAGGCCGATGGGTTATAGGGCTGGCCGGCAGACCACCCTCTTCCCCCAGAAGCAAAGATGCAAGTCCATGGAGCACAACCAAGCAGAAAATAGACAAGTCGAGAGGTCTTGAGGCAAGGCACTCCACCAAGAACTTCAGGCGCTCTAAACGAACACAAGCATGGATGATCATCGAGTGTTCAAACAATGACGTCTAAGTCTTGTGGACGGTCAAAAATGGGGTGTCTACAGTTGCCTCTCTTTGACAGAATTCGAAAGTCATGAAATGACGGGAGTGAATGTCAAAGCCCAGAGACGACCCATTTTTGATAAGGCCGAAGATTTAGACAAACATACAAGATAACAAAATAGATGCACCCGCAGGCAGGGGCAAAATGCAAATGACATGCACAATGCAAGAGCATAACTTATGATTATGCAAAGAAAGCTGTAAAGAAGCATCTAGATGCAAATGTTATGCAAAGGAATGCTACAGCAAACTCGCACACAAGCAAGTAAACATAAACCAAACAACATCTCATTCAGAAAGGATGTAAGAAAATTATGCAACCTTAACTACGACTCACACAGGAAAGACTAAAAATGACTATCGAGAACACCCAGAGCCTCAAACGAAACACCTCCTAGCATATCAAATGCGAAAGGAGAAAAGGCATCCAAACGCGTGTCAAACGCGAGAGGAGAAAGGCATCCAAACACGTGTCAAACGCGAGAGGAGAAAGGTAACCAAACGCATGTCAAACGCGAGAGGAGAAAGGCATCCAAACGCGTGTCAAACGCGAGAGGAGAAAGGCATCCAAACGCGTGTCAAATGCGAGAGGAGAAAGGCAACCAAACGCGTGTCAAACGCGAGAAGAGAAAGGTATTCAAACGCGCGTCAAACGCGAGAGGAGAAAGGCATCCAAATGCCTGTCAAACGCGAGAGCAGAAAGGCATCCAAACGCTTATCAAACGCGAGAGGAGAAAGACATCCAAACGCGTGTCAAACACGAGGGGAGAAAGGGTGCGGTGTGAACACCAGAGAGTGGTACGAGTATCGGGCACTTGTCCCAATGTTTCCAACTAAAACAAGAGAGTTCGAGGGAGGCAGGAATGATCTTACTTGGAGTTCCTCTTACTGGAACACATACAACATCGTCTGGTTGTGCCAGCTTCAAATGAACTATACATAGAATATTGTGCCTGCACAAAAGAGAAACTTTGACAGGTACAATATAGTAGAGACACATGTTCAACGTTACATCACGATATAATTCCAATACAAGATAAACGCGTGCTTATACGATGCAAATGAAAAGATGCATAACAATGCAAGGGAGACGCACATAATAATGCAAGTGAAGCGTGCATAACAATGCAAGTGAATCAGTACATAACAATGCAAGTGGAACGTGCATAACAATGCAAGTGAATAAGTGCATAACAATGCAAGTGGATAGGTGCATAACAATGCAAGTGAAACGGTGCATAACAATGCAAGTGGAACGGTGCATAACAATGCAAGTAGAACGGTGCATATTCTAGGCGATGATGCGAAACACATTTTCCATGCGACGACATAGAGTTGCGCATGCTCAATGCAGGCAAGGTAAAGGCGTGTTTCCTGCAATGTTGAGATACAATTTCAAAACAAGGCGAGGCATGTTCGATGCAAAAAGGCTTATAACAAATGCAAACCTTGCCAACATGGCGAAAACATCATAATGCAACGTATTCAAAAGCAATTTTCGAGCCTTGTAACATACAAAAGTATATGAAAAGGATACATGTTGTGCATATTGGGCGCTACACATTGAGAACATAATTCGGGGCTACCACAGAGGGAGGCCGTTCAAGCTTCGAAAAGTGCACTTTCTTATGCTTTCTTGAGAGATGGGAGCATGTGAGAACATAAACCACAACCAAGAAGAGTACTGGAGGTCCACTGGCCACTCTGGGAAGCCATCGGCCTTGAGACCAGTCCATCGGCCAACAAAGTGGCCGGTCGGCCAACAATGTGGCCGGTCGGCCAGAAGTGGCAGATTCGGGGCAGTTCAGTCTTTCCACACGGATGGCTTTAAAAACACAACCCCAAATCACAAATCTTCACACCTACAAGGCCGAAAAACATCACCCTTTTCCTCTTAGATCCGGGCTTTATACGTGTTTTCCAATGCCTCCCGCGAAGTTGATTCGCTAAGACTTTTCGATTTCCTTCATTTTGAACCGAACAAAAGTTGTTTTCAGAGCCTTTTCCTCTATCTTCACCATTTGAGGTTTGTTCTCCTTATCTTTGCCATGAGTTTGGCACCCCCTTCTCGGGTTTTGACTTTTTGACTTTTTTCTCTTCCCAAGAGTTGACTTTTGTTGACTTTTGGTATTTTTCGCCCATTTCGCTCATTTTTCAACTTCTTTTCAAATGGCAGACGACGTTCCACCCAGTGGAGCTCCTCCGGGGATGGAGATGGATCCTGAGTTCGAGTCATTGCCGCTAGGCATTTGGCCTTTCAACCCGGAGACGTATGACCCTGAGGTACACGTGCTGCCTTCCGACGGCATCCATCAGTTCAGGAGGTTTGCACGAGGTGCGCCAGAGGATCTCCTGCTACGCAAGCCGGAGTCACACTTATCCTACGACGCTTCTGAGGTACACACTTCCTCTTTACTTTCTACAATGTAGATCAAATGTCTTGGATAGCCCACACCGCTCTTCATCTGATTATCCCAAACACACTTGTACACCACATGCCTTGCTCATTCTGAGGACATTCCTACATGATACTTTTGTCAATTTTGAACAAACACACTGCATTTCTATCAATTCTGAACACATGCATACACTGTATTTTTGACACTACCTTGCATCTGTTTATCTTGGACACAGGGAGATTCTCATGCCTTCTGGGGCTATGGGAACATCATCGCACGAGACTGGTACATGGAGCTACCCGATGCTATTCGCCACATCGTCGATGAGGCTGGTTTTGGTGAATTATGTATGGGACTTTCGTGCCTCACTGCGAGTCGGCCTCTTCTAGGCGCTTTAGTGGAGAGGTGGTGGGACACCACTGATTCCTTCCATCTCTCTACAGCAGGGGAGATGACGATGACTCCCTTCGACTTCTCCATGCTCACCGGCATAAGAGTAAGGGGTGATCCGATCCCTTACGACAGTGATATGGGCAAGTGGGATGCCACTTAGATCTTTTTGCTAAGGACTTGCCAACCTCTCTCTCGACCAAGAATGGTGAGATATTCGTGGTTCGCCGACCACTTCAGGAGGGAGACGTCGACGACCCACGAGGAGGTTGAGCAGTATGCCCAGGGTTTCTCATGTTCTTGCTTGGCACCACTCTTTTTGCCGATCGGGCGAACACCGTTGGCCTCTACCTCTTGAGTGCACTAGTGGACCTGTCTCGCGTCCGGCGCTATGACTGGGGCGACGCAGGCTTGGCCACATTATATGGATACATGAGTTCTTTATCTCACCGGAGCGGGCACCTGCTAGGAGGTTACTGGAGAGCCTGGGAGGTACATCTTTCCCTTTTTCTTTACAGTCCTGCTTTACATTATCTATACACCGCACACATTGCACAACATAATCTACTTTACATTACTTGTACACTGCACACACTGCACAAGACACCGCATCTGACTCTTTAATTTCTGTTTTATCCGCGTATTGCTTTCAGATTGCAAAAGCTTTCACTCTTCGGTCGGACCCTGTCGGGTATTGCGGCCATATGGTATGCCAAGCTAGAGGACTCAGTAAAGAGGAGTTGGGAAGAGATGGCCGAGGCCTTCATCGCCCATTATTCATACAACACCCAAATTGAGGTCACGACTCGTGATCTCGAGGTGACCAGGTAAGAGCCGAAAGAGGGCTTTTCTGATTTTGTCACTCGATGGAGGGCTAAGGCCTCCATGATGACAACTCGGCCATTGGAAAAGGATCAGATAAGGATGGTTGTGTGCAACCTTCAACCCAAGCTCATGCAGAAAATGATCATCTTACCCCTTCCCACTTTTGCTGACTTGCATGAAATTGCGGTACAAATTGAGGATGCTATGAAGTAAGGTCTGATTGACCACAAAGGGAGTCACCCAAGAAGGGTTATACACGCAGTTTGAATGCGACCACCAGTGGTGATGCAGTTGCAAGATCTTTTGAAGTTGGAATGGTCACCACCACTTCGTAAACAGCCACCCCCTTTGTTGGTACGTCCAATCCAAACCCCCAGACTTCGAACTATCTACCCCGAGGTAAGAGGGTTTTCACCCCACTTTATATGCCTTTGTCTAAAGCTCTAGGGGTCCTACTCAGGGAAGGACATCTGAAACCGTTAGAACAACGGCCTTTACCCGACCATCTCCCTCCAAAGCATGACCTGGCTAAATACTGTGTCTTCTATCAACAGCACGGTCATGATACCGACCTTTGCATCAGACTACGTCATGAGATTGAAGATCTCATTGACAACAAGGTAATAGCACCTCCAGAAAAACCAAATGTCAATCAAAACCCTCCACTTAGGCAGGTAAACTTCATCTAAACAATGGCCAACCTGTTTGACCCCAGCATATATATCACCCCAGCCCATCTACCCAAGCCTGAGGTGTTTATTCCAGAAAGCACGAAATTGTGCATGATGAATGCTCCTGAACCCCAATTATCTCAAACCCGTGAGCCCACTAATTCTGAGCTGATGAGAATGATTGAAGATCTTCAGAGAACTGTGGCAGATTTAGCCTTTAGGGTTTTGGTTCCATCATCGACCACATCACGAGCCAGAAGTTTCAATCCAAAAGGCTCCTCAATCTTGGGGCAAGCTGCAATTGAAAAGGGCCATCCTGAAGCCATCTCAGATCTGGGTGGTGGCATGTCAGCAACAACTGGGCTCCACTTTGATATAGCGACCCAATCCTTTGGCAAAGAGGAGGCAAATGGAAAGAACAAGGTAGGGCAGGCATTGGTCCCGATGAACACCTTCTGTAGGCTGTTGAGGCTTTAAAAGCCGAAGGATTGAACAAACAGCAAGTGCTTGCAGTGGTTGCAAAAATTATGGATGACACTTTTGTCACTCAAGTTTGGGGCATTTCGAAACAAGGGGCAAGCCAGGACAAGGGATGTCATACCAGAAACACCCCTTTCAGCTCCAATCCTACACTCAAAACAGATCGGCAAACCCAGTCAACACCTGCCGACCTTTTCGCCGGTACATCCAACACAACCAGCTCACAACCTGCCAAATACCCATCTCGGGGCCAAATGGTGTTCACTCCACTGTACATGTCTTTGTGAGTGGCCCTGAGGGTCTGATTAGAAAGGGGCATCTGAAGCCCCTGGAGCCACGGCCATTATCGAATAAACTTCCTCCCTTCCATGACCCAGCTAAGTACTGTGCCTTCCATCAACATACCGGCCATGACACTGACATGTGTTTTTGTCTTCGCCACGAAATACAAAATCTGATTGACAATGAGGCCATCGTCGCACCAGGCTCTGCAAAGTCTATCGGCACTAGATCAGTGAACTTGGGGGATAATGTGATTATGTGATCGGGGGATGAACCACCTGCTGATGGCGTTCAGTTTACTCCAGATGTGGTGGATGACACACACTGTTTTAAGCAATGTGCAAATGCTGTTTGTTGTACTTTTTGACTTGGGTATTGAGTCAGTTCTGTTGTGTTATTTTGAGTCTGTCTTGTTGTATCAAGTCAGTCCTGTTATGTTAGAGTCGGGTGATTTCGGGGGTGTTACCTCGGATATCACTGTCTTGTTTTGTGTTTCTGTTTTACACTTTCTTTTACGTCTGTTTCTGCCATTGAGCCAGTTACGCCAGAAAATCTGAATGAAACAACAGTGATTTTCACTCTTTCTTTTGAGTTTTTTTATGCCTTGAGCTAGTTGTGCCAGAAGATTTGAATGAAATAGCAGAGCTTTTCACTTTCCTTTTCTATGCCTTGAAACCATTACATTGACCTAAGTTTTTCAAAACTTTTTGAACGATGTATTGAAAACAAAGAGGGAGGAATTCCTCTGGATTTACAAAAATATGATCAAACTAAGAGAAATAAAGGCATGCTAAGCCCTTAATGAATGAGATCATGTTTGTTAATGTGAGTACTGAGAAGGATCCTAGCTTGATCCAGATTGGTTCTACATTGTCTTCAACGTGAGCAACTAGTCGCTTTCTTAAAAGATTTCAAAAAATGTTTTGCGTGGTCCCGCAAAGACCTGTGTGGAATTGCTCTTAAGATTGTGCAGCATAGGATCGCTCTCAGCCTCGAGACTTGACCCCTTTGCTTTCAAACCTTGAACTTGGATTTAGAATGTTCAATGGTCAACCACAGTATAAGGCTTGTATGGCCGGATTTGAAGCAACCCATGAACTAGGGGCAATAAGGTCGTATGACATCAAAAGAGGCCTGACATGCCAGATTTGGAAGCAACCCTTGAACTAGGGGCAGGAAGGTCAGATATGATCAAAAGAAAGCTTGCAAAGCTGGATGAGAAACAACCCTTGAACTAGGGGCAAAAAATGTCAGATGTGCTCGAAAAGTAAAAAATTGGGACATTTCTCAAGCTAACGAAGATCGGCAAGAATGCCAAATCCCAGAATGGAGAAAAGAAGAAAGTTTTGTTGAAGGACAATCAAGTTCCTATCCACAACACTGGGGGCAATTCAGACCCGGTTGGATGGACTCCTACATCATCAGCAAACAACAGCCATTCTCCTAGATTCAGGTGGCTTTGAGATCTCAACACTGACCATTCAACATGGACAAAGTTAAACTTTTACCCTTGAGAGGCTCGCTGGGCCGAAAACCCGGAAAGGCGACCCAGGCAAAAGTTAAAGCAAAGAAAAGAACAAAAATGAAAAAAAAAGAAGAAAAAGAAATGAAAAGAAGAAAAGAAAAGAAGAAAAAGAAATGAAAAGAAAAGAAAACAAAGCTCACAAGGTTGAAAACTCAGAAGGACGGCCTTGGCAAAAGTTAGAGTGCAAAAGGAGAGGTTAAATACCCGAGTGTACCTTAACCGAACTACATAAGGCCTGATTCCCATCTTTGGAATACGTAGGCAACTTCATCTTGAAGTCCAGTCGTAAACACTTCAAATTTAACTATCCTGTTCATGAGATTGAACGGGTCATCTTTGTTTTTGCTGTATCTGAGTGTTCGGTGGTGATTGTCACTAGGAGGACTGGTTACAGTATGCTGCGGCGCTATTCAGACAGGGGGAAACTTTCCGTTGCCGTGAGTTGCCATTCAAACAAGGGGCAACTTTTCATTGCAAGATTTGGTGCCGCGTAGTGCCATTCAGACAATGGGCAATTTTCTATTGTTTTGGATCTGATGTTGTGCATCTTGAGAGTAGATTCTGTGTTGGTCGAGCAGTGGCCATTTGCAAAAATAGTTTTTGAGAATTTTTAATGAGGTTAACTAATTTTCTAAAAAATTATTCCATTTTTTTCAAAACTGGACCATTTCTTGGACCCAAAAAAGGAAAAATTTAGTGCCCATAGGTTGACTTGCATGATTTCAAATCAAAAATTGAACAAGTGTGTTAATCTAACTCTCATATTGGTCAAAATTGTTTTAGTAGAAATCCAAAACAAAAAATGGTCAAAATGATGAACGAAGGGCACCTTACTTGCCAGAAAGGGCACCATATTTGCCAAAAGGGCACAACTGAAGCTAACAACAAAGGGCTGAAAGCTCTCACATCCTCCTAGCAGCAAGGTATAAAGCCAAGTGCGAAGCATGAACTGGAAATGGAGCAGGATATTCCACTCCCTTATCCGAGAAGGTCTAATCAAATCTAAACTGGCCAAGGGCATCGTCAACAGATGTCAGTTGCAGATCTGCTACACATCCAGTCACGCCACAACTCCTCTGTGGGAAAGGTTCACGAGTTGTGAGCAGAAGAAGAATCATCTAGTAGAATACTAGGCGCAAAAGCCCACAACTACCTGCTTATCCATTAACCACCCAGGGAAGGGATAAAAAAATAAGAGAGATTGAAGAATAGAGAGATATATGCTGAGAGAAAAAATGAGGAAAAGGGCTTTTTCAGAAAACTAGAGATTGAGTACCAGAGTGATGTGAGATCAAAAATAAAAAAGGGTGGAAACAATACCCGGAGAAACAAGCTCTTCGTGAACCGAAGGGTCTCTCGCCTTTGTAACGCATCTGAGTGTTGTGTGTGTGTTTTTTGGTTTGTTTTGATTCTTGTTTTGAGTCGTTTTGAGTGTCAATAGATGTGATTAGGTTGTTTACCTTTGTTTTTCCTTTGTTGAGTTGTTTTGACTGTGGTCAGTTGTAGGCTCAATACTCAGTTAGGAACTCGTTTCTCAATTTCAATTTCAAAAATAAATCGTTTTGTGCTCGGAGTGCTGTGCCATTCTCCTCATTTGTGCAAAACAGGATTTGTTCTTTCATAAAACTGCAGGGTTTAACCCAGGTCATGTAAGAACAATAGAACAAGGACCTATCTGAAGCTATATAGGTTCCAGACTGCAAAGCAAAAGAAAAGAGGTAAAATGTGGGGCATCTGAGCTTGTTTCAACTTCAGAAAGTTCCGAGATTGCATTCCATTTGTACCTCCTCAGGCCTTGTCAATGCTCCAAAGTATGAGTGTGCCTCTACCTCAAGCTCAAGCCTGCTTCAAGCAAGAATGGCAATCAAAGTGCTCTCCCAGAGTACCATTCCCTGCCAAAGACATCTTGGCTATGTTTGCAATGAGTTCCTAGGAGATCAACTGCGACGGTAGAAACTAGAGTTCGAATGACTGATGCCTAGAACGTAAAGGTTTGAAATTTCCGTAGCTAAAGTCTGGTTTAAATACCCAGGGGTGTATCCTTGGCTTGAAATCTGTATGGAAGCCCCATAGGTTGAGGTAGCGGGTATGTGCCTCGATTCTGGATACTGAACCAACCTAGTCTGCCACCCCGTTGGAGAATAGGGAAAGTTGTGAATGTGATCATGAAGAAAAATGGCATCTGTGGCTTCTACATGCAGAGGTTACTCCTTGTCAGTATTTTAGAACCTTTGAACCGTGAGTTGAAGGTAAGAGTTTGAAGAACACAAGGGGAGATTCCCATCAGAGTAGAGCGGTTCACCGCCACTCACCCCGTGAGGTGCTTTCTAAAGTGCCGCTTTGTTTGTTTATCGCCACTCCCTAAGCATCATGCACTGCATGGCTTGTAACATGTATCATATCTTCGCACTTATTGAATTCATTTGCATCTCGTGTTATCTTGTATCATTTATCCTTTTACGCTGAGCAGCGTTTAGGATTGTTGTCCTCTGGGGCTTTCACAGGTTGCGTCGAGTACGCCCCTGATTATTGTTTTCGGACCTCTTCTCACAATTTCAGTGTGGTTAGAGTATTTCCTTCCTCGCACGGGTTCAGCGTGTTTGGAATTTATCTCAGGTTATGTCGAGTGCGCCCTTGTGTAGTTGTTTTCGGACATCTTCTCACGATTTCAGCGTGGTTTGAGTGTCCCCTTCCTCACACGATTTCAGCATGTTTGGGGTTTGTTCTTCCTTCTCTCATGATTCCAGCATAGTTGGATGTGTTCCACCTGTTATTGTTGTTCTCTGTGATTCGGAACACTAGGACGTGTCCCTATGATTTTCCCTCTTTGGTTAAGAGCATTTGGAACGTGTTCCAATGCTTGTACCACTCCTTTGGTTGGAAACACTGGGACGTGTCCCTATACATCCCCTTCTTCGGTTAAGAGCATTTGGAACGTGTTCCAATGCTTATACCACTCCTTTGGTTGGAAACGCTGGGACGTGTCCCTATGCTTCCCCCTCTTTGGTTAAGAGCATTTGGAACGTGTTCTGATGCTTGTACCACTCCGAAACACTAAGACGTATCCCTATGTTTCTCCCTCTTTGGTTAAGAGCATTTGGAATGTGTTCCGATGCTTATACCACTCCGAAACACTGGGACGTATCCCTATAACTATATTTGATCACTGATCACTGCTCCCGAAATTACTGTCCCAAAACTGAATCTGATACCCACAGATATAACTGATTCCCATATACTGATACTGATGTCCGCAGGCCTGATACCCAGACTTGCAAACTGATATATGCATTCCTGTAGAGACACACTCTAAAAGCACATAGCAAGCAAGTGAGAGCCAAAACACCACTATATTGGGGTGGGGTTTCCCTGTCCTAGTTTCGTGAAGAACTAGGGTTTCACTATGCACACAACGGTTTCAAGCAGCCTATAATTGGGTAAGCAACCTGTCCTAGTTTGGGATGGTCACTATGGATTCCGAATATGCACTAGGTCGAATGGTCAAAAAGGGTGCCCCGGTAAAAAATTGGGGTTTGTGTTCCCATCATGGCAGAGCCCGTAACCGGTCAGCCTTATGGCACGCTTCTCAAAGCGAGCCTCCGGCAGACCGTTCAGGAATAGCAGATGGCAAACACGGTGTCCAAGGCGCACCAATGCACATGCAATGCAAAGAAACAAATACGTGTAGTCAAAACACGATATCATGAGTTTGAGTCAAGTTCTCTAAGTCCCCAGCAGAGTCGCCAGAAACTGTAAACACGCCCGAACGTCCTTGGAAAAATCCCATTTTGTTCATTGGGCTCACTACAGTTCGGACTCAATGTCACGGTTCTTAATCTGATCGCGCAAAGTGCAATACGAGATTGATAAATCACCAAAGAGTCCAAATTCGACAAATCGTTTTGAAAAACTGATTTTTAGAAAG
The DNA here is from genome assembly GCF_055761805.1 of Camellia sinensis. Classification (NCBI taxonomy): domain Eukaryota; kingdom Viridiplantae; phylum Streptophyta; class Magnoliopsida; order Ericales; family Theaceae; genus Camellia; species Camellia sinensis. The sequence goes on along the minus strand of NC_138961.1, from coordinate 213,357,772 downwards.
AAGTGCCAAACATGGACTGCTTTGCCAGATACAGAGTCGCTACCTAAATATTTTATTTTGGGGGAATTTAGGAAACCCTGACTCGTGCCTAAGGCCACGTGTCTGTCATCACCAAAGTTGCCTCGGCTCGGGAACTTGGGTACGATTGGGGAAGGTCATTTCATGAGCACCTCCGCTCGCCCGATCAAAGATCGGCCACTACTAAGCATGATATCTTGTTTTTTGAAAAACACATGTGCTCTTATTCCGGCTATTAACCTAGAATTACTATATGATGCGCACAACATACAAGTATAGACTAGATTGCCTAAGTTGGAACAAAGTATCGCATATCCGTTTGTTTTGAAAATGGATTGAAGTTTGCTACTCGCAAGTAGGCTAAAACACGGGTTTCGACGAATTATTCTAATTCAAGCAACCCAACCTTCACCCACAGGCATTCAGACAGTTATATCACGTAAGCACATAGCCTCATGGTAAGCATGCTATCATGGCAGTCACTCACACGCATGCAAGGATGCTAAAGCATAAACACTTACCGAGTACTCCGAGCCAAAAAAAGAAGCTAATTAGAAATCATGCATGAATCCTAACTATGCTAAGAATGCCTAATGCAACACATGCAAAAATGCAACTGCAATAGGCTCGGCTATTCTAAGATGGCATATGACATGCAACAATCGATACATGTATTCAACTTGGAATTGAAATACAATGCAGTTAGCATGATGCGCCGAGCCCGGTGCATGCAATACAGATGAATGAATGTAAACATGCGAACATATAGATGCTAATCGAAACATGTCCTAAAACTAACCATCATAAGCTGGTAAATAAAAAGGAGAAAGACGTGGGGTTGGAAGACATGCATCACACACACGCACACTTATTACAAAGTTCTCCCTCTCGGAGGGTCTGAATAAGTAATACAGAACCAACTAGCTAATCTAAGCTAATTAAACTAGTTATTACACAACTGAAATGAACAACGAATTACAGCTAAATATTACACAACATTAATTAATTAACAAATTAAACTAAGGAAGCAAATAAACTAGCATGCAAGCTACATGAAATGGATTGCCTCAGCTCTGCCTTGAATGATAGAGGATGCATGCGTGCCCGAGTCGCCTTGTCGAGAAATCCATCGCGATGCCTCGACTCACCTTTGTTTGCAATTGATTTCAGAAAGTTGCATGAGGCTCCAGAGAGATGAAACTCCACCCAGGGAAGCTGTGGGAAGGCTGCCGACCAGCTCATGGCCTTGGAGACCACCTACCGACCACCTTTTGTGGGAGAAAACAAAAGGGGTGGTCGGCCTGCCAGAAAAGCTGGTCGGCCGACCAATTTCTGCCTCTAGTTTCTGGTTTTTCTGCAACAAAGGGAAGAGAGAGAGAAGGCAAGGTATTTTCAACATATGTGTGCATGACCACTCCCCCCATCATTGCATAAGCTCTAGGGAGCGTAGTCCTCGATCCTCGTGCCATCAATCACGCATCCCGATGCATGATCGCTGAGGAGTCGAATTGCACGGCTTAATGTGAAATGAATGCACATGTAAACACTTAAAGCCAACAACTCTATCATGGATAGTCAAGAGTGTCGGTGACCAAGAATCGAGGCACGTTCCGTCACTTTGAGTACGAAACGTCCCTCGTTTCCCGTGTTTGGACTAAACCCTACTCTGAACACAATGCAACAAACAATGTATGGACAAATGCAACTCTAGCATGCGATCTAAATGGAATGCAACTAAGTGATGCGAAGATGCACAGAATGACATGCAAGCATGCAAATGGCATACACAATGCTATGAACTAATCAATGGCAGACTCAATGCACATGGATTATATGGCATGCATACACAATGCACTAACATACACAATGTTATGAACGAGGCATACGCAATGCAATGACCAAACATGCGATAACATGGACTATAGGGCATACAATGCAAGATGAACTTAAACCAAGATGGATGGGCCTTGGCTACACCCAAATCAGTGGCCAATATGATGAAAATGAGGCAACAAGGTACATGCAAACATGCACAAATGCAAGGGACCAAACCTATAGAACAAAGTGCAACTCTACCATAGCATGACAATGATGAAATATGGCATACAATGACACATGTTTCGGCTTTGAAATGACATACAAGATGGTCCCGAATCATGCAAACAACTCACCCGATGCATGTTGAATGGCACAATTACCGAAACTAGTGAAGTGCATTACACTAGAGGTATGCAAAGTGATGCCCAAATGACCAAACCAACCCCAAACAGTCCCTATGCAGACCCAAAACAGTTGCAAAATGGACTAAAATGATGGCTTGCAATGCACAATAATGAAGCTCATGCAATAGCACAAAAATGAGGCATACAAGCACAACTCTCAAACGCATTTAAAGAGTGGAAAACATGGGAATATGGCACAAGTATAAGCTCTGAAATAACATGTTAAATGATGCCAAAACATGAAAACAACTCAAGTTAACCATGCAAGAGGCTTCAAAACTCGAAGCTAAGGAAGGGTATTACACTACAAGCATGCATGGCAAGCATCATTCGACCATGGGACCTCAGAATAGAGCTAAGGCAGCCCAAATCATGAATAAAATCCATTTAGAACATGGCCAAAATATGCTAGAATCAATGGCCAAAACAACATGCAATGGAAGCTAGTGAGCATGGTTTACACTACAAGCATATGAAGCATTCAAAAGGCCACTAAACCAGAAAAATTCAGAGACATGACATGCCAAATAAAGCCCAAAAACCCACTGAAACATGATCAATACATGCAAGAATGTCATGCTCCTTTGATAGGCTAAAAGAGGGGTTATTCTACACATGCAAGAGGCACACCCAAGGTGACAAAACCAACTCTAGATAGAGCCTAGGTAGGCTCTAAAAGTCACTGAAAAGGGTCTAAAACAAGGCTTGGAGGTGTGCAAATGAAGGCTCCTCTGTAAGGCCAAAAATGCTAGTGAACAAGACAAGGAGGGAGAGTGTCACCCCTCTCTGATTTTGGCTCTCAAAAACACATGTCAACCACTGAAAATCCACTGGATTTCAGTGGTTAAAAGGCCAAGCAAAGGTCAACAGAAAGGCCTTAGGGCATGGCTCAAAACAAGGCAAAATGAAGCATACAAGGGGGTAGATGACCCCCAACAACAAAATGACCTTAAACAAACATCAAAAGGACCTCAAAAAAAGACTTTTTTTAGTTGACAACAAAGCTCAAATATGCATGCAAATAAGGCTAAGAGATGGATCAAAATAAAACTTAAAAGAGGAAAAAGTGTGTTACCCTTGAAGCTCAGCAAGACAGCAACTTCTGGACCCAAAACCCAACTCCTTAACCTCTGAAAATGACCTCCAAGAACCTTAGGTTGATGGTGGAAGTGTTAGGCTATGAGGTGTGGTGCACAAGGGTCAAGAACCATGCGCATTATGAGCCAAAAATGGAGAGATATAGAGGGAGATATATATTTTGCCTTAAACCAAAATCTCAACCCTCACAAAGGAGGGAGAGGCCCTCCTTTATAGCCAAAAGGGACCAAAGCTTCTCAAAGAAGCTAAAAACCAAGGTTGAAGATCCTCCATACACGTGTATGGAGGATCCAGTTTGTGCCTTCCAGCTGGCACAGCTGGCAACAACTCACAGAGACAAAACTGGAGGGAGCAGGTTGACCAGTTAAGGTGGTCGGCCGACCATTTCCCCTGGTCGGCCGACCCAAGGCAAGTGGTCTCCCAAAAAAAAAGTTGGTCGGCTAGCCCATTTGGTGGTCTCCCAACTGAATGCAAGTTAGTGGTATAGTGGGAGACCAGTAAATGTGGCTCAAAGACCAAGGAGACCAGCTTCCTGACAAGAAAATCGGCTGGTAGGAGAAAAGTAGTCTCCAAGGAGAAAAGGTGGTCTCCCACCCTTGTACCACCTCCCAAACAATGAAAACAAGGTCCATGCCAAAAATGAACTAAGACGGATGCAAAACAAGGGTTCGGGGGTCAAAACGCACAGTCGGGTGCCTCGAAAACAGGTTGTTAAGCATCGAAAGTTGCGTGCGACCACAAAGGTGGTCTCCCGGGCCACAGTGTCCCTCTAGACAAAGGAAACAAGGTGTGTGCCAAAAACCGTGCCAAACGGAGAATGTTAAGCGGTCCCAAACCGAGGCGCGCGGCCGACGGCTCCGAAAATCAGAAACTGGTCTCCAAATGGGAACAGTGGCCTGCGACCACGAAAAGTAGCCTACGGCCACTGAGAGATGGTCTATAAGACCTCTTCCTCCCTCTGGGAAGAGAAAACAAGACCTGGTCCGCAAACTGAGGCAAAGCATAAAATGGTCCCGAGGTCCGTGGGTAAGGACCTCAACCGAAACTCCGAAACCTCAAAACGAGCACAACATGCACAATCACCGAGCGTTCAATCGATGACGTCTGAGTCTTGAGGTTAGTCAAAAATGGGGTGTCTACAGCCACTTTGTTTGTTTATCGCCATTCCCTAAGAATCATGCACTGCATTGCTTGTAACATGTATCATATCTTCGCACATATTGAATTCATTTGCATCTTGTGTTATTTTGTATCATTTATCCTTTTACGCTGAGCAGCGTTTAGGATTGTTGTCCTTTGGGGCTTTCACAGGTTGCGTCGAGTGCGCCCCTGATTATTGTTTTCGGACCTCTTCTCACGATTTCAGTGTGGTTAGAGTATTTCCTTCCTCGCACAAGTTCAACGTGTTTGGAATTTATCTCAGGTTGCGTCGAGTGCGCCCTTGAGTAGTTGTTTTTGGACCTCTTCTCACGATTTCAGCATGGTTTGAGTGTCCCCTTCCTCACACGATTTCATCATGGTTGGGGTTTGTTCTTCCTTCTCTCATGATTCCAGCATGGTTGGATATGTTCCACCTGTTATTGTTGTTCTCTGTGATTCGGAACACTGGGACGTGTCCCTATGATTTCCCCTCTTTGGTTAAGAGCATTTGGAATGTGTTCGAATGCTTATACAACTCCTTTGGTTAGAAATGCTGGGACGTGTCCCTATGCTTCCCCCTTTTGGTTAAGAGCATTTGGAACGTGTTCCAATGCTTATACCACTCCTTTGGTTAGAAACGCTGGGACGTGTCCCTATGCTTCCCCCTCTTTGGTTAAGAGCATTTGGAACGTGTTCTGATGCTTATACCACTCCGAAACACTGAGACGTATCCCTATGTTTCTTCCTCTTTGGTTAAGAGCATTTGGAATGTGTTCCAATGCTTATACCACTCCGAAACACTGGGACGTATCCCTATGTTTCTCCCTCTTTGGTTAAGAGCACTTGGAACGTGTTCTAATGCTTATACCACTCCTTTTCCGTTCGCGTGCAACGCGTTGGAATCTTGTTTGAGACCTCGGGTGTGCCCAACAGTCGCTTTTAGTCTTTCCTGCGTGAGCCGTAGTTAAGATTTCATATTTTTCTTGCGTCCTTTCTGTGTGAAATGTGGTTTGACTTGTGAGTCTCGCGTGTAGCATATTTGTATTGTTGTATTTCTCATGTGTGAGATGATCTTATCGGTTTGCTTCAAATGTTGTATTTACTTTGCATAACATTTGCATTCAAATGCTTCATTACAGCTTTCTTTGCATGATCATAAGCTATGTTCTTGCATCGTGCATGTTCATTTGCATTTTGCCTCAGCCTGCGGGCGCACCTATGTTATCTTGCCTGTTTATCTAAGTCTTCAGCCTTGTCAAAAATAGGTCGTCTCTGGGGTTTGACATTCACTCTTGTCATTTTATGACTTTCGAGTTCTGTTAAAGAGAGGCAACTGTAGACACCCTATTTTTGACTGACCGCAAGACTTTGATGTCATCGTTTATGTACTTGGTGATTGCCCATGTTTGTGCTCGTTATGAGTTTCTAGGGCTTTCGGCTGAGTGTCTTGTCTCGGGGCCTCTTAACTCTCTTCTTTCTTGGTTTGTTTTTGGCCCATCCCTTAGTGCCTTTGCTTGGAGGGAGAGAAAGGCCTACAGGCCACTTTTTGTAGCTGTAGGCTACTTTTCCCACTTGTAGGCCACTTATAGTGGCCGGTAGGCTAGTTTTCGGGGCCTCCGGCTGAGTGCCTTATCTTGTGGCCTCTTAACTCTCTTCCTTTTGGTTTGTTTTTGTGCCATACCTTGTTACCTCTTGCCTAGAGGGAGGGGAGGGGCTGTCGGCCACTTTTGGTGGTTGTAGGCCACTTTTTTTCCCTGTAGGCAACTTTAAGTGGCCGGTAGGCTAGTGGAAGTGGCCGGTCGGCCACTTGAAGTGACCTACGACCATTTTTCTATTTTTACAGGTATTTTTAGATATTTTGAGCCAGCTGTGTCTCACTGAGCCATCCTCCATTGTATGGAGGGATAAAGGCAAATTTCAAGCTTGTCAAGCAAGCTTTTGCTTGCATTGCTTATATAAGGGAAGGCCCCTCTCCCTTTCCAAAGGTTCAAAATTTGGAGAAGCAAATTTTCCCCTCTCTCTCTCTCTAGAATCCTCTCTCTCTCTTCCCTTTTAGTGTTTGAAAGTGAGCTTTCTTCACATTTTTGCAAAGAGACTCTTAGCCAAACACCTCTACCTTGAAGCTAAGGTGCTTGGAAGTCATATTTGAGGTCTCAAAGTTGTTTTTGGCTCAGAAAAGGTGCTGGTTTGTTGCTGGGCTTCAAGGGTAAGGAATTACCCCTTTTAAGCTTGTTTTTGTACATTAGTTTGGCCCTCTTTGCATGCTGTTTTAGGCTTACCTTCCAATTGAAAAAAGTTCCATTTTTAAGTGCTTAAAATGGTTGTTTGAGGCCTCTTTGGTGTTGAGGGTGTTCTACCCTCTTGTGTGCCTTGTTTTCTTAAGCTTGGTGCCATCTTTTAAAGCTTTAGAGGCACCCTTTGTTTGGCCTTTCTACCATTGAAACTCAGAGGAATTTCAGTGGTAGAAACCATGTTTCCTTGTTTCTTGGTTCTATGTCTTGTTGGCCTCATACTTGAGCATATTTTTCTAGCATGTGTTGGCTTGATCTCAGCCTATTTTTGGTCTTATTTCAGTATGCTATAGCTCTGTTTTGGCTTGGTTGAGTCACCTTATGCATGCTTCATACACTTGTAGTGTAATCTTGTTCACTAGCCTAACATGCTTCATGAGTTAGCATGTATTCTAGCATGAATTGGCTTCACTTCACCATGTTTTTGGTGTTATTTTGACATGCTTTAACTCTGACTTTAGTTGGTGAGGTCACCTCTTGCTTGGTTTTTGTACTTGTAGTGCAATCCTCCTTGTAGGCTTAACATGCATCATACTTTATGCTCTAATTCTAGCTTGTTTTAGCTTTGTTTTAGCATGCTTTTGGCCTTGATTTAGCATGCTTAAACTCTGTTCCAAGTGGTCTTGGTCATGTATGGCTTACTTTGTATAGCTATGGCATAGTTGGCTTCACTAGTCTTAGCATGCTATATTTGTGATGTTTGTGTGGTATGGCACCATTTGGCATGTAATTTCAGTGCATATAGTGTAGTCACACTCTCACATTTGTCACTTCTTCATTATGTTTGAGAGTTGTGCTTTTATGCCTTGTTCATGGGCCAATACATGAGCATGCATTTCTTGCCTTTCATGCTATCATCTCAGCACATTTTGGCCACTGTTTTGGCATACATAAGGTCTGTTTAGGGCTGGTGTAATCCTTTGAGCATTGTGTTGCATGGTTCTAGTGTTATGCTCTTTGCTAGCTTCAATGCTTTCGACTCCAAGTGTGTCTTGCATGCATCGTTTTCGTGTTTTGATGTCATTTAGCATACTATTTCAGTGCTGGAATATATGTTATTGCATCCTATTATTCATTTGTTATATCAGTTTGAAAGAGGTCTTGAGCCCTTTGTTGGTTTGAGCACGAAATTAAGGCGTCCATGCCCAATGGCATGATGCTTCTTTCATGCTCAAGAAGCTTGTGGCTTGGTCCGTCTTTCAAATTAGAGGACTTCTCATTTTTGGACTAAACCGGTTAAAGGGCTTATCGGTAATCTAAAACGAGTAAACAAAATGAATTAAAGTAAAACATGCCAAGATAACATGTTTGTGATGCATTGCATGTGTTTGGATCAGACATTAATCCAAACACGAGAAACGAGGGACGTTTCATACTTGAAGTGATGAAACATGCCTCATTTCTTAGTCGCCGTCCCCCTTGATGGTGCATGATAGGGTGGAGGCCTCTTGAGTCTTGTGTGTTACTTGTGCATTCATTAACTTGTACAAACTTGGCTTTTCGGCTATCGTGCATTGCGATGCTCGGTTGGTGGCCCGAGAGTCGAGTACCGCACTCCTTTGAGCTTGAGAAATGATAAGGAGGGTGGTTGTACACATATACCCTGCAAATGCCTTGCTTTGCCCTTGTTGAACTCTGTTTGCAGCAAATTGGAGATGTGCAGAAGCAACTGGCCTACAGCCTCCTTAAGTGGCCGAAAAGTGGCCTACAGCCTCCCGTGGTGGCCGACAGTCCACCAGCTTGAAGATGGTTCAAAGTTATTCTGGTTCTGGAGCAGAAACAACCTGGAGATTGGTTTGGTGTTCAAGAATCAAGGCAAATGCAAACAGAGGCAACCGGTGGCAAAGTGACGGACTTTCGGGAGGACGCGACCGAGCATGCATGTCTCCCTCACCTCGAGGCCTTTTAACTGCTCTACTTAGCAAGTTAATTTATTGGCTTTGTACTTAATTAGTTAATGTGTTTAGCTAATTAATTCAATTTGTAATATTTAGCTAACTTAGAATAGTTAGTTAATTTCAAGTCATGTGTTGTACTGATTAGTTAACTAGAATAGTTAGTTAATTAGTTGTGGTTTGTAATAGTTAGCTTAATTAGCGTAGCTAGTTAGTTTTTATTTCATTCGGACCCTCCGTCGAGAGGGAAAATGTTGTAATAAGGGTGCGTGCGTGTGTGCATGTCTTCCAACCCCATTTCTTTTTCCCTTTTATTTACAAACTTTCAGTGGTTAGATTAAGGCATGTTTCAATTAGCATACTTATGCTTTGCATGCGTGCATCATTCATTCGTATTGAATGCACCGGACTCGGCGCATCATTCAAACTGCATTGAATTTCAATACTTACTTGAATATGTGTTTCAAAGCATGTTATCGAGTGTTGCATTCGTATGCCATCTTAGATAGCCGAGTCTATTTAGTTGCATTTTTGCATGTGTTGCATTAGGCACTTAACATAGCTAAGATCATGCATTGATTTCTAACTAGTTTTCTGTTTTGGCTCGGAGTACACTGTAAGTGTTTATGCTTTAGCATACTTGCATGTGTGTAAATGATTGCTATGATAGCATGCTTACGATAAGGCTATTTGCTTAACTGCTATAACTGCATGAATGCCTGTGGATGAAGGCTTCATTACTTGAATTAGAACAATTCATCAAAAAGTGCGTTTTAAGCCCACTTGTTTGTGGCAAATCATGTTTTAAGCCCACTTGAGGGTGGTAAATCCGCTTTTTAGCCTATTTGAAGGTAGCAACTTCAAACCATTTTCGAAAAACAAACATGAGATGTTTTGTTCCAAATTGAGTGATTTAGTCTATACTTGTGTGTTGTGCGCATCACATAGTAACTTAGGTTAATAAACCGGAATAACAACACATGTGTTTTCAAAAACAACATATCATGTTAGTAGAGGCCGATCTTTGATCGGGCGAGCGGGGGTCCTCATTTCAGGACCTTCTCCTCTCGTACCCAAGTTCCCGAGTCGAGGCAACTTTGGTGATGACGGACACGTGGCCTTAGGCACGAGTTAGGGTTTCCTAAATTTCCCAAAACAAAATATTTAGGTGGCGACTCTGAAATCTGGCGAAGCAGTCCATGTTTGGCGCTTTTTGATTAAAATTAGTTTTCCAAAACGATTTGTCGGATTTGGACTCTTTGGTGATTTATCAGTCTTACATTACACTTTGTGAGATTACATTCAGAACCGTAATGGGAGTCTAAACTGTAGTAGCTAGAACCAAATCCGCGCCCTCTCCGAAAGGGGGGCGCGCGGAGAAAGTTCGGGCCGTCTACAGACGTGAGGTGCGAGCGGAGGCCGTGAGAGTCTTTCTCATTCTGTCGCTGATATTTTGACACTGTAGCCGCAGTGGAGGTATTCCAAACCTTACAGTTTATCTGAGCTTTGTTTCATATTGCACTTTCAATAGCCGATAACAACCTGTATATCCGTCATTTGCAGATCACCTGGTAGCCCTCGGCAGTGTTGCCTGACGCAGTTAGAGATCAGTTTGTGGGCGCTTGAGAGGCTTCTAGATTTCGGCTCTTGCTCGAGGGTCCGGTTTGTCGGGCATGGTACTAGGGAGAGCGCTTCTTGCAACAGAGCCTCAGTTTGCTTGAGCAGATAGTCCCGATGCCACCTCCCACCTACATGAGGATCACAGAGAGGTACACTGAGCAAGAGATGATCGACTTCACCAGAGGCTGGGATGTCGACTTCTTCAGGCTCGACGGCGACTATAACGTCTTTATCTAGACATATCTTATGCCACCTCTAGCCAGTGTTCACCGAGGTGAGAGGGACAAACCTGTAGCCGCAGCAGGACGAGTGGGAGGATCTAGGGCGACTTAGGCCCATGATAGGAGAGGTTCTCAGAGGAGATAGAGGGCGGGGTGGCCAGACCTACCCACTACTATGACATGCCGAGGATGTGCTGGAGAGGCTTATCAGATTCCCATCGCTCCTGCCCCAGCTGATCACAAGCTCGTCGGAGTTCGAGGCCCGACCCGGGTATGTACCATACTTTGCATTCTGCACCTTCATTTCATTTTAGTTTATGCTTCGCAAATTACTAATCATCTCAACACCTTTGTAGGCTTCCATAGAGTACACCGGGCAGGCTCTAGAGCTGTCGGCTTCTCTGATGGGAATGGTGCATACGAGCATGGATCTACTCAGCATTTATGGTATTCCAGTAAGTTCTTTCAACCTCCATTCCAAAACCCACTATAATCTGCTCCATACTGATTTGATGCATTACATTATCAATACTGCATTTGATACACCACACTCATATACCGCTCACGGCACCGATACACTGTATCCCATATACTAGCCATGACCTTTATACACTGCAATCATTCACTGCTCACGGCGTTCATATACTGCTCATAGCATTCATACATTGTAATCATGTACTGTTCACGGTATTCATATACTGCATTTGATACCATACTCAGCTTCGCATATCATAACTGATGCATTTGCCAAATTATTCTTTTGAGGTCCCATTCTAGATGCCAGCCACAGCGGGCGCCCCAACGGGACCTTCAGTGCCTCCCCGAGTAGCAGGGAGAGAGAGAGAGAAAGGACGTCGGTGCACAGCCGAAGCAGAGCTAGGCGTACTCATATTGGGAGTAGCTCACGAGAGCCTGCCCTAGATGATGATGAGTCTGACGAGGAGCCGGCGTGCCCATAGTCAGCGTCATCTCAGGGTGGAGATGAGGCTGGAGATGGCTCCGCGGAGGGGAGTAGAGATGGTTTTGGTGCTGACTCCGGCTCAGATGCAGACGGTGGCGCTGATGGTGACAGCTCCAAGTCCATGCCCAGGAAGAAGGCGAGGATGGCCTCTCGATTTTGAGGTGGCCGGGGGTGATTCAGATGCTTTTGCTCTTTTGCTTTATTTCACTTTTTTGCTAGTAGTTTTTGCACATTGTACAACCTTAGGCAGTTTTGTTTTTCTTTAAAAGTTGTACTCTTTTGCAAAAAAAACCATGATGGAATGAAAATAGCTTTTGTTTAAAAAGTGTTACATTTTTCATTCAAGGCATCGCATAAAATCGTACAGCATGAAAATGAGATTGAACTTTGTTTGAAAATTGCATATTCAAATTACATTGTCTTAATCAGGTGGTGAACCGACCGTCAACTGAAAGAACAAAACAACTCGATAAACAGAACTAGGACTTGACATGCTACTCAAATGTGAATACAACACAATAAGCAAGACAAGAACTTAATAATCAACGTAAATACAACTCAATAAACAAAATTGCAACAACTCGATAAACAAATTAAAACAACACAGGTATGACTTCGCAAAATCGTCACAAAGATGCATCCAAAGTGGAATAGGACACAAGTTGTCAACACTTCCAACACATAGACAACTCAGAGAGCAAAAAGAGAGGCCATCGGCCAAAGTAGGAGGCCACCGGCCATCATCCACCATAACTAGCCGATCGGCTATAAAAATGGTCGGTCGGCCACAAAACTTGGCCGGTCGGCTACCTAAGCAGAAAGTCTCTAGATTGTTGCCACCTATCTTCCACTCAACACCTTATCTTCTATAAAGGTTCCAACTTCGTGGTTTTCCTATTTCAACACTGTTTTTGCCCCAAATGGAAGCATTTCTTGCCCAAAACCTCACAAATTGGATTGCAAACTTGGATGGCTCGGAAAAGTTGAATTTCCAGAGTTTCAGAATAAATGCACTATTCACGCTGAGCCGCACCGCGCTGCATTTTCCGTTCCTCCATGCCGCGGCTAGGTGTTGGAACCCGGTAAGCTTTGGTGGACAAGAGATGTGTCCCACTTTTGAAGATTTCCAAGCTTTAATGGAATATCAGCGCAATGAAGAGATCTTGCCCCAATTCCGTTTCGGCCACATCCAAGCCTTAGGATGGATATGTGGGCTCACTTTGCATGATGCTTGGTCTTTGATTCGCAACGGGAAATTGGACATCCCCAGCTTGATTCATCGATTTTCTGACGCCGGTGATCGCGGCGACCATCTTTGGCAAAGTTTTCAACGACACGCCCTCTGTTTATGCATGTTGTCTCACTTCTTGCTTGCCCCAGGCTTCGGAGGATCCAATATCCGTTTGATTGAGGTTGCCCAAGGCTTGAAAGAGGGCAAGAGCTGCATTGCCATGACACTAGCTGAGACACTGATAGGTTTGGATGCCTTCCATCGTCGGGAGACAACTAGATTCGCGGGGAGTCCACTACTGCCGCATGTAATGTTTCCCACCCTTCTCAAATGTGTGTCTCACATCACTCGACACTTAGGCTCTGTTTTTCTCTCAAAACCCTTTTCTTTCTTTTCTCTCCATGTACACCTCTCTATTCTTTAATCTCTCTTGTTTTTATCCCTCCCTAGATATGGCTAATGGATAAGTTGAAAGTAGTGGACTCATGCCTAGCATATTCAGCACGCGGCTATTTCTTCCGACAATGACTAGTTGACGCCCCAGACGAGGGATGGTGGTGCAAATGGATGTGCAGCCTATCCACTGTCAACATTGCTTGGCGCTGCCCCTGGCTTAATCTGCCGGCGATGAGCTGCAACATATCTCACTAGCCAGGCATTCAGCTGATCAGCCTGACACACTATGTCTTCTGCTTCCCATTCAGATTTCGACGTCAGTTTGGGCATGATCAGACTTGCCTGGAAGATGGGGTAGAGTACCCTGCTGCATTTCTAGTCCGAGGCTCACATCTGGCTCGATATGCTACAGTATGGAGGACAAGAGAGCTTCTGGCCCCCGTTCCCACTTTCAGTTGCACCCTTTCTGACAAGTACGTAGCTTGGCTCAATGAAGAGGCACAGACCGGGCCTACTTTGGCATCAGAGGCTTGCGCAAGCTCTGGGAGGGGACGTAGGAACACTTGACTTATCCATGCCCCTAGTTTATTTGCTTTAATCAGTACTTTCAAGTTTTCTTTATGAATGTAATAAAAAAGCAACTTCAATTTGTATTCAAGAGTAGGAGAACTCTGTACTGAAATCAAAGTAATTGAAGGTTGTGGGTACTGGAAATATTCGGTTATGGTCCAGAAATGGTCTAAGTCGTAAAAATGTTAATTTGAACAAAATCAACTTTTATTAAACTTTTCAAAACCATTTTCGATATGGATCACAACTAGACATGCTCGAGATCTATCACTGAGATGTACAACTTCGGATCCAAGCAACTGGAAAGTTGCCCCTTGTCTGAATAGCGCTGCACTAGAGATCACAACCGAGCTTTTGGATGCAGAATGGACAAAGATGACCAACATGATCACATGGACAAAGTGGATTAGGAAGTGTATGGCTGGACTTCAGAATGAAGTTGCCTACGTATCTCAAAAATGGGAATCAAACCTTATGTAGTTCGGTTCAGGTTCACTCATGTATTAACACTTTTCTTTTGCGTTCTAACTTTTTCCAAGGCCACCCTTTTCGGGTCTTCAACCTTGCGAGCTCAGTTTTTCTTATTTCAAATTTTTTGTGCTCTAACTTTTGCTTAGGTCGCCTTTTCGGGTTTTTGGCCTAGCGAGCCTCTTAGGGATAGTATTTCTTCAACGTGTCCATGTTGATCAGCTAGGAGAACTCAAGGCCATCTAAATCCATCAGAATGACAACTCCACCAGACCAGATAGATTTGATGATGTAAGGACCAGTCCAATTGGGTCTAAACTTGCCCCTAAGGTCGTGGATGGGAGCTCGGTTGTCTTTAAGCACCAAATCCCCTTCTTTCAAATTCCTAGACTTAACTTTCTTGTTAAAAGACCTGGCAATTCTTCGTTGATAACCCTGGATGTGATACAGTGCTTTTAGCTTTCTCTCGTCAAACAGCATGAGTTCTTTGAATCTGCTCTGCTGCCAATCTGCCTCGGCAATCTGGCACTCAGCCATTACCCGTAATGATGGAACCTCAACTTTGATAGGTAGAACAGCCTCCATCCCATAGACCAAGGAATACAGAGTTGCCCCAGTAGAAGTTCAAATTGAAGTCCGGTAGCCCCAAAGAGCAAATGACAGCTTATCTGGCCAGTCCCTGTAGGTTTCCACCATCTTCTGCAGAATGTGTTTGATGTTCTTGTTGGCAGCCTCAACGGCTCCGTTGGTTTGCGGCCGATATGTGGATGACTTTTGAAAAGCCACGTTGTATTTCTCCAACAAGTCGATCACCTCCTTCTTGAAGTGGGAACTATTATCCGAAATAATCTCATTCGGGACTCCATAACGACAGATGATGTTGTTCCTAATGAACTTAGCAACATGCGATGCCTTCAACACCGCATAAGATTGGGCCTCAACCCACTTCGTAAAGTAGTCTATCGCTACCAGAATATACTCATGCCCGTTGGACCCCTTTGGAGTGACTGCTCTAATCACATCAATCCCCCAGACTGAAAACGGCCATGGTGAAGTCATGTTGTACAGCTTTGACGGCGGAATATTCATGCGGTTTGCATGGATCTGGCATTTGTGGCATCGCCGAACAAAGTAAATACAATCCTCCTCCATGGTTGACCAATAATAACCCTGTCTAAGGATCTTCCGGGCTAGCACCACCCCGTTCATGTGTGCTCCGCACTCTCCTCCATGTATGGCCTCCATCAGGCGCTCAGACTCTTCAACATCAACACACAGTTTGTGCATCCCCAGATGACCCCGCTTGTACAGTTTACCCCTACAGATGATGAACTGAACAGCCATTCTTCGAATTGCCCTCTTATCTTTGGCATTTGCCCCTGGTGGATAAGCTTCCTTTTCCAAGGAGTTCCAGATGTCATGATACCAGGGATTTTGATCTTGCACCTCATCTATGGCAGCAATCAGCTCGTAGGCCGACATGAATTTCTGTTCAATGGTGATCGGATGCATTCGGACTCCAAAAGGGGTGTCTATCATAGAAGATAGAGTTGCTAATGAATCAGCGAACCTGTTGTTCTCTCTTAACAGATGAGCGAAGTTCAGTTTTCAAACCGAGGAATCAGAACGTCCAAGGTCTGGTGATAGATTTTCAATCTTTCTTCTTTAAATTTCCAATCTCCTTTAGCTTGAGATACAATGAGGTTCGAGTCCCCGATGACATCCAACCGTTTTGTCCCTAGTTCTAGGGCGGCTTCTAGTCCAGCAATACATGCCTCATATTCTGCTTCATTATTCGATACCTTGAACCAGAGCTTAAAGGTTAAGGGTATGCGGGAATTGTTGGGTGCTATCAACAACACCCCTATCCCATACCCGTATTGTTTGATGCTCGGTCAAAGTACATAGTCCAGGTTTCTTCCTCAACATGCAATATGGCCTCATCCGGGAACAGATATTCTACTGCTTCATCCCCGTCCACTAGGTGATCGGCTAGGAACTCCGCTACCGCTCTCCCTTTCACTAACTTGTGCGTCATGTACTTCAAATCAAATTCGGAGAGAAGAAGCAACCAACGGGCTAGCCTACCCGTAAGTGCCGGTTTCTCGAAGAGATATTTGATGGGATCTAATCTCGAAACCAGTATTACAGTGTGAGCTAACAGGTAGTGCCTCAACTTCCTGGTAGCCCATACCAAGGCCAGACAAGCCTTTTCTAGTGGCGTGTAGTGGGTCTCATATTCCAGCATTTTCTTGCTTAGGTAGTAGATAGCCTTCTCCACTTTGTCCTCAGACTCCTATGCAAGCATGCATCCCATTGTTGTTTCGGTTACTGACATATACAATATCAACGGTTTCCTCGGCTCCGGCGGTGACAACACAAGTGGGTTCTGTAGATATTGTTTGATCTGCTCGAAAGCAACTTGGCATCGGTCATTCCATTGGAGCTTCTTTCCTTTCTTCAGGAGACCAAACAATGGTTCACAAGTTAAGGTTAATTTTGTAATAAACCGTCTTATGAATTGCACTTTACCGAGAAAGCCTCGCACCTCCTTTTCAGTCCTTGGTGGTGGTATTTCTAAGATGGCCTTAATCTTGGAAGGATCGACCTCGATGGCCCTTTGTGTGATAAAGAACCCCAGCATTTTTCCTACTGTAACACCAAATGTACATTTCTGAGGGTTCAGCCGTAACCGATACTCTCTGATCCGTTGGAAAAAATTTTGCAAGACGGTGTAGTGGCCCTTTCTTTCTTGGACTTGACAATCATGTCGTCTACGTACATCTCAACCTCTTTGTGGATCATATCATGCAAGATCGTGATTGCAGCCCGTTGATACGTAGCCTTTGCATTCTTCAAACCAAACGGCATCACTCTATAGCAGTAAGTTCCCCACGGGGTAGTGAAAGCAGTTTTCTCCCTGTCTTCGGGGGCCATCAAAATCTGATTGTAGCCTGAAAACCCATCCATGAATGAGAGCAACGCATGCCCACTAATTCGTCGGTATGCGACAGAGGAAAGTCGTCCTTCGGACTGGCTTTGTTCAAATCTCTAAAGTCCACACATACCCGAATTTTGCTGTCCTTCTTCGACACCAGAACTATATTGGCTAGCCAAGTAGGGTATTCAGATACCAACAGGAACCCTGCATCAATCTTCTTGGTGACCTCTTCTTTGATCTTCAGAGCCCAGTCCGGGCGGATCCTTTAGAGCTTCTACTTAACAGGTCGGGCCTTTGGGTCAAGAGGTATCCGGTGCTGTACAATCTCAGGATCAATTCCAAGCATGTCTTTGTAGGACCACGCGAAAACATCTTTGAAATCTTTTAATAAAGTGACTAAGCGCTCGCGTTCCTCCGAAGACAACGTGGACCCGATCTGGACCAGCCGCGAGTCCTTCTCAGTACCAACATTAATTGAGGTGATTTTATCAACCAAAGATTTTACAAACCTCTCCTGCTCTCGGTCAATCAAATGCTTTAAAATTAGAGGAATTTCTTCCTCGTCGTTTTCATCAAAATTTTGAAAATCCTGATTAATGTAATAAACTAAAGGCACAGAAAAGTACTCAGAAGCCACAGTTGTACAATTCTCATTGATAACATCCAGTCCGTCTGATCCTTCAGTTATAACAGACTTAAAGGAAAAAGAAAAAGACGACCTGGACAGGACAGTGGCATCCGGGTTATCACCTCAAGGAGTACCTGACTCTGACTCAGAAGAACTGGAATCTGATTTCGACTCCATAGACTCTGTGGAATCAGATTCTGGTTCATTACTTGACCCAAAACTGCTCGATAAAAAGCCTTTCTCGTACTGCCAAATGAGGGAGGGTGCGATGGATGCATCGAGAATGCCAGAAAGTGGGCCACAGCCGCTTGATCCCCGATCATGGAAACTAAGAAGTTATCCCCCAAGCACTCCGATACGATCTGAGGATCTAAGAGGAGACAAGCCAACGCTACCCCCATCTCAATTTCTGTGCTCTCGGAATCTTCCTCCTTGCACTGCTCAGCCTCAGCTGGTGGGTCTGTCTGCTCTTCGGC
The DNA here is from genome assembly GCF_055761805.1 of Camellia sinensis. Taxonomy (NCBI): domain Eukaryota; kingdom Viridiplantae; phylum Streptophyta; class Magnoliopsida; order Ericales; family Theaceae; genus Camellia; species Camellia sinensis. The sequence continues at coordinate 213,339,596 of NC_138961.1, read as the reverse complement.
AACTTCATCCCCTGACAATTGCAAATCAAAGAAGATCTCAAAACCCAGCAAGCTCCGCCTCTCTGAATTCAACCATGGCTCTGGAAAGCTGCAAAATGGGAAATCTTCCCCCTCCCGGATGAAGTGTCAGTTTAGGGTCCCCTGGATAGGTCTGTGCACCAACTCATAGTGCTTCCTAGCTTGCTTCACCTTGGCTCTTCCGGCCATTTCTCTTCCTTTCCTCACCTAATCCTCTTTGGTAGGCAGATAACCTAGGCCAAAGGTATATGGGTTGTGCGGCACTTCGGCCGATGCTGTGACGTCTTTTCGATCACTTCGTCCAAATCCCATTCTGGGTATGTGTTGAAGCTTGTTCATGAGGTAGATAGATTGTGCACTAATGTATAGCCCCTCATGAACGACCAGCATATCCTATACGACCCGAGCCTTAGCCAAAGTGAATCCCGACAAAAATACATCCTCTACGTTGTGCTCAATCTCCAGAACTGGCTCTAGCGGCGGATGTATTGAAAAGTTCCCAAAAACAATTGCCACCCCCTTCCCGTGGGGCTACTTCAACATCTGGTGTAAGGTGGAAGAGACGGCTTTCACCTGGTGCAGCCACGGTCGCCCAAGGAGTAGATTGAAACTTGCTGGTACATCCAAGACATGAAACTCAATATCTTGCTATCCCGGGCCAACTTGAGGCTTGATCTGTACCGTCCTCATCACCTCCCGACTGGTGTTATCATAGGCCCGTATTACCTGGGCTGTAGACGCGAAATCCGCGGGCTTCAACTCGATAGTATACACTGTTCTCGACGGATATACATTGATTGCAGATCCTATGTCGACCAAGACCACCGGTATCCATTTCTCTCTACACTCCACAGAGATATAGAGCAGCTTGTTATGATTAGAGCCCTTAGGCAGTGGTTCTTTGTCGGTGAAGGTCAAGGTCGGTGAAGCTCACCAACTGCACCAACTGCTCGGGTGTGGTATCAATTGAAAGCTTAGCCCTGTCCATGGCTGTAAGGACGGCCTGTCTGTGAACCCTCGAGTCCATAAGCAGTCCCCAGATGGAGACGTCTGCTTGAATTTTCTTTAGCTGTTTCAGCACAGCTTCTTCCTCTAGCAGCTTTTCTTTCTGCCTCTCGGCTTCTTTGTCTTTCTCGGACGTCTCCGGCTGGTCCAAGTGTGGGGGCTTGAAGTACTGCCCACTTCGGGTCATATGGTCGACCTCCTCATTATACCAGGTGTCATCTAGTTGGTTCTACCTCCAGTCTTCGTCAGTGTGGGCAAGACATAAGTTGTCGTCTTCTCACCACATCCCATCGGTAACCGACAGATAGCTGTCCGGTTCTGCTGCAGCTGTTCTTGTGCTCACAGCACATTCTGTCCCAGCAGGGGCCTTGGCTTTTCTAGCCCTGTCTTCATCCTTGATTCTCTCTTGTTCAAAATGCCTCAACGTATCTGTAGCGTGCCCGAACTCGCTTCGCGCGCTCCCCTTTCGGAGATGGTGCGAATTGGGTTCTAGCTACTACAGTTCAGACTCTTGTCACGGTTCTGAATCTAATCTCACAAAATGCAATGTAAGACCGATAAATCACCAAAGAGTTCAAATCCGGCAAATCATTTTGAAAAATCAATTTTGAATCAAAAATCTCCAAACATGGACTGCTTTGCCAGATTACAGAGTCGCCTCCTAAATATTTTATTTTAGAAAATTTAGGAAACCCTGACTCGTGCCTAAGGCCACATGTCCGTCATCGCCAAAGTTGCCTTGGCTCAGGAACTTGGGTACGAGAGGGGAAGGTCCTGAAATGAGCACCCCCGCTCGCCCGATCAATGATCGGCCTCTACTAACATGATATGTTGTTTTTGAAAATACATGTGTTCTTATTCCGATTATTATCTAACTTACTATGTGATGCGTGCAACATACAAGTATAGACTAGATCGCCTAAATTGGAAAAAAACAATTCAATGTTTGTTTTTGAAAATGGTTTGAATTTTCCACCCTCAAGTGGGCTTTAGAAATGCGGATTTGCCACAAAACAAGGTGAGCTTAAAACATGATGATTTGCCACTCCAAGTGGGCTTAAAACTCACATTTTAATGAATTGTTCTAATTCAAGCAATCAAGCCTTCATCCACAGGCATTCATTCAGTTATAGCAGTTAAGCAAATAGCCTTATGGCAAGCATGCTGTCATGGCAATCATTTACACACATGTAAGTATGCTAAAGCATAAACACTTACAGTGTACTCCGAGCCAAAACAGGAAACTAATTAGAAATATGCATGATCCTAACTATGTTAACAATGCCTAATGCAACACGTGCAAAATGCAATGAGATAGGCTCGGCTACCTAAGATGGCATATGAATGCAACACTTGATACATGTATTCAAATAGGAATTGAAATACGATGCAGTTTGAATGATGCACTGAGCCCGGTACATGCAAGACAAATGAATGATGCACACATGCAAAGCATAAAGTATGCTAATTGAAATATGCCATAATCTAACCACCGAAAGCGGATAAGTGAAAGGGAGAAAGACGTGGGGTTGGAAGACATTCACACACACACACACTTATTACAACAATACGCCCTCTCGACGGAGGGTTCGAATGAATAAGCTAAGCTAATCAAACTAAACAAAACTAATTAACTATTCTTAGTTAACTAATTATTACAACACAAACCGATTAGCTAAGCACATTAACTATTTAAGTACAGAACCAACAAATTAACCATCTAAGCAAAACAGTTAAAAGGCCTCGAGGGCGAGGGATGCATGCATGCTCAATCGACTTCCTCCCGAAAATCCGTCGCCTTGCTACCAGCTGCCTCTTTTTGCATTCGCCTTGATCCTGAACACCGAACCAATCTCCAGGTTGTTTCTGCTCCAGAACAGAACAACTTTGGACCACCTCAGAGCCTGAGAGCTGTTAGCCACCAAAGGAAGCTGTAGGCCACTTGCTCCTGCACACTCCAATTTTACTGTAAACAGAGTACAACAAGCGCAAAGCAAGACATTTGCAGGGTATGTATGTACAACCACCCTTCTTATCATTTCTCAAGCTCAAAGGAGTGTGGTACTCGACTCTTGGGCCACCAACCGAGCATCACAATGCACGATGGCCGAGAAGCCAAGTTTGTACAAGTCAATGAATGCACAAATAGACTCGATGAGCCTCCACCCTATCATGCACGATCAAGGCTGTTGGCGACTGAGAAATGAGGAACGTTTCGTCACTTTGAGTATGAAACGTCCCTCATTTCTCGTTTTTGGATTAACGTCCAATCCAAACACATGCAATGCATCACAAACATGTTATCTTGGCATGTTTTACTTTGATTCATTTTGTTTATTCATTTTAGATTACCGATTAATCCTTTAACCGGTTAAGTCCAAAAGTGAGAAGTCCTCTAATTGGAAAGAGGGTCCAAGCCACAAGCTTCTTGAGCATGAAAGAAGCATCATGCCATTGGTTAGTAGAAACCCTGAAGAGAAGGCTAAAACTATTAGGCATGAATGCCTTAATTTCGTGCTCAAACGAACAAAGGGCTTAAGTCCACTTTCAAAGGTGACACAACAAATGAAAGATGGCATGCAATAGTATACATTTCAGCACTAAAATGGGATGCTAAAGACCTTAAGGCATGCAAACAATGCAAGCATAACATATTGAAGGCCAAAAACATCAAAGCTAGTAAAGAGCATTTCACAAGAGGCATGCAATACCAAGCTTAAATGACTAAACCAACCTCGGACAAAGGTTAAACATGCCAAAATAGTGGCTCAATCATGTTGAAATGGAAGCTCAAAATGCTAGAAGAACATGTACACAAGTTGGCCTATAAGCAAGGCATGATACACAACCCTCAAAAGCAATGAAGGAGTGAAGTATATGAGAGTGTGACTACACTATATGCACTGAAATTACATGCTAAATGGTTCCATACCATGCAAACATCACATGCACAACATGGTAAAGGCCCCAAAACTCAAAGCTAGTCAAGACCCTTTACATTACAACCATACTAAGCAATGCTCAAATGACCCTAACCATTCAAAACAGATGTAAGGCAGGTCAAAATAGTGGCAAAAACATGCTAGACTTGTAGCATAGATGGAAAGAAAAATAAGCTCATGTATTGGCTCACAAACAAGGCATAATGCTCAACTTTTCAAAAGCATTGAAAGAGTGATTTAAGTGGAAGTATGGCAAAGATATAAGCTCTGAAATTACCTACCAAATGATGCCATATCATGCACACATCACAAATATAGCATGCTAAGGGCCTCAAAGCTCAAGACTAGGGAAGCCAATTACACTATAGCCCTACAAGGCAAGCCATACATGACCAAGACCACTTGGAATAGAGTTTAAGCATGCTAAATCAAGGCCAAAAGCATGCTAAAATAGAGCCAAAACAAGCTAGAACAATAGGCCAAAACACTAAGCATACAAGGCTAATGAGTGGGATTGCACTACAAGTACAAAGAGCAAGGAACCAATGATCAAACAAGCCAAAAATAGAGTTATGGAAGGTCTAAAAAGTCACAAAAAAGTGCTTGAACAAAGCCACAAAGAAGTAGAAACACATGCTTATTTTATAGGCCATCAATACATACAAACAAGATACAAAGGGGGGGGACTACCCCCACCTATTTTGGGTCCAAAACCCACTTTCCACCACTGAAATTCCTCTAGAATTCAGTGGTTAAAAGGCCAAGAAAAGGTGATCTCAAAGGCCTTAAGAGATAGCACAAAGCAAAGCAAAATAAGCCACAAAAGGGTGTAGACCACCCCTAATTCAAACAAGGCTTTAAACAACCATTTTTAACACTTAAAAACAAAGGTATTTGTAATTAACAACCAAGCCTAAAACAACATGCAAAGGTGGCTAAGAGAGTATACAAAAACAAGCTTAAAAGGGGAAAAGGCTTACCCTTGAAGCACAGCAACAAAACCAGTAACTTCTAAGCCAAAACCAACTTTTGATGCTCCCACAAGACCCTCAAGCACCTCAGCAACAAGGTAGGAGTGTTTGGCTAAGAGGTTGTGTGCAAAAATGTGAAGAAAGCTCACTTTCAAGCACTATAGAGCATAATATAGAGAGAGAGTGAGAGAATTCCAGAAAGAGAGTCAAAATTTGCTTTTAAAAATTCTCAACCCTTAAGAAGGGAGAGGCACCTCCCCTTAAATAGGAAATGCAAGCTAAAGCTTGCTTGAATCCCTCCCTACACGTGTAGGGATGATGCACTCAGTGACCAACAACTAGCACCAAAAATATTTGCAAAAACAGAAAAAAGGCTGTAGGCCACTTCCACTAGCCTATAGGCTACTTTAAGTGCCTACAAGAGGAAAAAGTAGCCTACAGTTACAAAAAGTGGCCGACAGGCCCTCCCCTCCCTCCAGACAAGGAGTAACAAGGTATGGTCCAAAAACAAACCAAAAAGAAGAGAGCTAAGAGGCACCGAGACAAGGCACTCAGCCGAAAGCTCTGGAAACTAGCCTACCGGCCACTGCAAGTGGCCTACAAGAGGGAAAAGTAGCCTATAGCTACAAAAAGTAGCCTACAAGCTTCTCTCTCTCTCTCTCTCTCTCTCTCTCTCTCTCTCTCTCCAGGCAAAGGCACCAAGACATGGTCCAAAAACAAACCAAGAAGAAGAGAGTTAAGAGGTCCCGAGACAAGACGTTCAGCCGAAAACCCCGGAAACTCATAACGAACACAAACATGCGCAATCACCGAGTGCATAACGATGACATCAAAGTCTTGAGGTCAGTCAAAAATGGGGTGTCTACAGTATCTTCCTGCTCTGTGTCCGCTGCACACAAACTGCCCAAGTCCAGAGCAAAATTCTTCGCACCGGTGCTCTTCGGTGATGCTTCCTTGTTCTCGGCCATTCTAGCCACTGTAGATGTTCCAGTTTCTGACTGCCCTTGCCTTGGCTGAGACTCTTCAACAATATCTGGCTCGTCACTGAGCCACCCTGTAGCATCTGTTGCTCTGTTCGTATCATACCAACCAACCTGCACATCCTCCAGGTCCCGCTCATCAAAGAATTGTAGGTTACTGATATCCTCCTCAAGGTCGGCTAGATCATCCAAGCCATGACTCGGCCCGTCTTCCCACCCTCAGCTTAGCCTGATCTGTTGACACAATATAACTGCACGGGTTGTATGCTTCCTCAGTAAAGCTCCCAGATCCTTCGGGTTCTGAACCAACATTCCTATTCTCCTCCAAGGTAACCCCGGCTTCATCTTCGACGATCAATACCATTGACTTGGGCTGGGTTAGGGAGGTGCTCATCATGCACAAGTCCGTGCTTTCTGGGATGAACACCTCAGGCTTGGGTAGGTGGGAGGGTGTGATGTATATGCTTGGGTCATATGGAATGGCTGCGGTTTGGATCAAGTTGATATGCTTATGTGATGAGGCTTGGTTATGTGGTGGGAGTGGGTTGGTGGTGACATTTGGTTTGTCAGGAGGCGCAATCACCTTGTTGTCAATAAGATCTTGGATCTCATGACGCAGTCTGTAACAGAAATCAGTGTCATGACCGTACTGTTGGTGAAAGGCGCAATATTTGGTCGGTTATGGGAAGAAGGAAGTTTGTCTGGTAATGGCTGTGGCTCTAGGGGCTTCAAATGCCCTTTCCTGATTAGAACCCCCAGGGCTTTGGACAGAGGCATGTACAGTGGAGTAAAAGTCCTCTGGTCTCGGGGTGGATATTTGGTTATTTGTGAGCTGGTTCCGGATGCACCGGTGAAGGGTGTAGCTGTTTTTGACGTGGTGGTGACCATACCGACATTTGAAGTTCTAGCAGCTGCAGCACTACTCGTGCCTGCATTCGAACTACGGGTAAATGCCCTCTTGGGCTGTTCCCTGTCTTGGTCGATCAGACCCTACTTCATAGCGTCTTCAATCTGTACCAAAATCTCGTGTAAGTTTGCGAAGGTGGGGAGGGGTAAGACGATCATTTTCTACATGAGCTTGGGTTGGAGGTTGCGCACAACCATCCTTATCTGATCCTTCTCGAGCGGCCGAGTTGTCATCATGGAGGCTTTAGCCCTACATCGAGTAACAAAGTCAGAAAAGCCTTCCTTTAGCTCTTGCCTGGTTGCTTGAAGATCACTGTCGTGACCTCAAGCTGGGCATTATATGAATATTGCGCGACGAAGGCCTCAGCCATCTCCTCCCAACTTCTCTTCACTAAGTCCTCCAGTTTGGCGTACCAAATGGCCGCAATACCCGACAGGGTCTGGCCGAAGAGTGAAAGTTTCTGGAGTCTCGTTAAGCCCATCGGGCGGAGAATATCAGAAAATAGCCTCAAATGAACCATAGGGTCGCTTGAGCCATCAAAACGATCTATGTAAGGCATCTTGAACCTATTCGCCAATGTAACCGTCGAATCGGTATATCCATCTTCTATGTCCGTGATGGAGTTGACTCCCTGAGCCCATTTAAACAGCTTTTCAAGCTTACTGACTTTCACCGTGGTTGGATCCACCTCAAATTCAAACGGTGTATCCACTGGATTAGCAGGTGCTTTAGACAGCTGAGGTAGGATTGGGGGTGGAACTGGCCCTGTTGGAACGTCTGTATTCTCCTAGACATTTACAGTTTCCTCAGGTGTCAGGACCCTAGGTGGGGATGGAGGTGGATGTGAAGCAGATGCTCTGGCTTGTTGTGGTTGATGCTACTGTTGTTGGAGCCTGGCAATCAGTTCTGCCTGTTGAGCTACAACCTCTGCCTGACGTGTGGTAACCTCCACCTGACGAGCAGCATCCTGCTGTATGGCCTGCATGGTCTCTTGGAGTTGGCGCATCATGTCTTTCATACTGACTGTAAAGTGCAGATCTGACTGAGCAGGTATATGTTCCCTTTCTGAGGTGGAAGTGGATATCTCAGCCCAACTGCGCACAGGTGAGGTAGATAATGAGCGCTGATCTGGTAACCGCTGTACTGATGATCTGTGCCGAGATGACCTCCGTCTCGTAACCGGGGGTAATGCAGTAAACACTGGTTGTCCGTCAACTAGATCCTCAGATCGGGAAAGTCTCCTTCCTCTAGTCTAGAGTGCTCGAGGGGTATCTGCCTTTTCGGAAGCAATGATACAATACTACCTTGCAAAAAGATAAAGAAAGCAAAAATAAGAAAACAACAATCAGAAAAATGGACAGCATTTCGGTTTAAATAAAGACAGCACACAGTTGACATTGTAAGCTGAACAAACTATTCTCAAACACTGATTGCTGCTCCCAAATCACTGCCTCAAATCTGATACCCCCAAATACTAATGTCCTCAGACTGATACCCAGACTTGCAAACTGATACATGCATTCTTGTAGAGACACACTCTAAAAGCACATAGCAAGCAAGTGAGAGCCAGCACACCCCTATGGAGGGGTAGGGTTTCCATGTCCTATCTTGTCAGGAGCTAGGGTTTTACTACGCACGGATGTGGTTTCAAACAACTTACATTCGGGTAAGCAACCTGTCCTAGTTTAGAACAGTCTCTAAAGCTTCCGATATGCACTAGGTCGATTTGGTCAAAAATGGTGCCTCGGGAGGACCGAGGTTTGTGTTCCCATCGTGGCAGAGCCTGTAACCAGTCATCCTTATGGCACGCTTTTCAAAGCAAGCCTCCAGCAAATCGTTCAGGAATAACAGATGGCAAACACTGTGACTTAAGCGCACCGATGCAAATGCAATGCAAAGAAACACATAAGTGTAGACAAAACAACATATCATGATGTTTGAGTCAACTTCTCTAATCCCCAACAGAGTCGCCAGAAATTGTAGCTTGACTTTTTCGCACCCCCCTTTTAGAGAGCTCGAATTGGTCTTACAGTTCGGACCCTTGTCACGGTTCTGTATCTAATCTCACAAAGTGCAATGTGAGACTGATAAATCACCAAAAAGTCCAAATTCGGCAAATCGTTTTGGAAAATTGATTTTAATCAAGAAGTGTCAAACATGGACTGCTTTACCAGATTACAGAGTCGCCACCTAAATATTTTGTTTTTGGAAATTTAGGAAACTCTGACTCGTGCCAAAGGCCACGTGTCCCTCATCACCAAAGTGGCCGCGGCTCGGGAACTTGGGTACGAGAGGGGAAGGTCATAACATGAGCACCCCCGTTCATCCGATCAAAGGATCGGCCTCTGCAAATCATAATATGTTGTTTTGAAAACAAATGTGTTCTTATTCCGATTATTAGCTAACTTACTATGTGATACGCACAGCATACAAGTATAGACTAGATCGCCTAAATTGAAATAAAACAATTCAATGCTTGTTTTCAAAATTGGTTTGAATTTGCCATCCTCAAGTGGGCTTAGAAATGCGGATTTGCCACCAAACAAGGTGGGCTTAAAACATGATGATTTGCCACTCCAAGTGGGCTTAAAACTCACATTTTGATGAATTGTTCCAATTCAAGTAATGAAGCCTTCATCCACAAGCATTCATATAGTTATAGCAATTAAGCAAATAGCCTCATGGCAGTCACGCTATCATGGCAGTCACTTACACACATGCAAGGATGTTAAAGCTAAAATACTTACAGTGTACTCCGAGCCAAAACAAAAAACTAATTAGAAATCAATGCATGATCCTAGCTATGTTAAGATGCCTAATGCAACACATGCAAAATGCAACTAAGTAGGCTCGGCTACCTAATCACGACAAATGAATGCGACATTTGATACATGTATTCAAATAGGTATTGAAATACAATGCAGTTTGAATGATGCGCCGAGCCCGGTGCATGCAAGACAAATGAATGATGCACGCATGCAAGCATAAGGTATGGTAATCGAGACATGCCCCTAATCTAACCATTGTAAGCGGATAAGTAAAAGGGAGAAAGAAGTGGGGGTTGGAAGACATGCACACACACACACCGTTATTACAACATTTTCCCTCTCGATGGAGGGTCCGAATAGATAGGCTAAGCTATGCTAAGCTAAGCTACTTACTACAAATCAACTAATTAACTACTCTAGCTAATTAATTATTACAGATCGCGTTGAATAACTAGCTAATCTAAGCTAATTAAAGCCATTTAAATTAATTAACTATCTAAGCTAATTAATTACAACACATTAGAACTAGTTAGAAACAACTAACTAATAAAGCAATAAAGAGGTGATGGCCTTGCGGGTGAGGGAGACATGCATGCTCGATTGGCGTCGTCCAGAAAATCCATCGCCTTGCCACCGGTTGCCTCTGTTTGCACATCTTTGGACCTCTGAAAAATTGTGCCAACCTCCAGATTACTTCTGACCCATCTCAGGAACATGCTGAGGGATGATCGGCCGTGATTGGTGGTAATCGGCCAGTGTCAATGGCCGGTTGGCTGCTTTTGTGGCCGGTCGGCTGCTTTCTCTGGCCGGTCGGCCACTTGCTCCTACACACTCCAAATTTGCTGCAAACAGAGAACAACAGGGGCAAAGCAAGGCATTTGCAGGATATGTGTGTACGACCACCCTCCTTATCATTTCTCAAGCTCAAAGGAGTGTGGTACTCGACTCTCGGGCCACCAAACGAGCATCACAATGCACGATGGCCGAGAAGCCAAGTGTGTACAAATCAATGAATTCACAAATAGACTCGATGAGCCTCCACCCTATCATACACGATCAAGGGTGTCAGTGACTAAGAAATGAGCCACGTTTCATCACTTTGAGTATGAAACGCCCCTCGTTTCTCGTGTTTGAATTAACGTCCGATCCAAACACATGCAATGCAACACAAATATGTTATCTCGGCATGTTTTACTTTGATTCATTTTGTTTACTCGTTTTAGATTACCGATAAATCTTTTAACCGGTTAAGTCAAAAAATGAGAAGTCCTTTAATGGGAAAGACGGACCAAGCCACAAGCTTCTTGAGCATGAAAGAAGCATCATGCCGTTGGTTAGTAGAAACCCTCAAGAGAAGGCTAAAACCATTAGGCATGAACGCTTCAATTTCGTGCTCAAACCAACAAAGGGCTAAGACCACTTTCAAAAGTGATATAACAAATGAAAGATGGAATGCAATGGCACATATTCCGGCACTGAAATAGGATGCTAAATGACATCAAAGCATGAAAATGATGTATGCAAGACATGCTCGAGGTTGAAAGCATTGAAGCTAGTAAAGAGCATAACACTAGAACCATGCAACACCATGCTCAAGGGACTAATCCAGTCCCAAACAGACCTCATGCATGCCAAAACAGTGGCTAAAATGGGCTGAAATGATAGCATGAAAAGCAAGAAAACGCATGCTCAAATGATGGCTCACAAGCGAGGCGCAAAGCTTAACTCTCAAAAGCACTTAAAGAGTGATTCGAGTGGAAGCATGGCAAAGATATAAGCTCTAAAATTACATACCAAATGATGCCATATCACACGAACATCACATATAAGGCATGCCAAGGGTCTCAAAACACAAGACTAGTGAAGCCAACTATGCCATAACTATACAAAGCAAGCCCCAAGAGGCCAAGACCACTCAAAATAGTCCTAAAGAACGTCAAAACAATGCCTAAAACATGTTGGAGTGTAGCCAAAATAAGCTAGAATGATAAGCCAAATCACCAAGTGCACTAGGTTAATGAGCATGATTGCATTACAAATGCAAAAAACAAACAAGAGGTGGCCCAACCAACCAAAATTAGAGCTAAAGCATGTTAAATAATGGCCAAAAACATGCTGGAGTGAAGCCAATACATACTAGAATTATAGACTAAGACATGAAGCATGTTAGGCTAGCAAGTAGGATTACACTACAAGTGTATAAAGCATGCAAGAGGTGACCAAACCAACCAAAAACAGAGTTGTAACATGCTAAAATAAGACCAAAAACATGTTAAGATGGAGCCCCAAAAGGGTAGAAAAACATGCCAAAGAGTGAGGCCATCAACACATGCAAACAAGGTACAAAGGGGGGGCACCCCACCTATTTTGGGTCCCAAAACCCACTTCCTACCACTGAAATTCCTTTGGAATTCAGTAGTTAAAAGGCCAAGAAAATGTGATTTCAAAGGCTTTAAAACATGGCTCAAAGCAAAGCAAAATAAGCCACAAAAGAGGGTAGACCACCCCAAACTCAAACAAGGCCTCAAACAACCATTTCTAACACTTAAAAACAAAGGTTTTGTTATTTGAAAGCCAGGCCTAAAACAACATGAAAAGGTGGCCAAACACTTTATCAAAATTAAGCTTAAAGAGGGAAGACACTCACCCTTGAAGCACAACTTTAAAATCAGCAACTTCTGAGCCAAAACCAGTCTTTAAGAGTTCAAATGAGACCTCCAAGCACCTTAGCTTCAAGGTAGAGGTGTTTGATCGAGAGTCCCTTTGCAAATACACCAAGAATTCCCACTTTCAAGCCCTTTCAAACACAAAAAAAAAAATATATATATATATATATAGAGAGAGAGAGAGAGAGAGAGAGAATTCTAGAGAGAGAGTAGATTTTTTTGCTCTAAAAAATCTCAACCCCTTAGAAGGGGGAGACACCTCCCCTTTTATAGAAATGCAAGCAAAAGCTTGCTTGAATCCCTCCATACACGTGCATGGAGGATAAGCTCAGTGTTTAACAGCTGGAACAGTTGGCACCCAAAATATCTGCAAAAACAGAAAAAAGGGCCTCAACCAAAGTTAGTAGCTGACTGGCCATTAAAGAGGCTGACCGGCCATCAGTGTATCCGACCGGCCACCACTGATGGCCGATGGACACAAGCCCTGGCCGATGGGTTGTAGGGCTGGCCGACAGACCACCCTCCTCGCCCAGATGCAAAGATGCAAGTCCTTGGTGCACAACCAAGCAGAAAACAAACAAGTCGAGAGGTCCGAAGGCAAGGCACTCCGCCAAGAACTTCAGGCGCTCTAAATGAACACAAGCATGGATGATCATCGAGTATTCAAACAATGACGTCTAAATCTTGAAGACGGTAAAAAATAGAGTGTCTACATCGGGTTGTCATTATATCTCAATATTTTACTGATACTGAAGGAAATACAAGAACAAGTTTCTGATAACAGCTCTAAGGCACATTTTGGGGAACTTTTAAGTTATAGCAAGAGTTTGATACTTTTTTTTATGCAGTCTTCTCAATATTATTAGCATTTCTTACCCTGGTATATCTTCTTCCGGTTAACTCCCTATCTTCAAGTAATTGTTAAGACTCATGAACTATTATTTTGCTTTATCATTTTAAATAGTTTGATCTTTAATTTTAGGAAAGAGCACTTTGGCGTGTGCTTTGAGTCGAGGCTTGCACTCCATGGGAAAGCTGACCTACATCCTTGATGGTGACAACGTTCGCCATGGTGTAAATTGCGATCTTGGTTTCAAACCAGAGGATCGGGCAGAAAACATACGAAGAATGGGTGGGTTTTCACGGTGCATCATTTGTACACACTTCATTGCCTAAATTTGCCATCTTACTCTTTTCTAAAATAGTTCAAATTTCATATTTATGGTTTTTAGGGGGGGTAGCGAGGCTCTTTGCAGATGCTGGAGTTATTTGCATTGCCAGTTTAATATCGCCCTACAAAAAGGACCGAGATGCATGCCGTGCATTACTGCCAGAAGGAGAATTCATTGAGGTTTGTGCTCTGGAAGAATTGAGCATTTGGCTGCGTAAAGTTGTTAGTGTAGTACTGGTAGAAAGAGGAAGGGGATTTTTGGTATAGAGAAAGGTGCATCATTGCCTATAATTGATAAAGTCTATAACTCACAGGTGTTTATGGATGTGCCTCTCCAAGTATATGTGAAGCAAGGGACCCTAAAGGCCTGTATAAGCTTGCACGAGCTGGAAAAATTAAAGGTATCTTCTTGCAGTCTCATTGAAGATTGAAATTCTGAAATCTGAATGATTGCTGTTTCCTTTCACCTTTTTCTTCACTTTCACCTTTTTCTTCACTTGATCTGCTGTGTCAGTGTTCTAAACATAATGTTGATGAGCTTGAGATTAAATTTATGGTGTGTCATTTAAAAAGCGTGGGGGCTGTTTCGAAATCTTGTCAAGCCAATGCCACCTCCAGATCATAGTTCTAAATATCGGCCGATACGCTACGTATCGGCCGATACGTATCGGAAAAATGGGGTACCGCGACGGATACAGGCCGATATACCACTGAGATTGAAAATCGCAGGAGTATCGGCCGAGTCCCGGTACGTATCGGCCTGTAAGCGTTACACAAGCCGCGACGGGCCGATACTTACCGATTCGGACCGGTACGGGAAAGAAAAAGTTGAAAAACCTTTGAAATGATTTTTAAAATTTCACCACCGCGACACCCGATTCCTGATACGTACCGATCGATACTACCGATACCGATACTCCGCGATCGATACCGTTACGTTACCCGATACCGCGATTTAGAACCTTGCTCCAGATTGTAAAAAAACTTTCTTTCACAATATTTTTTTTACAGGTCACTAGCTCTCAGTTTAAAGTGTTCTCTTGTCTTGCAGGTTTTACAGGGATTGATGATCCAAATGAGGCACCATTAAATTCTGAGGTGTGTATGCCCTTTAATGAAAGAGATGTTTTTATGTGCCTGAATTCGCTCAAACACGTACATTCTAAGGATAGGTTTCATTTAAAACATGAAAATTTCAGGATACACCAATTTGCAATATCAAACAATAGTATATATTAGTGAACCAATATGCATCAAGAGGAGAGGTCTTGCTGAAATTAATAACTGGATATGAAGTCGAAGTTTGGGGCCTTTCTCGTATCAGGGTTTTCTAACATCCCACGGTTTACCTATTGATGTTTAAATGACCCATTTTTGCAGATAGTATTACAACTGAAAGGAGAGGTTTGTGCTTCCCCACGTGAAATGGCTGAAACAGTGATAGATTACTTGAAGGAGAAAGGGTATCTGAATGCCTAATTTGTGAAGGCCCAAGTTGAATGTCTGTCTGTCTACCAGTAACCAAAACATGGTATGCAAAATTCCAAATATCTGCAGGTTGGGAAACTTGTTTCCTGTTTCTGTGCTTCGATAGTATGTTGGATGATATCAGATTAATTGATGTCATATTTGTTGTAATGCCGTTCAAAAGGCATTTTGTGTTTGCTTCAATTGATAGCAATAAATAAGGAAAAGGGTTAGTCAAGTGTGATTCTGTTGATAAAAAAAGCTTGATCAATGGTTGGTAAAACCCGACATGTTCTTATGAATAATTCTAATTCGATGAATTTTAAAATCACATAGCAATTTGTTTTCCTATTAATAAGGTGTTGCAACCTAGCTTCTTGGCAGGACAATATAAAAGGAAAAAAATGCTGTCTCAATGGAGTATACAATCTTGAAAGGTGTTTTTGTTCCTTCACTTCTTTAGAGCATATTTCTAAGCCATTTGTGTGAAAAAAATACGTAATAGAAGTATAATATCTATTAGTCTTTTTTTTGTGCAGGTGCTATAACAATCATTTTAAAAACTATTCTTTTTAATTTGCATTCTCCAATGAAAAAGTAAAAAAGGATATGGAATCATTTTTTATTATTTTTAAATCAATGTGAAATACAATTTATATCTAACCCAAGTTCCAACTCACCATGCTTTTGAAGGTATTGGAAAAAAAAACTTGTTCATTAAAAAAGATTTGGTTGTCATATGAGCGGTGGATCTGAATGATGGCGACATCGTCATCCTCCTCTCTCCTCTACGTCGGTGGTGGTGGTGGTGGTTCTCATTAGGCTTTACTGTCTCCAGCAGGCAACAGACATTGCGGCGGCGAACAATGGCTGTTCTTATGGGGGGAAGCGGCTTGAGTCTTGAGGGAGAGGTGGAATTTCCCAACAATCCATTGGGTTGTTTTTAGTCCAGATCTGATCAGAGAGAGAGAGAGAGAGAGAGAGAGAGAGAGTGGAGAGCAAATAGCAAATACCATTCAATAATTTTTCTTGTACTAGCAAATAGCAATGGAGAGCAATAATAAAAGAGTTTAAATAGGCAACAGTAGTAGTAGTAAACATTAATGTCAAACAGCGATGTGGTGTTACAAAGATTTGACAGAGAGAGAGTACAATTAAGTAGAAGGTGTAAAATAAATAATCAAAGGAAAGGTATAGGTAATGAACGGCGAGAGTAGGTGTGGTGGAGAGACAAAAAGCAGAAGGCAAGAGCGGTGGTGAGAGCCATCGCAGCAGAGTTAACTGCTTCTAAAATGGCATCGAAACGGCGCTCGTGGAGACCCCAAAGCGTAGTCACGCAGTGCACAAAACCATCCACCACCGTTGCTAAGAATATCGCCATCACTCTCTCTCTCTCTCTCTCTCTCACGATTCTAAAACAGAGATGAGAGACAAACGCAGATGACCTAGTAACCAAAACGAACTACACACACAGGACAACAACTCTAGTCTATAATTGCAATTTGGAAGTTTATTGAGCATACCCATACCCCACCCACCTCTTTCAATCTCATTTATTATCTAAGTTGCTTGGTCCCCGCCATTAATCATGGTGTTTCGCAACTTGCATATGTGAAGTGATTTGAGAAGGTAGTTAAATTTTTTGATTTTTTTAATATATTTTTGTCTTTTTATGTGTAAAAAATGTGAGAAGTGATGTGATATAAAATGAGTTAAAAGTTAAAAGTTAGTTTTTTGGATTGTCAAATTGTCCCATAATAAATAGCTGTTGGCGTTCACCAAAACAAAAAAAAAAAACAATACACTTAGGCCTCGTTTGGAACAGGTTATTTTAATAATTTTTTACGAAAAGATTTATAAAAAAGTAGAGAGAGTGATATAAGAGCATCTTCAACGATTCATCAAAAATTTCATCAAATCTGAGTAAAAAATAAATAAATTATTCAATCTGATATCAATCGCTCCAACAGTTTTTTATCAAAACACACTGGACGTTTGGTGGGACAATCGATTGATCGGAAAAAGGAAAACGAATTTTGTTTTTCCAAGCTGACGTGAAATTTGCACAAAATCTTGAGGGGTCATCCAGGGGGTCGACCTGTGGATTGATCGGTGGGTTGACCTCCCAGTGTAAAAGCTGCACAAAATCTTACTTCAGGTGGTCATCCGGAAATATATCTGGTGGGACATTTGGTCGTGAAAATACAACGGTAATGAATAGTGTTTTGCTAAAAAACTCACAACATCCTCGATCTGGTGAAAAATTTGGGTCATTCTCAATTTGATATCATTTTGATAAAACCGTTGAAGACAAAAAAGTTGCCATTTTTTCACCAATTTCAAATTTGATGATGAATCTGATGAACTATTGGAGATGGTCTAACAACCTGGGAGTGGTTTGGGATGTTTTAAATAAGTGCATTTTTTAACTTTTTATAAAAAAAAATATATAGAAAAGTAGAGAAAGTGGATAGAAAAGTAGAGAGGAGATGTTGATAGATATTGATTGAGGTGACTTAAATATGTGTATGTATGCAAAAAAAAAAAAATGCACTTTTTTTAGTGCATGCCAAGCAAGTACTTATAGTGATTTTTTGATTTTTAGACTAAAACAGAAAGTTACCAAACGAGACCTTAATGCGTGTGTAAGTTAAATAAATAAATAAAATATTTATTATATATTATATGTAACTCAAATGGTAAAAGTCTAATTTATTAAATTTGTAATCTTAAGTTCAAGTTACACACTTCTTTGTTGTTTTGTTTTGTTTTTTTTTTTTTTTTGGCAAATTACAAAAAAAAAAAAAAAAAAAAAAAATCCTAAGATTTTGCATGTTTTTCAAATTAAATCCAAGAATTTCAATTTTATCAATTCAAACCCTAAATTTTATTATGTGTCACAATTTTATGCCCTTCGTCCTGAACTTATTTTTTTTAACATGTCATTCTCTTGTTATTTCAAAATTAATGTAAAATAAAAATTATTTTTACTACAGAGGATCAAACCTCCTTATTTCTCAAACTTCACTTTCACTTTCAGCCATTCATTCTCCAACACTGCCCCTTTTCCCAACCGCCCCCTTTCCCAGCGACCTCACCAAAATCCCCATTTCCACCACCACCCCTAAATCCTTTCACAGCCACCGGAGAACACACTCATTCCCATATCACCACTGCAACTTGCTGTATAAAATTATGGCAACCCCACCACCGTCATGGTCCGAAACGTCCCCACCAAGTACATTCATTCCTTTGGCGACATCATTCCTCTCTGAAATCGATCATTCCTCATCATCAACTTCCCTACTATGAAAGCTTCGGTAGAGATCAAGCAAAGAGGTTCAAAGGTTTGTCTCAGATTGAGAAGGTCAAAGGCAGTCCGCCACTCCCCTGCTCTTGGATCCGAACCCCCCCTCTCTTCTTCTTCCTTTCTCACTCCCCTCATATTTCACTCTTTCCCTCTCTCTCTCTCTCTCTCTCTCTCTCCTTAACTCTTATCGTTCGAAGCAACATCACCGTTCTCCACTCTACCATCGCCACCTCAATTTTAGATCTGAGCGAATCCTAGCATTCGCTATCGGAAGGCCGCTGTCGAAACCCTAGCCTCTATAAGAAGGATTTGTTCTTCAGATCTCTCTGAACTCAGATCTACACATTTCGAAGATAGATCTAGATATTTCGCCATCGGAAGGCCGCTGTCAAAACCTTAGTCTCTGTAAGAAAGATGTGTTTTTCAGATCTCTCTGAACTCGGATCTGCACATTTTGAAGACAGATCTAGATATTTCAAAAATGGATTTAGAGCTCTCTTTTCTCTTTTCTTCTTGAGGTTTTGGTGATGATGATGATGATGATAATGATGATGAAGCTGTTTTTAATCTGTTTAAAAATATGTTTTGTGTTTTTTTATTTAGAGGTTGGTTTGGCTTGGTATTGCAACAAACAAAAACATATGGGCTTGTTTGGTTTGATTTTGGGAGATGAGTTTAGGAGATAAAAGTACGAAAAGTTGTTTGGTTTGATTTTTTTGAAAAGATGTTTTGAAAAATTATTTTGAGAGAGTGTTTTGAAAAAAGTGATTTATTTGATGTGTATGAGAGAGAGATTTGTTTGGAAAACTTGTTTGGTTTACAAGTTTTGGAAAAAAAATTTGAGAAAATTTGTTTGGTTTGAGTTTTTCTGAAAATTCATTTGTAGAGAAATTTTCCCAAAAATTTTTGGGAAATTCAAACCAAACGAATAGGTTCTGTTTGGTTGTACTTTGTAATCAATTTTCTACCCGTGTGTTGGAGCATGATGTTTGGTTTTGTTTTCAAATCAATTTTCTACACTCTGCAGAGAGAACTCTGATGCACAGACGCCTTTTTTGTCCACCCGATTGTTCACCCGGTAGACCACCCGGATGTCCACCCGGATGTCCGGTTGATTTTTTTTTTTTTTTTTTTGCAATTGATTTGCATAATCGGGACAAATATTTTTTGAAAATTTTAAAATTTTTTATGTGCTTTAAAATAATTTTGAGTTGTATATTTAGTTATGAGTTGTAAATTTTTGTATCACATAGCAAATGTCACATCAATAATTCCTCATTCAAATCAAACATTTTTTCCAAAACTATTTTCAAAACTCTTTACCAAACAAATTTTTTACACTCAAATCATAATTCCACAACACACAAACTCAAAATACAACTCATACTCTCAAATCACATTTACAAAACACAACCAAACGCTACCATAAAATTTGTTGTTCTGTTGATCAAATGATGATGATGATGATGATGAAATCGACAAAATCGATGAAATCAAAGATTTGGGGCCTTTTATATGGGGCTAATAAAAAATGACGTTTTAGGTAGGTTTTGGCGCAAAAAATTGGCTTTCTTCGTTATTTCATGAAATAGAGATGGAAGAGGGGCTTACATCGTGACATGGAATAAACTCCAGGATTTTAATTGCAAAACACACAAAACTTTGGGGTTTTTTTGTAATTTGCCTTTTTTTTTTTTGGGTGAAAACAAAAATTGGCTACTTGACATAAAAGAAAAAAGGGTAAATTACATTTACCTCCCCTGAGGTTTCTGACAAATACAGGGACCTCCCCTGTGGTTTGAATAATTACAGTAACCTCCCCTGTTTTACCTGACAATATCAAGATTCCCCCTACTGTCAAAAATCACTAAACGATGCTACTTTTTCCTTAGGAAATTACCTTATTGCCTATCCCTTGAAAATATTAAAAAATGTTTTTGGATTGGAGGATAAGTTTGGAGTGTTTGGAACAGTATTTTTGGATTTATTTTTTTAAAATATTAAAAAACATTTTAAAAAAATTATTTTTTTATTTTAAATATATAATTTTTATTTAAATATTTTACTTTATTTTGTAAATATTTTAATATTTTAATTTTAATATTTTAAACTCAAAACACAATTTCACACTCAAATCGTAACCAAACACATAACTCAAAACTCAATTCAAAAATTATTTTCAAACCTCATAACCAAACACATAACTCGACACTCTACACTATTTTTAAAACTCTACATTCAAATCGTAATCAAACGCATAATAAAAAAATAAAATATTTAAAAATATATTTATAAAATAAAATAAAATCTTTAAAATAAAACTATATATTTAAAATAAAAATAAAAATTTTAAAATTTTTTAATATTTAAAAAATATATTTAAAATATCAAAAAAAATGCAACACATAGATGTATGAAATATAATACACATTAAAATAAATAAATAAATATTTAAAATATAAAATATTTACCCTAAAAAAGTAAATTCAAGAAATTATTTCTATTTGAATTGTGATTTTATGAGTTTTGAAAAGATTTTTGAAAATTTCTAATTAGAATTGTGTATTTGGTTAACACTATGAGTTTTGAAATTTTTTTTGAAAATTTGTAATTGGAATTGTGATTCTAAAAGAGAACCAAACATGTTTCTAAAAAAAAAAAAAAATTCGGAACATGTTTTTATTACTCAAAACTCAATTCAAAAATTATTTTCAAAACTCATAACCAAACACAAACTTAAAACTCAATTCAAAACTTTTTTCAAAACTCAAAACTCTTTCCAAAACTTAAAACCAAACTTTTTCAAAAACTCTATTTTAAAAGAAAAAAAATTTCAAAAAAAGTTTATTTTATTTTTTAAAATTATTTTTAGAATCATGATTTAAGTGTGGAGTCGTATTTTGAGTTATGAGTTTTTTAAAAAAAAATTTGTTTGGTTATAAATTTTGAAATTTTTTGAATTTATTTTTTTAGGATACATATTTATATTTTAAATATTTATTTATTTATTTTAATGTGCATTATATTTCATACATCTATGTGTTGCATTTTTTTTAATTTTTTAAATATATTTTTTAAATATTACAAAATTTTAAAATTTTTATTTTTATTTTAAATATATAGTTTTTATTTTAAATATTTTATTTTATTTTATAAATATATTTTTAAGTACTTTATTTTTTTGTTATGCATTTGGTTACGATTTGAATGTAAAGTTTTAAAAGTAGTGTGGAGTGTTGAGTTATGTGTTTGGCTATGAGGTTTGAAAATAATTTTTGAATTGAGTTTTGAGTTATGTGTTTGGTTACGATTTGAGTGTGAAATTGTGTTTTGAGTTTAAAATATTAAAATTAAAAAATTAAAATATTTACAAAATAAAATAAAATATTTAAATAAAATTATATATTTAAAATAAAAAATAATTTTTTTAAAACATTTTTTAATATTTTTAAAAAATAAATCTAAAAATACTGTTCCAAACACTCTAAACTTATCCTCCAATCCAAAAACATTTTTTAATATTTTTAAAGGGAAGGGCAATAAAGTAATTTCTGAAGGAAAAAGTGACACCGTTTAGTGATTTTTGACAGTATGGGGGAATCTTGATATTGTCAGGTAAAGTATGGGAGGTTACTGTAATTATTCAAACTGGAAGGGAGGTCCCTGTATTTGTCAGAAATCTCAGGGAAGGTAAATGTAATTTACCCAAGAAAAAAAGTTTTGAGACACCAAATAGATGCTTACATATATAATAGTATAGGTATATACAATTGTATAGATAGATACGGAGAAAAGTAGTTGCCTTGGTTGGTGCTTTATCTATCCACTACAACAAAATGTACCTTTGGCGACTAAAAAAAATTTAGTCGTCAAAAGTTGTGGAATTGGCGATCAAAAATTTTTTTAGCCGGCAAAAGTACAATATTTAGCTACTAATTTTTTTTTAGTCGGGGTATATTGATTATTGGCAATTAAAAAAAAATTTAGTCGCTAAAAATAAAAGAATTGATGACAAAAAATATATTTTAGTTGCCATATTTTGAGTTTTGGCTACTAAAACAATTTAGTCGCCAAATGTAAAATAAAAAATTATTTTTTATCTTTGGCGACCAAAAGTTTGGTCGCCAAAAACATATTTTTAGTGATAAAAAAATATTTTAGTCGCCGTATATTGAGTTTTGGCTACTAAAACAATTTAGTCACTGGATGTAAAATAAAAAATTATTTTTTATCTTTGGCGACAAAAAGTTTGGTCGTCAAAAATTTATTTTCAGTGACAAAAAATATTTTAGTCGCCAAAAAATTAAAATATTTGGAGGGAGACATTTCAAATTTTGGAGGGATTTAAAAAATTAATGGTGTAATATATATATATGGTTTCTAAATGCAAACCAGCACCCCTCTCTCTCTCTCTCTCTCTGCCTCTCTCTCTCCGCTGCTCCTCTCCCCTCCCTCGTGGTTGCCAGCAGCCGAAACACCGATTCACCTCGTTGTTGGTCACCGTCGCCTGAGATCCATCACCCAAGGAAGCTCGATCGGCGGCTCCTCCCTCGCAGCTCCTCAAATTGCAAGGTTTTTATCTTTCTCTCTCTAATCCAGATATTGTGTGTGTGTTCATTGATGGCTTCTTATTGATTACTTGAAAGCTTCATTTCTGATTTGTTTTGTGCTTTAATAATACAGTCATTTTTCTATCTTTCTTTTCTTTATTCTTTTTTTTTTCCCACAATTTTTATCTCTTCATAGTACAAGCGAAATAGAGGCAACTAGACTTCGCCTGCCCTCGATCGCCTTCTCTCTTATTCTTCTCTTGGATGCCACCACCACTTACATGCTAGGTCTCTCTCTCTCTTTCTCTCTCTCTATGTATATATCTATCTATCTACCTATCTATCTATCTATCTATCTGTATATATATATTTACTGTTTATTTGGTAAAACTGATACAGATTAAGTTCGTGATTTACTACAATTTCAAGATATTTCATTGGGTTTTTTTTTTTTTTTAAGCTGCAATTTAACTTTGTTAATGAAAAATCAAGATAACCCTGTTCTTGGTGGGTCTCTTATATAATGATTATACATAATATTATTTATCTCAATTGTAGCAATTCGTAGTTTCATTTAATTGTGATTCAACCATATGCTACTAAATTACATGTTAAATGAGTAGCTCTTTTTTATGGTTTGTTAGTGATCTAATAAATAGAAGTTTCAACCCTGACTATGGTAATTTAACTAACTTCATTTATTTATTTTTCTTTCTATTGATCAGGTATAGTTTGATCTTCCTTCATTCTGTCAAGTTTACGATACCAAATTGGGTTTAACTTAACATGGTGTTCAGTGCCGAGCTTATCTTAGAATCATATTTGATTTATTCTCCTCCTTAATTGGTTAAGCAAGAACCCATCTACTATTGAGTTTTGCTTTGTGGAATCTATAATGGGCTTGTTGTAATCAATTTTGATTGCAGTTACTATTATGCTAGAGACACATTCATTTGTAACTGAAATGACTAGCTTCTTGCATGGATTGATATTTGAATAAAATTTCAATCATAAATCACATATGATTACTTTAATTTGTTGAAATTAGAAATGAAATTAAGCTCTACTTAACCATTTTATTCTTAGTAGTAATGTTCTGACAATCTTATTCTCTCCCTTTGGATTTAATCCTACCTGCTGTAATATGGAGAATTAATTTGGTGATTTTAACAATTTTTGAATAAAAAACTGATAGTAGTCTCTCTCTCTCTCTCTCTCTCTCTCTCTCTCTCTCTCTCTCTCTCTCTCTCTCTCTCTCTCTCTCTCTCTCTCTCTCTGATGTTGGACCCAAAAATTGAATGAAATATTATGTTGCCTTTCTTAACTCTGGCTCCGGGACCTGAAATGGGTTTTTAGTCATGTAGGAAGTCAAAAACAAGCACGAAATTCTGACCAACTTATATACATCAACTTTCGAATGTGGAAGAAAACTTTTTTAGAGCGCAATTGCTGTGATCCTTGTTTTCATTCAAATTGCATCTCCTTATCCCTCTAGTCCATTTGTAGAGTTACGTGAACTGTGTAATTTCCAATTGCTACTATGTTATATTTTGTTCTACTCACCATATTCTGCTGAGGTAACATGATTAATTAAAAATAATGTTGGTAATTGTTTGTAATATTCTTTTTAGTTTTATGTTGTTTTTTCTTTAAATCCCACATAATATTAACAATAAGGCTATTTTTTTTTTGTTGTTCCATATTGCTTGGTAATGATGGTTTATACAGAACCTCAGTTTGTAGATTCTGTTTGTGATATAGGAGTTCCATCTTTCTAGCATACATGTTTAAAATTGCTAAAGGACATGTTTATGCCTTGTATTGTGTGGCAAAGTGATGCATGCCTATTTCATAGGCTTGTCAGTTTTTCTGTTATTGACTTGGCATTTTTTTTCCTTTTTTGGAGTATAGTTGATCCAACTTATCTACGTTTGTTTGTTCTTTTGATTATTCTTTGTCTTTTACACAAATCAGTTGAAATAATATTTCCAATTCTTTATTTGTCCCGTCTTTTTTTCTTCTTCTTTTCTCACTCATCTCTCTCTCTCTCTCTCTCTCTCTCTCCCCTTACATTTTCAGATTGCAATGGATGAAAAGGAATCCATCTTGAGTAGTGTACCAGCTGATTTTAGGGAAAAGGGTTCGAAGTTGCATGCATCTCTTATAGATGGGAAGGTACTATGGAAGAAAGAGAATTAGCACCTTTAGATGAAAAAGGCCAATAGCTTGAATGTTAAATCCACTTTGATTTCCTGTACACAGAGAAACTCACTTCATTATCCAGCTTTAGTTTTTTATTTTAGATAAGTAGTTCCTTGAATAATTTCAGTTACATCCATGGTGTTTGCAACATAAGGATTTGGGGATAAATTGTTGATGACACTACCAAAATTCAAAGTGATGAGAAATGAATCTTTGTTGTACTTTAGGGAGCCACGATATGGGAAAGAGGCTTAATGGACCGACCTTGATTTGTCATGTAATTAAGGTCATGTAATTCAAGTCCTTAAAGCATATAGCTTATCATTTTTATTTTATTTTTTATTTTTTTAACAGATTGCTTTTGCGTGGGCTATTGTGGATATTTATTTTTGTGTACTAAAACAATTTTGTTCTGTATATAGAAGACATTTATTTTTCTACAACCCTCTGCTTTGGAAATCCAGTGTTTTTGTATGTGATATTTAATTCAGATGGATTATACTTGGTTGGTGTGGATTTATATGATATTTGGAATATGATGTTACAAGTTAAAGTTTTTGGATAGTTGATAATGAAATGAGTATTATTGATAATGGATTTAGTGCTCGTTTGGCTAACAATTTGGGACTAAAAAAAGCATAAAAAGACAAAATAAGCTATATAAACTAATAAGACAAATACCACTTTTTACCCATAATCATTACAGTTTTTCTCTCACAAAAGTCAAAAAAGTCCCAAAACAAAAACCAAATGAGGCTAAAAAAGTCCCAAGCTAAAAAAGTTGGGTATATTAGTCAATGCCAAACGATACCTAATATGTATAGGTTACAGGTTCCATTGATAATGAAATGCATATAATTCAAAATTTAATGAAAAATATTCAATTCAGTAATGATTCAAACCCCCACAAAATATCACCCTCACAACCCCCACTCACTTGTGATTGGTCCAAGTAAGAAAGAGAAAAAAAAGAAAAAAACACAATACAAACACATCATTGGTCCACATCACTGTGGAAGTGGTGGGGGTCTCCCCAAAAGGGGGTCCCAAACATTTTCCTATTCAATTTATGCATTTTAAAAAAATTAATAAATAGAGCTTTTGACTACTAAACATTTAGTAGCCAAAAAATAAAAAGGGAACTTATTGGTGACTAAATGGTTAGTAGCGAAAAAAAAAAAAGTTTTTCGCGACTAAAAAATTAGTAGTTGACAAGGAGCACCATGATTTTAGCGACCAAAAAAATGGTAGCCAAAATGGAGTGCCACGTTTTTAGTGATTTAATATTTTAGTCCCTAAAACAAAAAACAAAAAAACACATTTATTGAAAACTTTGGGTGACTAAATTTTTAGTCATCAATTGGCGACTTTCGGCGTCTAAAAAAATTAGTCGCCAATACCTTTCCTTTTGCCGACTAATTGTTTAGTCACCAATTTAGGACTTTCGACGACTAAATATTTTTTAGTCGACAATACCTTCCCTGACAATCTTCCCGTGACCAAGACGGCGACCAAACTATTTAGTCAAGAAAACTTTTTGGCGACTAAAATTTGACTTTTGGCGACTAAAAATTTAATAGCCAAAAGTGCAATTTCTTGTAGTGATCCTTTTTATTAGCATTTACTTGTGGCATCTGATTGTATACTTTATGAGTAATGTTAGAAATTTTAAAAGTTTTACTAAATTTTTTACTAAATGTCTCACATGAGTGTGAAACTTACATATGTAAATCCCGCACTCATGTAAGACATTTGATAAAAAATTTGGTAAAACTTTTAAGTCTAACATTTTTTATCTTTATTTGGGAAATTGAGTAAGGCTGCAAGATAACCTTGTATAGTATTTTGGCATAAATAAGAACTATCCATGGGACAAAGTAACCATTAATAATACAAAAATGCTAGAGATTCTAAAAGTTCTACCAAATGTCTCACGTGACTTTTGAAATCTCTAATATTACTCTTAATAATACTACTCACTTGCTAGAAATATCAATGTATGACTTCTAATATTTTAAATATGAACCCAACACTATAATTCAACCATACAAGTTTCGAATTAAAATTTAGAATACTTTTACAAGTTTATATGATTATTATTCATTATCAAGTTGATAAATGCTTTGTTTTGCTTTGGGCTGGCATTGCTTTTCGAAGAACCCATTTGCTTTTTCTCTTTTGAACAGAAAAAAAGTGAAAACAACAAATATTTTCAATTGATTCTTTTCCCCCTTCAGAATATATTTTTTGTATTGTTTAGGTACAATCTTGAAACTAATGTACTAATGGTGATGTCAGTTCAAAAAATTTTGAACTTAAAAATTTGTGCCTCACTTGATCATTAGTTTAAAAAATATTTTCTACCTTTAAAAGTAAAAAACATTTTCCATCCCTATAAGTTTGTTTTCATTATACCAAACATTAAAAAATACAAAAAATATTTTCTGCCAAGATAAAAACAGACCAAAATAGAAAAGTTTTACCAACTACCACTACAAAAATTTTAGTTTTTTGGGACGGCAAAATGCCGTCGCTAATACTCCTAATGCCGTCTCAAAAAACTTTTAGCGACAGCAAATGACTTTTAGCAACGACAAAGGGAGGGTCACAACAAAGGGCGTTGCTAAAATCTTTTAGCGATGGCATGGTACCGTCGCCTTTTTTTTGCGACGGCAAATGTGGCCTTTTGTGACGGCATTTTACTATCACCTATAATATGTAAAAAATTGAGACCTTTTGCGACGGCAATGTTGTACCGTTGCTAAAAGTTTTATTTGAGACAACAAAAAAAATGTTGTCGCAAAATGCTTTTTCATTGCGACAACATGACCTTTATTGCCAATTTCTTTTACGACGGCATTACCTATGTTGCCAAAAAAATAGATTTTAGTTTTAATATTTTTTGCAACGGTGTGCTGCCGTTGAAAAAAAAAAACTTGAAATAAAATTGTTAAAAATATTAAAATTACCTGTATTAAATGAAAAAAAAACCAATAATTGTATAATAATATAAAAATTCCTGTATAGAAATAACAATTTCTCCATAATAAAAATATTCTTGTATTCATAACTTACACATCAACAAAATTACCCCACTACATAATGTTCCATAATACATATATAATGTTTAAATATATAATGTTGTTCACAATTCAAAATAACATAAACTAAAAACAAAAGTTTTCCTCATTATTCTCCGTGGTAACAAAAAGAAAAGTTAGTCACATTCTTCACAGGCATGAATTCCACAAGAAACAAACTTCTACTCGGAAAATATCTGAAAACAAAAAACAAAAATAATTAATGACAGTATAATTATGTGTTAATATGTTAGTTACAAAAAAAACATAAAAATTTAACTACTATACAATTACAAAGATAATTAAGTAAATAATTTCGCCTAGACCGAAATTCGACTCTAACTCTCAAACCGAGAACCTGATTCGAGTCCTGTTTTCTCCCACAAGCCTCTCGTGCCAAGGCGGTTGTGTGTGTCAAGTTTCGTGCTAATCCGACGCCATTTGGTGATTTTGGGGCATCAACACTTCAAATTCTATGTTTCTTAAGAAACTAGTTTGCCTAAACCAAAATCCAACTCTAACCCCCAAACCGGGAACCCGATTCGAGTCCCGTCTTCTCCCACAAGTCTCTCGTGCCAAGGTGGTCGTGTGTGCCAAGTTTCGATGCCGTTTGGTGATTTTGTGGCGTCAACACTTTGAATTCTAAGTTTTTTAAAGAACTAGTTTGCCTAAACCGAAATCCGGCTCTAACTCCCAAACTGGGAACCTGATTCAAGTCCCGTTTTCTCCCACAAGTCTCTCATGCCTAGGTGGTTGTGTGTGCCAAGTTCCATGCTAATCCGACGTTGTTTGATGATTTTGGGGCATCAACACCTCGAATTCCAAGTTTTTTAAGGAACTACTTTGCCTAGACCGAAATCCGGCTCTAACTCCCAAACTAGGAACTCGATTCAAGTCCTGTCTTCTTCCACAAGTCTCTCGTGCCAAGACAGTCATGTGTACCAAGTTTCATGCTAATCCGACACCGTTTGATGATTTTGGAGCGTTAACACCTTGAATTTTATGTTTCTTAAGGAACTAGTTTGCCCAAACTGAAATCCGGCTCTAACTCCCAAACTGGGAACCCAATTCGAGTCTCGTCTTCTCCCACAAGTCTCTCGTGCCTAGGTGTTTGCGTGTGCCAAGTTTTGTGCTAATCCGACGTCGTTTGGTGATTTTGGAGCATCAACACCTCGAATTCTAAGTTTTTTAAGGAATTAGTTTGCTTAGACCGAAATCTGACTCTAACTCCCAAACCGGGAAGTCGATTCGAGTCTCGTCTTCTCCCACAAGTCTCTCGTGCCAGGGCGGTCGTGTGTGCCAAGTTTCATACTAATCCAATGCCGTTTGGTGATTTTGGGGCGTCAACACCTCGAATTCTAACTTTTTTAAGGAATTAGTTTGCCTAGACTGAAATCCGGCTTTAACTCCCAAACCAGGAACCCGATTCGAGTCCCATCTTCTCCTACAAGTCTCTCTTGCCTAGGTGGTTGTGTGTGCCAAGTTTCATGCTAATCCGACATCGTTTGATGATTTTGGGGTGTCAACATCTCGAATTCTAAGTTTTTTGAGGAACTAGTTTGCTTAGACCGAAATCCGATTCTAACTCCCAAACCAGAAACCCGATTCAAGCCCCGTCTTCTCCCATAAGTCTCTCATGCCAAGGCGGTATCCGATATTGTTTGGTGATTTTGGGGCGTCAACATCTCGAATTCTAAGTTTCTGAAGGAACTAGTTTGCCTAGACCGAAATCTGGCTCTAACTCCCAAACCGGGAACTCGATTCGAGTCATGTCTTCTCCTACAAGTCTCTTGTGCCTAGGTGGTCGTGTGTGCCACGTTTCATGCTAATTCGATGTTGTTTGGTGATTTTGGGGCGTAAACACCTCGAATTCTAAGTTTCTTAAGGAACTAGTTTGCCTAGACCGAAATTCGGCTCTAACTCCCAAATCGGGAACCCGATTTGAGTCCCATCTTCTCCCACAAGTCTCTCGTGCCAAGGCAGTCGTATGTGTCAAGTTTCGTCCTAAGACCTTCAACAGGATGAGACTAAGTTGCTTAATATTACAGAATATACCTACAAAGTGTCTTACAATATTAGACTATAATATGCTTGAGCTTTATAACATAAAACTAAATTGTAAAGATAATTTTTTTAGGGACTTGATTTAATAAGAACCTATTATGAGGATATGTGTATTTGAATTTTGAATAAACATTCACTAGCTCATTGAATTGAGCTTAAAAGAATTATGACAATTAGAACAACCTTCCCAAATCAGCAGTTTCATGAAGATGAGGTTCAATACACCAAATTACCTTCTTCTAATGTAGGACAAATTAGGAAACTTGGGACAAAGCTGCCTATACAGGTTCTATAATTAGTTTAGGACCTTCAAGAAGATGAGTACCTTTCATAGCTAAGACCTTCAAGAACAAGTGAGCCAAACTCCCAAAACTTGATTGGCTCCATATTAGTTACATAATATGCCTGCAAAACCAACATGATATTGTAAATTTGTCGATTAAAGCCTTTCAAATTCAAAAAATGCCATTGACCAACTTATGGGAAAATTACATAACAAAGCTTGACTATGCCATGTTCCTTCACCCAGAGTACCTTGCAGGGGATTGGTCAAGGTGCATGGCTACGAACACAGCTAACTAGGCTGACTGGGGAGGAGGATTATGGCAAACAACCCAATTTCTGTCACTTATAATGGGCTTATAGATGGTAATAATTGAAGTTAAGACCATACACTCGTGGCCTGGCCAAAGATGTATAATGAATGGCAAACAAGGAGACAAGAAACATCCAATAGCTTAGAATTGATGCTGACAATAATTTTTCCTCCATGAAGGCTTGGAACAATTTTGTAGTACAATTTCAACAGAATTTATTTGATCAACATCAGGCTTTACACCAATAGAAAACAAAAATGAACAATTGTGAAGATCACGAAGGATAGTTGTAGAGAAAACTTGTTTGAGAACCAGAAAATCAATTGAGCAACTTATGGAGAGATAAGGTGACATCTAGTGAGGAACAGATAAAAGAGCAGATAACAGGTAAGAAGAAACACCACCGCACAGGCAAAAAAGCAGCACATTCAAATTTCCCCTAAAAGTAAGGAGTAAATAGG
The DNA here is from genome assembly GCF_055761805.1 of Camellia sinensis. NCBI lineage: Eukaryota > Viridiplantae > Streptophyta > Magnoliopsida > Ericales > Theaceae > Camellia > Camellia sinensis. The sequence continues at coordinate 213,308,438 of NC_138961.1, read as the reverse complement.
CTTCAAAGGTCACAGCAAAGTTAAACAAAAGTTCAATGATTGGAACTAGAAGCATAGTATTCAAGGATTGGCATATGCCCAAGGCACATAGCAAAAAAGCAGGTAAGAAATCAATAACATGAGTAGTGTGACAACATTAGAAAATAAACAAATTGATAGATCATATATTTTAAAATATAAATAAAGAACAGATAAGGCATCAAGATTGCTGACATACATCTAAGCCATATTCCAATAATAGATGACCCCTTACCAATATCATAAAATCCAGCTTTAATAGTTGCAGCTACATCAGCAACTGCCTGAAGACCAGAAGAACACTGCCTATTCACGGTTCTAATCGGCACAGTTTCTGGACAATGGAGATAAGGTATATGTCAGCATTCAGCAATGCAAGGGAATGAGACCAAAAATCCTAAAGAACTCGTGCAAATAAATATTACCACGGAAACCAGCATAAAATACAGCATAAAACACAAGTACACTTTCCTTAATATATAGTCAAAAATGCATCTACAGTCAAAAAGCTCATTTCCTTAATATACAGGCTCACTTTGTGGCTCAACTAACTATATAAAAATAATTTTTTTTTTAAAAAAAAAAAAACCAAAACCAAAATAGAAAATAGAAAATTTCCCATACTATGCATAAATAAAAAGTAATGCACTTACCTTTTCATCCAATGAGTGAATGAAGCTTTCTGTAGGACTCAGAACTCTTCCGAAGGGAAGAGGAAACTCTATGTCACCCCACTTGAACTCATAAATAAATAGGATTAGACAGTATCGCAATAGGGTTATTTTAAATGGAACTTTTCACATATCAATTTACTGTGTATCAAAAGAGAATGCAAGAAGAAGGAGGAAGAGGAGCTCACTTCTTAAAGTTCTTAAAGGCAGTAGTGTCATCCAACTCTCCCCTCATATCCAATGGGTATGGCTCTCCATTCATCAGGGTAAAGGGATTCATCTCAAGGAAACTGAAATCCAGATCTATAGACAGAATAACAAAAACAAATATCATGTGAACAATGTCAATGTTCTAAGAAAATGGAAGATAATTGTCAAACAAAACATCAACAAAAACATGCACACCCACACACTTGTGGATGCATGTGTACACACCCTCACCAACACAGAAAAAGATATAGGCTCCGTTTGGTAAGCCTCTCAAAATATAATTCTATCCATTGATTTGAATGTGCTGTTTGTTTGGAGCTTTCAAATCATAATTCTACACACATTTCTCGAAACTCAACTCAAAACATAATCATTGCTTTTCAAAACTTATAACCAAACACATAATTCAAAACTTTTTTCAAAACTCAATTCAAATCAGTATGTTAATTTTTTAAATATTTAAATATTTTAAAAATATTTTAATTTTGTTAAGATTTTAAATATTTTAATATTTAAATATGTTAAGATTTTTTTAATTTTTTTGATTATTTTTAAATATTTTAATTTCAAAATATTACGATTTTAATTTTTTAAATTTTAAAATATTTTATAAAAATAAGTTCAAACTCTATTTTATAAAAATATTTTTAAATATTTTAATTTTTTTGTTATGTATTTGGTTACGATATGAGTGTAAAGTTGTGAAAGTAGTATGAAGTTTTGAGTTATGTGTTTGGTTATGAGTTTTAAAAATAATTTCTTAATTGAGTTTTGTTTTATGTGTCTGGTTACGATTTGAGTGTAGAGTTATTTTTAAATTTAAAATTTTAACATTTTAAATTATTTAAAAATTTTGAATATTTAAATTATTTAAATTCTTACGATTTAATTTTTTTGAATATTTATTTTAATTTTTTACTTATTAAATTTTTTAGATTATTTAAATTATTTAAATATTTATGATTTAAATTTTTTGAACATTTATTTTGAAAAAAAAATATTTCCTTTGTATTATTTTCAATTAAAAAATTGATTAATGTTATTTTCTGTTAATAATAATTTTTTTTAATTGAATTTTAAAAAGAGTTTGGTTATGAGTATTGATCAAAAATTTCAATAGTGTGAAAGTAGTGTGTTTTGTTATGAGTTATAATAATTTGAATTAAGTTTTGAAAATTCTTTCCAAAACTCATAACCAAACAAATTTTCTTACTTCACATGTCAAATTAAACTTTCAAAACCCAATTCCTCACTCAATTCAAAACTCAATTCAACACTCTATTCAAAAACTATAACCAAACAAATTTTTTACACTCAAATCATAATTTTCCACAACTCACAAATTCAAAATACAACTTATACTCTCAAATCATATTTACAAAACTCTACCAAACGAAACCATAGTTTTTCACCTCCCTATCTTCGATGAGAAAGGCTTATAAATTCAATTATATCCTGCCCATCAAAGATAGCAAGTCCAATTAAATTTTACCCTATTAAGATCCCTACCTTATTGCATGTACAAAGTACTTAAATGTAAGGAAGATCGAAATTATCTGAGCATCATATTGTACAAGTTTTGGTAATGGAAAAAACACCGTTTGATCCTCAAGAATCATGTACCTTAAATATAGCCAATACAACATCAAACTTTACTTAAATTAAACGTGGAACAGATAAAACCTTTAGAGCTTAGTTTATCACATTTTATTGACGAAGAGCAAGTTTTTTGAAAGTTACAAGCAGTGCTAACCAATGAGGAAGACGACCCATATTACAAGAGAAGTAAAAAAGAGAACAAAAGCACAAGAAAATACATATATTTTTTAAAAAAACACCAAAAATAATTATAAATAAATAAATAACATGATTGATGGACTTTAAAAAATATGAAGAAAATTGAATAAAAATACTGAGTTTAAATATCATAATTTTCAAGGTTATTAGCTGGTGCCAAGGTTCTAAAAAGCGGTTGTGGTCGCCGTAACGGTAGCGGTGGCGTGGTTGAGGTTGAGGGGTGTAAAGGCCGTAGCGTAACGGTTGCGGTAACCGGAACCGTGAATTTTTTTATTTTTCGCACAATTTGAAAAAAACTTACCGATACGCATTTTTTTTTCCATGATCATATTTATTGGGTTTAAAATAAATATTGATCAATTTTTGTAAATTTTTAAGTATGATCCAATATATTTCATATTTTTAAATCACTATAAACTGAGTTTTTTACATTTTATTTTAATAATTAATGACTTTATATTATACAAAAGATCAATCACTAACTATTATATATAAGATAAACAATGACAAAAGTAAGAGAATAAATAAGAGCCTAAATATAGATATATATATATATATATATATTTTAACCAAGCCAAATAGATAATGACCACACCTATTATTATTATTTTCAAATAATATATAGATAGACACACACAAACAAAATGGTTGAGTGATAGCAGCTGAATAGAATAGTATAGGTCTTACAGCTTCAACAAATCAATAACATGTTCATCTTCCCTCTTCTCTCTCTCTATCTCTTGCTCTTCCATTTTCTCTCTTTATCTTCCCTCTTCTCCTATTTTTAGCTTTTTTTTGTCTGTTTTTTCGAAAGAAACAATTTGGAACCGTTACATAACAATGCGTAACAGGCCGTTACGACTGTTGCGGCACCGTTACGACCGCTACGGCAGCCGCTATAGCCGACACACCTGTGAATCTCAATCACACTGCAAAAGCGGCCGTAACGGGTGGCGGTAACCACTAAAACCGTTATGCAACGGCATTACGTAACGATTGCGGCCGCTTTTTAAAACCTTGGCCGGTGTACTAAGAATGAAATTTTAGATGGCTCCTAAAGCTCTTCTGCCCCAGCAGCAATCTTCTTCTAAAGCTCTTCTGCCTCAGCAGCACTCCCATGATGGCGCAGTTTTGTAACACAATGTGGATGGTAAAAATGGCCACATGTTACAGAAACACCCACAAGAAACTTCATTCATAAACATCAATACATAAGTACGAAGAATAAGTGAACAACATACGCATCCGTTCATTTAAGTATGAAAAAATTTCTTTTCGGCCTATGTGGACATATGTTTGGATTAACTTGCAATTAAAACAAGAGTTGGTAAGTCAAGTTTTCTGGTACTAGAAATAGTGATAATTCAAGTTTTTGGGAACTCATTTCAGGGGACTGTCTGCTTTATTTCATTGAATGTTTTGGTCTGTGCTGCTTGATCTCAAGAAAATGACACATGTTGAAGACATAATAACCAACTAAACTGTTGTAATATACACAGCTCCTTTGCAACAGAAAAACACCGCGAACTCAAAGCAAACACTTGAAGCATATACTCTCTAAAATCTCCATATTGGCAAAGCCAAAAAGATAAAAAGAAGCCTATTTAAAATTGTTTAAGCTGTCATGATACTAAAATAACAAATTTGATATATACATCTACATAGGCACCATGGCACAAAGGTATGCTAGAGGCACAGCCAATACAGCCTAAGGTGTTATGTTTTACAATGCTTAAGACCTTATAACTCTGCTGCCCCTGTTTCAGAGTCAAGCTAGAAGCACCAAACAATAATTAAGACCTAAACCAATAACATCAAAGCTGCCATAGAAGCACCACAAATCAGCAGACAAATACAATAACCAAACCAGCCCCAAGACAGTAGCAATCATGCCACAACCAGTATCAACACAATGTTAGCACTGGCCCAAACCTTAAAACAAAATGGTGATTAACACTTCAACAAAGCATTCCCAGTTGGAGCCAAAAAAAACACAATAACAACAGAATCCACAAATTACTTGAACCCTAAACACAATGGAAACTATTTTTTTTACAGATGTTATCAACTCATTTTCAATGATTTGGATTGATACATTATCTGTTGCTTCTTTAAATTCCCACTTAAATAATTTCTTTATTGCGTTAAGGATTGGTGATGGGTTAATTTCTTTATGACTAATATCTCTAGTCCATGATGGTTCCGTGAGTTTGAACAAGTTACTTTTATGCGTACTAAGCTATTCATACTGATTTTCAAGTATGTACAATTTGTTATTTTATGATTTTTTTCCCTCTAAGTGCTTATTTCCAAGCTCAAGTGTTCAATAAATGCAAGTTGGAGCTTAACTTTACAATGCTGAGTACCGTGATTATTCTATAAGTTTCTACAAGTTACTTTTATTCTTACTAACGTATTCATACTGAATCTTGGCCCAAGTTGTGGCTATTTTATGGTTTTCCCAAATGAAAGCTTATTTTCAAGAAAAAGTGTCATGTTTGTGATTAATGACTAAAACCTAGCACCCCGTGCTGACTCTGTGAGTTTCTACAAGCTACTTTTATCCTTTAGTATTTAAGACTTTAACTAAAACCCTTACCTAGATTTGTTTTTTAATTCACTTACATATTGAATGCTAAGAGAAATGACTAGAGGCTAAGAGAAGTATAAAACAATTGAAAATCTGGGAAAAGGGGTAGGAATTCAAACCACTTATAATTTTTATACATTTAAAAGGCAACAAAACCTTAACATGTTATCTATTATAAAGTTGTTGATGTCATCAACTACAGCAGTCATCAAATAATTGCATTATTAGTACTAATGATGCTGCTGTTAGCTTTAACATTGTTTTTGTTTTTGTCTCTAGCCATCTCGACAACTACTCTCTTCACTTTGGGCTACTGCATGAAGGGGTGCAAACATGCCTTTGTAGCTCAGAAAGAGGGCATATAATAAAACTTATCCTTTCTTATGCAGATGTAGAATCTCCAAATCAATTCCCTCAATAAAAGGTTTTTTTCATTAGTCACACACTCATGTGCACATTATTCAAAACTTATGTAGTTAAGAAGTTTACAATAATATACGTGACTAATGTATGTGTGTGTTCTGTGTAAAGAGCATTATTGTGTTTCTATGCTTGTCAATTTGGTAAAGGAAGAAAAAATTATGATGCTACTGTTTCTTATGTTGCTAAATCACAATCAGAATGACAATGCCATGTATCTTATAATTAGTTTACACATTGAAACAAGACAATGTTCTGGAGCATCTGCATACTAAGACAAAAACAAATCAACTGGCTGCACCATAACAGGGCTCATCCTTAAATATCAATGTCACATATTTAAAAAATCAATGATGGACTGCGACAAGTACACCTAATCAGTCCCATTCAGGCAATAACCTACAGGTTTGGTATGTCTAGCAATTTTAAGTTATTTTTTGCGATGTGCCTGCGACTTGGTAGCATATAAGTTGTTGTGCATATGTTTAGAAACTTGGATTTGTTAAGTAAAAAGAAAAGGAAAGTCAAAGTGATGATGAAAGAAAGAAAAAAGAAATGAAATGAAATATCTAAATTTCTTGGTTTTGTTTTGTTGATGGGTAGGAATTCAAACCGCTTCAAATTTTTCAACATTTAAAAGGGAACAACACATCTGAAATCTCAGTCTTTTGTTGGGGCTTGGCCAATTACGCCATACATCCGACAGATTTATAATTGAACCATTAGACACTATTAAGTAAATTGCCACCACAAATGAAATGCCTTTTCAAGGTAACCATCATCCTAACTCACAAGTCATCCAATTCATAGCCAATAAATAATAATTAACCTCGATAGTGTACAACCAATCGGATCCCTAAAGAAGTAGGTCCTAATGAAATCACCAAACAAATCCACTATATAGACGTACTACCCTTATCAGATATGCTCAGAATTCACTTGGTGAAAACATATAAATAATAAAAAGCTTACTCAAGAAACATTATGCAATTAACTAGAAGCACAAAGATACATTAACTTCACAAAAAACAAACCAAACAATCGAAATCATTGCAAAGTTCAACAAAAATAAATTCTTTTGATTGAAGCAGAGAAAATAAAGACCTCTAACTTAACTCAACTTAACTTAGCACAACTTTGTTTATTAATGATCATGCAATAACCCAGATCATACAAACAGTGATACACAAAATTCCTAACTAATAAGCAAATTATATAAAGGAGATATGGTATACTTGTGTAACGCCCTCGAAATAATAACATTAAACCCATCAATATAGACATACATTGATATATAAAAACTCCACTTTCTTCTATTCATCAGAGTTTCATTACCAAAAAGTATTACATGTTAACGACAAAAGCAAATGCCCTAAAGGCTTACAGCTTTCCAAGTTAACACTTTGTTACAACAAAAGAGTGCTAACTCATTTACACATCAAGCCCTTGGCTTGAATATACATGTAAGACATCAAAGAAACTAAACAACAAAAGTCCGCCCGCCTCTAGCCTCCCAAGCTACGTCCTTGGAGGTGGCATGCTACCTGTACCTGAAAATGATATTCCCATATAGGGTGAGCCACAGCCCAGTAGAAATACACTAAACCAAATATGAACAATGACTAAAAGATTAGCAGTTGATAGATGGCCAACACTGATACTTTCCCTTATCACACTTTACAGTTTTATGACACACAAGTCCATGTTACAATCCATTTTCCAATTCCTTTCAATTCTCAATTTATAACCATAGCTCAGAACCTGGCCAAACAACTCATATGAGACAGTAACTCATATTAAGCACTTTCCCATTTCATAATAGATAAGCATACTAGCTATATCACACACCAACAGATAAGCATACAAGCTATATCATCACTTCCATAGATATGCATAAGAGCACTATCACACTTCCAAAGACAAGCATATGAGCTCTGTCAACACATTACTAGATAAGCATGTGAGCTCTATCTATGGAGTCCATCCTCTATCTTCTGCCAACAACATCCGGTTTAGAGGTCCATTCCCTATCTTCCCCTAAACCGTGGAGTACATCCCCTATCTCCTCCAACACGATGCAATGCATATAAACAATAATTATACACATCATCACACAACACATAAATTTAATGCATTCTTTCAACCGTCATACTCAATGACACATTCCAGTGATTAGTTTCAGTTTGCCTAATCATATGCATTGTCTACAACAATCAAGACTATCCTCCACCGACAGCCCAAAGCAGTTTTTTCTATACAGAAAATAAATGCAACAATCGATATATATAATCAACATTTCAATCAGGTGAGTGATAAATAATCCAATTACACCCTTTAATTCCATACATTCCCAAATCAATTTCTCATTTCCTCATCATTAATTAAGCAATTTAATCAACCAATGTAATTAGGGCATATTCCATAATTAACATTACAACCCTTAGGTTCCATTTTCATTAATGTTTTAACATTAATTTCACTTTTCCATGCCAAACACGCATCAAGGTTTTATATAGCCAAAACCCCAACTTTTGTAAATTTACACACAAGCCCCAAACTTTCACAAAATTACCAAACCAACCCCAACATCTCAAAATACTAAAATTTAAAGACAAAGCCCATAGTGAGGAGTAGGTTATCCCTACCTCGAAAGATGACTCCCAACCAAGAAGGTGAAGAAAACGAAAATGCTCCAAACCACGAATTTCTCGGATCAAAAGATAGCCCTCGACGATCAACAACTCTTTTGTAAAGGCCAAAGGTGAGGAAATCACTCCTACTAGATCAATACCTAGAGAGAAGGTAAAAATCACATCTGCAGAAGTTTTGCAGGAACACGAAATACTGGAGGTGTGCAATCCCTGCTCGAGCGCAAGAAGACCCGCTCGAGCGGATCGCCTAAAAACTAGACAACAAGGATTTGAAACCAAGGCCTAACCAACCTGTAACAACCCTGCTCAAAACATCCTAAAACTCAATCAAGTGGAATTAAAGGACGGCAACAAGATAGATACCACTACCAACTTCACGAAACCGAGTCCGGAATACAACAGAACAGTAAAGGGACAACCGGGATCGCTATAACCTCCACCCCTTAAAGAATTTCGTCCCCGAAATTAAACACGAGTTTCTCAAAAATAGGTTTTCTCCATTTTCAACAATATTACAATATAATATTAAACAACCCGACCCACTACTGGTCAATCCCATCTCTTTTCAAGAGGCAAAACACAACATATATTGCAAATACATTGTCAACATGCAATTTTCTTCCATTTCCAACCATTCCCAACATACATGGTTCACAGTTTATATCATAATCAAAATACATGATACAACTCCAATTCTACAATATAGCCAACATATGCAATATCATAATCAACTCCCATATCAAGGTAAGTTCTACAACATACTTTCATTAAACCAAAACATTACCGATGTTTTACAACTTAAGACATATATAAAGCTCTTAAGTCCAATAACATTACAAAAAAAAATTCCATTACATGGTCACACATCAACAAACAAGTCCGGATATTTCTCGCAGACCTCCAACTCACGTTCCCAAGTGGCTTCCTCCACTCCGTGATGTTTCCACAAAACCTTTACCAAAGGGATGGTCTTGCCACGCAGGACTTGATCCCGTTTATCTAAGACCCGAACCGGTCTCTCCTCATACGAGGCATCCTCATCTACTTCTAAGTCGGTCCAATCTAACACATGCGATGGATCCGGCTCATACTTCCGAAGCATACTCACATGAAACACGTCATGCACTCCGGACAACTGCGGCGGCAAGGCTAAACGATAGGCAACCTCGCCAATCCTCTCAAGGATCTCAAAAAGACCAATAAACCGAGGGGATAACTTCCCACTCTTGCCAAATCTCATCAAACCTCGCCTAGGTGATATTTTTAAGAAGACATGATCACCTACCTCGAACGCCAAAGGCCTCCTCCTACGGTCGGCATAACTCTTTTGGCGACTCTGGGCTATAACAAGCCTCCTACGGATAAGCTCAACTTTCTCCGTCGTCTCCCGAACTAACTCCGGACCCAACAAAGGTGCATCACCCACCTCAGCCCAACACACTGGAGACCTACACGGTCGGCCATACAAGGCCTCAAACGGTGCCATACCGATGCTAGACTGAAAACTGTTGTTGTAGCCAAACTCCACTAAGGGCAAGTGCCTCTCCCACGTCCCACTAAAGTCAAGGACACAACCTCGAAGCATATCCTCAAGGATCTGAATAGTACGCTCGGACTGTCCGTCAATCTGAGGGTGATAAGCCGTACTAAATGTCAACTCAGTACCCAAGGCACTCTGCAAACTCTGCCACAACCTAGCAGTAAAACGAGGATCTCTATCTGAGACGATCGTCACTGGGACCCCGTGCAATCTCACTATGTCCCGAATATACAAGTCGGCAAGATGGTCTACCGAATCTCTCACGCGCATAGGAATGAAGTGCGCCGACTTAGTCAACCGGTCTACAACCACCCAAATAGCATCACTACCCCGCTGAGTCCTCGGAAGACCTACAACGGAGTCCATAGCGACATGCTCCCACTTCCACTCGGCAATAGGCAAGGGTTGCAACAAACCCACTGGCCTCTGATGCTCGGCCTTCACTTGCTGGCAAGTAAGGCACTTAGACACGAAAGCTGCCACATCTCTCTTCATACCTCGCCACCAAAACTGGCGACCCAAATCCCGATACATCTTAGTGCCTCCCGGATGCACCGCAAGACGTGAATGATGGAACTCTCAGAGTACTTCCTCTCGGCAAGACTCCAGCACACACAGACGGTCTCGATATCTCACACTCAGGTTGGGATACACCGTCAAACCCTTCTCAGCCTTTCCATTTGAGATCTTCTCTCGGAAGGACTCTACCTCAAGGTCACCTCCCTGTGCCTCTAACACTAGAGTCACAAGTGTAGGCTGCGCAACAACAGAAAACAAGGCCGCAGCCTCAACAGATTCGCCCAAATGCAAATCAAACTCGCCAAGTACACCCAACATCCCCCATTCCAGAATGGCTATACAATCTACATCACTAATGGATTTCCTAATAAGGACATCGGCCACAACATTGGCCTTCCCCGGGTGATAGTTCAACTCAAAATCATAGTCCTCAATGAACTCCATCCATCTCCTCAGCCTCAAATTCAAGTCTCTCTGTGTAAACAGATACTTCAAACTCTTGTGGTCCGAGAACACCTCGAACCTCTCACCATAAAGGTAGTGCCTCCAAATCTTCAAGGCAAAGATCACTGCTGCTAGCTCTAGGTCGTGTGTAGGGTAGTTATTCTCGTGTATTTTCAACTGACGTGAGCCATAAGCTACCACTTTCCCCTCTTGCATCAACACACAACCCAAACCCTCTCATGAGGCATCACAATAAACCGCATAACCCAACCCTCTCTCTGAAATAATCAAAACCGGAGCGGTGGTCAATCTAACCTTCAGCTCTTGGAATGACTTTTCACAAGTCTCACTCCATACAAACTTGACCCCTTTTCACGTCAATCTAGTCAACGGCGAAGCTATCCTGGAGAAATCTTTCACAAACCGCCGATAATACCTAGCTAATCCCAGAAAACTGCGGATCTCAAACACACTCTTAGGCTGTGCCCAATCCTGCACTGCTTCAATCTTGGATGTATCAACAGACACCCCTTCCTTGGAAACCACATGGCCTAAGAACTTGACTTCTCCTAGCCAGAACTCACACTTCCCAAACTTGGCGTACAGCCTATGGGCTCTAAGCAACTCAAGCACCATTCTCAAGTGTTCCTCGTGCTCCCCCTCAGAAGGCGAATAGATAAGAATGTCATCCACGAAAACGACTACAAATCGATCCAAGAATTCCCAGAAGATTCGGTTCATCAAGTCCATAAAGACTGCCGGTGCGTTGGTAAGCCCAAATGGCATCACTAGAAACTCATAATGGCCATACCGTGTACGGAATGCCGTCTTCGGAATATCCTCCTCCCTGACCCTCAACTGGTGGTAACCCGATCTCAAGTCTATCTTAGAGAAACAGCGGGAACCCTTCAATTGGTCAAACAAATCATCTATATGGGGCATAGGGTACTTATTCTTGATCGTAACCCGATTCAATTTTCGGTAGTCGATACACAATCTCAAGGCACCATCTTTCTTTTTAGCAAAGAGAGTTGGTGCTCCCCACGGCGAAACACTAGGGCAAACAAAACCCTTATCTAGCAATTCCTGGAGCTGAACTTTCAACTCAACCAACTCTGCTGGAGCAAAACGGTAAGGTGCCATAGAAATCGGCGCCGTGTCGGGCACTAGATCAATAGAGAACTCTATCTCTCGGTGAGGTGGCGAACTAACAAGGTCCTCAGGAAAGACATCCGAATACTCACAAACCACCCTCGGCAACACAAGCTGGGTCTCACCACACTCACCACTCTCAAAGCTAGCAAGTAGACCATTAAGCTCACTCCACCCTCGCGAATCATACCCCGGTGGCAAAACACTACCAACCCGGTCTCCCAAGAAATGGAACCACTCCCCGCTCAAGGTACATAACGTGACCCTCTGGCGGTAGCAATCGATAATAGCCTGGTATGACGATAGCCAGTCCATACCCAAAATAACATCAAAACCCTTCATGGGCATAACTACAAAAGGGAATTCAAGTCTATAGTCGGCGACCTCTATATCGCAACCTCTACAACCCTGTTTCAAGATCAGTTCACCCCCAAGAGGTGACACTACACATATAGGAGATGCTAACTGTGCTAACTCCAACTCCAAAACAGATACAAATGCAGCAGATACAAAAGAATGAGATGCACCCGTATCAATCAACACATTAGCAACCGAGTTGCAAAACAAAAAGGTACCTCTCACTACTGATGGAGCCGGTACAAGATCCTGCGCGGTAACAGCATACACGCGCCCCGTAGGCCCCTGATCTACTTGCTCACCCCTCGAAGCATATGACTGCTGCACTGACTGGGATGACGAAGCCCCCGAATTGGCCCTCGAGGCCTGCACAGACTGAGCTGGCTGATAACTCTGCGTCTGCCTAGGACCAGACGCTCCTGAAGTAGCACTCAACTGTGGGCAATACCTCTTCAGGTGCCCAGGCTGCCCACACTGATAGCAAGATAAGGGCTGCCCCCTGCCCAAACTCTGACTCTGGGGTCTAGCTGAAGAAGAAGCAGCTCTCTGACCTCCGCCCTTCTGCGGGCAAATCGAAGACTTGTGACCCAGCTGGCCACAAGTGTAACAAGTCAAACCTCCCTGATTACCTCTCCCCGAGCCTGTACTCAGCACTGGAAAGGTCGATCTAGCAACTCCACCCTGAGACTGCTGAGGGTTATAACCCCTCTGTCTCCTGCCATCACCCTGACCCTCTTGGCTCTACTTGGAGCCTCTATGTCTCTCCTCGTCTTCCTCCTGCATCATAAGCTCCATATGAGCTGCAGCATCCACTAAATGTCTATACTCTCGAATGTAAGACCCACCAACCCTCAACTTGAGGCCCCGTCTCAACTTCCGCTCAAACTCATAGCAACGGTGTTCCTCGGACGCCACCAACTCAGGTGCAAACCTGGACAAACAAGTAAAAGTGGCCTCAAACTCTACCACGGACATACCCTGCTAATTAAGCCGGCTAAACTGATCCCTCAGCTTCTCCCTAGCAACTGCAGATAAGAACCTCTCCTGGAAAGCATTCACAAACGCCTCCCATGTACCACCAACACGAGCCTTCTCGTACTTCCACCATTGACCCGCATCTCCTTTCAGCTGGAAGGATGCCAAGGTCACTTTCAATGCTCCGTCCTCGATGCCAAGCATCTCGAACGTCTTACTCATTTGTTCTAACCACTCGTCAGCCTTCAGTGGTTCCTTCGGATCTCCAACAAACTCGTCCAGATTAGACCGGAAGAACTCCCTCTTCAAGAAAGAAGGCCCTGCCTCAGCTGCTTGATTCCCTGCTCTGAGAATACCCAAAGCTCCTGCTATCTCTCAGGCCAAGGCACTCATAGCCTGCTGACTCGCTCGCTCGGCCACATTGGCCTGACCAATTCCCTCCTGCACTGCCGGAACCTCCTCCGGTAACGGCATCTCCTGCCTACCACGCCTGCCACGCCTACCGCGTCATCGTCCTGACATCCGAATAAAGGTAACTCAGAACATTAGCACATTTATAAATGTGCTGAAACTAAACACTCACGTCCTAATACATGGACAACTGTAATTCACACCACGTAAGCACATAAACACATAAGCACTTACGAATTTCCTTTCCGGATAATGATAGTCCCGAGGCGTTACTAGAGTTCCGAGTAGAAATGGCATTGATCAAGTGCCTTTCCAACAAGAGTCCCAGAAACCCAAGGATCCAATCAACATCCTAGAAATTAAATCCCATACCCAAATAAACACATAAGCATGTTATCAATTTAAACACATAGCATATGACACTACACCTAAGTCTCTATCAAGCGAGACAAACCCATTGTGATACTAATCACTTCCCATGTACCCAAAGTATTCGAACTTGGTACGCTCTGATACCAAGTTGTAACGCCCTCGAAATGATAACATTAAACCCATCAATATAGACATGCATTGATATATAAAAGCTCCACTTTCTTCTATTCATCAGAGTTTCATTACCAAAAAGTATTACATGTTAACGACAAAAGCAAATGCCCTAAAGGCTTACAGCTTTCTAAGTTAACACTTTGTTACAACAAAAGAGTGCTAACTCATTTACACATTAAACCCTTAGCTTGAATATACATGTAAGACATCAAAGAAACTAAACAACAAAAGTCCGCCCGCCTCTAGCCTCCCAAGCTACGTCCTTGGAGGTGGCATGCTACCTGTACCTGAAAATGATATTCCCATATAGGGTGAGCTACAGCCCAGTAGAAATACACTAAACCAAATATGAACAATGACTAAAAGATTAGCAGTTGATACATGGCCAACACTGATACTTTCCCTTATCACACTTTACAGTTTCATGACACACAAGTCCATGTTACAATCCATTTTCCAATTCCTTTCAATTCTCAATTTATAACCATGGCTCAGAACCTGGCCAAACAACTCATATGAGACAGTAACTCATATTAAGCACTTTCCCATTTCATAATAGATAAGCATACTAGCTATATCACACACCAACAGATAAGCATACAAGCTATATCATCACTTCCATAGATATGCATAAGAGCACTATCACACTTTCAAAGACAAGCATATGAGCTCTGTCAACACATTACTAGATAAGCATATGAGCTCTATCTATGGAGTCCATCCCTTATCTTCTACCAACAACATCCGGTTTAGAGGTCCATCCCCTATCTTCCCCTAAACCGTGGAGTACATCCCCTATCTCCTCCAACACGATGCAATGCATATAAACAATAATTATACACATCATCACACAACACATAAATTTAATGCATTCTTTCAACCGTCATACTCAATGACACATTCCAGTGATTAGTTTCAGTTTGCCTAATCATCATGCATTGTCTACAACAATCAAGACTATCCTCCACCGATAGCCCAAAGTAGTTATTTCTACACAGAAAATAAATGCAACAATGGATATATATAATCAACATTTCAACTACGTGAGTGATAAATAATCCAACTACACCCTTTAATTCCATACATTCCCAAATCAATTTCTCATTTCCTCATCATTAATTAAGCAATTTAATTAACCAATGTAATTAGGGCATATTCCATAATTAACATTACAACCCTTAGGTTCCATTTTCATTAATGTTTTAACATTAATTTCACTTTTCCATGCCAAACACGCATCTAGGTTTTATATAGCTAAAACCCCAACTTTTGTAAATTTACACACAAGCCCCGAACTTTCACAAAATTACCAAACCAACCCCAACATCTCAAAATACTAAAATTTAAAGACAAAGCTCATAGTGAGGAGTAGGTTATCCCTACCTCGAAAAATGACTTCCAACCAAGAAGGTGAAGAAAACGAAAATGCTCCAAACCACGAATTTCTCGGATCAAAAGATAGCCCTCGACGATCAACAACTCTTTTGTAAAGGCCAAAGGTGAGGAAATCACTTCTACTAGATCAATACCTAGAGAGAAGGTAGAGCTCTAGAGTGAGAAGCTCAACAATAGTGTTTTTGGAAAAGTAAGAGAGAGAAGAGAAGTGAAAAAGTGATTTAAAATTGACCCACATCCAACTGATATACGACATTCCCGCTTGAGCGGAAAACACAACGCTCGAGCATCAAGAACAAAAACTAGGTCCGCTTGAGCGCAAAAAGCCCCGCTCGAGCACCAAGACACAAGAATAAAGCACATCCGCTTGAGCGCGAAAACCAGTCCGCTCGAGCGTAGATTTCCCCCTCCCAGAACTTATACTCAGAAAGTACTACCCGCTGGAGCGCCAACAAACCCGCTTGAGCGTAAAAATCACATCTGCAGAAGTTTTGCAGGAACACGAAATACTGGAGGTGTGCAATCCCCGCTCGAGCGCAAGAAGACCCGCTCGAGCGGATCGCCTAAAAACTGGACAACAAAGATTTGAAACCAAGGCCTAACCAACCTGTAACAACCCTGCTCAAAACATCCTAAAACTCAATCAAGTGGAATTAAAGGACGGCAACAAGATAGATACCACTACCAACTTCATGGAACCGAGTCCGGAATGTAACAGAACAGTAAAGGGACAACCGGGATCGCTATAACTTGCATGTGTTCTGTCATCTGAACTAGAACAAATAAGAATACACACACACACACACACACACACATATATATATATATATATATCAATTTTCATTTTTTGCATTGTCTGGAGAGTATGATTTTAGTCCATCCCTTCAAACATTCACTCATTAGGGTTTGAAAGTTAGGGATTTTAAAAAAAATGGCTTTGAAAATTACGGAAAACAAAGAAAAATAGAGAAATTGAGCAAGAGAGAGAGAGAGGACCCATACTTGATGTCGGGGTTGTTTGAAGATAGGCGAACTGGTAGTAGCAGAAAAATGGTAATGGTGGTGCTGTTAGGTGCGAAAAGAGAGAGCAACCATGTAAGTAAAAGGAGTAATGGAACACAAATACAAAAATTGAGAGAGAGAGAGAGAGAGAGAGAGATAAAATACATACCTAACAATGGAGGCCCAAGTACTTCTCAAAGCGCCGCTGATGCTTAGTCGAAAAAATGACACATGCAACTGCAATGACAGAGGAGGAGCGACTTTGTTGACTACAATTGAGCAGGAGAATCGACGATGAGGTGCGTATGAGGAGTGGTGCATAGTATGTACTATATAAAGAGTTTGAAAAATTCACTCGATTGATATAGGGAAATTTTTTTCCCTACAAAACTGTTTGGTCGGTATTGAATCAAAATTTGCTTAAATAACATTCAAAATGACGTCGCTTTAATAGCTGCGACCAAATTATTTTGGTTGCTAAAAATTTTATAGATGTTTCCAATTACAATTTTATATATGTTTCCAATATTATCAACTCATTTTTTTCCAGATGTTTCCAATTTTGATTTTTTTTTTTGTTTTTGTTGTGTGGTCATATACAAAATGTATTTACGTAGTAGTTTAAACCAATAGTGTAGTATGAAATCTTATAGATTGAATATAATGAACTCATTATTTTGAGGTAGTTAACAAACTATTTAATGTAATTTGTGATTTCTCATGCTTTGAACATCACATAGGCAACACCATATGGTACTCGAAGACTATGAAATAATTTCCGTTCAAAACACATCATTTATAACCAATAAGATCTCTTTAATATTGTTAACATTTCTAAACCTACTTATACATCTGCTTTTGTTACTGATCCTTTTTGCTTTATCTAGTCAAGCAGTTACTCCATACCCTCCTAATCCTGTTAAATCTGTTCAATCTGATTATGTTAAATCTACCACTACTAATCTCTTTTTCAAAGAACCTAGTCACCTAAAGAGTCATACTGTTCATGATCTGGTTAAATCTTATTTTCCTTTTTGATGGCATTTTGTTCCTCTCCATCCAGAAAAAACAATTACTTTCTATAAAGACATCCTATTCAACCATTAGTCAATTGTAATTAAACTCATTTATGATCGCACTTACACAAGTAAAATTGTGTACCATTTACTCTATATTCACAACTTTGTTTCTCTGGTTGATTGGGGTTCTCCTTACCAACTACGAGATTTGCCTGGTCATTCAATTCAATACAGTTACTATGATTACATTGATGCTTGGTTCAAAGTCCCCTTGTATCAAAATGAGTCAAACAGTCACTCTTGGTTTCTTCAATTTGATCAAAAGTTCAAATCCGAGTTACCTACCTGGTTTCTGCGATGGTGGATTCAGTATGGCGCCATTTCAGAAATCTTCCCATCTGTAATTATGAAACAAGTCAATTACTTGTCCACTGTTTTCTCATTCATTTCTCAGCAATGGAAATTCCCTCCATTGCTTATTTTTATATCCAAATACAAAATCCCTTGGATATTCAAATGGCATTATGGTATTTCTAATGATGTTATTTACCGTCAACACATGGTTAAATGGTGGGATAATTTCAAAATTCCACGCATCATTGAAATTGTTCAAACTGAATTCCCAATCAACATACATGCTCCAACTCTTGCTATGGTTAAAGCTCGGCAGATCCCAGCTGCTCTATTCACACAAGGAAGTCAACTTCCTCCAGTCAATCTTGGAAGCCCAACATCCAGTTCTTCCAAGCCCAAGCCATCCAAGTCAAAGATTAAGTCCAAGTCAGCAAAGCCCATCACTGATCAGCCCAAATCAAAGAGAAAACCCAAGTCCAAGGTTAAGCCTAAATCCAAGTCATCCAAGGATGAGCTTCTCCAAATGGCTCATCTCCTTATGGCCTAAGCCAAGTCAGATTTGGATAATAGTGATTCAGAAGAAAGTTCACACAGTTCAAACTCTTCTGAAGGTTCAACTACTCAAAATCCATATGGACCCGAATTTCAAGATGCTCAGGATCCATATGCCTAGTCACTTGTTCAACATTGGATTCTATATAGCTATAATTATCAACTTCAATCGATACTCGTTTTTCGATAAAAGCTGCTGATATATATATCTATATTAATTCCCTCAGTCACATGTCTCCAAGCAATGAATAGTGAAAAAAGTCAACTTTACTATTCACTATTCATCAAAAAGTCAACATTACTATTCCTCATTCATCATAATTCATCGAACCGACAAATTCAGCACAATAAAAGGCAGCCATCAACTTTAGTCACTCACCGAAAGCAGCAGACAGCTCCCATGTGCTCCTGATGCTCCTTTCAAGTCAAGATTATTCACTCACAAGGCTAACAGTAGTCTCTTTTGATTATAAAAGGGTCTCTTCAGTCAAGAATAAGGCAGAGTTAGAAAAAATTGAGAGTGCTCATTCCTCAAGAAAAACTATCTCTGTAATTTTATTTTCAAGCTCGTTTTCAAGTTATGTATATTTGAAGAACTGTTTGTTTCATTCCAGTAAACAATTGTAAGTTTTATGTTTATTTAAAAGTTTTATTATTTATGATTTTTATTTTAGTGCTCTTTCCTTGTCACACCCCAAATCCGGGCATGACCGGCCGTGGCCCACAGGGATTTAGCCCAAGGCACACGTAAGCCTAAACACGAATCCAATCACATTGAACAACTGAACAATAGTCCAATAATAAATAACCAAAACTCAATCCAGACATGTCACAATTATAAACGGCAAAATCAACCGTAATCAAAAACCATCCAAACTTATAGGATATAAACAACCCACATATCAAAAATAATCCTAAATGAATTTCGATAAGAATAAATATAAATATGCACAAACTTGACATAACACTCTAAACTAAAGGAATGCCCTAGAGGTCCATGCAATTGAGTCCCCGCTACGCCATGAGTCCACTCTAAGTCCTTCTAACACCTGGAAATGGTAAACAACTAAGTCAGCTGATAGCTCAGTGAGTAGCAACATGGATAGTAAATACAGTTTTGAAAACGGGGTTCAATTCCAAAATAAGATATATATCACAGAAACTAAATTGGCATACAGTTTGGTAAATACAATCTGTTTCAAAAATAAGGTTCCACAATTCAACACTTAAACTACTCATGTCTCGCAAGAACATGATAAACAACATTTTCCACTTAAAACAGATTATAACATGAACACCAATAATTTTCTGGGTACCAATAAAAACAAATAATCTACCACACAGTTCTCAAGGCTATAAGCCCCGTTGGATCCAATACCGAACTAAGAGTCATCCTCAAGGTGGCACCTGGGCCTTTTCTCAAAGACGATCCGATTGAAAGTCACCTAGTTGTTTTTAAAGGTCTTTTCCTTACAATCGTTGAGCACTAGAGTCATCACGGCCCAACTCGGATCTGTTCCCTAGTGGCCAGAGTCACCACACACAGTGGAATAATTTCCCTGGACTAAATACACACATGGTCCCAATAATCAATACACATCAGTTTCGCAAAACATGGTAGTTCATCATTATAAACATGAGACCAAAACAAATAGTTTACAGTATGCCAAGTTCACACATGTTTTAGAAATAATTTGATTCCATTAATAATATAATAATTTATCAAAACAGTTTAGTCTTAAAACAACAATTTAATTTTCCAACAGTTCGGGGTAGGGGAACATTTATAAAAATACGTAGCATGAAACTACTCACCTGGAAACGAAATAATATAATCCTCGTATAGAGTGTAAAAGTCCAACTAGTGCCCTGACCAAGTATAAAAACTACACGTCACAACTAATTTAAAAATACTAAAAAAAATAGGAACTAAGTAACCTCAAACTAAAGCGCACTAACACGGCTCAACCCAACTCATTGTTACTCTTAAATATTACCTAAGTTCATGTTCTTCAAGGTTTAAAATCACCCAAGACATGGGTTCCGGTTGAAACTTAATTAAATGTGACTTTGAGATAAAACAGAGTTTTAAACAAATTTTCCCAATCTATTCACTAACTTTGAAAATTACAAAACCCACTCCACGCTATTCGAAAAATTCCAAAAACCTCCAGATATCAACTAATATATCCTAAGTTTCAAACCCAATTGGTTTCACTTGATTTTCCTATCAAAATAATTATCTACAATTTATTATATCCAAACAGGTTGTTTTCTGCAGCACTTTAAAGAAATTGACGGTTCTCTTAATATACACGAGCAATCAATGCAAGGCCAAAATCGTACGAAACTAGACTCGTAACCGGTTCTAATGACACTAATTTGATAATTTTTGGATTTATACCCAAAGAGAACAACACTCCCGAATTTACTATTTCGGACTGGTTTCCTGGACAGATTTGAATACCTCAATTTATATGGATTTTGACTCCCAAAAATTATGAAAACATTCCGATATGCAATTCAATATGTAATTGATCTACTGTAAAAATTTCAGATTAAAATTCATCCGTTTGATATGGTTTCTTGATTTTTAAAGTTTGCGATTCTGTGCAGAATTTTTTTGAACTAAGAATTACACTCATTCTTTATACATCAATTTTACTCCTCATATTTCTTAACAGCATATATATATACACAAAATACATACACCTACAATCTCTCCATCAATGAATTAAATAACAACATTATTAGGATAAAGAACAAAGAAAGAAGAGAAGAAAACCTAGGAGGCCACAAAGCACAACACACCCAAAGCTCTCCTTCTTGGCTACAACAATAATCTTGATGATTGAAAAACCCCTCTCTTTCCTTCATAAACCCACGGCTGCTAGGGCTGCTAGTGTTGTGGAAAACAATTATAACAAGAGTTAGGGTTTGTGTTTATTTTATTTTATACTAGTGGTGGGCACACTTAGGTCAAATAGATAGATAAATATACAAAATACATATATAAGTTACATGCAACTCAAATGGTAAGAGTCTAACTTATTAATTATGTGGTCTAGAGTTCAAGTCACACCCTTTTCTCCATTTTTTTTTAATAATAAATCTTGCTTCTAAATCAATGACTTTCACCATAAATTTATTTTAGGTTTAAAATTAATTAAAAGATCCTCCAATAATATTTAATTTGCACCTTAGAATTCACCACCAAAATATTTGAGATTGTAATATTATTATTTAATTATTTACTTAATTTTTATATTCGGGTTCTCACATTCTCCCCTCCCAAAAAAAAGTTTTGTCCTCGAAACTAACCTGAGTAAATCATGAGAATAGATGTGGGTACTTCTCGCGCATCTCGTCCTTGCGTTCCCAAGTCGCCTCTTCAACTAGATGATTACGCCACAGTACCTTAACCAATTTAGTGACCTTTGTACGCAACCTTTTCTCTTTCGAATCCAAAATCTGAACAGGTATCTCCTCATACGAAAAATCCTCTCTAATCTGAATTGACCCATAATCTATCACATGAGACGGACTGTGCACATATTTCCTCAGCATAGACACGTGAAACACATTATGCACTCTTGCCAACTTAGGGGGTAGAGCAACACGGTACGCAACCTCACCAACCTTCTCCAATACCTCAAATGGACCAATGTATCTAGGACTCAACTTTCTTTTCTTTCCAAACCTGATCACTCCTTTCCATGGTGATACTTTCAAGAATACCATATCCCCCACATGAAACTCTAAGTCTCTCCTACGATGATCAGCATAACTTTTTTTGTCTACTCTGAGCTGTCAATAATCTCTCTCTGATGGTGATAATTTTCTGTGTAGCATCCTCCACCAAATCAGGTCCTAACATTACCCTCTCACTAACCTCATACCAACACAAAGGAGACCTACACTTCCTCCCATACAAAGCCTCATAAGGAGCTACTCCCAAACTAGAATGATAACTATTATTATAGGCAAACTCCATGAGCGGCAAATAATCATCCCAATTACCTCTCCACTCCAAAGCACAAGCCCTCAACATATCCTCAAGGGGTTTGAATAGTCCTCTCTGATTGCCCATCTGTCTGAGGGTGATAAGCTGAACTAAAATTTAACCTAGTACCCATAGCTGATTGTAACGCACCCCAAAACTTAGACACAAAACGAGGGTCCCGATTTGACACTATTGACACTGGTGCACCATGCAATCTAACAATCTCCTTCACATACAACTGTGCAAATTGAGCTAGAGAATAGGTCATCCGTACTGCAATAAAATGTGCTGACTTGGTTAATCTATCAACAACTACCCAAACTGCATCGTGATTACTACTAGTATAAGGTAATCCACACACGAAGTCCATGGTAACATGACCCCACTTCCACTCCAGTATAGGTAAGGGTTGTAGTTTCCCCTCAGGTTTCTAATATTCTACTTTAACTTGTTGACACACCAAACACTGAGCCACAAATTCTGCAATATCTCCCTTTATACCATTCCACCAAAAATGTTCATAAGATCCCGATACATCTTAGTACTTCCAAGATGAATGCTATAACTATAACTAGAACTATGTGCCTCTACCATAATCTCCTTCCTCAAATCACCACCAACAGAAACACAAATTCGGCTACGGAATCTAAGCAACCCGTCATCACTAACCACAAAGTCTACATACTTACCCTCTGCCAACTCTCCTTTAATACGCTCACACTGGGGGTCAATCTCCTGAGCTAAACGAATCCGTTCTCTCAAGGTCGGCTGAACTGTCAATTGACTACAATAAGTCCTATTACTAGGTGTAACAACCTCAAGCCTCAAACATCTCATGTCTTCTACCAAACAACTCTCAATAGACAAAGCAGCTACATCTCTAACTGCGACCTTCTTACTCAAGGCATCTGCAACCACATTTGCCTTCCCCGGATGATATAAAATATTCACATCAAAATCTTTTAGTAACTCAAGCCATCTTCTTTGCCTCAAATTTAGCTCTTTCTGTGTGAAAATATACTTCAAACTCTTATGATCAGTGTAAATCTCACATGACTCTCCATACAAATAATGTCGCCAGGTCTTAAGAGCGAAAATCACTGTTGCTAACTCCAAGTCGTGCATAGGATAATTTCTCTTATGTACTTTCAACTGTCATGATGCATAAGCAATCACCTTCCCATGCTGCATGAGCACACATCCTAAACCCCATCGTGAAGCATCACTATAAGTCACAAAACTACCACCACCTATAAGTAAGGCAAAGATTGGAGCTGATATCAACCTTTGTTTAAACTCTTGGAAGCTACACTCACAATCATCATTCAACTCAAACTTTACCTCTTTCCTAGTGAGGTTTATAAATGGCAAAGCAATACGGGAGAATCCTTCCACAAACTGTCTATAATATCCAGCAAACCCTAGAAAGCTACGTACCTCTATCACAGAAGTAGGTCGTGGCCAATCAACAATTGCTGTCACCTTCGTACTATCCACAGATACCCCATCTTTACTCACTACATGACCTAAAAAGGATACACTGCTCAACCAGAATTCACACTTCTTAAATTTTGCATACAATCTCTTCTCCCTAAGGATCTGCAATACTACCCTCAAATGCTGCTCATGCTCCTCCTTACTCCTCGAATAAATTAGGATGTCATCAATAAACACTACCACAAATTTATCCAGTTGGGGCTTAAATACTCTGTTCATTAAATCCATGAATGCGGCTGGTGCATTTGTGAGACCAAAAGGCATCACCAAGAACTCATAATGCCTATAACGGGTTCTAAAAGCAGTCTTAGGAATATCCTCATCCCTTACTTTCAACTGGTGATAGCCTAACCTCAAGTCAATCTTAGAGAATACTTGAACTCCCTACAATTGGTCAAATAGGTCAACAATACGTGGCAAAGGATACATATTCTTCACTGTGACTTTGTTCAGTTCTCTATAATCAATACATAATCTCATAGACCCATCCTTCTTCTTCACAAACAACACAGGCGCTCCCCAAGGTGAAACACTAGGCCTAATAAAACCTTTGTCTAGCAACTCCTGTAACTGAGTTTGTAACTCCCTCAACTCCAACAGTGCCATTCTATAGGGTGCTTTAGAAATAAGTGTTGTGTTGGGGACCAAGTTAATGGAAAATTCTACCTCGCGATCTAGAGGAAGTCCAGGTAGCTCCTTTAGAAAAACATCAACACATCACTTACTACAGGCAACTCCTCTAACTTCCATTATGGCAGTTCAATACTCACCACAAAAGCTAAGTAACCATGATACCTTTTTCTCAACATTCGGTTAGCCTAAAGGGAAGAAGTAAAACAGATAGAAGACCCTTTCTTATCTCCCTAAAAGAAAAACTCAAGTTGTCCCAACATAGCAAAAACTACCATCTTTCTAAAACAATCAGCAGAGGTATGATGCTTGGTCAACCAATCCATCCTCGAAATCACATAAAAATCCTTCATCTCTAAAGAAATCAAATCTACTGGAAAAATTCTACCATCCATCTCTATCTCACAAGATCTACAATCATCCCCTAACACCACTGTTTCTCCCAATACTATTGTTCCACCTAATAGAGTAGACAAGGTAATACAAACATCAAAGGCTCACCAGGAATAGACAATCAGTGTAGATATCTAGGTGCCAACTCTTAACCTTCAAAATGAAATCAAGAATGATTCAACACAAGCTTAAACAAAACTAACTTAACCAAACACTACTAAGTACTATAGGGACTCGGACCTCGTCTAAATGATGAAATGCAAGGTATGTAACTTGATAAATCTATAGCTCTGATACCACAATTGTCACACCCCAAATCCGGGCATGACCGGCCGTGGCCCACAGGGATTTAGCCTAAGGCACACGTAAGCCTAAACACGAATCCAATCACATTGAACAACTGAACAATAGTCCAATAATAAATAACCAAAACTCAATCCAGACATGTCACAATTATAAACGGCAAAATCAACCGTAATCAAAAACCATCCAAACTTATAGGATATAAACAACCCACATATCAAAAATAATCCTAAATGAATTTCGATAAAAATAAATATAAATATGCACAAACTTGACATAACATTCTAAACTAAAGGAATGCCCTAGAGGTCCATGCAATTGAGTCCCCGCTACGCCATGAGTCCACTCTAAGTCCTTCTAACACCTGGAAATGGTAAACAACTAAGTCAGCTGATAGCTCAGTGAGTAGCAACATGGATAGTAAATACAGTTTTGAAAACGGGGTTCAATTCCAAAATAAGATATATTTCACAGAAACTAGATTGGCATACAGTTTGGTAAATACAATCTGTTTCAAAAATAAGGTTCCACAATTCAACACTTAAACTACTCATGTCTCGCAAGAACATGATAAACAACATTTTCCACTTAAAACAGATTATAACATGAACACCAATAATTTTCTGGGTACCAATAAAAACAAATAATCTGCCACACAGTTCCCAAGGCTATAAGCCCCGTTGGATCCAATACCGAACTAAGAGTCGTCCTCAGGGTGGCACCTGGGCCTTTTCTCAAAGACGATCCGATTGAAGGTCACCAAGTTGTTTTTAAAGGTCTTTTCCTTACAATCGTTGAGCACTAGAGTCATCACGGCCCAACTCGGATCTGTTCCCTAGTGGCCAGAGTCACCACACACAGTGGAATAATTTCCCTGGACTAAATACACACATGGTCCCAATAATCAATACACATCAGTTTCGCAAAACATGGTAGTTCATCATTATAAACATGAGACAAAAACAAATAGTTTACAGTATGCCAAGTTCACACATGTTTTAGAAATAATTTGATTCCATTAATAATATAATAATTTATCAAAACAGTTTAGTCTTAAAACAACAATTTAATTTTCCAACAGTTCGGGGTAGGGGAACATTTATAAAAATACGTAGCATGAAACTAGTCACCTGGAAACGAAATAATATAATCCTCGTATAGAGTGTAAAAGTCCAACTAGTGCCCTGACCAAGTATAAAAACTACAAGTCACAACTAATTTAAAAATACTAAAAAAAATAGGAACTAAGTAACCTCAAACTAAAGCGCACTAACACGGCTCAACCCAACTCACTGTTACTCTTAAATATTACCTAAGTTCATGTTTTTCAAGGTTTAAAATCACCCAAGACATGGGTTACGGTTGAAACTTAATTAAATGTGACTTTGAGATAAAACAGAGTTTTAAACAAATTTTCCCAATCTATTCACTAACTTTGAAAATTACAAAACCAACTCCACGCTATTCGAAAAATTCCAAAAACCTCCAGATATCAACTAATATATCCTAAGTTTCAAACCCAATTGGTTTCACTTGATTTTCTTATCAAAATAATTATCTACAATTTATTATATCCAAACAGGTTATTTTCTGCAGCACTTTAAAGAAATTGACGGTTCTCTTAATATACACGAGCAATCAATGCAAGGCCAAAAACGTACGAAACTAGACTCGTAACCGGTTCTAATGACACTAATTTGATAATTTTTGGATTTATACCCAAAGAGAACAACACTCCCGAATTTACTATTTCGGACTGGTTTCCTGGACAGATTTGAATACCTCAATTTATATGGATTTTGACTCCCAAAAATTATGAAAAAATTCAGATATGCAATTCAATATGTAATTGATCTACTGTAAAAATTTCAGATTAAAATTCATCCGTTTGATATGGTTTCTTGATTTTTAAAGTTTGCGATTCTGTGCAGAATTTTTTTGAACTAAGAATTACACTCATTCTTTATACATCAATTTTACTCCTCAGATTTCTTAACAGCATATATATATACACAAAATACATACACCTACAATCTCTCCATCAATGAATTAAATAACAACATTATTAGGATAAAGAACAAAGAAAGAAGAGAAGAAAACCTAGGAGGCCACACAGCACAACACACCCAAAGCTCTCCTTCTTGGCTACAACAATAATCTTGATGATTGAAAAACCCCTCTCTTTCCTTCATAAACCCACGGCTGCTAGGGCTGCTAGTGTTGTGGAAAACAATTATAACAATAGTTAGGGTTTGTGTTTATTTTATTTTATACTAGTGGTGGGCACACTTAGGTCAAATAGATAGATAAATATACAAAATACATATATAAGTTACATGCAACTCAAATGGTAAGAGCCTAACTTATTAATTATGTGGTCTAGAGTTCAAGTCACACCCTTTTCTCCATTTTTTTTTTAATAATAAATCTTGCTTCTAAATCAATGACTTTCACCATAAATTTATTTTAGGTTTAAAATTAATTAGAAGATCCTCTAATAATATTTAATTTGCACCTTAGAATTCACCACCAAAATATTTGAGATTGTAATATTATTATTTAATTATTTACTTAATTTTTATATTCGGGTTCTCACATTCCTCTTTACATTTGTTAGAATAATGACCTTTTTTATCACAGTTATAACAAGTAATGTCTTTATTATATTTAGATTTTGGATGGGATTTTTTATAATATTGCTTTTTGGGTTTAGTATTGAATTTATCATTTGATTTTGAAGGTGAATAATTCTTTTATACTTACGAGAATATTTGTAAGATGATTTATGTTTATTGTACTTATGTTTTTTACGATGAGAAGGTGCTACAGGAGGTAAACCGTATTATTCACAAAATTACCTAATTCGTATTTAGCCTTATGTTTATCTTTAGTAGCTTTTTGACTAAGTTTAAGATCAATACACATTCTTAATCCTTCTTTTTGAATAGTACTAATGATATCACCATAAGTTAAATTATCATATTCAATAACACCAGTAGGTTGACTAATAGCAAAAGACACGGAAGCAGGAAAAAGGAAAGAGCACTAAAATAAATACACATAAATAATAAAACTTTTAAATAAACATAAAACTTACAATTGTTTACTGAAATGAAACAAACAGTTCTTCAAAATACATAACTTGAAAACGAACTTGAAAATAAAATTACAGAGATAGTTTTTCTTGAGGAATGAGCACTCTCAATTTTTTCTAACTCTGCCTTATTCTTGACTGAAGAGGCCATTTTATAATCAAAAGAGACTACTGTTAGCCTTGTGAGTGAATACTGTTAGCCTTGTGAGTGAATAATCTTGACTTGAAAGGAGCATCAACAGCACATGGGAGCTGTCTGCTGCTTTCGGTGAGTAACTAAAGTTGATGGCTGCCTTTTACTGTGCTGAATTTGTCGGTTGGATGAATCATGATGAGTGAGGAATAGTAATGTTGACTTTTTGATGAATAGTGAATAATAAAGTTGACTTTTTTCACTATTCATTGCTTGGAGGCATGTGACTGAGGGAATCAATATAGATATATATCAGCAACTTTTCTCAAAAAACGAGTATTGATTGAAGCTGATAATTATAGCTATATAGAATCTAATGTTGAACAAGTGAATAGGCATATGGATCCTGAGCATCTTGAAATTCGGGTCCATATGGATTTTGAGTAGTTGAACCTTCAGGAGAGTTTGAACTTTTAATCAAATTGAAAAAACCAAGAGTGACTGTTTGACTCATTTTGATACAAGAGGACTTTGAACTAAGCATCAATGTAATCATAGTAACTGTATTGAATTGAATGACCAGGCAAATCTCGTAGTTGGTAAGGAGAACCCCAATCAACTAGAGAAACAAAGTTGTAAGTATAGAGTGAATGGTACACAATTTTACTTGTGTAAGTGCAATCATAAATGGGTTTAATCACAATTGACTGATGGTTGAACAAGATGTCTTTATAGAAAGTAATTGTTTTTTCTGGATGGAGAGGAACAAAATGCCATCTAGAAGGGAAATAAGATTTAACCAGATCATGAATAGTATGACTCTTTGGGTGACTAGGTTCTTTGAAAAAGAGATTAGTAGTGGTAGATTTAACATAATCAGATCGGGCAGATTTAATAGGATTAGGAGGGTATGGAGTAACTGCTTGACTAGATGAAGCAAAAGGATCAGTAGCCAAAGCAGATGCACAACTAGGTTTAGTAATGTTACCAAGAATTTGGTAACGGTTAACCAATTCAGCAGGATGGTATTTGGTGACTAACTCCAAAGGAAGAGGAACAAAAGGTTGACTAGAAGGAACAAATGCTTTAGAGGGAGGCCTTGGATGAGACATCTGTGAAATAGATAAATGGGATAAATTAACATCCACTGAGGATATCTAATTGATCAGTATGTTCATGCAAGCAGTTAATATAATGAGCAATTTGTTGTTTCTGGGCTTTAATCCGATGGAACTGAATATACTGAACACGTTTAGTAGGGGGATGAGTTGACTTGAGATGAGCAAGGCGACGAGCAGTACGCTTAAAAAGGGATTTATAATGTTTAATATGGTGTTTATGGTAAGAAATAGAGGGAATTGGCATTATCCACCCTGTAAAAATTTTCAGGTAAGAAAATCAGGAATAGAATTTTGATAACCAGGTATATATTCAATATCAAAATAAAAAATACTTAATATAGATTGCCATCGGGCAAAAATTTGCTTACTAGCAAGATTTTGAACATCTTTTTCTAAAACATATTTAGCAGATTTGCAATCAACACGAAGTAAAAACTTTTGATTTAAAATATCATCTTGAAATGTACTAATACATAAAATAGTAGATAAAATTTCTTGTTTAATAGTACTATAATTCTTTTGTGCTTTATTCCAGACACCAGAATGATATCGAACAATTTGTTCAGATGACTGAGGAGTAATTTTCTGGAGAAGGATGCCACCATAACCAATATCAGAGGCATCGATTTGAAAAAATTTGAATGAATTTTCAGTAGGAATACCAAGACAAGGAAGAGACTTGACATATTGTTTGACTTGTTTAACAATAGCAGTATGAGTAGAAGACCAAGAAGGAGGATTGTCTTTTAACCAATCAAACAGAGGTTGACAAGTTTTCCTAAGGTCTTTGTAAAATTCAGCAATATAATTCAGTGATCCTAAAAAACGTTGTAGCTGGGTTTTATCTAAGATTTCATCAGGAAATTTAGACGCAAATTCAATGGAACGACTAATAGGTAAAATAGTATTTTGGTGAATATCATAACCTAAAAATCTGACTTTGGTTTGAAACAATTTAATCTTAGGAGCAGAAATGACGAGACCATGACTCTTAATGGTATAAAAGAATGCAGTAAGATGTTTCAAGTGTTCACTAATTGATTTTGAAAAAATAAGAATATCATCTATATAAATTATGAAAAAATGACTAAATGGATTGAAAATATCATTCGTTATATTTTGAAATTTACTAGGTGCATTTTTTAATCCAAAAGGCATAACATTCCATTCATAATGACCAAAAGGGGTAGTGAATGCAGTTTTATATCTATCTTTAGGATGAATTTGTATTTGCCAAAAACTACTTTTTAAATCAAATTTACTAAAAATAACAGCTTGACTAAGTCTTTTGATTAAGTCTTTTTTATTAGGAAAAGGATAACCAATCCATTCTAAAACTTTATTTAATGGTTTATAATTGATGACTAAGCGAGGGACCCCTCGTTCTAATTCAGCATTTTTATTAACATAAAAGGAGGACAAGACCATGGTGATTTACTAGGACTAATAATTCGATTTTTTAATAGTTCATTGATTTCTTTTTTACACATTTCAATTAATTCATGATTCATTTGAATAGGTCGAGATTTAGTAGGAATTTGTCTTTCATTAAAATTCTTAATGTATGGTAAAGTGACAACATGTTTTTTCCTATGCCAAAAGGCAGTTGGTAAAGTAGAACAAACAGTTGTTTCTAATTTTAATTTAAATTCTTCAATTTGAGATATAACAACAGGATCAGTTAATTGTTGTTCAATGCATTTATAATTGACTTCTTCTTTGAGAAAACGTAACTAACAAGTTAATCGATTAATAGATTGAGAAATAGAACAGTCTTTTAATTGATTTAATTCCAATACTTCAGGTGGTGATAAGAATTTAAAAGTAACTGTTTGACCAAAAGTTTGAGTTGTTATTCCTTCACTAGATGTAGTAAATGGATATAATAAGAATACAAATGGTGTGCCTAAAATAACTTTGTCAGTCATATTTCTAACTAAAACAAATGAGGTTTTGAAACTATAGCGATCCTGGTATTCCCTGTTGTTATTGAACTATAATCCGGACTTGGTTCCGTAGATTCGTTGTTGTCTTATCCTCATTTCTATCCCTTACTCTTTGTTTTAGAGTTTTGGGTTGTGTTGGGCAAGTTGGGAATTAGTTGGTTGTGTTTTAAAGCTTTGAAATTTTGCCCAAGTTTTGGTCTCTCCGCTCGAGCGGCGGTTTGGACGCTCGAGCGTGAATTTCCTTCTCTCAGCATTTTGGTCGTCTGCAGAAAACTCTGGGAGAGTGCATCTGGCGCCCGAGCGGATCTTTGGATGCTCGAGCATGAACCTGTGTCTGACGCTCGAGCGGGGTGTTGTACGCTCGAGCGGACCTGTTTTTATATCAGTCCGTGAAATCACCTTTTTGATCACTTTTTGATTTCCTTTCTCTCTCTTACTTTTTCAAAACCTCCATTGGAGAGCACCTCACTCTAAAACCGAACTTCTCTCTTAGGATTGATCTAGCTAGAGTGTTTTCCTCACCTTGGGCCTTTGTAAGAAGTGTGTTGATCGTCGAGGGCTTTGTTGTGATCCAAGAAATTTGGAATTTGGAGCACTTTGATTTCGGGTCGTCTTCTCTATTTGAGCTCTCCATTTGAGGTAGGGATTCTCCTTGTTTCTCTTCAATACTTCGTCTATAGATAGACATGTGGTAATTTTGTATTGCATAAAAAAATCATATCCATGTTGGATTTGTTCAAAATCATGGGAAGGAACCTAGGGTTGGGTATTTGAAAATGGTTATGTTATCATTGAGAGTTGTTTTGGGCTATTTGGAGTGTTAATTAGCATGTGGTTATTGAAAGGAGAGGAAACCCTAATTTCTTTTATTTGATTTAATAAATTAATTGAGGGGTTTTGATCTTTGGGGAAAATACTTAGGTATTTTGAGTCTTAATTGTGGTTATTGTTGTTTGTTGATGTAAATTGGGCCTTTTTGGTCAATATTGAGAAAGAGGAAGGAAAAACCCTAATTTATTGTTCATGACTTAATTTGCATAATTAGTTCGAAATGGCTTTGAAAAGAATGTAGTGAATTTAAATGAGTTATGGCTTTTGTCCATGGGAATGATTTTGTGAAAACAAAGGAAGTGGAATTCATTTTGTGAAATGGGAAAAGTGTTTTGAAATACGTATGAAAATTGGATTATTGTTTCATGAGTGTTGAACACACACATGTGTGGAATTGTATCTTGAACTACCATGTTAATGTTGTTGTCGGGTTTGTGGTCTCATAGTAATTGAGTCTTTAATAGGTGTACTAAATATTTGCATCTAGAGGTTTTATCCTTGGTCATCGGTGGAGGATGACGTGGTTGTGTTGAATTGCTGTGTATGTAATACACCATTGTTGATTGAACATTATATGTAATGAAATGCTGAATTACATTATATTTGTATACTGGTTTGGGAGAAGAGAGGGGTTGTACTCCAGTGTGTGTGAGAAGATAGGGGATGGACTCCACACACTTATGTGTTTAGCGCTTATAATCAAAGGTATCATACCCTTCCAGCTAGCGCCTGGAGAACTGACGCGCTGATAATCTAAGGTACCATACCCTTCCAGCTAGCGCCTGGTAAACTGGTAGATTGTGGTGAGAAGTGTATCTTTGGCTTACTACGCATATAGCTAGTAGTGCAGTGTTGTTTTGTTATTGTTTCAGTGTATCTGGAAACATTGTGGATTGTATTTGTTACAGTGTTGGAGGGACGAGTTGACTCATTGATTGATTTTATGTATGTAGTTGACTTGTTATCTTTTTTTATAGAGGTGTGCATGGATAATTATGATATAATTGGAATTGCATTGAAATGCCAAATATGTTTTGA
The DNA here is from genome assembly GCF_055761805.1 of Camellia sinensis. NCBI lineage: Eukaryota > Viridiplantae > Streptophyta > Magnoliopsida > Ericales > Theaceae > Camellia > Camellia sinensis. Next base: position 213,274,826 of record NC_138961.1, on the reverse strand, counting down.
AAAGGCACATCTGTTGTATGTGTGGAAAATGGAAAAGTAATGGGCTTAGTGAATCTATGTTTCTAAGTAGTTGTTAATGTTATAAAAGATTGGGAACGGGGGTTAATGAAAGGAAAAAGGGAGGATAAATCGCTTATAGTGGTGAATTAAATGATTGTTTTCAAGAAAAGTTCATATATATATTTATATATATATATTTTGTATAAACTGTCACATTATTATTCTAGTATGAGAATGGGTGTTCATGATCATAGCTATCTGTAATGCTGTTATTGTTGAGGATCATGTTGAGATCCCTACTGGACTATATGTTCATCCCACGTTGTTGAATTTTTTTTAGGTGTTTAGCAGGGTGTGCTACACGATTTGGATCTTCTTATTTGTTGGCCACGGGGCCTTAGTTATGTTGGCGGAATGCCATTGTTGTAAAGGGTTACACCCTTCTTCTTGTACTTTTAATGATGTAAGCCCAAGGGCAATTTATTAAGTTAGTTCATGTAATGTTTACTTTGCATACGAATGAGAGTATCGTCAATCATTTCTACGGATTGAATGTATGAGTTTATTTCCGCATGTTATCTCTGAAATTGGATTAAGTTAAGGAATTTGGTAATGACTCCGAGTAATAAAAAGTGGGGCGTGACAACTTGGTATCAGAGCGAGCCGGGTTTGAATACTTTGGGCTCGTGGGAAGTGGTTTTTACCACAGTGGGTTTACTACGTATTGTGAGGACGTTGCATATAGATATCATGAAAGTTAGGACTTATGTGTTACATTTATGTGAGCATGGGATTCAGTCTCCTGGATAATATTCATAGTCAGTGAACTTACTTTGAGGTCCTTTTGGAAACACGCCTGATCAACGTGGTTTCTGACGGGAATTCCTTGAGAGTTCCGAGATGAGTGGCTATCCTTGTGGACTTGATTCGATTATGTGTTTATCTGTCTAAATGACTGTATGCAATAGAGGTGTATATTTTGTGACTTAGTAGTGAAGTGTGCCTCGGAGAAGGCTATTGTGTTGTGCACTAAGCGTGGTGTTTGCTTTTGTCCTTTATAGAATGTCTACACGAGGAAGTAGAGGACGGTTGAGTAGTAGGAGTGTCGGTAAGGGCACAGCAGTTCCTTTAGCACCCGCCGTTGCAGCATCGGCTGTTGGTGAGGACGTCGCACGTGAGATTGTGAGAGCAGTGCAAGATGCCCTAGCTCGCACAGAGGGCGGCAACGGGCATGCTCTCAAGCTTACTAAGGAGTTTTTCCGCTCCGGTCCACCAGAGTTTGTGGGGGAGGCTAAACCGTTGGAGGCAGAAAGCTGGTTAGAGTAGATTACCAAGACTCTTGATATGCTCAGAGTCGAAGATGAAGAGTTGAGGGTTTCTTTGGCGACTTTTCAGTTGAAGAGTGATGCGAGTTATTGGTGGAAGCATGTTAAGAGTACGGTAGGTGGCACGTGGGTTGCTTTTACCGAGGCCTTTTTGGCCAAGTATTTCCCTCCTTCTGCACGGGAAAGGTTAAGGGATCAATTTTTGGAGTTGCGTCAGGATGATACTCCTGTGGCACAGTTTGAGATGCGGTTTGCTAGCTTGTCGAGGTTTGCTCCAGAGTTGGTGGCAACAGATGAGCGTCGTTGTTTTGAGTTTGAAAGGCGGTTGTGTTTTGATATTCGGGAGAAGGTAGCTGGATCCTTTTGGAAGGATTATTATTATTTAGTTGAGGCAGCGGCCCATGTGGAGGCCATGGTTACGAGTGATGATGGGGTTAAGGAGAAGACCATTGCGGTAAGTCCTTCGGTTCCTAAATACTCTAGGCTCAGTAAGGGGTGGAGGCAGAAACATGCTCAGTCGGGGGCTGGTTCCTTTTCTTCGTCAGGGGTTTCGGATTCTTCTGTTGGGAGGTCCGGGGAGGTGCACGTTTCAGACCAGTCTCAGTGTAGGGGGTCTGGTGGTTGTTTTACTTGTGGTCAGCTGGGCCATGGTAGACGTCTTTGTCCTTTGCGTGTAAGTTCTTCGGGTGTTTCAAAACCCAGTCAGACTCAGTTGTACCAGTCCAGTCAAGGGCGCTATCGGTACCAGAAATGGGCAGGCCAGGCTTCGGGAGCCTCGCGAGGGGTGACTTATTAGTTAGTCCTATAGTATTACCCTGGAGGGGGACTTTTGTATTGTTGACCGGTGTTGTATTATGTGAATCATCTTGTTATTGACCGGTGTACCGTTGGATGCTGAGGCACCATGTTTTTGTATCGTATATATATGTACCTTGTTGTTGTTGGTTTAACCCTCATGTATTTGGGGTGTATGAATGGAACCTCGAATCCTCTTTTTCTGTTGAGGAGTTGTTGAAGGGATCAATGATCTTGATGTTGTTGCTTGCTTGGTACGTGTATGTTGGTTCGTGCTTTGGGCCTTGCTACTTAGTGAGTCCGTGGTGACCCCATCAGTTGTATTGGGGTAGTGTTTGTGGTGTGATTGGTTATCAATTGTGGGGGTATAGTTTGTGAGTGGATGCTGGCAGCATTCTTTGGAGGGAGAACAGTTTGAGTTCTAGAGTAATGAGAATAGCGTTGGTCAAAATTGTCCTTCGTGATTGGGTTGTTGTAATTGAGGTTTACCAAGTCGGTTTTCGGTCGAGGAGATGAGCAGGCTTGCTGCATAGCCATAGAGGGGAGGTAGTAATCCCTTTAAACACAGTGCTGACGTGGTTTGATTTTAGGAGATCCGTTGAGCTTCCTAAGTTTGGGGGTTTGTGTGGGGAACTCCGTGTTTGTGGTTAGTGGCAATTCAGTGTGTGATTTACTGGGAGTGGTGAATTGTTGAGTTGATTAGTCAGCTTGTTGGTACAAGGTTTTGGGTTGACATCAGTCACCGTGAGGTTAGTCTCATTCGTTGTAGACTTTCTGTGTTGATTGAGGAAAACCGAAACTAATCATCCGGTTGCGTCATTGAATATGACGGTTATAATAATACAGCAATTTGTGTATTGAATGATCATTGTGAATGATTGGATTTTTTTTTTACATTATATATGTATATTGTTTGGGAGGAGATAGGGGATGGACTCCGATGATACAGCACCACAATGTGTATCTGTTGAAAGACTGATGTAGCTCATATGCTTATCTATTGTGAAGTGAAAAAAATGTTTTATATGAGTTACTATCTCATTTAAATTGTTGATCAGGTTTTGAACCATATTTATGATTTTAACTTGGTTAAGTAAAGAGAGGCGGAATGAAATTGCAAAACCATGAATTTCTTATGCCTTATGTGTTGATAGTACTGTTGTTATTTCTATTAGCTATTGTTATAGAAATGTTATGTTCTGTGTTGGTTATGGCATCACTGTGTGAGTGATGGTTGTTGATGATGTTATTTTGGAAAGAAATGGAAAACAAAAATTTTCTGGTGGTTGGGCCACCTAAAGATGTTGTTCAGAAATTGATTTAATTCAAGGGTTTAGAGGAATTCCAAATGAATCTTTTGGCACAAAAAAAAAAAAAAAAAAAAAAAAAAAAAAAAAAAAAAAAAAAAAACTGTGCATGGTTATGTGTTTTGGACAACATCGTGTTGGTGAAAAAATTTATACAAAGTTTTTGAGTTTTGCGTTGAAAATGCAAGGTTTATTTTGAAATGTCTCATGAGCAAGAAAATGTTTTCCTTATATTAATGTGAAAGATTTGCCTTGAGTATCCTTTTATTGGAGTAATGGTTGTTGAGTAGTGACTTAGCTTGAAGCGTTGGTCAGATGATGGTAAACTGGTTCGGAAGGGTTGATTTGTTATGGCTTTTATGCCTACAGTGTTGTCGTTCGGAACGTGTTCCCTTGGTTAGTCTCTTCCTTGGTAAGAGTGGATTAAAGGTTTGTAGTGAGAGTAGTTTCTTTCCTAGTACTCGGGTGTTGGTGTTGTGTGATCAGCTGGCCATGTGTTTTGGCGCATCCTTAATTTCGGGGACGAAATTCTTTAAGGGGGGGAGGTTATAGCGATCCCGGTATTCCCTGTTGTTATTGAACTATAATCCGGACTTGGTTCCGTAGATTCGTTGTTGTCTTATCCTCATTTCTATCCCTTACTCTTTGTTTTAGAGTTTTGGGTTGTGTTGGGCAAGTTGGGAATTAGTTGGTTGTGTTTTAAAGCTTTGAAATTTTGCCCAAGTTTTGGTCTCTCCGCTCGAGCGGCGGTTTGGACGCTCGAGCGTGAATTTCCTTCTCTCAGCATTTTGGTCGTCTGCAGAAAACTCTGGGAGAGTGCATCTGGCGCCCGAGCGGATCTTTGGACGCTCGAGCGTGAACCTGTGTCTGACGCTCGAGCGGGGTGTTGTACGCTCGAGCGGACCTGTTTTTATATCAGTCCGTGAAATCACCTTTTTGATCACTTTTTGATTTCCTTTCTCTCTCTTACTTTTTCAAAACCTCCATTGGAGAGCACCTCACTCTAAAACCGAACTTCTCTCTTAGGATTGATCTAGCTAGAGTGTTTTCCTCACCTTGGGCCTTTGTAAGAAGTGTGTTGATCGTCGAGGGCTTTGTTGTGATCCAAGAAATTTGGGATTTGGAGCACTTTGATTTCGGGTCGTCTTCTCTATTTGAGCTCTCCATTTGAGGTAGGGATTCTCCTTGTTTCTCTTCAATACTTCGTCTATAGATAGACATGTGGTAATTTTGTATTGCATAAAAAAATCATATCCATGTTGGATTTGTTCGAAATCATGGGAAGGAACCTAGGGTTGGGTATTTGAAAATGGTTATGTTATCATTGAGAGTTGTTTTGGGCTATTTGGAGTGTTAATTAGCATGTGGTTATTGAAAGGAGAGGAAACCCTAATTTCTTTTATTTGATTTAATAAATTAATTGAGGGGTTTTGATCTTTGGGGCAAATACTTAGGTATTTTGAGTCTTAATTGTGGTTATTGTTGTTTGTTAATGTAAATTGGGCCTTTTTGGTCAATATTGAGAAAGAGGAAGGAAAAACCCTAATTTATTGTTCATGACTTAATTTGCATAATTAGTTCGAAATGGCTTTGAAAAGAATGTAGTGAATTTAAATGAGTTATGGCTTTTGTCCATGGGAATGATTTTGTGAAAACAAAGGAAGTGGAATTCATTTTGTGAAATGGGAAAAGTGTTTTGAAATACGTATGAAAATTGGATTATTGTTTCATGAGTGTTGAACACACACATGTGTGGAATTGTATCTTGAACTACCATGTTAATGTTGTTGTCGGATTTGTGGTCTCATAGTAATTGAGTCTTTAATAGGTGTACTAAATATTTGCATCTAGAGGTTTTATCCTTGGTCATCGGTGGAGGATGACGTGGTTGTGTTGAATTGCTGTGTATGTAATACACCATTGTTGATTGAACATTATATGTAATGAAATGCTGAATTACATTATATTTGTATACTGGTTTGGGAGAAGAGAGGGGTTGTACTCCAGTGTGTGTGAGAAGATAGGGGATGGACTCCACACACTTATGTGTTTAGCGCTTATAATCAAAGGTATCATACCCTTCCAGCTAGCGCCTGGAGAACTGACGCGCTGATAATCTAAGGTACCATACCCTTCCAGCTAGCGCCTGGTAAACTGGTAGATTGTGGTGAGAAGTGTATCTTTGGCTTACTACGCATATAGCTAGTAGTGCAGTGTTGTTTTGTTATTGTTTCAGTGTATCTGGAAACATTGTGGATTGTATTTGTTACAGTGTTGGAGGGACGAGTTGACTCATTGATTGATTTTATGTATGTAGTTGACTTGTTATCTTTTTTTATAGAGGTGTGCATGGATAATTATGATATAATTGGAATTGCATTGAAATGCCAAATATGTTTTGAAAAGGCACATCTGTTGTATGTGTGGCAAATGGAAAAGTAATGGGCTTAGTGAATCTATGTTTCTAAGTAGTTGTTAATGTTATAAAAGATTGGGAACAGGGGTTAATGAAAGGAAAAAGGGAGGATAAATTGCTTATAGCGGTGAATTAAATGATTGTTTTCAAGAAAAGTTCATATATATATTTATATATATATATATATTTTGTATAAACTGTCACATTATTATTCTAGTATGAGAATGGGTGTTCATGATCATAGCTATCTGTAATGCTGTTATTGTTGAGGATCATGTTGAGATCCCTACTGGACTATATGTTCATCCCACGTTGTTGAATTTTTTTTTAGGTGTTTAGTAGGGTGTGCTACAAGATTTGGATCTTCTTATTTGTTGGCCACGGGGCCTTAGTTATGTTGGCGGAATGCCATTGTTGTAAAGGGTTACACCTTTCTTCTTGTACTTTTAATGATGTAAGCCCAAGGGCAATTTATTAAGTTAGTTCATGTAATGTTTACTTTGCATACGAATGAGAGTATCGTCAATCATTTCTACGGATTGAATGTATGAGTTTATTTCCGCATGTTATCTCTGAAATTGGATTAAGTTAAGGAATTTGGTAATGACTCCGAGTAATAAAAAGTGGGGCGTGACAGAAACAGACATTATGTTGACATATATGATCTTTAGGTAAGTTATATTTAATACGCATTTTACTACCATTAGCAGAAGTTAATTTTTCACTTGTTTTTTCATAATATTTTGTAGGAAGTAAACCTTCTTGAATACAATTAAGATCAGCACCAGTATCGATGAGAGCAATAATATTTAATTCAAAATCATCAATAACGAGTTTAACTTTTGAATACCATTTTTGAATATGAATTTTATTGATCAGATTTAATCTTTTATCTTCATGATTATGAGAGTGATGTGATCGATTATCAAATAAAAGATTATCAGGATTAATATGTTCAGATTCTTGTTCAGATTCATTAGGGGATTCGTTATTATTTTCTTGGAAATTCTCTAGACTTTTATTAAGTTTTAATGTAAGAATTTCATCTTCTAAAGTTGTATCTTTATTTTGTAAATCTTTAATGGTTTGTTTAATCTGATTAATTTCATGTTGTAAATCCTGTAATGTAATTTCTTTTTGTTTAGTTTTAAATCTTTCTAAGGTTTTGGACAAACTAATAATTGGTTTATCAAACTTAGGTTTCTTATCATGATTGGTTAGTAAAGATTTTAATTTATCAGTATATTTTTGTTTTAACTGGGGATCATCTAATCGACCAATTAATTCAATAAGGGCAGTTTCTTCTTGATTTTGTTTAGTAAGGATAGTGATTTGTTTAACGGGTTTGCAACAAATATCATGACATCCTAATTCAATGTTATTAGCAGAATCATCATTAGGTGAATGGTAATCAGATGAGGTATGAGGATTATCAGAAGAAGAATTATGATCAGATTGGTTTAATTGGAATATTTCAAATAATTGGTGTTTGGATTCGTCATTTATTTGAAGTTGATTAACTTTATCTTTCAATTTTTGTTTTTCTTTACATTTGTTAGAATAATGACCTTTTTGACCACAACTATAACAAGTAATATCTTTATTAGATTTAGATTTTGGATGGGATTTTTTTATAATATTGCTTTTTGGGTTTAGTATAGAATTTATCATTTGATTTTGAAGGTGAATAATTCTTTTTATACTTACGAGAATATTTGTAAGATGATTTATGTTTATTGTACTTACGTTTTTTACGATGAGAAGGTGCTACAAGAGGTAAACCGTATTGTTCACAGAAATTACCTAATTTGTATTTAGCCTTATGTTTATCTTTAGTAGCTTTTTGACTAAGTTTAAGATCAATACATATTCTTAATCCTTCTTTTTAAATAGTACTAATGATATCACCGTAAGTTAAATTATCATATTCAATAACACCAGTAGGTTGACTAAGTATATCCCTAATTTTGTGGGCAAAGAGACTAGGTAATCCATTAATAAATTTTTCTTTCCAAAAGGATTTAGTACAATCTTCTTTTAACATAACTCTAGAGGTAAAAATATCTTTATACCATCTAAAATCACTTAATGTAGGGCAAGTAAGATTATTAAGTTGATCATGTATGCGAGAATAAATATTAGTAGGGGTACCTATGAAATATCGGACTATGGTATAGATTAAAGTATTAATACCATCAGGTATATAGTAGCCAATATTTTCATCAAATATAGGTAAATCATTTTCATATTTTTGACTTGCATGTAAAATGGATTCTCTTTGTTCGTTAGTAAGATATTTTTCCCACCAAGATTTGAGCATGCCAGTAAAACCAGAGGTGATCAATGAGACAATTTCAGGTTGAGTATAATCAGGGTAATTACCAAGATAACTATTTGCAACCATAGATAAATGATTTAATTTTTGAAGGATTTGATCTTCACCAAGACCATTGATATTCCATTCATATAACTTTTTAGCAGATACAGAAAATTGATTACTAAGATTAGTTTCTTCATATTGGAGATCAGGTGGTGTGGGTCGAGAATACCAATTTTTTGTAAGAGTGGTTGGAGTTGGTTTAGGATAATGAAGTTTATTAAGATTAGTCGATTGAAATTGTTGAGCTAAGATATTAATTTCATTATCAGTTGTATCAGTTTCTGATTGAGTAGAAATAGGTTCTAGAGTAGGTTGTTGATTTAAAACAGTAAGACCTTTTTCAGTAGAAGGAGAAGCCTATTCAGTAGTTAATTTAGAAAATAGTTGTTCTATAACTTTGACAGTAGAATTATCTTTAGTTATTAGACTGTCTCATTTAGACCGATTACTAGGTAAATTTAATAGTGGTTGGTCTAAAGTTTGTTTACTAGAAGAGGTATGGTTAGCTGAATAATCTTCTAAGTTGGTTTCTATCTTATCTAATTGTTTACCAATCGTTTTTAAACATTGATTAGAATAATTATTTTGTTCAATAACTTTTTTGATCAGTGCCAGTTAATTTAAAAGGAGAAGCCTGAATAGTAGATCCTTGATGTTCTATAAGGATGGTAGATAAGGGAGGATGACTAGAGCGAACAGTAGTATTAGGAGTAGTTTGCCATTTATGTTTTGTTATTGTTTGAACTTCTTTACAATGGTCTTCTAAATATTCAAAGAAAGGAATTTCAATTTTATGTTCAATCATAAATTTGTACCATTTACGAGTAATTTTAAATTGTTGATCCAAATCATATTTAAGCCTATAAGTATGACGTTTGGTTTTATTAATTTTAGATTTAAATTCAATGTGTAATTTATCAAGATTAGGAGCAAAAGATTTACTAATGGTCATTAATTGAGGATTGATTAGAGGTATAACTTCGAAATCAGTTTGGGTTAGGGAATCTTGAGATTCGGTGTCATCTTCAGGTAAATGTGTGTGTGTTGAATAAATAGGTTTACTAGTTTGAGAAGTGGTGGAGTTATCTGCGCCTTTCATTTTACTATGGGAAGTTTGACCAATATGAATTTGACTATTTTTTCTGAATAAAGGTGTATTAAATATTTTATCTTCAGTTTCAACATCAGTAGGTATGCTAGAAGTACTATGACGAGAAGATTAAGATCGATTAAATTTAATCCTAACAGATCCATCAATAAATTGTTGTATATCTTGAATATCTTGACAAGTAGATTGTCTTTGATTATGTTTGTAATTTTCATTTACTGTAACCCATTGGTCAGGGAGAGTAATATTTTTCCATTCAATCATTTGAGGAATATTTATATTAGTATCATTATTACTACTTTGGATTAGTAAGGTTTTGTCTTTAGGACTTTTATGTAAGGCTTGAACATTTAAATTGGTTTTAATACATTTGTAATGAACACGATATATTAAAGCAATATTATGAACCTTTTCTTTCATATTTGTAAATGAGCCATGTAATTGAATATTTAGAGTTAAATCATCTAGTTTATGAGGGTCTTTAAGACTAAGAGTGAAATCAGGAAAACAATTAAAATGGACGGGTCCTTTGTGGAGACCAGTTTCCATCATACCCATTAAGCTATCATTATAATCAAGAAAACGAGCATCTCGTAAGCATAGTAAAACATAAGTATTTTTACCTTGTTGTATTAATGGTTTGATTCCAACTTGAATTAACCCTAAATGAATAAAATTATGACCAGTTTTCAAATGACGTTTAATAGTATTAGCATCAAATAATTGACATGTTTCTCTAGGTTTTTCTAAAGCATAGACTTGTTCTAAAGTTTTAACATGGAGATTAACATTAAATGTATTTTGTATAAAAGTAGTTTTATAATTTTTTTTAATTGGTAATCGTGGTATATTCCAACTTAAATTAATTTTATCATTTTGTATTTCTACATCTTCTTCATTGATTACTAGACCTTGATTAGGTATAGAGGGCAAAGTTGTTGACTTAGAACTGACTGCAGAATTACTTCTAAATAATCGACTCATTTTATCTTGAAATAGTTTACAGTGATCTCAATACATTGTCTAATTTTATCATGTTTTCACATATTATGTTTTCACACATACCCAGTTCGGAGAACCCGTAAGATCCAACACTGTCTAACCAAAGGACTTACCTAGGACTTGGGACGAAGGATGGGTGGCTAATAGCAAAGTGGAAAGACATGGATAAAATTGGGACAAATTAAGAAAAAAGACTGTAAACAATTTCAACACAGAAGAATGAGTAGACACAGAAATAATGATTCAGAAAATTATTATTATTATTATTATTATTATTTATTTATTTACTCTTACTTTTATATTTATTTATTTACTATCTTTAACTTTAATTAGGCCCAACTAGTATTATAATTCCATATTTCTGTTAATTTGACCCCAAATAATAATCCCTAATTAATCCGATATTTGATAATCCAATGCCAAATTAGATTCTGTATTTATTATTATTTATTTAATAATATATTATCACATACAATCATAATACTAGTATAAAATTTAAGGGAAAACTTAAATTTTCGGGTTGTTACACTATACCTGATTGGACGATTCACTCGGATGGAAGTTTGAGACATCAAGGCAGCGTGTTTGTGCCATAAGATGAGTCGCTTAGAGAAAAAGTTCTAAAAAAGTTCCATCATTCGTTGATTGCAGTGCACACAGGAGGGACGAAAGTGTACCAAGACTTTAAACACCAATACTGGTGGAACAGAATAAAGAAACTACAAAAAAAAAGGTGGAACTTATTCGACAAAGATTGGTGGAAACTCAAGATCGTCAGAACAGTTATGTAGATAAAGAAGACCTCTAACTTTCGCTGTCAGTGATGTTGTCTTGAAAATTTAGCCCTGCCGAGGTATCATTCGTTTTGGAAAGAAAGGAAAAATTATCACGTCGATATATCGGACCCTTCGAGATACTTTAGAAAATTGGAGAGGTTGCACACAAATTGGCTCTACCCCCATAATTGGCTAGAGTATATGATGTTTCTCCACGTATCTATGTTGCAGAAGTACATAATGCACCCTTCTCACATCATCAACTGGGAAGAAATCTAACACAACAATGACACTACCTTTGAGGAGGGACCAGTAGCAATTATGGACAGGTAATTCAACTTCTTAAGACACTCTAGCATCACCATGATATTGAAGAGTTCACCTAGGAATGTGAAGACGCGAGGTGGGCAAATTATTCACAACTATTTGAGACGTGAGGTACGATTTAATTTCAAGGACGAAATTTGTTTAAGGGGAATAGGTTATAGAGACCCTAATTTTTGGTAATTACGCTTGAAACCCTAAGCCTCAGGTTAATTGCATTTTAGTCCCAAATTTCATAAAATTTTACAAAATGGTCCAATAGAGAATAATTTTTATGTATATTATTTTGTATTATAATTAAATCCTAGAACACCACTTTATAATTGGAAATACCGTAAAACTTGGTTTCTATCTATTTACCTCCTGGTTTCGAAATTAGTTCATACATTTTATTTTTTTAGCCTATTTGAATATTAGTTATTTGAATCTTTAATTATTTATTTGAGCAAATAAATATCTTTAAATAAATATTTTTATTATTTATTTTATTCTTTATTTGAACAAATTAGTGGAACACAAAATATCTAGATATTTATGATTTTCCTTAGTCTTTAAGCAAGAGGGTAGAATGGTCTTTTTAACCCAAATTCATGGCCTATAAACTGAGAGTCTTGCCTCAATTCCACACCCATATTTCAGCAGCCAAGGAGAGGGTGAGAGAAGGAGAGTGTGATTAGAGGGAAGTAGACCCGAAGAAAAAAAAGAAAAGGAAGAAAATGGTGCCTTGACAGAGTGTGATTAGAGGGAAGTAGAGACGAAGAAAAAAAAAGAAAAGGAAGAAAATGGTGCTTTCTAGGGTCAAGGTAAGAACACACCCCTCCCATGTCTTCTCTATTTCCTTCACCCATCTCATCATATTGTGTAGATGTCCTCTTGTATTGTATATTAATGGTAAATAGGGTTTTTGATGTGTATGAAAGTGTGGATTTGATTTAGTGACTTTGCCTTACAAATTTGTCAAATTATGCACCGTTGCAACTTTTCTAATTTAAAAGAAATACCAAACCTATTTATTTCTCAAATCTGAATTTAATATAGGATATTTGGTGTGTTTAAAGCTTGTGATAATTTTATTAGCCCCCCCTTGTGTGATTTTAGGGCTTGGATATTGTGTTTAAAATCTAGTCGTGAGTCTTTGAAAAACAGTCCACTTCTTTCAATTTTATAAAATTCCAGAAAAATCATCTCATGTTGGTTCTTCTGTCAAAATTTATAATTCTGAGTCCTCTTTCCAACAGAAATTATTTGGGTGAAAATCATCGGGTAGATTGAGAGGAAAGCTAGTTTTCCCAAAGGGTGACAAATCTGAACAGGTTTTCGAATATAGCTTGTAAATGAATTTCTGGAGGTGCTGTGCAAATTCTGAGAATTGGAACTAAAACTAGACAGGTTGATCATTGTTTCTGTGCAATTTTAGCCCCTAATTTGACCTGGAAGTATTTTTACCAAAGCATTCTTGTTAGCCCTGCAAAACTGAATAGTGCTGAAAATGGTGTTTTATTGTGTTATTTGTCTCCAAGTATTTCAAAGCATGCCTAATGTTGTCTTCTTGCCTTACCATACTTATGTATGATTATCATAAGCTATATTTCCTCTCTTATGTTTGTCTCATGCTCTTTTATATTATCGAATTACCGAATGTGACTAACTTGCTTGGCAAAAGGTCTAATAAACGGGAAATGATAAGGGGTTAGCAATTGGTAACGTTCACATTAGTGTTGTGGAATAATTCATACATATGAATGACATGAATTATGATGGGATTAAAACCAAATGAGTTAAGTCTTGCACAAGCAGTCTAAGTGAGCCCCTAGGTTGACACGGATGTATTCAGACTTTATGCGGTGGTTTCAGTGTGTAAGCGAGCCCTAGGCATGATTTGGTATGGTATGTGCAGGGTGTAAGCGAGCCCACTTGTTTGGCTGTCCCAGTTGAGGTCTATCAATGTCACTGATCGGTAAATAACCGAGAGGTGGGCATAGGTGGTAAGGTCTGCAAAGCAACAAAAAGAGCAATTCTAAATAGTCTGGTGTTCAATCCTTGTGGTTGGGTAGAAGGATCTCTTTGGGGTATTCTAGATGTCTAATCTAACTACTAATTCATAGAACCTTATTGTAATATTGTATGTTATGTTACCCAATTTGTTCTGTGTATGGTTGATTGGTTGATAGAAGCTATAGGGGTGTGTGTGTTTTTACTAGGCATTCCAAGCTCATGATGTGTCATGCCAAGTGATGAAACAATTTACAATGGTGAAGGTTATTTCAAAGGCAAATAAGATAAAGTGTTGGAGCTGTGGTTCATTTGAAGACTCAAACTATTAGTTTTTTTTTTTTTCCTTTTGACTTTTTGTTTGGCAATGTTTTGGTAATCCTATAATGGAACATAAACGAATTATCTGTGATATTAACTCTGGTTATATATGTATATTAAGATGTTTGGTTATCTATCCTACTTGTGTTGTGTTATTGTATGTATTTGACGGCCCAAAAGTAGGGGTGTTACAGAATGGTATCAGAGCTTAGGTTCAACCCTTACCCACGCGTTTCGTCTTCAAACGATTTGACGATCACCTACGAAGGGAAGTAGTTTTAACTTTGAATAGGGCAACGTATTGAACATTAGATACAATATTGAAGTAGGGGATACTGTTTTTTCTACGAGTCTTCTATCGATTGTCATACCCTCATTTCATATTTGTAACCTTGTTTAATGTCGTTCACTTTCAAGATTAAGTCATTACCATCTGGTCTTACTTTATATTTTTCAATTATACCATTTGCTAGATTGATAACCTTGAGCCTTGATTATGCCATCTTGTACGAGAATTTTTCTGAAAATTGGAATTTCTTTATTCGGTGATGAATCTTAGATATTCAGTTTGAAACACGGATGGCCGACACAGTTTCAAGTTAAATATCTAACTTAGTCACTATCTCTACAACCTTGACCACATAAAAGTCGTAAATCGTAATCCATCCATATTTCAGATGATCCTTGAATCAATTGACGCAAATACTATAATATTCTTCCATCTTCACTTTATATTCCTTTTATTAATCCAGTTTAAAAGTCTTGTAGTTATTATTTTTCCTATATATATATATATGTATGTGTGTGTGTGAAGTTGTGTTGTGTGCTTCCCTATATTTGTTATTTACTACCTGATCTTATTGCTTTAAAACACCGTAGGATAATTAAACCATAACTTTAAGATTAGTTGATTACCCTTGAGAATTGGCTTCATAATTAGACTCCCACTTATGCCTCACCCCGTACTATGAATAGAAAAAAAAAAAAAAGAAAGAATTAGTGAACCACACTCGAACCAACGGCTACACTGAGACAAGGGATAACACGAGCTCGCAAGCAATAACGCAATAAGAATGAAGTATCATGTAATTGAAACCCTAAGAATGGACCAATACCTGCGGCTGAAATCTTGGGCCGCATTGGAAACCAAATTCTGGAACAATTGGGTCAATTGAGAGGGAAAATGTAAGAAAGTTCGAATGGGAGCTAGACCCTACAATTAAAGGAAGAGGACGAAGACCCGTTAGTAATTAGAGGTAACATCATACTTCATATTTCTTGGGTTGACGTTCTATTCGATTACAGCGCACCATTTTTTTTAATAAATACATCATGTGTTAAATCGTTAGGTCTTACATGTGAACCTTTAAAAACTACTTTAAGTATTGCATCACCTTTGGAAGGAAGTATCAGTGCGAATTAGAAGTGTCAGGTTTACACTTGATTTGCGACCTTGTGATAAGGGACATGTTCGATTTTGACATAATCTTAGGTATGTAGTGGCTATCTGCCCACTGAACGATGATTGATTGCTACCAGAAGAGGGTGACGACTTAGACACCTGATGGGAGGTGTTTCCAATTTAAGGGGGATAGAAAGGAGTGTCTGAGCACGACAATGCGGTGACATAATCAATTGCTGCGAGCTCTGGTTGAAGGAAGTCAAATTTTGGGACACTTAGTGTCTAAGCATGGGATTGGAGTGGACCTGGCCAAGGTAGAAGTAGTTAAGGAAACCAAGTTCACGTGCAGGCTAAGCCCAACGAACTATTTATTTTTGGTCCTTGGTTTTATATAATAAATTTGAATCATGCTGCTGTTGAAAATTAGCCGGGTGGTTGATTAGCGTGTTAAAATTTGTTAACTTGTGTATAAATTGATCATCCTATCTATTATGTATATGCAAAATTATGTTCTACTTGCCTACGCATTATTTCTTTTGCACCGTCACCATTAATTGGATGATATTCAATTTTATTGCATTTTTTTATCAATTTAATTATTTTGTATTCTAATTTGTGTAATATGTTTGAATAATAACTAAATTATCTTCCACTTGCCTAAGCAATTCCTCTTTAGCACCATCACCATTAATTGGATGATGACCACACTTCAATTTTATTGCATTTTTTTCTTAATTTTATTATTTTGTATTTTTATGCGTGATATGGTTACGAACAATAGCTAAATTAAGCACCATCACCATTAATTGGATGATATTCAATTTTATTGTATATGTTTTTTCTTAATAATTTAATTATTTTTTATTCTAATTTGTATAACATATTTTTGAATAGTAACTAAATTATCTTCCAATCACCTAAGCAATTCCTCTTTAGCACCATCACCATTAATTGGATGATATTCAATTTTATTGCATAATTTTTTCTTCATTTGATTATTTTCTATTCCAATTTGTATAATATGATTTTGAATAATAGCTTTGTAGACGTGCTCGAACGTCCCGGCCCCCCCACACAAGATTTGGCGCGAAATCCGGTTTGTTCATTAGCTACTACAGTTCGAACTCAATGTCACGGTTCTGAATCTAATCTCGCAAAGTGCAATGCAAGGCCGATAAATCACCAAAGAGTCCAAATCCGGCAAATCGTTTTGAAAAACTGATTTTAATAAAGAAGTGTCAAACATGGACTGCTTTTCCAGATACAGAGTCGCCACCTAAATGTTTTTGTTTTGGGAAATTTAGGAAACCCTGACTCGTGCCTAAGGCCACGTGTCCGTCATCACCAAAGTTCCCTCGGCTCGGGAACTTGGGTACGAGAGGGGAAGGTCATGCAATGAGCACCCCCGCTCGCCCAATTAAAGAGATCAGCCTCTACTAAGCATGATATTTTATTTTTGAAAACACATGTGTTCTTATTCCAGTTTATTAGCTAGAATTACTATGTGATGCGCACAACATACAAGTATAGAATAGATCACCTAAGTTGGAACAAAACATCTCACGTTTGTTTGTTTGAAAATGGTTTGAAGGTGCTACTCACAAGTAGGCAAAGTCGTGGATTTGCCACCCTCAAGTAGGCTTAGAAAACATGATTTTGCCACTCTCAAGTGGGCTTAAAACTCACATTTCGATGGATTGTTCCAATTCAAGTAATCCAGTCTTCACCCACAGGCATTCAGGCAGTTAATCAATTAAGCAAATAGCCTCATGGCAAGCATGCTATCATGGCAGAACTCACACTCAAGCAAGATGCTAAAGTATAAAAGCTTACCTAGTACTTCGAGCCAAAACAATAGCTAGTTAGTAATCAATACATGATCCTAGCTATGTTAAGATGGCTAATGCAACACATGCAAAATGCAACTAGAAATAGGCTCGGCTATTCTAAAATGGCATATGAGATGCAACTTGATAATCATGTATTCAAGTAGGAATTGAAATACAATGCGGTTAGTATGATGCGCCGAGCTCGGTGCATGCAATACAAATGAATGGATGCAAACATGCGAGCATAAGAATGCTAATCAAAACATGACCTAGAACTAACCATCATAAGTGGTTAAGTAAAAGGAAGAAAGACGTGTGGTTGAAAGACATTCACACACTCACGCACACTTATTACAAAATTCGCCCTCTCGACGGAGGGTCCGAATAAATAATATAGGCCAACTAATTAACTAACTATCCTAGTTAATTAATTATTACAAAACCTTAACTAATTAAGCAAATTAATTAAGTTACAAAACAGACTAAGTATGAAACTAAAGAGACTGCCACAGCTCCGCCTCAGAATGATTGAATGATGCATGCTCGATCGCCTCGCTCGGAAACCCGTTGCCATGCCTCATGTTGCCTTTGTTTGCACTATTCTGCACCTCTGAGAACAGTGAAAATACCTGTGATGCTTCTGAACCACTTGATGGCCACGCTGAGAGGTCATCGACCAAAATATGAGGCCATTGGCCAGAGAACAATGGCCATCGGTCAATTTTGGTGATATCGACCAAAAATTCCTAGCCGATCGGCACTTAAGATAGCCGATCAGCCATCTTTTCCTGCAGATTGCTCCTTTTGCTGCAGCAGAGGACAAACAAGGGCATGGCAATACATTTGCAAGAAAATGTTGTGCACCTACACCCCTTATCATGTTTGAGACTCAAAGGAGTGTAGTGTTCGACCCTCGAGCCATCAATCACGCATTTTGATGCATGATGGCCAAAGAGGCCGAATTGCACAAATCAATATGGAATGAATGCACAAAAACACATGAATGCCTCACACTCTGTCATGTTGGATCAAGAGTGTCGGCGACCGAGGGTTGAGGCACGTTTCGTCACTTCAAGTACAAAACGTCCCTTGGTCCTCGTGTTTGGTTTGACACCCCAAACCAAACACAATGCAATGCATGCAATACGAAAAAGCTATGCAATGCAACATAAGCATGCCAAATGCAATATGACTCAAGCATGCATATAAGGCTAAGGTAACAAGCATGCCAAATGCAATGCGACCTAAAGAAGCATGTGACAAAATGCAAGCTAGCATGCATGCAAAATGCGACCTAAACATACAAACATGCATGGCATGCAAAGATGGACAAGCATGCAACAACATGCAAACTAGTAAGCATGCAACAACATGCAACATGTCAAGCATGCAACAACATGTAAAGATGGACTTAAACCAAAATGGGGAGGCCTCAACCATGCCCAAATCAATGGCCAAAATGCTAAGAAATGATGGAATGAAATGCAAAATAAGCATGCATGCCAATTGGCCTAAGTACTAGGCAACAATGCACAATCCTCAAACATTAGCAAGAAGTGACAAACATGATAATGTGGCAATGAGGTAAGCTCTGAAATCATGCAAGGAGTGGTGCCAAACCACTCAAACAAGTCAAGTATATCATGCAAGAAAGCTCAAGGCTTAAGACTAGCCAAGGAGCTTGTACTAAGGCCACATGAATCAAGCCCCAAAGAGCCAAGGGCACCCAAAACAGTCCCAAGGCAGGTCAATACAAGACCAAAATCATGCTCGAACCTAGCCAACACAAGCTAGAACAAAAGACCGAAAGCATGAAGCATGCAAGGCTAACAAAGAGGTGTTACACTACACCTATTACAACCAAACATGGCACGACTTAACCGATAAAAATCAGAGTTACGGCATGTCAAAATAAGCCCAAAAACCCATTGAGATGGCATCCTCAAGACCTAAGCATAGAGGCATGCACAATGACCCACTCTTAAGGCATAAAACACCAACTCTTCAAAGCATTGAAAGGATGACAAATGCAAGTGCATGGCTACACTACATGGACTGAAATCATATATGAAATGATGCCAAATCAGGAAAATGGTCCAAGCAATGCATGCTAATGACTTGGACACTCAAAGCTAACATGCTAGATTGAACCATGGCTATACAAAATAGTGCATGCATGACCAAGACAATGCAAATCAGAGCTAGAGCATGGTAAAACAAGGCTAAAAGCTCCTTTGAGTTGAGCCAAAACATGCAAGAATGATGGCCGAAATGCAAGATACATGTTATGCTAACATGCAAGATTACTCTACAAGTATATGAAGCATGTAAGAGGCTATCAAACCAACCTAAAACAGAGGTATAGCATGGCAAGATAACACCAAATACTTGCTGAAATGGAGTCAAAACAAGCTAAGCAAACATGCTACCTTTATTAGCTAACAATACAAGCATATGAGACATAAGGAGAGAGGGGTGTCCCTCTCCTATTCAAGACTCCAAAACCACTTCTCCACCACTGAAAATCCTCTGGATTTCAGTGGTGAGAAGGTCAAAACAAGATGGTTCCAAAGCTCAAAAGGGAAGGCATAAAACAAGGCAAAACAGGGCCTAAGAGAGGGTATACAACCCCCAACCAAAAAGTGACCTGAAAGAATCATCTCAAGTACACAAAATCAGAACTTTTTTCAGTTTAGAGTTAAGCTTAAAACAATATGCAAGTAGGTCTAAAACCTTAAGCAAGAATGGGGGATTAAAAGGTTAGTTGCTCACCCTTGAAGAACACCTTCAAGAACACTATTCCAGCAACGTTTCTGAGCTTAAACCACTCCAAGAACTCCAAAACCAACTCTCTAGTACCTCAGCAATAAAAGGATGGTGTATTGCTAGGTGTTTGTGTGCAATAGTATGAAGAAATCACACTTTTGGGCACAAACAAGAGCAAGGGGAGAGGGAGAGAGAGGTAAAATATATATAGAGAGAGATATAGAACTTCTATATGCAATTTTCAGAACCTCTGGAAAGGGAGGGGAGGCTCTTTTCTTATAGAATTTCATTCCTCAAGTTTGTTGAACAAGCTTGAGTCTTGAAACAAATCCCTCCAAACACGTGTATAGAGGATGGGAATTGTGCCCACCAGCTGTCACAGCTGGCAGAAAATATCTGCAAAAAGCAGATGCAAAGGTCTCGACTCAAAAATATGGCTGATCGACCAAATAGAGTGCCGATCGACCAAAAAGAGTGCCGATCGGCCACCACTTTTAGCTGATGGCAAGAAAACACAGCCGATGGCACAATGCCTTAGCCGATGGGTTGAGGGGATAGTCAACAAGCCACCCTCTTCCCTCATAAGCAAAACCACAAGTCCTTGGTCCACAAGCAAGTACAAAACAGACAAGTTGAGAGATCCTAAGGCAATGCGTGCAGCCGAGACCTTCGGGAACTCAAAACGAACACGAGCATGGATGATCATCGAGCGTTCGAACGATGACATCCAAGTCTTGAGGATGATCAAAAATTGGGAACTCAAAACGAACACGGGCATGGATGATCATCGAGCGTTCGAACGATGACATCCAAGTCTTGAGGATGATCAAAAATGGGGTGTCTACAGTTGCCCCTCTTTGACAGAACTCGAAAGTCATAAGATGACGGGAGTGAATGTCATAGCCTAGAGAGGACGCATTTTCGACAAGGCCGAAGACTTAGACAAGCATACAAGATAACAAAGATATGCGCCCGTAGGCAGGGGCAAAATGCAACTGACATGCATGATGGTGAACATAACTTATGATCATGCGAAGAGAGCTGTAATGAAGCGTAACAAGCAACAGTTTAAGCAAGAAAATAAGAATCAAACTACATTTCATGCAGAAAGGACGTAAGAAAATTATGCAATTCTCACTGCGTATCACGCGGAGAAGTCTAAAAGCTACTACCGAGAAAACCCGGAGTCTCAAACACAACATCTCTCAACGTAGCACATGCAAGAGAGGAAAGGAGTAACAATTCTTAGCGTATCACACGCAAGAAAAGGGAAAGGGGCAACAATTCTCAGCATATCACACACAAGAGAAGGGAAGCAATTCTCAGCGTATCACACGCAAGAGAAGAGAAGGGGGCAACAATTCTCAGCGTATCACACACAAGAGAAGCGAAGCAATTCTCAGTGTATCACACGCAAGAGAAGGGAAAGGGGCAACAATTCTCAGCGTATCACACACAAGAGAAGGAAAGCAATTCTCAGCGTATCACACGCAAGAGAAGGGAAGGAGCAGCACTCAACGTATCATACCGAGCGCGCCAGGGTATTTTTAACAGAAACAAAATGAACCCAAAGGACAGGAAAGGTCTTACCTAGAAGTCCTCTGAATGAACCGCACATACAGTGCCTGTCTAGTTGCACCAGTCTCAAATGAACAGTACATACAATATCGTGCCATGCATAAGAAAGAAACTCAACAGGTACAATATAGTAACAACACGTATCCAACGTTACATCAAGATACAATTCCAATATGAAATAAATGCGTGTATATGCAATGCAAGCAAAAAGATGCATAGCAACGCGAGTGAAAAGTGCATAACAACGCATGTGAAAAGTGCATAACAATGCAACGAGTAGTGATGTATATTCCATGTAATATTATGGTGCACATTCTATGCGAGAGGGAGAAATGCACAATCTATGAAAAACAACAACAAAGATGTATGCTCAATGCAACATGTATACCCTATGCGATGTAATTGTGGATACATATCCGACACAGCATGCACATGTTAGGCGAACGTGATGGTGCTTATTCTAAGCGACAATGCAACATGCATGTTCCATGCAACGACATAGCGGTGCCATATTCAATTTAAGCATGGTAAAGGCATGTTATCCATAATATTGAGATGCAACTTCAAAACAAGATGAGGCATTCTCAATGCAGGAACGAGAAGATGTATAACAAGCGCAACTATTACAAACACGGAAAAACTTTGTAATGCAACATATTCAAAACGATTCTCGGGCAATTTTTAAATCTTGTAATATACAAAAGGATACGAAAAAGGATACACCTTGTACGTATTGAGTGCCGCACACGGAAAACTCAGTTCGAGGTCAACACGAAGGACAGTCAAGCTTCAAAAGTGTACTTTCTTGCATTCTCTTGGGAGATAAAGGTACCAATCAACAAAACTGACCCAAATAAGGGCATTGGAGGTGCATCGACCACAGGGGGAAGTCATCGGCCACCCATCGGCCAACAATTTGGCCGATCGGCCAAAAATGGCAATTTCAGGGCAGTTTTGTCCATTCACCTCGGGTCTTTAAATATAGGGCCTCAAACCCTATTTCCTCACTTCCTCAAGCTCGAAAATCATTTCCCTACTCTCTAGGTCATTTTCCTCGCTTCGATCCTTGTCTTTCCTTTGTTTTTGAGCCTCCCGCATCGTTCGATTCGTGAAACCCTCTTCGTTTCAAACACTTTGAACCGAACGAAACGCGATTTTGGTGTCCCCTTCTCGATTTCCACTACTTGGGGTTTGTTTCCCCCGAGTTTACCTCAATCTTCGTGCCTTTTTCCACACTCCGACCTTTTCTCCTATTTTTACCCCTCGGGGTTGACTTTTGGGTTGAGTTTTTACATTTTCACCCATTTTCCATACCCTCGGTCATTTTTGCGCCCTTTTCGAGATGACAGACGACATTCCACAGAGTAGGACTCCCTCAGGGATGGACACGGACCCTGAGGTCGAGCTCCTACCGCTGAGTGTTCGACTGTTCGACCCGGCGACATACCGGCTGGCGATACACATACTGCCTCCTGATAGCATCCGCCAGTTCAAGAGCTTCGCGCGAGGCACTCTAGAGGACCTCCTGCTGCACGAGCCAGAGTCGTATCTATCCTGCAACGCCGCTGAGGTATACTCTTCCCCTTTTTTACTTTCTGTAATGTAGATCAAATGCCTTCGATAGCTGACATTGTTCTTTAACTGGTCACCACAAACACACTGATACATCATACGCTTAGTTCACCGTGAGCACACCCACACGCGATATCTGTTTAAACTTGAACACATGCACACACACTGCATTTTCATCAATTCTGTACGCATTCAAAAATTGTATTTCTAACATTGCTCCGCACTTGTTTATCTTTGAACATAGGGAGATTCCTATGCCTTTAGGGGGTATGGGAACACCATTGCCCGAGGTTGGTATATGGAGCTGCCCGATTCGGTCCGCCATATCGTTGATCAGGCCGGCTTCGGCATCTTCTGCATGGGACTTTCGCGCCTCACTGCGAGTAGACCCCTTCTTGGCGCGCTGGTGGAGAGGCGGTGGGACACCACCAATTCCTTCTACCTTTTCGCAGCGGGGGAGATGACGATGACTCCCTTTGACTTCTTCATGCTCACCGACATCGGAGCGGGGGTGATCCGATTCCCTTTGACGCTGATATGGATGAGTGGGACGCTGCCCAGATGTTCTTGCTCGGCGCTCGGCCACCTCTCTCCCAGCCAGGGTTCGTGAGGTATTCTTAGTTCGAGGACCATTTTAGAGTGCAGGCGCCCACGACCCGTGAGGAGGTGGAGCAGTACGCTCAACGCTTCATTATGTTTTTGCTGGGGACCACCATTTTTGCCGACCGAGCGAACACTGTTGCCCTTTATCTACTGAGTGCATTAGTGGACGTGACGCAGATTCGCCGTTATAACTGGGGTGGCGCAGGCTTGGCCACACTTTACGGATACATGAGCTCATCATCTCGCCGCAGCGGGCATTTGTTCGGAGGCTACTGGCGAGCCTGGGAGGTATATTTTCCTTTTCTATCTTTACAGTTCTGCTCTACATTATTTGTACACCACACACACTGCACACACACAATCTGCTTTACACTGGCTGCACACTGCACACACTACACAATACACTTCACATGCTGCACAATACACTTCACATGCTGCACAATACACTGCACACACTGCACAATACACTGCACATACTGCATAATATTCTGCACACACTGCACATGATTATGATTTCTGCTTTATTTGCATACTGCCTTGCTGATAAGCATACTCATTTTTACCTTGTTAAATTCTGTAGTTGTGGGTGTATGCCTACTTTCCTAGGCTTGCTCTAGAGCCAGAGGTGGAGATGCCTCTCGTCGTTCCATTTTCGCACCGATTCGATGTGAGGTGCGAGCGAAGGCCGCAGGAGTCCTTGTTCTTCCGCAGATACTTCGACACTATTACCGCCGTAGAGGTATGTCAAACATCACAGTTTATTTGAGCTTCGCTTTACATTGTGCTTTCAATAGTAGATAACAAACTGTATATCCTGTTATTTTGCAGATCACCTGGCAGCCCTAGGCCGCGTTGCCTGACACAGTTCGGGAGCAGTATGCAGGTGCTCAAGAGACTGCCCGGTTTAGGGTCCTACTAGAGGGACCAGTCTGTCGGGCTTGGTACCTGGGGGAATGCTTCTTGCGGCAGACCCTCGGCTTACCAGAGCAGGTAGTCCCGACGCCACCTTCTTCGCATATGAGGCACACCGTGAGATACACCCCGCAGGAGATGATCGATTACACGATCGGTTGGGATTCTGACTTCTTCAGAGAGGTGGGTGACTACACCGACTTCATTCAGACACATCTCATGTGGCCTCTAGCCAGTACTCGTCGAGATGAGAGGGAGAGGCCTGCAATGCCAGCAGGGGGAGCAGGAGCACGGAGGGCGACTCAGGCCCGTGACCAGAGTGGGTCCCGAAGGGGACGTGGAGTGAAGTGGCCCGAGCTACCCACTACCATGACATGCCGAGGACAAGGTGGGAAGACCTATCAGATACCCATCACTCCTCCTCCGGCTGATCATGAGCTCATCAGAGTTCGCAGCTTAACCTCGGTATGTACCATACTTTGCATTCTGTACAATCATTTCATTTCATTTGATATTCCGCAGGATACTAATGACTTTAACACTTTTGCAGGCTTTGATTGAGTACACTGGACAGTCTTTGGAGCTGACAGCTTCAGTGATGGGGATGCTTCAGAGGAGTATTGACCTACTAACCATCTACGGTATCCCAGGGAGTTCTTTCAACCTCAGTTTCAAAACCCTACACATCTGTTCCATACTAACATGATATACGACATTGTCAATACGGTACTTGACACATAGCATTCACGACACTGATACACTGTAATCACACACTGGCCACGGCCTTCATACACTATACTCATACGCTGCTCACGGCATTCATGCACTATATTCATACGCTGCATTCAGTATTCATACTTAACTTCGTGTAATATAACTGATGCATTTGCCAACTGTTCTTTTCAGGCCCCATTCCAGATACCGGCTGCAGGGGCTACTCCAGCAGGACCAGCTGCACCTGTCCAAGGAGCGGGGAGAGCAGAACGAGGGATTACAGTACGCCACCGCAGCAGAGCCGAGCGCACTCACTCTGGGAGTAGATCGCGAGCACCTGTCCCAGACGATGACGAGTCCGATGCGGAGGCGAAGTCATCTCAGGACAAGATTAGAGATGGCTCGGACTCGGGTTCAGAGGGCGGAGCTGGCGGTGACGATCCTGGACCTTCGTCTAGGAAGATGACGAGAACAGACTCCCGTGCTTGAGGGGACCGACACCGATCCAGACATTTTGCTGCTTTTTTTTTTCTTTTTTGCTTTATTTCTCTTTTTACTGGTAGTTTTGCACATTGTACTGCCTCAAGCAGGTTTTATTTTCTTCAAAACTATGTACTTATGCAAAAGATGATATGATGAGATGAAACAACTGTTTTGTTCAAAAAGTGTTGCATTTGTACATTCTATGCATCGCATCGCATCGCATCAAATTACATAATCAATGTAATTGAGATTGAAATTTTGTTTTGAAAACTAAACACTCAAATTGCATTAATCAGGTAGTGAACCGACTAATCAACAAAACAAGTTAATAAGCAAAACAAAGAACTTGACAAGCTAACCAAATGCAAATACAACTCGATAAGCAAAACAAAGACTTAAAGAATGCAAAATACAACTCGATAAACAAAGTACAACAACTCGATAAGTAAATTGCAGTAACACAGGCACAGCTTCGCAAAATCATCACCGGAAGGCATTTGAAGTTGAACCAGTCACAAGTTCACAACGTATTCAACACATACACAGCTTAGAGAACAAGAGGAGAGGGCATCGGCCAGATGGAGAGGCCATTGGCCAAATTGAGAGGCCATCAGCCAATATTACTAGCCGATCGGCCAAAAAAGATGGTCGGTCGGCACTCTTTTTGGCCGATCGGCCAAAAATGGCAAGCACCTCCAGAATGCTGACACCTATCTTCCACTCAACAACTTATCTTCTACAAAAGCTTCAGCTTCGTAGTTTTCTCCACTTCAGCTCAGTTTTTGCACCAAATGGAAGAGTTTCTTGTCCAAAATCTCACAAATTGGATTGCCAACTTGGAAGGCTCGGAAAAGCTGAATTTCAGAGGCTTCGGCATAAATGCCTATTCATGTTGAGTTGCACCCCGCTGCGTTTTCCGTTCCTTCATGCCTCGGCAAGATTTTAGAATTCGGTGACACACGCCTTTAGCTTTGGGGGACAAGAGATGTGTCCCACTTTCGAGGATTTCAAGCTTTAATGGAATCCGAGTGCGATGAAGAAATTTTGCCTCAGCTCTGGTTCGACCACGTCCAAGCCTTAGGATGGATGTGCGGCCTTACCTTGCATGACGCTTGGTCATTGATTCACGACAGAGAGCTGGACATTCCGAGCTTGGTTTGTCGGTTTTTTTATGCCGGTGATCGCGGCGATCATCATTGGCAGGGCTATCGGTGACATGCGCTTTGCTTGTGCATGCTGTCTCATTTGTTGCTTGCCCCAGGCTCCGGTGGGTTTAGCATTCGTTTGATTGAAGTCACCGAGGGCTTAAAAGAGGGCAAAAACTGCATCGCCATGACACTAGCCAAGACATTGATGGGCTTGGACGTTTTTCATCGCCGGGAGATGGCTAGATTCGCGGGGAGTCCACTACTATTGCAGGTAATGCTTCCCACCCCATCTCACATAAATTGCTCACATCACTCGGCCCTCAGGCTCGGTTTTTCTCTCAACATACACCTCTCTATTCTTTAATCTCTCATTTTTCATCCCTCCCCAGATATGGTTGATGGACAAGTTGAGAGTGGTGGACTCAAGCCCAGCATATTCAACTCGCAGCTATTTCTTCCGACGACGTCTAGTCGATGCCCCAGATGAGGGATGGTGGTGCAACTGGATATGCAGTTTGTCTACTCTCGACATTGCTTGGCGCTGCCCCTAGCTCAATTTACCGGCAATGAGCTACAGCATGACCCGCCAGCCCAAGATTCAGTTGATTGGCCTGACACACTGTGTCTTTTACTTTCCGTTCCCGATCCGCCGCTAGTTCGGACATGATCAGACTTGCCCGGCAGTGGGGATGGAGTACCCTACTACATTTTCGGTCCGAGGCATGCAGCTAGCTCGATATGCCGTAGCATGGAGAATGAGAGAGATTCTGGCCCCGGCTCCCATTTTCGGCTGCACCCTCTCTGATGAGTGCATAGCTTGGCTTGATGAGGAGGCACAGATCGGGCACATTTTGGCATCAAAGGTTTCGACCAGCTCGGGGAAGGGACGCAGGAACACCTGACTATGCCCCGGATTTATTTGCTTTAATCAGAACTGTCAAGTTTTCTTTATGAATGTAATGAAAAGTAACTTCAATTTGTATTCAAGAGTAGGAGAACTCTGTATTGAAATCAATGAAATTGATGGTTGTGGGTACTGAAAATTTTCCGTTTGGTCCAAAAATGGTCTAAGTTGTAAAAAGATTAATTTGAGAAAAATCAATTTTTATTAAAACTTTTCAAAACCATTTTCGATATGGATCACAACTGGACATGCCCAAGATCTATCACTGAGATGTATAACCCCGGATCCCAACAACTAGAAAGTTGCCCCTAGTCTAAATAGCACTGCATCTGGAGATCATAGCTGAGCTCTTGAATGCAGAATAGACAAAGATGACCAAACATGATCACATGGACAAAGTTGATCAGGGAAGTGTTTATGGCTAGACTTCAAAATGAAGTTGCCTACGTATCCCGAAGATGGGAATCAAACCTTATGTAGTTCGGCTTGGGTTCACTCGTGTATTAACTCTCTCCTTTTGCACTCTAACTTTTGCCAAGGCAGCCCTTTCTGGGTTTTCAACCTTGCGAGCTCAGTTTTTATAATTTCTAATTTTATGTGCTCTAACTTTTATCTAGGTCACCCTTTTGGGTTTTTGGCCTAGCGAGCCACTCAGGGAAAATATTTCTTCAACTTGTCCATGTTGATCAGTTGGGAGAACTCTAGGCCATCTAAGTCCATCAGAACGACAGCTCCACCCGACCAGATAGACTTGATGATATAAGGACTAGTCCAATTGGTTCTGAACTTGCCCCTAGGGTCGTGGATGTGAGCTCGATTGTCTTTGAGCACCAAATCTCCTTCTTTCAAATTGCTGGACTTAACATTCTTGTTAAAAGCCCTGGCAATTCTTTTTTGATAACCCTGAACATGAAAGAGCATGAGTTGTTTGAACCTGCTTTGTTGCCAATCTGCCTCAGTTATCTGACACTCAGCCAGTACTCGTAATGATGGAACCTCAATTTCAATAGGCAGAACGACCTCCATCCCATAGACCAAGGAATACGAAGTCGCCCCAGTAGAAGTTCGAATTGAAGTCTGGTAGCCCCATAGACCAAACGGTAGCTTATCTGGCCAGTCCCGGTAGGTTTCCATCACCTTCTGCAAAATACGCTTGATGTTCTTGTTGGCGGCCTCAACAGCTCCGTTGGTTTGTGGCCGATATGTAGATAACTTGTGAAAAGCCACATTGTATTTCTCCAACAAGTCGATCACTTCCTTCTTGAAGTGGGAACCATTATCTGAAATAATCTCCTTCGGGACCCCGTAGCGACGGATGATGTTGTTTCTGATGAACTTTGCAACGTGCAATGCCTTCAACACCGCATAAGACTGGGCCTCAACCCACTTTATAAAGTAGTCTATCGCTACCAGAATGAACTCATGCCCATTGGACCCATTCAGAGTGACAGCCCCGATCACATCAATCCCCCAGACTGAAAATGGCCATGGCGAAGTCATGTTGTGCAGCTTCGACGGCGGAATGTTCATGTGGTTTGCATGGATCTGACATTTGTGGCATCGCCGGACAAAGCCTATACAATCCTCCTCCATGGTGGACCAGTAGTAACCCTGTCTGAGGATCTTCCGGGCTAGCATCACCCCGTTCATGTGTGCTTCGCATTCTCCTCCATGGATGGCCTCCATCAGGCACTTCGATTCTTCGGCATCAACACACAGCTTATGCATCCTGAGATGACCTCTCTTGTACAGTTTTCCTCCGCAGACGATGAATTGAGCAGCCATTCTTCGAATTACCCTTTTTTCTTTGGCATTTGCCCCTGGTGGATACGTCTATTTTTTCAAGAAGTTCCAAACATCGTAATACCAGGGGTTCTCATCTTGTACTTCATCTATGGCAGCAATCAGCTCGTAGGCCGGTGCAAATTTCTATTCGATGATGATCAGACGCATCCGGACTCCAAAAGGGATGTCTATCATAGAAGATAAAGTTGCTAATAAATCTATGAACTTGTTGTTCTCTCCTAATAGATGAGTGAAATTCAATTTCTCGAACCGAGAAATCAACATGTCCAAGGTCTGGTGGTAGATTCTCATCTTTTCTTCTTTGACTTTCCAATCTCCTTTAGCTTGAGATACAACAAGGTTCGAGTCCCTGATGACATCCAACCGTTTTGCCCCTAGTTCTAGAGCTGCTTCTAGTCTAGCAATACACGCCTCATACTCTGCCTCATTGTTCGAGACTTTGAACCGGAGTTTGAACGCTAAGGGTATGCGGGAATTGTCGGGCGCTATCAACAACACCCCTATCCCATACCCATATTGGTTTGACGCTCCATCAAAGTACATCGTCTAAAACTCGTCTTCGACATGCAAAATGGCCTCTTCTGGGAATAGGTACTCAACTGCTTCATCCCCTTTGACTGGGTGATCGGCTAGGAACTTCGCAACTGCTCTCCCTTTCACTGACTTGCGCGTCACATACTTCAGATCAAATTCAAAAAGTAGAAGCAACCAATAGGCTAGCCTACCCGTAAGTGCCGATTTCTCAAAGAGATATTTGATGGGATCTAATCTCGAAACTAGTATTACAAAGTGAGCTAATAGGTAGTGTCGTAGCTTCCTAGTAGCCCATACCAAGGCTAGACAAGCCTTCTCCAGCGGAGTGTAACGGGTCTCATAATCCAGCATCTTCTTGCTCAGGTAGTAGATAGCTCTCTCCACTTTGTTCTCAGACTCTTGTGCAAGCATGCAACCCATCATAGTTTCAGTCACTGAAAGGTACAAAATTAACTGTTTCCCCGGCTCAGGCGGTGACAACACGGGGTGGGTTTTTTAAATATTGCTTGATCTATTCAAAAGCAGCTTGGCATCGGCTGCCCCATTGGAATTTCTTTCCTTTCTTTAGGAGACCAAAGAATGGTTCACAAGTCAAGGTTAATTTTGCAATAAACCAACTTATGAATTGCACTTTACCTAGAAAGCCTCGTACCTCCTTTTTAGTCCTTGGTGGTGGCATTTCTAAGATGGCCTTAATTTTGGAAGGGTCGACCTCGATACCTCTCTGTGTAATCAAGAACCCCAACATTTTCCCTACTGTAACACCGAACGTACATTTCTAAGGATTCAGCCGCAACCGATACTCTCTGATCCTTTGGAAGAACTTTTGCAAGGCGATGTAGTGGCCCTCTCTTTCCTTGGACTTGACAATCATGACATCCACATACACCTCAACCTCTTTGTGGATCATGTCATGAAAAATCGTGGTCGTAGCCCGTTGATATATAGCTCCAGCATTCTTCAGCCCAAACGGCATCACCCTATAACAATAGGTCCCCCACGGGGTGGTGAAAACAGTCTTCTCCCGGTCTTCGGGTGCCATCAGAATCTGACTGTAGCCTGAAAAGCTATCCATGAATGAGAGCAACGCATGCCCAGCAGTGAAGTCCACTAATTCGTTGATATGCGACAGAGGAAAGTCGTCCTTCAGACTGGCTTTGGTCAAATCTCTGAAGTCCACACATACCCAAATTTTGCCGTTCTTTTTCGGCACCGAAACTATGTTGGCCAACCAAGTTGGGAATTCAGATACCAGCAGGAACCCTGTGTAGACACCCCATTTTTGACCGACCTTAAGACTCAGACGTCATCAATTGAGCACTCGGTGATTGCGTATGTTGTGCTCGTTTCGAGGTTTCAGAGTTCTTGGCTGGGAGCCTCACCTCTGGACCTCGAGACCCTTTTGTACTTTGACTCGGTCTGCGGACTAAGTCTTATTTTCTCTTCCCGGAGGGAGGGAGAGGTCTTGTAAACCATCTCTTAGTGGTCGTAGACTACTTTTTGTGGTCGTAGGCCACTATTCCCATTTGGAGACTAGTTTCTGATTTTCGGAGCCGTCGGTCGTGCACCTCGGCTCGGGACCGCTTAACATTCTCTGTTTGGCATGATTTTTGGAACACACCTTGTTTCCTCTGTCTAGAGGGACACTGTGGTTTGGGAGACCACTTTTTTGGCCGTACGCCACTTTTGGTGCTCAACAACCAGTTTTTGGGGCACCCGACCGCGCGCTTTGCCCCCTGAACTCTCGTTTTGCATCCGTGTTGGTTCATTTTTGGCATGAACCTTGTTTTCCTTGTTTGGGAGCTGGTACAAGGGTGGGAGACCACCTTTTCTCCTTGGAGACCACTTTCTCCCCGCCAGCCAGTTTTCTTGTCGGGAAGCTGGTTTTCTTGGTCTTTGAGCCACATTTACTGGTCTCCCACCACACCATTGGCTTGCTTTCAATGTGGAGACCACCTATACCCTTGGCCGACCAGTTTCTATCTGGGAGACCACTTGACCTGGTCAGCCGATCAGGGAAACTTGTCGGCCGACCAGCTTTTCTGGTTGGCCAGCTTCCTCCTGTTTTGTCTGTCTGAGTGCATGCCAGCTGTGCCAGCTGGAAGGCACAGACTAGATCCTCCATACACGTGTATGGAGGATTTGCAACCAAGTTTTTAGCTTCTTGGAGATGCTTTGGCATTGAAACTCTATAAGAGAGGCCCTTCCTCTCTTTATACCAAGTTGAAAAATTGCTCTAAGGCAAAGCTTATATCTCTCTCTTTGTCTCTATATTTTAAGCTTAGAAAGTGCTTTATTCTTGGCCTATTGCACACCACCTCACAACCATACACCTCCACCATTGTTACTGAGTTGCTGGAGGGTTTTGAGAGGTCTCAAAAGTTGGGTTTTGGTTCAGAAAAGTTGCTGGTTTTGCTGAGCTTCAAGGGTAACTCATTTTCCCTCTTTTTAAGTATTGTTTTGATCCTTCTCCTAGCCTCATTTGCATGTTTATTTGACCTTTGTTGTCAACTAAAAAAAGCTTCATATTTAAGTGTTTTCCATGTTTGTTTTAGGCTCTTTTGGTGTTGAGGGTCATCTACCCTCTTACATGCTCTATTTAGCCCTGTTTTGTGCCATGCCATAAGGCATTCGAGCTAGCCTTTGCTTGGACTTCCTACCACTAAAATCCAGTGGATTTTTAGTGGTGAGAATGTGGCTTTAAGGGCCTAAATCAGAGAGGGGTGACCCTCTCTCTTGTTGTCTTGTTTACTAGCATTTTTGGCCCACCAAGGGAGCATATGTTTATACCATTTAGAGGCCTAGTTCAGGGACTTTTTGGTGACTTCTAGGACCTTGCTAGGCTCTGACCATGGCTAGTTTGGTCCTCTTTTGCTTGAAAATACCTTGCCATGCCTCTTTCTTGCTCCTTGTTGCAGAAAACCAAAAACCAGGAGAGGAAACTGGTCGGCCGACCAGATTTACTGGTAGCCTGACCACTTTTTTTGGTTTCCACCACAAAAACTGGTCGGCCATTGGTCTCGCAAGCCTATAAGCTAGTCGGCAGCCTTCCCACAGATTCCCAGGTTGGAGTTTCATCTCTTTGGAGCTTTGTGCAAGTTTCTGAAATCAATTGCAAACAAAGGCAAACCGGGGCATCACAATGGATTTCCCGACAAGGTGACTCGAGCATGCATGCATCTTTATCATTCAAGGCAGAGCTGAGGCAGTCCACATTCATGTAGTTTGCATGCTAGTTTAATTGCTTACTTAGTTAGTTTGTTAATTAATTAGAGTTATGTAATAATTAGCTATAATTTATTATTCATTTTGGTTGTGTAATAACTAGCTTAATTAGATTAGCTTAGATTAACTAGTTGGTGTTATATTATTTATTCGGACCCTCCGTCGAGAGGGCCAACTGCTGTAATAAGTGTGCGTGTGTGTGATGCATGTCTTCCAACCCCACATCTTTCTCCCTTTTTATTTACCAGCTTATGATGGTTAGTTTTAGGGCATGTTTCAATTAGCATCCTTATGCTCGCATGATTGCATCCATTCATTTGTCTTGCATGCACCGGGCTCGACGCATCATACTAACTGCATTGTATTTCAATTCCAAGTTGAATACATGTTATCTGTAATATCTCATATGCCATTTTAGAATAGCCGAGCCTATCTTAGTTGCATCTTGCATGTGTTGCATTAGGCATCTCAGCATAGTTATGATTCATGCATGATTTCTAATTAGCTTCTTTCTTTGGCTCGGAATACTCGGTGAGTGTTTATGCTTTAGTATCCTTGCATGTGTGTGAGTGACTGCCATGATAGCATGCTTGCCATGAGGCTAACTGATTATGTGATATACCTACCTGAATGCCTGTGGGTGAAGGTTGGATTATTTAAATTGGAACAATTCATCGATTACGAGTTTTAAGCTCACTTAAGAGTGGCAAATCACCATGTTTTCTAAGCTCACTTGAGGGTGGCAAAATCCGCATTTTAGCCTACTTGCGAATAGCAAACCACTTTCAAAAACAAACATGAGATGTTTTGTTCCAACTTAGGCGACCCAGTCTATACTTGTATGTTGTGCGCATTACGTAAATCGGAATAAGAGCACATGTGTTTTCAAAAACAAGATATCATGTTTAGTAGTGGCCCATCTTTGATCGGGCAAGCGGGGGTGCTCATTGCATGACCTTCCCCTCTCGTACCCATGTTCCCGAGCCGAGGCAACTTTGGTGATGACGGACACGTGGCCTTAGGCGCAAGTCAGGGTTTCCTAAATTTCTCAAAAATAAAATATTTAGGTAGCGACTCTGTATCTGGCAAAGTAGTCCATGTTTGGCACTTCTTTCTAAAACTCAGTTTTTCAAAACGATTAGTCAGAGTTGGACTCTTTGGTGATTTATCAATCTCGCATTGCACTTTGCAAGATCAGATTAAGAACCGTGAGATTGAGTCCGAACTGTATTGAGCCCAAATGAACAAAACGAGATTTTCCCGGGACGTTCAGGCGCGTCTACACCCTGCGTCAATTTGCTTGGTGACCTCTTCTTTGACCTTGATAGCCCAGTCCAGGCGGATCCTTCTAAGCTTCTGCTTAACAGGTCGGGCCTCTGGGTCAAGAGGGATCCGATGTTGTACAATCTCAGGATCGATTCCAGGCCTGTCTTCGTAGGACCATGCGAAAACATCTTTGAAATCTTTTAATAAAGTGACTATGCGCTCGTGCTCCTCCGAAGACAACGTGGACCCGATCTGGACTAGCCGCGGATCCTTCTCAGTATCAATATTAATTTGGGTGATTTCATCAACCAACGGTTTTACAAACCTCTCATGCTCCTGATCTAGCAAATATTTCAAAACCGGAGGAATTTCTTCCTCGTCATTTTCATCAAAATTTTGAAAGTCTGAATTAATGCAATAAATCAAGGGCACAGAAAAATACTCAAAGGCCACATCCATTCTATTCTCATTAATCACTTCCAAGTCGCCTGATTCCTCTGTTACAATAGACTCAAAGGAAAAAGAAAAAGATGACCTAGACAAGACTGTGGCATCCAGGTTGTCACCCCCAGGAATACCGGACTCAGACTCAGACGAGCTGGAACTTGATTCCAACTCTACAGACTCGGTGGAATCAGATTCCGGCTCACTACCTAACCCGGTGCTGCTTGATAAGAATCCCTCCTCATACTACCAGACGAGGGAGGGTGCGATGGACGCATCCAAAATGTTTGAAGATGGGCTCGCAGCCGTTTCATTCCCGATCATGGACACTGAGAGGTCATCTCCCAAGCACTCATGTACGATCGGAGGATCTGAAAGTAGACCAGCCAGTGCTACCCCTATTTCAATCTCGGTGCTCTCGAAATCCACTTCCTTACACTGCTCAACCTCAGTTGATGGGTCTGACTGCTCCTCGACAACATCATCCCCGGTTAACTGCAAGTCGAAGAAGATCTCAAATCCCGGCAGGCGCCTCTTCTCTGCGTTTAACCATGGCTCTGGGAAGCCGCAGAATGGAAAGTCTTCCCCCTCCCAGACAAAGCATCTGTTCAAGGTGCCCTGGATGAGTCGATGCATTAACTCAAAATGCTTCCCGGTCTACTTGGCTCTGGCTCTCCGAGCCACTTCTTTGCCTTTCCTCACCCAGTCCTCTTTGGTAGGTAGATAACCCAAGCCAAAGGTATGCGGGTTGTGCGGCACTTCGGCCGATACTGTAATGCCCTTCCGGCCACTTTTCCCTAGTCCCATCCAAGGGATATGCTGGAGCTTGTTCATGAGGTACACAGACTGTGCGCTGACATACAATCCCTCATTAACAACCAGAATGCTCTGAACGACCCGGGCCTCGACTAGGGTAAATCCTAACAGGAACACATCCTCCGTGCCATGCTCGATTTCTAAAACCGGTGTAGACACCTCTGGCGGCGGATGGATTGATGAATTCCCAAAAAACTATAGCCACCCCCTTCCATGGGGGTATTTAAACATTTGGTACAGGGTGGAAGAGACTGCCTTCACCTGGTGCAACCACGGCAGCCCTAGAAGTAGATTAAAGGTTGCAGGAATGTCCAAGACATGAAAGTCAATCTCGTGCTATCTTGGACCAACATGAGTTTGAATCTTCACGGTCCCCATCACCTCTCTGCTGGTATTGTCATAGGCCCTTATCACCTGGGTAGTTGGCACAAAGTCCGCGGGCTTCAACCCGATTGCATATGTCGTCCTCGACGGGCACATGTTAATGGTGGATCCCGTGTCGACAAGAACCACCGGTATCCACTTGTTTCTACACTCCACAGAGATGCAGAGAGGTTTGTTATGGTTTGCGCCCTCAAGCGGCAGTTCCTTGTCAGAAAAGGTCAACGTCAGGGAAGCTCCTCCCGGAAAAACCAATCCTACCAGCTGCTTAGGCGTGATGTCTATTGAAAGTTTGGCCTTGTCCATTGCAGAAAGGACAGCTTGTCTATGTACTCTTGAGGCTATAAGCAGTCCCCAGATGGAGATATCTGCTTGTATCTTCTTGAGCTGTTTCAGCACAGCCTCCTCTTCGAGCAATTTATATTTTTACTTCTCTGCCTCCTTGTCCTTTCCAGACACCTCTGGTTGGTCTAATTGCGGGGGCTTGAAATACCGCCCACTCCTAGTCATGTGGTCAACCTTGCCAATATACCAGGTATCAGCTGGCTGATTTTGCCCCCAGTCTTCATCTGTGTGGGCAAGACATAGGTTGTCATCTTTTCACCACATGCCATCGGCAGCCTACAGACACCTGTCCAGCTCCGTTACAACTATTCCTGTGCCCACAGCACCTTGCGTTCCTATGCTCGCAGCACGTTCCGTTCTTATGCACACAACACGTTCTATCCTCGCAAGGGCTTTGGCCTTTCTGGCTCTCTCAAAATCTTCGATCTTTTCCCGCTCAGACTGCTTCAGTGCAGCTTACTATTCAACATCTCTTGTATTCAAATTGCCCGGATCCCGAGCGAAATTCTTAACACCGGCGCTCTCCGGCGATGCATCCTAATTGTCAACCCTTCCGGCCACTGTTGATGTCCCTGTCCCTGATGGACCCTATTCTAGCTGCGGTTGTTTAACAACATCCAGCTGGTCGTCAAGCCACCCAGTAGACTCTACTAACTCATCCAAATCAAACCAGTTGACTGTCACGTCTCCTGGATCTTGTTCGTTGAAAAACTGAAGGTTAGCAATGTCCTCTTCCAGATCGGCTAGGTCATCTAGCCCCTGATTAGGTCCATCCTCCCATACTACACAAATCTCTGCCCCCACTGGCAATTCCACATTCGGCCTAGCCTGGCCTACTGATGTAATGTAACCGCTCGGGTTGTACATGAAGCTCACAGACCCTTCAAGCTCTGTACAATCATTCTGATCTGCCTCCTTAATCGACCCACTTTCATCTTTGATAGCCGCCACCATCACCATTTCAGGTTGGGTTTGGGAGATGTCCAACATGTACAAGCCAGTTCTATCAGTGATGAACACCTTCGGCTTGGGTAGGTGAGAAAGGGTGATATATATGCTAGGGTCGTATGACACAACCCCAGTTTGGATCATATTCATGCGTTTGGGAGGTGGAGCTTGGTTATGTGGTGGGAGAGGGTTGGTTGTGACATTCGGTTTCTCCGGAGGCACGATCACCTTATTGTCAATGAGATCCTGAATCTCATGACGCAATCTAAAGCATTGGTCGATGTCATGACCATGCTGTTGGTGAAAGGCGCAGTACTTCACCGGGTTATGGGTTGGTGGGAGATTACTTGTTAAGGGCCACGGCTCTAGGGGCTTCAGGTGCCCTTTCCTAATCAAAACCCCCAAAGCTTTGGACGGAGACATACACAGCGGGGTAAAGGTTCTCTGGCCTCGAGGTGCGAATTTGGCTGTTTGTGAGCTACTTCCGGATGCACCGATGAATGGCGTAGCTGAAAGGGTTCTTGGGGGTTGGTGATGGTGACGATACTCACATCTAAAGCTCTGGCAGCTGCAGCACTGCTTGTGCCTGCATTCATATCGCGGTTGAATGCCCTCTTGGGCTGTTCTCTTTCATGATCAATGAGGCCCTGTTTCATAGCGTCCTCGATCTGCACCCCTATCTCATGTAAATCTGCAAAGGTAGAGAGAGGGAGAACGATCATCTTCTGCATGAGCTTGGGCTGGAGGTTGTGCACAACCATCAAAATCTGATCTTTGTCAACAGGCCTGATGGTCATCATCGAGGCCTTAGCCCTCCACCAGGTCACAAAATTGGAGAAGCTCTCCTTCGGCTCTTGCCTAGTTGTCTCGAGATCACGAGTTGTGATCTCGATCTGTGTATTGTAGGAGTATTGAGCTACAAAGGCCTCAGCTATCTCCTCCCAATTCCTCTTAACAGAGTCTTCCAGTTTTGCATACCAAATAGCCACTACACCCAACAGGGTCCAGCCAAACAAGGAAAGCTTCTGCAATCTAGAGAGGCCCATCGGCCTTAGTATATCCGAAAACAACCGCAAATGCACCATAGGATCTCCAAACCCGTCGAAACGGTCTATGTGCGGCATTTTAAACTGATCTGGCTCAAAAGGAGAATCCGGTAGGTTGGTAGGTGCTTTGGATAGCTGGGGTAGGATCGGGGTTGGAGCTGGCCCCGTTGGATCATCCGTATTATCCTAGACGTTAGTGGTCTCCCCGAGTATTGGAACTCTTGGTGGGGGAGAAGCTGGGTGCGAAGTAGATGCTCCGGCTTGCTGTGGTGGTTGTTGTTACTTCAGTCTAGCAATCAACTCTGCCTGTTGTGCCATAACCTCGGCCTGGCGTGCGGCAAATTCTGCTTGACGGGCAGCGTCCTGCTGCATGGTCTTCATACTCTCTTGGAGCTGCCGCATCATCTCCTCTATACCTGCCATATTGTATTGATCTAGCTGAATAACCGATTTATATATCCCTGTAGTAAAAACTGAGACCTCAGCCTGACTGTTCACTGGTGGGGTAGACCACTGATCTGGCGACCGCTGTACCGATACACTGCGCCTTTTTGACCTCCGTCTGGTAACCGGGGGTAAAGAAAGGAACATTGCTTGTCCGTCTATCAGATCCCTGGATCGATTAAGTCTACAACCTCTAACCCAGAGTGCTCGGGGAATATCTGCCTGGTCAGATGCAATGGTGCTAAACTACCCTGTAAAAAGATAAATAAAGCATAATAAGGAAACAATGAACAGAAAAACAGAAAGCATAACAGCTTAAATAAAGACAACACACAGTTGGCAAATACAAGCTGGACGAACTGTTCTCAACCACTGATCACTGTTCCCGAATCACTGCCCCAAATCTGAATCTGATACCCACAGGTAAAACCGATTCCCAAATACTGACGCCCGCAAGCCTGATACCCATACTTGCAAACTGATACATGTATTCCTGTAGAGGCGCACTCTAAAAGCACATAACAAGCAAGTGAGAGCCAAAACACCCCTATGTTGGGGTAGGGTTTCCCTGTCCTATTTTGTCAGGAGCTAGGGTTTCACTACGCACGCAGCGGTTTCAAACAACCTACAATCGGGTAAGCAACCTGTCTTAGCTTGGAATGGTCACTACAGTTTCCGATATGCACTAGGTCGAATGGTCAAAAAGGGTGCTCTGGTAAAATCGGGGTTTGTGTTCCCGTCGTGGCAGAGCCCGCAGCCGGTCAGCCTTATGGCACGCTTCACAAAGCAAGTCTCCGGTAAACCGTTCAGGAATAGCATACGACAAACACGGTATCCTAGGCGTATCAATGCACATGCAATGCAAAGAAACACATAAGTGTAATCAAACCAAGATATCATGTGTTCGAGTCAAGTTCTCTAAATCCCTAGCAGAGTCACCAGAAACTATAGACGTGCCCGAGCGTCCCGGCCCCCACGCGCGAGATTTGGCGTGAAATCTGATTTGTTCATTAGCTACTACAGTTCGGACTCAATGTCACAGTTCTGAATCTAATCTCGCAAAGTGCAATGCAAGACCGATAAATCACCAAAGAGTCTAAATCCGGCAAATCGTTTTGGAAAACTGATTTTAATAAAGAAGTGCCAAATATGGACTACTTTGCCAGATACAGAGTCGCCACCTAACTGTTTTTGTTTTGGGAAATTTAGGAAACCCTGACTCGTGCATAAGGCCACGTGTCCGTCATCACCAAAGTTGCCTCGGCTCGGGAACTTGGGTACGAGAGGGGAAGGTTATGCAATGAGCACCCCCACTCGCCCGATCAAAGAGATCGGTCTTTACTAAGCATGATATTCTGTTTTTGAAAACACATGTGTTCTTATTCCGGTTTATTAGCTAGAATTACTATGTGATGCGCACAGCATACAAGTATAGACTAGATCGCCTAAGTTGGAACAAAACATCTCATGTTTGTTTGTTTGAAAATGGTTTGAAGGTGCTACTCGCAAGTAGGCTAAGTCATGGATTTTGCCACCCTCAAGTGGGCTTAGAAAACATGATTTTGCCACTCTCAAGTGAGCTTAAAACTCGCATTTCGATGGATTGTTCCAATTCAAGTAATCCAGCCTTCACCCACAGGTATTCAGGCAATTAATCAATTAAGCAAATAACCTCATGGCAAGCATGCTATCATGGCAGCACTCACACTCATGCAAGATGCTAAAGCATAAAAGCTTACCTAGTACTCCGAGCCAAAATAATAGCTAGTTAGTAATCAATGCATGATCCTAGCTATGTTAAGATGGCTAATGCAACACATGCAAAATACAACTAGAAATAGGCTCGGCTATTCTAAAATGGCATATGAGATGCAACTTGATTATCATGTATTCAAGTAGGAATTGAAATACAATGTTGTTAGTATGATGTGCCGAGCCCGGTGCATGCAATACAAATGAATGGATGCAAACATGCGAGCATAGGAATGCTAATCAAAACATGGCCTAGAACTAACCATCATAAGCGGTTAAGTAAAAGGGAGAAAGACGTGGGGTTAGAAGACATTCACACACTCACACACACTTATTACAAAATTCACCCTCTCGACGGAGGGTCCGAATAAATAATACAGGCCAACTAATTAACTAACTATCCTAGCTAATTAATTATTACAAAACCTTAACTAATTAAGCAAATTAATTAAGTTACAAAACAGACTAAGTAAACTAAAGAGACTGCCACAGCTCCGCCTCGCAATGATTGAATGATGCATGCTCGATTGCCTCGCTCGGAAACCCGTTGTCATGCCTCATGTTGCCTCTGTTTGCACTGTTCTGCACCTCTGAGAACTGTGAAAATACATGTGATGCTTCTGAACCACTTCATGGCCACGCTGAGAGGTCATCGGCCAAAATGTGAGGCCATCGGCCAGAGAACAATGGCCATCGGCCAATTTTGGTGATATCAACCAAAAATTCCTAGCCGATCGACCATCTTTTCCTGCAAATTGCTCCTTTTGTTGCAGCAGAGGACAAACAAGGGCATGGCAATACATTTGCAAGAAAATGTTGTGCACCTATACCCTTTATCATGTTTGAGACTCAAATGAGTGTAATGTTCGACCCTTGAGCCATCAATCACACATTTTGATGCATGATGGCCAAAGAGGCCGAATTGCACAAATCAATATGAAATGAATGCACAAAAACACATGAATGCCTCACACTCTGTCATGTTGGATCAAGAGTGTCAGTGACCGAGGGTTGAGGCACATTTCGTCACTTCAAGTACGAAACGTCCCTTGGTCCTCGTGTTTGGTTTGACACCCCAAACCAAACACAATGCAATGCATGCAATACGGAAAAGCTATGCAATGCAACATAAGCATGACAGATGCAATATGACTCAAGCATGCACACAAGGCTAAGGTAACAAGCATGCCAAATGCAATGCGACCTAAACAAGCATGTGACAAAATGCAAGCTAGCAAGCATGCAAAATGTGACCTTAACATACAAACATGCATGGCATGCAAAGATGGACAAGCATGCAACAACATGCAAACTAGCAAGCATGCAACAACATGCAACATGTCAAGCATGCAACAACATGCAAAGATGGACTTAAATCAAAATGGGGAGGCCTCAGCCATGCCCAAATCAGTGGCCAAAATGCTAAGAAATGATGGAATGAAATGCAAAATAAGCATGCATGCCAATTGGCCTAAAGACTAGGCAACAATGCACAATCCTCAAACATTAACAAGAAGTGAAAAGCATGACAATGTGGCAATGAGGTAAGCTCTATAATCATGCAAGGAGTGGTGCCAAACCACTCAAACAAGTTGAGCATAACATGCAAGAAAGCTCAAGGCTTAAGGCTAGCCAAGGAGCTTGTACTAAGGCCACATGAATCAAGCCCCAAAGAGCCAAGGGCACCCAAAACAGTCCCAAGGCAGGTCAATACAAGACCAAAATCATGCTCGAACCTAGCCAACACAAGCTAGAATAAAAGACCGAAAGCATGAAGCATGCAAGGCTAACAAAGAGGTGTTACACTACACCTATTACAACCAAACATGGCATGACTTAACCGATAAAAATCAAAGTTATGGTATGTCAAAATATGCCCAAAAACCCACTGAGATGGCATCCTCAAGACCTAAGCATAGAGGCATGCACAATGACCCACTCTTAAGGCATAAAATACCAACTCTTCAAAGCATTGAAAGGATGAAAAATGCAAGTGTATGGCTACACTACATGGACTGAAATCACATATGAAATGATGCCAAATCATGAAAATGGTCCAAGCAATGCATGCTAATGACTTGGACACTCAAAGCTAACATGCTAGATTGAACCATGGCTATACAAAATAGTGCATGCATGACCAAGACAATGCAAACCAAAGCTAGAGCATGGTAAAACAAGGCTAAAAGCTCCTTTGAGTTGAGCCAAAACATGCAAGAATGATGGCCGAAATGCAAGATGCATGTTATGCTAACATGCAAGATTACTCTACAAGTATATGAAGCATGTAAGAGGCTATCAAACCAACTTAAAACAGAGGTATTGCATGGCAAGATAACACCAAATACTTGCTGAAATGGAGTCAAAACAAGCTAAGCAAACATGCTACCCTTATTAGCTAACAATACAAGCATATGAGACATAAGGAGAAGGGGGTGTCCCTCTCCTATTCAAGACTCCAAAAACACTTCTCTGCCACTGAAAATCCTCGGGATTTCAGTGGTGAGAAGGTCAAAACAAGATGGTTCCAAAGCTCAAAAGGGAAGGCATAAAACAAGGCAAAACAAGGCCTAAGAGAGGGTATACAACCCCCAACCAAAAAGTGACCTGAAAGAATCATCTCAACTACACAAAATCAGAACTTTTTTCAGTTTAGAGTTAAGCTTAAAACAATATGCAAGTAGGTCTAAAACCTTAAGCAAGAATGGGGGATTAAAAGGTTAGTTGCTCACCCTTGAAGAACACCTTCAAGAACACTATTCCAGCAACGTTTCTGAGCTTAAACCACTCCAAGAACTCCAAAACCAACTCTCTAGTACCTCAGCAATAAAAGGATGGTGTATTGCTAGGTGTTTGTGTGCAATAGTATGAAGAAATCACACTTTTGGGCACAAACAAGAGCAAGGGGAGAGAGAGAGGTAAAATATATATATATAGAGAGAGAGAGAGAGATATAGAACTTTTATATGAAATTTTTAGAACCTTTGGAAAGGGAGGGGAGGCTCCCTTCTTATAGAATTTCAATTCTCAAGCTTGTTGAACAAGCTTGAGTCTTGAAACAAATCCCTCCATACACGTGTATGGAGGATGAGAATTGTGCCCACCAACTGTCACAGCTGGCAAAAAATATCTGCAAAAAGTAGATAGAAAGGTCTCAGCTCAAAAATATGGCCGATCGACCAAACAGAGTGACGATCACTCAAAAATATGGCCGATCGACCAAACAGAGTGCCGATCAACCAAAAAGAGTGCCGATCGGCCACCACTTTTGGACGATGGCAAGAAACCACAGCCGATGGCACAATTCCTTAGCCGATGGGTTGAGGGAATGGTCAACAAGCCACCCTCTTCCCTCAAAAGCAAAACCACAAGTCCTTGGTCCACAACCAATCACAAAACAGACAAGTTGAGAGATCCTAAGGCAAGGCA
Organism: Camellia sinensis; assembly: GCF_055761805.1. NCBI lineage: Eukaryota > Viridiplantae > Streptophyta > Magnoliopsida > Ericales > Theaceae > Camellia > Camellia sinensis. Next base: position 213,230,733 of record NC_138961.1, on the reverse strand, counting down.
CGCAGCCGAGACCTTCGGGAACTCAAAACGAACACGAGCATGGATGATCATCGAGTGTTCGAACGATGACGTCCAAGTCTTGAGTACGGTCAAAAATGTGGTGTCCACAAGCTTACATTTGATTATTTTGTTAATTTTGCCTTGGGATTTGGAATAAATAATAATTTTTTTGTTTGTTTGAATTTATAAAAAATAAAGTTGTATGTTCACTATCAGAGGCGGAGGGACATTCAGCTCAGGCGGGTCACGTGGCCCCCCTGACTTTTGAATTTTTTTATTTTATTTTATTTTATTGTTTAAGTGTGGTCTGCCTTCCACACGTAGATTTTGCCCCTCCTAATACACAATTTCAAACCCACTAACCCACTGACACACACACCACACGCACGACACACCCACATTTGTATATATATATATATATATTTTTGGAATCCCAATCCTAATTAACAATTGACACACAACTTTTTTTTAGGTGAGTGCACACAACTCCAATTACAGCAAGGTTAAAACTCGAAAACCCTAAAAGTGTATGAAATTCTTTATTTTTTTTATTTATTCACAGTATTTGTGTAGTATTTTCGTATTTTCTTTGTCTTCTTTGTCTCCCTTTGTTGCTTTGCAATTTACCGACTTGCGATTCACCAAATTAGGATCACACAACCTTGGTATCTTCTCTTCATTGTTTACAAGTAACTTTATTTTTTTTTACTTTTAAATAAAAATTATGAGTATTAATTTATAATTATTTGTTAAGTTTTGATTTGTAAAATTTTTTTATTTGTTATTATTTATGTTAAAATAAGAGATTTTGATATGCTAAAATTATGAATCTTAATTGGTGGTGATTTATATTAAAATTAGGGATTTTGGTTTGTTGTTGTTTGTGCTAAAATTAGGGATTTGATTTGTGCTAAAATTAAAAATATTAATTTGTAGTGATTAATATTTAAATTGGGAATTTTGATTTGTTATAATTTGTGCTAAAATTAAAAATTTTGATTTGTTGTGATTTGTGCTAATTTAAATTTTTTGATTTGTAATAAAATTAGAGATTTTGATTTGTGGGGGGTTTGAGATTTTGATTATGAATTTTTATTTTAATTTTTAGTTTTTTCAAACAGTCATAGAGAAATATTTCAAAAGAAAATCAAAATTAGACTTATCTCTTTCTCAAGAAAAAGATGATAATTATTCTTCTGCAAAACAAAGTTGCATAGAAATTAACTAAATAAACCTTCCTGCAGATCCAAGACTACAGCCTCGGATTATGGACTATAATGATAATGATCGAGACCGAATTCATAGGGCATATCTACAAAAAGGTCCTTGTCAACCTCGTGATCATAATTTTCCACAAAAATCTTTTGGACAAAAACTTCAGCGATTTAATCAAGCTTGGTTTAGTGAATTTCGTAATTGGTTGGAGTATAGCATAGCAAAAGATGCAGCATGTTGTTTATGTTGTTATCTTTTCAAACCCGATATTGGAGATCAAGCTGGTGGTGATTCTTTTGTTGGTGAGGGTTTCTCAAATTGGAAGAAAAAAGAAAAAATTCAAACTCATGTTAGAGGTCCAAATAGTGTTCATAATCAAGTTTCGAGTAAATGTCAAGACTTGTTAAACCAAAACCAACATATTGAAACGATTTTTTTCAAACAATCCGATCAAGCTCGAATTGAGTATCGAACCCGTTTGAATTCATCAGTTGATTATGTTAAATTTTTTCTAAGACAAGGACTTGTATTTCGTGGGCATGATGAATCTGAAAATTCAAGTAACCAAGGAAATTTTCTTGAACTTCTCAAGTTTCTTGCTGATCATAATGAAGATGTCAAAGTGGTTGCATTGAGCAATGCTCCACAAAATCTCAAGTTGACATCTCCTGATATTCAAAAAGACATTGTAAATGTGGCCGCATTTAAAACTATCAATGTGATTATTAGAGATCTTGGTGATGTACTTTTTTCTATTTTGATTGATGAAGCCCGTGACATATCAATCAAGGAGCAAATGGCAATTGTAATATGATATGTTGACAAAAAAGGACAAGTGATTGAGCGCTTTTTGGGTATTGAGCATGTTACTAAATATGAATGCTCTCTCACTTAAACAAGCTATGGAAAATTTATTCTCCAGACTTGGATTGAGTATTTCCAGATTGCGGGGTCAAGGATATGATGGGGCTAGTAATATGCAAGGTGAGTTCAATGGTCTTAAAACACTTATACTGAAAGAGAATCCTTGTGCATATTATGTTCATTGTTTTGCTCATCAATTGCAATTGGCACTTGTAGCCGTGGCAAAGAATAATAATCAAATTGCCTTACTTTTCACTTTGGTTTCTAATGTGGTGAATGTTGTTGGAGCATCATGTAAACACCGAGATATTGTTAGGGAGAAACAAGCTGCAAAAGTTGCTAAGGCACATAATAATAGAGAGCTATCTAGTGGGCAAGGCTTAAATCAAGAAACTAATCTTAAACGTGCTGGTGATACACGTTGGGGTTCACAGTATGGTACTTTAGCCAGCTTGGCTAGTATGTTTTTAATAGTGATTGATGTACTTGAAATGATTTCAGAGGATGGTTCAAATTCAGAATAACGAGCAGAAGCAAATGTATTGTTGGACTCAATTCAATCATTTGAGTTTGTATTCAACCTTCATTTGATGAAAATGATATTGGCTATTACAAGTAAGTTATCGCAAGCACTACAAAGGAAAGATCAAGATATTGTTAATGCCATGAATTTAGTTCAAATTTCTAAAGTACGACTCCAAAAGATGAGGCAGAGTGGGTGAACATCTTTACTTGATGATATTTTGTCTTTTTGTGAAAAGCATGAAATTGATGTTCCCCAAATGGAAGATATGTTTGTAGCTCGAGGGAGAAAAAGGCGCAATGCTCAAGAAATTACAAACTTATATCACTATCACGTTGAGTTATTCTACACTGTTTTGGATATGCAAATTCAAGAACTAAATTGTCATGATCCGAACCCGCCCTTATGGATTAAGGTCATAACCAGCTAGTAATCAAGAGATTACCTATGGCCTCAAACCCAATAAAACATATTTCAACAGAGTTAAGGGGCCAAGACGGAAGCAAACTTAAAAATTTTGTCCATAGAGCTGTGCTTACATGGCATATCATAATATCTCACATATACTCGTTAATAACCCACACCAAGGAACGTAACATAGAATTTTACACATACAGGATCGTTCAAGTCATAGTCATCCAAACCAAAAGCTTATATACAAAGGTGATGCGACATGTTCACCAAGATAACAAAAGAGTAAACCAAAAGAAACAAAACGGTGTCTCGTGCGTGAGACATTCAGGCTGACTCCACAAAACTTGATTTTCCTCACATACTTCATCGAGGCTGGGTTTGGACATCTCTTTGCTCACCTACATACACATGAATGAGAGTGAGCGAAAACCCAGTGAATAATATCAAATAAAGAAAGTACATGAATAAAATTTAAAACAGACATATCAAACGGCCTTGGGCCCATCCATGTTTCTATCTGGTACATTAACAGCTTCAAGCCCAAACATATCAAACGGCCTCTGGCCCACTTTGTTCCTAACAGACGGCCTTGAGCCCAATTCATTTATGTCAAACGGCCTCGGGCCCAATTCACTATTGTCGAACGGCCTTTAGCCCAATCATTCCCATCAAATGGCCTTTGGCCCAATCATTCATGTCAAACGGCCTTTGGCCCTTCATTCATGTCAAACGGCCTTTGGCCCAATCATTCATGTCAAACGACCTTGGGCCCATCGTTCATGTCAAACGGTCTTTGGCCCATCATTCATGTCAAACGACCTTTGGCCCAATCATTCATGTCAAACGGCCTTTGGCCCATCATTCATGTCAAATGGCCTTTGGCCCAATCATTCATATCAAATGGCCTTTGGCCCACCATTCATGTTAAATGGCCTTTGGCCCAATCGTATATGAAATGCGCATTCGTACTTGAGGTCATAATCACATCATAATCATAATTGTAATCCAACGGCCTTATCCAATCATATGGCATAACAAATATTTGTCCACAATTCAAATTAACAAACTTATGAAACTCAAATAGAAGTAAGCAATTGGACAAATAGCATACTTCAAAATATCTTTACTAAGATATTACTCACAGTGTTCTACTGGTGGATTCGTCCTTTTGCTCGACCTACATAATACATAGCACATATTAGGTCACAAACGATTCAATCCGTTCTCAATTTATTTCTTCTCTTAGGCCTCTTTATTATCCTTTTAGGTCATATACAAAGCTCAATGCATGCCTAAGAGTGCTTAGAAATGGAAAAGAATGGAAAAACTCTCCCCCGCTCGAGCGGACATCAATGTCTGCAAAACTTCTGGGAGCTAACATTTTACGCTCGAGCAGCGCTTTCCTCGCTCGAGCGGACCCGACGAATTCTGGAATTTCCAGAATTGTTCTTGAAGCTCAAACTCAACCCAAAAAGGCTCCAAAACTCATGTTTTTGATACAAAAGCATGGAAGGACATCATATAACACAAGAACATAAGTAATTGGGACCAATTGACTAAAATCATGATCCACCTCATAAATTATCTTGAATTCTCTTCATAAATTTCAAAACTCATGCATTCAACCTCATACAAACTCCATATCTTCATCAATCATGCATGCATGTTAATTTTTTACTCCAATTCTATTTCAAATGGTACAAATGATAGTTATAATCATGAAACTCATGAAAATTATGCATGCATGTTAAGTTTGGTGCTTAATTCTTCATGTTCATCATGCCTCATGCTTGATTATGCAAATTCATGGAAATTCTAAACATGCATGTGCATATAGACTTCAATTTCATCATAATCAACTCAATTCTTGCCCTCATTTACACATCTTTCTTGAATTCACTTATTTATGAATTTAATTTCATGAAGTTGAGCTCAAATACTCACCTAGAGGCTCCAATTCTCAAAAATGTAGTTAAATCTTGTACCAATTCCCTTAGTCTTCCAATCTCTTAGCAAAATCTTCAATTTTGGCCTCTCTCTCTCTCTGAGCCGTGTACTCTCTCTCTAGAGTATATGATCAGATTTTGAACTCAAAAAAAGAAGTGTGTTTGGCCCCCTTTATATACACACCCTTAATCAAGTTTCCTTAACACTAGTTAATTGAGCACAATTAAATCAATTTAATCTAATTAATTCGATCTGAATCAATTTTCAATTAAATTTCACCGTATGCTCTAAAAATTACGCTAATCACAACGACGTAGTCAATTTCAGTTTCTGATGCCTCTACGGCCTTCAATTTAAATTCTAAAGCAGCAAATCAAATAGATTTTCCTATGGTGAACATATAGAAATACAAAAGCACATATAATCATATAATTATCACTCAAAACCATACCAAGCATATAATCACGATCATAATTGAGATCAATTAGCATAACACGGGACAGGGTTATCACGTAAATGCTCATTTCACTGAGTCGAACACTGAGTTGTTACTTTGTGTGGCATGTTTGAATCCATCTAACTTTTTCTCTAGTTTTGACAGGAAAAAGTTAATTCATCTTGTTGAATTTTATCCCAAAGAATTTTCTTCAGTGGAGCTCATGGTACTTAATGATCAACTTGATACATATATTATAGACATGCTATCCAGTAGTGAGTTCTCAATGTTAAATGGAATTGCCGATCTTGCTAAGAAAATGGTAGCGATTGGAAGAGACAAAGTATATCCATTGGTGTATTTGCTCTTAACTTTAGCATTAATCTTACCTGTTGCAACTGCTACTATTGAGAGGGTATTTTCAGCTATGAATATTGTGAAGAATCGATTGCGGAACTGAATGGATGAATGATAGCTTGGTTGTCTACATTGAGAGAGATATTTTTGATGGTATTGACAATGATACTATTATGGAAAGATTTCAAAAGATGAAAACTCGTCGGGGTCAACTGAAAAAGTTTAAAATTTAAAACTTCTTGTAATGGATATTAATTTTTAATGTTTAACATTAGCTCGAAAATTTATTATTATGTTATTGTTATTGATTGGGTAAGAAAAATTTTGAGATTGTAATTAATGGGTGCCCTCCCTATATTAAATTTCTGGCGCTGCCACTGTTTACTAATATTGTTTTTCATTTTGTATTTCCGTCAAAGGTGGTTTGGTTGATAAGCTTGCACCAAAATCAGCTCAAATCAACTTGAGCATATCCCTACTTTCAACAAGTAGACAATAAGGTTAACAAGGTTGTATTGAAAAATTCTATATCTGTCAAAGGTAGTTTCATTGTTGTGTTTGCTCCAAAACCAACTCAAACCGAGCTGTGGACACCCCTACTTTCGATGAGTAAACCATAGGCTTAACTCTTTCACCTTTAGTGAATTTATATATTACTATATATATATGCAACTCAATCTATATATCTGAAGAGAAGGTGTGGTGATGAGTTTATAATAATCTCATTAATCTGATAATTTCTGAGGACGATTTTATAATCCATTCCCAACACACTGAGTGCCTTCTCATATATTCCATTTCTTACGAACACCTTTAATCTTGGATGTTCTTGTATTTTTAGTTTTTGTCATGGCCCCCATTGACTATTAAGAACATTTAAAGTTCTGAAACCTATAACTTTGTCTTGAGTAATACATTACCTGATAGTTTTCCATCTCTAATTTCTACTGACCTTTAGTTGTGTGTAATACTGCACCATCTACCTATTCCTCTTCCTGGTTGTGTTGTCATTTGGACTTTAGTTTGTATTTATTTCAAATTCTCATAGAATTAGCTTGTATGTTGGGTATTGCATGTGTTGTTCTTGAAATATGCTCTATTTTGCATAATTCATGAAGTTTTAGATGGTTAGTTTTTACATGTGCTTTTGTTAATGTGATTATTTATTGTCTCTGTATTTCTAGATCTTATTGTGTGTTGTAAATTATGTTTATATTTTAGATACACCCCGTTGCATAATTACGTCCCTATTAATGAACTTCATCAACTGATAGTGTTTTCATCATGATTTGTAATTGTTGAATGCCCCTTCTATTTGCTTAGATTGTTGCCCAGTGAATGTTTTTAGTTGTTTGGGTTCCTAAATATAATTATCTAACAGTAGATTTAGTGGATTTTAATGACTGTTGCCTGCTGGTTCCTTTTATGTAGTAGTTTCATAGCATCTTGGTTTTTTTTTAATGTGATTGAGCATCTTGTTACAATGCTTTTTCCTTTAACCTGATGTTGCTATAGATCAAGGATTGGATATTCAAACCGTAAACAATCTTTTGCTACACTATATGAGACTTGGAGTTTTATTTTTTATATTAATATACAATTCATAGTTGATTTGGCTCTTTGTTTTTAAAATCAACAACCTAATGTGCTTTTATTTTTCCCTTGGATGGGACGATGCCATTTGTGAAATTACATGAAGGGCATACAAGTCTTTTTCATGCCCAAGTGTATGCATATGACCCTATGCTTGGACAATTGGTTTGTATTAACCATTAAGATCCACACTATAACTCAATTGTTGAAACAAAGTTGAAATGTTGTTGTTGTGTGGTGTGTGGTTTGGTGCTCTAGTTAGTAGCGGTTTACATCATGTAAAATCAAAGTTTGTTGTTTGCAATAACATTCAAGAAGTATATGAGCAGGGGGCTGGAGTGCAATTTGGCATGTGCGGTCCCTCCGACTGCATTGGCTTTCAGTCTCCTGATTCTCCTGAATTTTCTTATATGCTTATATATGCTCGTCATTGCGCAGTTCTATTCATTGTTCTCAGCCTTTTTTGTTCTTCAAACAACTTTAGATTCTCTCCAGCTTCTCCAATTTTGATCATGTCTTCTCATGGGGGATTGAAAAGTGAGTTGTTTATTTTTGGGCCTTGGTTTAATAGAATCAATCTGAATCACACTATTGTTAAAAATTAGGGGGGTGGCTGATTGGTGGGTTAAAATTTGTTGACTTGATTATAAATTAATCAATCAGTCTATATGCATATGCAAAATTATCTTCCCCTTGCCTATGCAATTTTTATTTAGATGATATTCGATTTTATTGCATACTTTTATATTAATTTAATTAATTTGTATTTTAATTTGTGTAATATATTTATGAATAATAGCTAAATTATCTTCCACTTACCTACGCAATTCCTCTTTAGCACCATCACCATTAATTGGATGATATTTAGTTTTGTTTCATATTTTTTTAATTTAATTTTTTTATGGTCTAATTTGTTGAATATAGTTTTGAGTAACAGTTAAATTATCCTTCACTTGCCTACGCAATTCCTCTTCAGCACCATCGCCATTAATTGGATAATATTCAATTTTATTACTTTTTTTTTCTTAATTTGATTATTTTTTAATCTTATTTGTGTAATATGATTTTGAATAATAGCGTACATTTGATTATTTTGTTAATTTTTCCTTGGGATTTGGAATGAATAATAAAGTTTTGTTTGAATTTATAAAAAATAAAGTTTTATTCACTAATACTCTTTTTCATTTTGTATTTCCATGGAAGGTGGTTTGGTTGACCATAAGCTTAACTCTTTCACCTTTAGTGAATTTATATATTACCATAAATATGTATATATATGTAAATCAATCTATATATCTGAAGAGAAGGTGTGATGAGTTTATTATAATCTTGTTATTCTGATAATTTCTGAGGACGATTTTATAATCTGTTCCCTTCACACTGAGCGCCTTCTCATATATTCCATTTCTCACTAGCACCTCTAATCTTGGCTATTCTTGTATCTTGAGTTTTCATCATGACCCCCATTGACTATTATGAACATTTCAAGTCCTGAAACCCGTAATTTTGTCTTGGGATTTGGAATAAATAATAAAATTTTGTTTGAATTTATAAAAAATAAAGTTTTATTCACTAATACTCTTTTTCATTTTGTATTTCCATGGAAGGTGGTTGGGTTGACCATAAGCTTAACTCTTTCACCTTTTTTAGTGAATTTATATATTACCATATATATATGTGAATCAATCTATATATCTGAAGAGAAGGCGCGTGATGAGTTTATAATAATCTCGTTAATCTGATAATTTCTGAGGACGATTTTATAATCCATTCCCAACACACTGAGCGCCTTCTCATATATTCCATTTCTCACTAGCACCTCTAATCTTGGTTGTTCTTGTATCTTTAGTTTTCATCATGACCCCCATTGACTATTATGAACATTCCAAGTCTTGAAACCTGTAATTTTGTCTTGAGTAATACATTACCTGATAATTTTCCATCTCTAATTTCTACTGACATTTAGTTGTGTGTAGTACTGCACCATCTACCAATTCCTCTTCCTGGTTGTGTTGTAATCTGGATTTTAGTTTGTATTTATTTCAAATTCTCATAGAACTAGCTTGTATGTTGGGTGTTGAATGCAGTGTTCTTGAAATATGCTCTATAATTCATAAAGTTTTAGATGGTAAGTTTTAGTGAATTTATATATTACCTTTAGTGAATTTATATATTACTATATATATATATATATATATATGTATGTGCAACTCAATCTATATCTGAAGAGAAGGTGTGGTGATGAGTTTATAATAATCTCGTTAATCTGATAATTTCTGAGGACGATTTTATAATCCACTCCCAACACACTGAGCGACTTCTCATATATTCCATTTCTCACTAGCACCTCTAATCTTGGTTGTTCTTATATTTTTAGTTTTCATCATGGCCCCCATTGACTATTAAGAACATTTGAAGTTCTGAAACCTGTAATTTTGTCTTGAGTAATACGTTACCTGGTAGTTTTCCATCTCTAATTTCTGCTAACCTTTAATTGTGTGTAATACTGCACCATCTACCTATTCCTCTTCCTGGTTGTGTTGTCATTTGGACTTTAGTTTGTATTTATTTCAAATTCTCATAAAACTAGCTTGTATGTTGGGTGTTGAATGTGGTGTTTTTGAAATATGCTCTATAATTCATAAAGTTTTAGATGGTAAGTTTTTACATTTACTTTTGTTAATGTGATTGTTTATTTTGTCTCTGTATTTCTAGATCTTCTTGTGTGTTATATATTATGTTTATATTTTAGATACATCTCATTGCATAATTACTTCCTATTAATGAACATCATCAACTGATGGTGTTTTCATCATGATTTGTAATTGCAGAATGTCCCTTCTATCTGCTTAGATTGTTGCTCAGTTCCTAAATATAATTATCTAACCCTAGATTTAGTGAATTTTAATGATGTTGTTGCCTGTTGGTTGTTCCTTTTACGTAGTAGTCTCATAGAAGAGCTGACTTGTGTTCTGTCTTAGTTTTTTAATGTGATTGATCATTTTGTTAAAATGCTTTTTCCTTTAACTTGATGCTGCTATGGATCGGGGATTGGATATTCAAACTATGAACAATCTTTTGTTGCACTATGTGAGACCTTGAGATCTATGTTTTATATTGATATGCAATTCATGGTTGATCTGGCTCTTTGTTTTAAAAATCTACATCCTCATATGTGTCTTATTTTTTCCTTAGACGAGACGATACCATTTGTGAAATTACATGAAGGGCATACTAGTATGACCCTATATGTTTTGACAATTGGTTTATATTAACCAATAAGATCCACATTATAACTCAATTGTTGAAAAAAAATTAGCAGTTGAAATGCCATTATTGTGTGGTGTGTGGTTTGGTGCTCTAGATGGTAGCGATTTACATTGTGTAAAATCAAAGTTTGTTGTCAATATGTATATGCCTTTCTTTTAAAAGTCGAGCATCGGGCCGAGCTGGTCCTAAATGCAAAAAGGAAACCAAGTTCACTTGTGGGCTAAGCGAGCTGTTTATTTTTGTGCCTTGGTTTAATAGAATCAATCTGAATCATGCTGCTGTTAAAAATTAGCGGGGGTGGTTGTGTAGCAGGTTAAAATTTGTTAACTCGCTTATAAATTGATCAATCAGTCTATATGTATATGCAAAATTATCTTCCCCTTACCTACACAATTTTTCTTTATCACCATCACCATTAATTGGATGATATTCAATTTTATTGCATTTTTTTTTTATAAATTTAATTATTTTGTATTCTAATTTGTTTAGTATGTTTTTGAGTAATAGCTAAATTATCTTCCACTTGACTGCGCAATTCCTCTTTGGCACTATCACCATTAATTGGGTGATATTCAATTTTATTGCTTATTTTTTTCTTAATTTGATTATTTTGTATTCTAATTTGGGTAATATGGTTTTGAATAATAGCTAAATTATCCTTCACTTGCCTACGCAATTCCTCTTTAGCACCATCACCATTAATTGGATGATATTCACTTTTATTGCTTATTTTTTTCTTAATTGATTATTTTGTTTTCTAATTTGTGTAATAGAGTTTTGAATAATAGCTAAATTATCTTTCACTTTTAGCACCATCACTATTAATTGGATGATATGCAAATTATTTTTTTCTTAATTTGATTATTTTGTATTCTAATTTGCGTCATATGTTTTTGAATAATAGCTTCACCATTAATTGGATGATATTCAATTTTATTGCATATTTTTTCTTAATTTAGTTTGATTATTTTGTATTCTAATTTGTGTAATATGTTTTTGAATAATAGCTAAATTATCTTCCACTTTTAGCACCATCACCATTAATTGGATGATGTGCATATTATTTGTTTCTTAATTTGATTATTTTGTATTCTAATTTGCGTAATATGTTTTCAATAATAGCTAAATTATCTTCCACTTGCCTATACTATTCCTCTTTAGCACCATCGCTATTAATTGGATTCTATTCAATTTTATTGCATATTTTTTCTTAATTTAATTATTTTGTATTTTAATTTGTTTAATATGTTTTTGTATAATAGCTAAATTATCTTCCACTTTTAGCACCATCACTATTAATTGGATGGTATTCAATTTTTTTTGCATTTTTTTTTATTATTTTATTATTATATATTCTAATTTATGTAATATGTTTTTGAATAATAACTAAATTATCTTTGTGTAATATGGTTTTGAATAATAATTAAATTATCTTCCAATTGCTTGTGCAATTTCTCTTTAGCATTGTTATCATTAATTGGATGATATTCTATTTTATTGCACTTTTTCCCCTTAATTTGATTATTTTTTATTCTAATTTGTGTAATATGGTTTTGAATAATATCTAAATTAGGGAAAATTAGTCTAAGGTGCCTCTTCCATTTTTAGTAATGGAAGAGGTCCACAATATTATTTTGTAATGTCTAAGGTCCTTCAACCCCACATCCATATATCAGAGAGAAATTTGATTTTCTCAAATCAAATCTCATTTCTCTCTCTCTCTCTCTCTCTCTCTCTCTCTCTCTCTACACACACATACACTTGTGTGTGTATATATATATATATATATGTGTGTGTGAAGTTGCAAAAAGTTCAAGACATGTATGTACACAATGTTTGAAGATCAACTCAAATCAATCAGAATCAATATTTTGAGAATTTTGGTGATATTTACCGCAAAATCAATCAAATCAAGAAGGAATCATTAGAAATTTCAATCAATATTGATAAACAGGGTGATCGAATCCAAGCAATTAACTACAAATTCAAGATCAACAAATATTCATAGAAATTTCAAGAACACAGTGATGAATTACAAACTCACAAACCAGAGAACTATACAACTATACACATTGGTACTGAGAGCCGCAAACACATTGGTAATGTTCAGAACCAACAACTCATCTTTTCTATTTCCACCTCCTACCATTCTCTCAATGCAATCTCAGCGCCATTGTTGCTTCAAGCGAACAAAGTTTATTAAAGATTATAGCAATTTTGATGAAGATTGAGAAGATCAAAGTTCGAAGTTCGAATCAATCAAAAAGTGATTGGAAAAAAAGTGAAGGAAAGCAACCAGATAGAAATCAAGGTAAGAAAATGTTGACATCAGTTGAATTCAATGATGATATAGTAATTAGAATAAAATCAGATTGAGAGAGAGAGAGAGATGATTAATTTTCTCTGGGTTGAATTTTTGAGCAAATCAGAGAAAATTCAACCCCGAGAAATTTCAAAATATAGAGAAAATCAGTGAAATTGAGCAAACCAGAGAAATTTCAAAACATAGATAAATTTATCTGAAATTTCTCTGGATCAAGGAGACAGTTGATCACCGTTGCCAAATAGAGTGCAAATAAATATCAAAGAAACTTCAATTTGAGTACACAAACACAACAATGGTTGTATAGCAAACAACAATAGAACAAACTGCTAAGTACAGCAGCTGTTCAAGTAACTTACATCAATGGTACTGTTGAGTATAATAATGTTATTCAACTAAATCACAAATTTCAGGGTAAACCAGGATTTGTATTCTTATTTCTTGTGAAAACTGTAGATTGTTTTTTTTTTTTTTTTTTTTTTTTTTTTTTAGAGAAATCCTCATCATGAGCAACTTCATCTTTTTCCTCTTGCCTGAAACAAAGCAAGTTCCAATTAAGGAGATACATTTTTTGTTTCAAAACCATTGGTTCTGGAAGAGATATGTTGGAACTGATACTGATGAGAATCCCGGGCATGTGTGAATTCCCAAAAACGTTGTAGAAAATCGATGATTCATTAACAAATGGTTTTACGAAATAACTTGTAGTTCGGTCAATATTCAGAAAAATACAATGTTTCGTTTGAGCAAAATTTAAGCTTTGGAAAAATGTGAATTCTCCTCAAGTGATTTTCCAAATAACTTGCAGAATTGTGAAAGTTGTAGAAATTGTTTGCAATATGGGATGTTCTTGCTTATTATGGACCTGATTGTCATCATGAACAACTTTATCTTCATCCTTTTACAAGAAACAAAGCAATTCCAATAGAGAATTGTGAAAAATCTAGAAATCCGCTAGATATTGATTTGTGATTATGTATCAATTTTAAGCAATAAACAACAATCCCAATCAAACAATTAAGACAAATCGACACAATGATTTTACGTGGAAAAACCATAATTGGACACCTCCAATTGTGATAAAAACCACGGGCAACTGTCACAAAACAATCCACTGAGAAGATATAAAGGAATTACGCAGGTATACTCTCAATTACCTAGTGAATCCACGCCCGAATTGAACCAACCCCTATGTGCCTCTTCGAACCCCGTCTTCACCTCAAAATTGCCTTCACGATGAGCCACTCCAAAATCCACCAAAGCTTCAGGCTCAAATTCTTCAAAATCCACCGAAGAACAACTCTTTCTTTTGTGTAAAACAAACAAATAATCCTTTGATGTATACTCTTTAAACCATGAGTTGAATATTCAAATCAAAACATCAAAGAAAACTAGCAAAATATCCCTAGATATAAACCCTAGAACCCAAGAAAAAGATCTGGAGAAGTAAACCTAAGATCTGAAGAAGTAATCCTAAAATCTGACAGAAACCCGTACTTATAGAAATCTAGGACTGCGAAGCTCGCTCGAGCAAGGAACCAAAACCGCGTGTTTTCCATAAGTGGCTTCGCTCGAGCGTACATTCATCTCTTTCAGGTTTTTACACAGACGCAGCCTTCCCTCGAGCGAGCAATCTTTCGCTCGAGCTAGCAAGGGCGGACATGCAACTTTGAATGCAATTTTGCATTTTTCTTCGGGGGGCGCTGCCCCTCGACCCCCGCGAGCTGACCGAGCAGCTCGATCCCCGTCATAATCAGCGAAGTGGCAATCTTGAAAGTATTAACATCACAAACTTCTCTGCAAAGCACAATTCGGATTGGATTCGCATCTAAACACTCATAGCCTCACTGAAATAAAAGTGCGAAAATAAGTACAACTGAAAGGAGTTTTGTCAAACGGGGTTGCCAAGAATAAAAACCTAACAAATTAGATAGGAAACTAAGGCGGTACTTTCTAATTTGGTTTAAATGAACCTAGAGAAACTTAAATTTTCTCTGGTTTATAAATGAATCCAGAGAAATTTGAATTTAAATTTGAACCTAGAGAAAATTGGTCAAAATAAACCCAGAGAAATTTGAATTTTCTCTGGATTGAACCTAGAGAAATTCTTTGGGAAGTTCAGAATTTCTCTGGATTGAAATTTCTCTGGATCAATGTTGAGAGACCTTTGACATTATGAAAATATTGAATGTCCTTTATGCTATAAAATCTTAATATCAGGGACCCTAATAAAAAAAACCCTCTAAATTTTCTTCCACTTGCCTAAGAAATTTCTCTTGAGCACCATTACCATTAATTGGATGATGTCCACGCTTCAATTTTATTATATATTTTTTTTTTCTCAATTGATTATTTTACATATTAATTTGTGTAATATGATTTGGATTAATAGCTTATATTCGATTTATTTGTTAATTTTACCTCAAGATTTGGAATAATTAATAATTTTTTTGTTTGATTTTATAAAAAAATAAATTTGTATGTTCACTGATATTTTTCTTTTTCATTTTTTATTTTTAATGTGCTTAACTCGCTCACTATTAGTTTGAAATTGCTAAAATATTCTACAAACTTGTTGATTTTGGGGATTGGTCAATTTGGCGGTTGGTTGAAAAATTCTCAATATGTCAAAATTGGTTTGGTTGATGAGTTTGCACCAGAACCAACTCAAATTGGCCCAAGCACACTGCTACTTTCAACGAATAAACAATAAGCTTAACTATGGTGGGCTGAAAATTTCTTAATCTGTCAAAGATGGTTTGGTTGATGAGTTTGTTCCAAAACTAACTCAAGTTGAACTTTGCATACCCCTACTTACAATGAGTAGATAATAAGCTTAACTCATTCACCTTTAGTGAATATATTAATTTGATTATGTCAGTACTCATACTTGTAGGAGGAAAAATATTAGATAGATAGCATTTATAGAAATGAAAAACACATTTTTGTTAAATACTTGAACACATAGCACATATTTATTGTTCTAATCTTTATCTGCTATAAATATATGGTTCTACACATCCTTGCACACTCGCACAAAGAAAGAAAAATAAAATAAAATAAAATAAAAACCCTCATCAGTGATGTTGGAGTGTCACGACCCAAACCCGGCCCTATGGGTTTAGCACCATAACCGGCCAGTAATCCGAGATTACCGAAGGCCTGCTTAACAGTAGTACAGTAAAACAGAGTACAGGGCCTGGCGGAAGCCAATACAGTAATTAAACAATGCCCAATGAGCTGTGACAGTCTGCATGCAAAAGGACTTTCCAAACATATTTACATTCAGTGGAAAGGTATACACAATAACTACAATCATTCAGGATAGGGACCCAATCCCTATGCAACGGTACAGTAAACATTCAGTCTATACAATCCATTTGGTTATTACAAAACAGCAAGACAGTACAGAAGGGGGAGTCCTAAAACACCCCTAAGCCTTAGCATGATAGGCTTGGAACCTCGCAGTGAGGCACGGTAGTTGGCTTGACAAAACTGGAGTAACCCTGACGCTCCTAGCCGCGGTCTGGTGCCTGCACACCTACATATATATATAAGCAGTGAGCTAAAGCCCAGTGAATAACATAATGCATAAAGAGGTTAAGAATGAATGTCCTTACAGTATGAAAACAGTTCATTAAATCAGTATTTCAGTCGTTCAGTCAGTGCAGTCATATGTGGTACATCCATTAGCATAACAGTACAGTAAACAGTAGGTATTAAAAGACCGAGCAGTAAATGATGGCCATCAGTCAGTAAATAGTAGTGGTTCCAATAAGGGAACCGACAGAGATCTCTGTAACAGTAACAGTAACAGTAGGTGCTAAGGATGCCACAATACAGTTCAGAACATAGGACATACATTCATTCCATTAACAGTATCAGTTCAGAAAGCAGTACAGTTCAGTTGTTCAGAAGATAATCATTTCAAACATATCTTTACACAGTTGTTACTCACAGAGTTTGGGCTACAGTATGCTAGAGCGTGCCTCCCCAGTCGCCAACCCTACACAGTTAACAGATTGAACACACTAAGCTACACAGCTGGGAAAGAAAATAACTTAATCCCTAATTTGCCTTGGTGTGTTCTACATCTATATCCTCAATAAGATGTCTTAAACTAGGCCTGAGAATGCCTAGAATGGGATGAGGATGCAAAGATGTACTTTTAAAAGCATTTTCAGATTTTTCAGAAAACAGAGGTCACGCTCGAGCGTAGGTCACTCCGCTCGAGCGGACATGCAGACAAAAGTACCCGCTCGAGCGGTAAATCCCCCGCTCGAGCGTACTGCAAAAGTACTGGATGGGTGAAATCTCCGCTCGACGAACGCTCGACGCCCGCTCGAGCTTGGGACACAAGACTCCGCTCGAGCACCCAGTCCTTCGCTCGAGCAAATTGTAAAACAGTGCAGAGATACTAGATGCTCGGATTCCACGCTTGAGCGTCACCTTCCCCTGCTCAAGCAGGAGTGCAAAATCTGGAAATTCCAGATTGCACCTCCAAGCTCAAACTCAAGCTCAAATGCATCAAAACCGATCCTCTTGGGCCCATTTTCTGGAAAACTCTTATAAACTCATAGTTAAACATGATTCAAAACTCAATTTGAGAAGTCAAAGCCCAAGGGTGTTTAATCAAACCCAATTTCAAACCAATTTTTCAAGAACAATCCTCAAACATGACATGCATGATCTTCAAATAACTTTCAAGCTTCAAAACATGCTCTAATGAGCCAATTAATTCACAAACATGATGAAAACATGGCCTACACTCAAAACATGGACATGCATGTGACGATTTGCCAAGAACTCAACTCAAAATCCAACAATACTAACATGCATGCAAGGAATGAGCTTCATTTCAACAACAATGAACCAAAACATGACTTAGTTCTACCACGAAGCATGAATCATGCAAGAACTAGCTCAATGACAACAATAAGAAGATGAGTTTCCTACCTTAGTCTTGTATTCAAGGTTTAGGAGCTCAAATATGAAATCTATACTTCAATCCTCTCAATCCAAGCAAGATCAAGCAAAAGAGATGAAGACACTCTCACTCTCTCTCTCAAGTCGGTGGTATGCTCAAAATGAGCTGAGCAAAAGTGTTTTAATTCAATGTATAAGGCTCAAAAGTGCATAGATAATGGCCACTAAGTGGTCTACTTGTAATTAAGTCAAACTTTGCAATGAACCCAATATTTAATCTAATTTAATCATACTAAATCAAATTTCAGGTAAATACACCATAAAATCACATTAATTATGAGGGTCGAGAAACCTCAATCAATTCCCGGATTCGGCCGCCGATAGGGCCTTCAATTAACAGTTAAAAGCATAAAAAGGTGAACAGATAATCAAACAATCAAACAGATAAATGCACAAGTAAACAGATATACTCAGTCAATTCAGTTCTAGATTTCAGTCAGTCAGTTCAGTATTTCAATTAGTTCGCTTATCAGTCATAATCAGTTCAGTTTAACGGTAATCAGTGGTTATGCAGTAAACAATGGTGAGGGTTATTACATGGAGGTACCATGAATTACTTTTTCTGTATTGGTTATTTATCCCTACTATTAGAAATTGGGCGCCCATGTGGCATGACCCTTAGAACCTTTTGAACCTGAACCTTTTGAACCTTATCCATGTAAGTTTGAATTTGAATTCAAAACTTATTTGGATAACCATTCAGGATATCTATATCTATCATATCAATAGATATGGATAGATGGATAGATAGATATTGGTTATATATCGGATTACATGGTTAATCTAAAGATATACGTATATCAGCTATACGTTATGTGGTTTTTACCCATAACCTTTTTTCCCAGACTCTCTCTCTGACTCTCTCCCAGAAAACAACGATCAAGCCATTTTGCACTGTGACTTGTGTGGGTGATACTCATTTTGTAGTATCACTCCACTGCTGGGTTCGTTAACTGATCAGATTTTGGAAGCACGTGATTTACCCACGAGGTTGCGTCATTAAGATACGATCCGAATTATTTTTATCCGCTGCATTAATTTATAATGCTTTATGATTTACATTGGTATCAGAGCCTATATGGGTTTTTTCGTGCTTATTTTTTTTATGCATTTAAATATGTATATTTTTTTATATATAAATATATACACATTATATGCACGAAAATTAATGGAGGAGGAAGATGAAGTGCCCGGTTTTTTGCACTTCAACTCTCATTGATTGAGAATGTGATACACTTCATTTTTATGTTCATTAAATGTTATTTTTAATGCCATAAATGTTTTTGTTGTGAAAAATGGAGTCCGGCAGTACAAAAATTGAATCAGAAAACACCCTGGAAGGCGGAGCGTGGGCCTCACGCGCCACCTGACGCCGTGGGAGGCTTGCACACGCCTCCACGCGCTCTCACGCGCCTCCGTGCACCCTCACACGCTCTCACGCGCCTCCACGCGCGCATCAGCAGTGCTGTCCACGCGCACGCCCTCCGCGCCACACACGCGCGCCGAGCTGCGTTCCGTAGCGGCGCGCTGAGCTACGCTGAGCCGCTCACCGAGCCATACACCAAGCCGCGCGCGTTGAGCCACGCCGTTTTTCCTCCACCGGCTTGGCTGCTGAAGTTAAGGGTCTGCTTGTTTTGTTTTTAAATTCTGAATCGCGTTAAATGGTCATAATTAATTCGTTATAGCTTTGTTTTAAACGTGGTTAGTACCGTTAGACTCATAATTATATTTTCTATCTTTTGTAAAATTTTGAAAATTTTATGAAAATAAAAAGTATTTTTCCTGTGATTATAATTCATTATTTATGCTTTCAAATGCTTCTGGTATTGCATAAATTATTTTCTGGGATTGAATTTTTTATTGTAGACTTCTGAAATATTTTTATTATTTACTGGAATAATTTTTTTCAGTTTATCAGATTCTGAAATTTTTTATTTCTAATTTAATGTGTGTTTATTAGTTATTTAGAATTTCAGAAAATTTCTGAAAAATTCCAGAAAATTTCAGAAGTGATACAGTTTCTGTTATGGCATAATTTGAATATTAAATACAGCATATTATTTTTTTTAGGGTTTGTAATATGTTGTGATTAGAATAGCATGATTAATTATTTTTTATTTTAATTCCATTATTGAATGTAACATAGCATGTATTGATTGTGAATCTACATAATGATGCTATTGTACGGAATTAGAATTTTTTATCATGCTTTTAGACATGCCATAGTCAATGGGAGGTTATTCGGTTGAGGGAAATCTTTGTAGATTAACTCCCGAAAATCAATATTTTGCGCATAAATTAAATTAAATTAAATTTTGGATAATTGTCACCTGTGGTGCAAGAGATGATTACGAGCATAGCGGATTTTCGATCTTGCGACTTGTGTAATATTGTCACTATTTAATTTAGATTTTTTGTGGCAAAATTATATTATACTAATCAAATTAATCCCAATGCGAATTTCTCTCTAAATTGACTTAGCTTATGGAAGTTAATTGGTTGACCTAGACTTAGTAAAGATGTTCAAATGTGAACAATGTAATCACATTCTTTAGATGAGAAAAAGTCTTGGAGACTTTAGGTCACGTCTTAATTGAGCCAAAGTAAGGAAACATGACTCAAAGTCGCCGTAGTTTTGTTGCCTTATTTGGCATAATAAAAACTAATGTGTGCGCTATGGTTAGCGGCACGCTACGTAGTTTTGGTTGGCGAGTTTTGGAGTTATGAAATTAGTAAGCCCTAAATAGATCTGTATATGATCTTGACTATTGAGCTAAGCGGATTGACTTTGTAATTTGACTTGTAAATAATGTTACATCATTGGATGAAGTAACATTCAAGAGTCACGTCATCCAAGAAATGCGAGCTTAAATGAATTAGTTATTAAGTGTAAGACGAGTAGCCAGTATGAGCAGTGTTTTGCTCTCTACCCAATTATTGAGAGTGGATGGAGAAAAATTTCATGCACTATAATAGTGTGCGTTGAAATATAACGTGAAGTGAAAAGATTAGCGCTTAGTGGCTGCAAAATCTATTAACACTAAGTGAAAAGATTAGCGCTTAGAAGCTGCAAAATCTATTAGCATTGCCAACTTGTCTAAGTCTGAACACTTACTGTTTTCACACTTGAGTGTGAGACATGAGGAGGGGCTTCTTTGTATGATTCCTTATCTAGGCTAACATTTTTGAATGATGTTTACCACTAAGCGCAAATGTTGCAGCATAATAATGAAAAGGTCAAGGCTGACAAGGTTGTTATGACTCTAAGAATTTGACGCATGGCTCGTGAGAGTATTGTGTTGAATTAGACTCTTTAGCCTAATTCGCACTTAAGTTACGTCAGGAGCTGTCATAGTTGATAGCTTATTCTCTCCTTCTTGTGGATAGTAGAATTAATTGCAAGTAAGTATGACGCGAGAAATAGATATGGCAAGAGGAGTATCGTCATCTTTCAACTAGATGCAGTAAAGTGTATGAAGAATAAAATTGACTTGAAGGTGCAGGGGATTAGCACTTACTAGTTAAATTTGCGACTTAGGCGCACTTGATATCTCCATGACATCCTTTTATGATCTAGTGAATATAAATTAGTCGTGAGTCATTACCTAGTTAGGCCTAAACCTTTTAAACTTGTCTTCGAGAACTCACACATTAAGATGATTGGAATTAGTTTATGACATTGGTCATGAACCAATGGCTTATTATACTTAATCACATTAATGAGATGATGACACGATGGTTTGAGTAGGCCTTCTCGGGCCCACTCGCTTATGACATCCTGCTCTCATGTGAATGTGTAACTTTGTTCGCAATGGTTGCGCACAAGTAAGTAGGAAAGCCATAGAAGGACATTTGTATTGGCGCATTTAGTCCACTATGATATTTGTGACTAGATATGTGTAAGGGTATGATAGCTAAGCCTCAATCTCGACACATTTATAGATTACGATACACATCTGAGTCAAGACTATTTGATCTCCCATAAGTCAAAAGTTTTGAGATGATTTTTGACATAGCACATATGAGGTTGAGATCAATGAGATAATAGCTTCCGTGCCTTTAGTTTTGACCAAGGTGGCGAGTATCTATTTGAGTTATTTTAGAAAACTCTGTGAAGAGAGATAGATGCTTAGAAATTGATTATTCCTAGTACTCAACAACACAATGGTGTAGTAGAGATAAGGAATTAAATATTGTTGATGTTAGGTGGATAATGGCGCAAAATGTTTCCCAATTGGGAATTGCACTAGTTTGTTGCCTATATCCCTAACTAAGTGCCCTCCATATCAGATTTTACACTCCATTTGAGTAATGGGTTAGCAGAGAGCCATCTATGGGTGATCTGTAACCGTTAAGCAGCTTATCTTTATTTTACTTCTCATAAGATTGCGAAGTTAAGACCTAGGGTTCTATAGCGCATTATTGTATGCTGTCTTGTAAACACAAAGGGTCGTGTGGCGCATTATTGTATGCGGTAATGTAAACCCTCCGGGTCATGTGCATATAGGTAAGCAGCTTTGTGGTAGTGTAACTAAGTCACATAAAGTTTTATTAGTAAAGGTGACGTGAATAGAGTTTTTGGAACTCTATAAGATAGAGAATTCTAAGCATAGCGCTCTATGTAGCCTAGTTGAGAATGGAAATAAATTTCCAATATCCTAGGGACAGTGGGAGCGATGTGCCTACTAATGGATTACTCCATTAGAGAAGAATACTCTACATTCTTAGTTGCGTGGTAGTGAATGTGAAAATTTTCCACGTCATCACTGGGTGATTGAGAGGGAAACATTCATGATTGCTTCGCAAGATGATAAAGAGCCTAGGATAATGCCTAAGGCTCTAGTCCCCTATTTTTAGAAAGTGGATCAATGCTGCGCAGTTTAAGACAAAGTCTTGGAGGATTAACCATTTTTATAATTTGGTTGACTTTCCATTATAACGCAAAACTGTTATAAAGTTATGCGTAATTTGGATAGTCATTGTTGAGGCATAAGGTCCGCTAGATACCAAAAAGTCGCACCATTGAGGAAAGTGTAGACCATGAGAAGACTTCCTCCTGGGGAGTGAGGTTATTTTGACTTAGGCTATCATTGACATAAGTTCGGAATATTGATTTGTGGACATTGTGACCCAACTTTCCCGTTAGAGAATTGGATAAGTAGATCCGTAGGGATTTACCTTTTGCTTTTATGGTGAAAAGTTAGGAGCGCAAAAAGGTTGCTAGTTCCAATAAATCTTTTACAGCCTAAAACAGTTATCCAAATAGTGGTTCTTAGATTTCGTCAAGCCATGATAGGCCAACGATGATCGATAAAGACCACTGAGGCATGATCAATGGTCCAAAAGAAGTTTTTCCTTACTTAGTCATTATGAGCCAGGAATTTATAAGGTTGTCGCCACCTAGGGTGGGCAGTCCTCTATTTTAGATATGATGGACATGGGTGATGTAATTTATATGCTCGGATGTACGATCCTTAGGGATTGTTTTAGGAAAATTCTCAGTTTGTCTTTGATGACTTACATAGAGAATATCCTAGAATGATTCTAGATGCAAAATTACAAATCCATTGACTTACCTATCGATAAAAGCCAGAGCCTTAGCTATTGAGTGAATCCTCGGATTGTCTTTGGGAGAAACAAATGACCTATATTCCTTGATCCTTTTTGTTGTGGGAGCCTAAAGTACGCTATGTGGGCGTATTTGGCATGATAAGTGTTATCTTTGGTAAATGGTCAACTGAGTTATTTAAACATTGACCATGCTTATTAGATTGTGGATAAAATGCTTTACTAGTAGTATATTAATTTGCTTCTTGTAAGATTCAATGCGCTAGTTGGGCGCATCCAGAATGAACGCAAATTGGTCACCAAAATATCTTTAGAGAGGTAATTGCGCAAGAGGTAGTGATCTTGAACCACTTCATATGAGGCCGCAAATGGTGGATTCTGTTGTATATGCTTATCGCAAGAAGTGCTGATAAGGGTTATGCTTGGAATCTAGAATTGCGCAAGCTGTGGTCAATTTTTTCTTAATCGATCACTTATTTGTTATGAGATGATGGGATGTTGACACTATTATGGTTAGTGTCATAATGATTAGCAGATGATGATGTCAGCAGGCAAGATTAGCTCACTCACACGAGCAATCGCCCTTGGCGCTTGGGAGTGAGCAAGGATAAGACTAGTGGTTTATTTTTATTTGAAGCCAAAAGAGGCTTAAATAATCCACTATATATGTCGCCTTGGTTACAACCAAGATGAGGTCATGTTAAGGATCAAACAGGGATATTAGTACCCACTTTCCATATTGTGCCTGTTATGATTAGCCAGATGTGAGATCTCATTTGGCGCCTAGAAGGCGAGCAAATAGAGAATTCGAGTTAGGCGCTAGAAAGCGACTAGACTTATATCTGTACGGTGTATTGAGGATGGCGTCACTCTTTTGGAAGAGTTACTCCACCGTAACATGTATTCATACTATATGTGCTTGGCGACTGACTAATGAAGTGAGAGAATGGATCCCTGTTTCCTCACCGTGTGAGTCTTACGTGTCATTATTGATATGACTTTCATTTATGTACCCTTTTGTGACTTTTGACTATGTCATAAGGTAAGGGGTTGATGTTCTGCTACTTTGGTATGTTGCCTGTGGTCATGTATGATTCGGCCTTAAGGGACATCACTAGGAAAGAGGTCAATCCTAAACTAAATGGCATGAGGGCAAAGGGAAGATCATCTAGTATTACACCACTGTTGTATATTCACTACCGGCAACTCACATCGCTCTGTATGAGAAGCAGATTGAGTGTGAATATATTACAAGAATTGAGAGGGTCAAACATGCTCTTTTGAGGGATTAGAGATTTTTTTTTTGGACCGGTGTAATTAGATGGGTCTGGCGTATATGAGACACTATTTCTGTTCTTTTTGGGTTGATGTCTCTATGCTGGCTCATTTTGAGTTTCTAGTATAGAGCTCCCACATGCAGGTGTTCTCAGCAGTCGCACGGTGCAGTGGCTAGTATGAGATTGTTTATTTTTTTGGCAGATTGAGATAGAGATGTGGCAGTGTCATGCCAACTCATGTCCGAGTGGGAGATGTTAGAAATTGGGCGCCCATGTGGCATGATCCTTAGAACCTTTTGAACCTTATCCATGTAAGTTTGAATTTGAATTCAAAACTTATTTAGATAACCATTCAGGATATCTATATCTATCATATCAATAGATATGGATAGATGGATAGATAGATATTGGTTATATATCGGATTATATGGTTAATCTAAAAATATACGTATATCATATATACGTTATGTGGTTTTTACCCATAAATTTTTTTCCCAGACTCTCTCTCTGACTCTCTCCCAGAAAACAACGATCAAGCCATTTTGCACTATGACTTGTGTAGGTGATACTCATTTTGTAGTATCACTCCACTACTGGGTTCGTTGACTGATCAAATTTTGGAAGCACGTGATTTACCCACGAGGTTGTGTCATTAAGGTACGATCCGAATTATTTTTATCAGCTGCGTTAATTTATAATGCTTTATGATTTACACCTACTTTCTCCCTCATTTTATTTTTTTTTTTATGCAAGTGATGCGTGTAATAGTTTTTTTGTAAAGTGTGTTTGAGATGTGAACTGTCATGTATCTTGGGGCAATGCATAATAATATCAGCACATGGTAATTGAATGAAGCCTATTCTATATGACTAATTCATATCTTTTGACATACCTTTTTTTTTTCTTTTTAAATTTTTTGGTTGTTTTAGCTTATGTTCTTTGGCTTCGAGTAAAATTTTATTGAAGGAAAACCTTAATTCTTGCTCAGATCCAAGCTCAAGATGGTGAGTGTATTCGACAAGGGCCCAAAGATGGTGAGGGTATTGAACTCCCCTTTATGGCCTGCCTTTTGTGTATATAGAAAATACTACTTCACATGAACATATGTATATATTCATCAGTCTCTATATCTGAAGAGAGGGTGCGATGATGAGGTTTATAATATCCTCGTTAATTTGATAATTTGTGAGGTGAATTTTGTAATCCATTCTGAAACACTGAGCACCTTCTCTCGTTCGTTTATTCCATTTCTCACCACCACCTGTTATTTTTATTTATTTTTATTTTTGTTTTAACTATTATTGTTGGAATTGATTCATAACTCATAAAACTCTGCCATTTGTAGAGTCTTGATGTGTGTGATCTGATCCTAACCGTTACTGTAGCTTTAGTTTTCATGATGATTTGAGTCACTGATAACTTTTATTCTTTTGGATCTATTGACCAAAAATGAATGTTCATTTCAAGACTTTTTCCTTCTTGTTTATTTCTTTGATGTATAAAGTAAAGAAAGATCCATTTAAATGAACTAGGCCGCATGGTTAAAAGCTAAACTATGGTGGTTTAAACACTACCAGTCATTTTCTTGGAGGAGACGGTTTAAATCTATGGAGAGTGGTTGCTACTAAACATAAAAGCTGTAGAGCGAGAGTTTTGACACAAGTATGTGCTTGCATTATTTAATTTTTATGTTGTGAGGAATTGGATCCATCCATGTTCTTAGTTTGGCATTGGCTTTATATCTGGTGCAACTATAATGCGATATAGACATTGAATGCTGGCTTCCTGCTTATCATTAGTCCCTGTCGACTTCTAATTCTGACATGTGTATTTTTTTGTCTTGGGTAATACAGTATCTGATGGATTTCCATCTCTAATTTCTTCTAATATTTGTGGTTTTGAGTAATACTGCACCAACTGTTTGTCCGTCATTTGGACCTCAATTTCCCCCCCCCCCCAACATCTCTCTGAAATAGCATGTATTTTAGGTCCTAACTGTATTGTTTCTAAGATTTGATGTATTGTGTATAATTCATGTAGTTTTTAGGTGGTACTTTTATTTAATGTGATTAATTTGCTTTGTATTTCTAGATCTTGTCTTGAGTGGGGTAAATTGTGTTTTGGCAATTACAATTATTCTGTTTACTTACCTTTGGCCAGCTTGCAAGGGTTAAACAGAAATTGTATAGTAGATCGTATTAGTTGAAAAATCTAGAAATCCCCTAGATGTTGATTTGTGATTATGTATCAATTTTAAGCAGTATATAACAATCCCAATCAAACAATCAAGACAAAACGACACAACGATTTTACGTGGAAAAACCACAATTGGACACCTCCAATTGTGATAAAAAAAACCACGAGCAACAGCCACAAAACAATCCACTAAGAAGATATAAAGGAATTACACAGGTATACTCTCAATTACCTAGCGAATCCACACCCGAATTGAACCAACCTCTATGTGCCTCTTCCAACCTCGTCTTCACCTCGGAATTGTCTTGACAATGAGCCAATCCAGAATCCACCAAAGCTTCAGGCTCGAATTCTTCAAAATCCACCAAAGAACAACTCTCTCTTTTGTGTAGAACAAACAAATAATCCTTTGATGTATACTCTTTAAACCATGAGTTGAATACTCATTCAAAACATCAAAGCAAACTAGCAAAATATCCCGAGATATACACCTTAGAACCCAAAAAGAAGATCTGGAGAAGTTTTTCATGTTTTGGGAGAAACCCAACTATTTATAGAAATCCAAAGTAATCCTAGTTTTGGAAGAAAATCAATTCCTTATAGAAATTCGATCCAAAGTAATCCTGGTTTTGGAAGAAAACCAATTCCTTATAGAAATCTGAATTTTGAAGCTCGCGCGGTCTGCTCAAGCGTGGGAGTTCCCACTCGAGCGGAGGATTCAAAATTATGTGATTCATGAAGGCTTTATGCTCGAGCAGAAGTTTCCACGCTCGAGCACCGAATCACAACATCCAGTACTTTTCCTAGGCGAAGCAGAGATGCTGTGAGCTTGCAATCCTCGCTATGCATATTGGAATTGATGAGAATATCCATTACTTGTTAATATATGTGTGCTTTCTGTGGTCATTACTCATTTTGGAGTGTGTGTTTTTTTATTAGTATGTCTCATTCTGTACACACTCTTGGATTAGCAAATTTTAGAGTATTTCGCCTTAGTGATTATTTTTTTTATGGATTTCTGGCATTGTATCTTTTGCTTTTCTAGAGGAATTGACCTATACTAGCATATCATGGGTGATGTTGAGTCTCTTAACCACCTTCCATCTTTTTGCATCTCCACGGCTTTCCCCTCTCTTCTTTGTAGTTCAGCCATGAGGAAAAGGCTACCTCAGAGTCACCAACCAGGCCATCATTATTATATCCATGCTTCTCTGGTTCAGTTTCCATACTCTTGAGCGTGTCAGCCGCCAAGGAGTGTGCAAAAGAAAAAGAAAAAGAAAAAGAAAAGGAAAAAAAAAAAATGTGCAAAAGACAGAAAGAAAAAAAAAAAAAAAAAAAAAAAAAAAAAAAAAAAAAAGAGCAAAGATTCATTAATTGAGGGGGAGCCTCCGCTTTTACTCACCAAATATCCCTTGATTCCTAGTGATTTGACTTTCCTTTGTTGTGCTTAGATTCTATTGCTGGAGGTCCAGCTTTCATATCACTACTAGGATTTGAATCTAGTGTTTGTCAAACTCCAAGAGTCACACACACACTTTTCTCATGAGATCTATGCTTTTCACATAATGCATCACTTTCTTTTATAAGGAATTTTCTAGAGGCTGTGCACATTGTGTTTTCAAGTAATTATGCTTCTTGGATAGTCTTGTGTGTTTTAAGGTAAAAATCTGAGATTTCTTGCTTGCTCCACCATATTATTTTTGTCGTTTTCTTCCTGTGCACTGGTTTTCAGTGTTTATGGTTGATTTTAGTGAGGGGGAGTTTGGTTCATTTTGATATGTTTGGTAGGGGAAATTGGCTATATGTTTTACATGTTGCTATGCACTGTTTTTCTTATTATTTCCTTATTGCATGCTATAGTTGTTTGAGCTTCATTTGTCAATTCGTGACAAAAAGGGGGAGTGGTCTTACAATTGTTTTTACTACAATCCATCCTTCTTTGGTACAGTTGGATTGTCATATGTTTATGGATGGACTTATCTTTTGTTATTTAATCCAGTTCCACATGTTTTTGGTTGGCTTGTGTGTGGTTGTTTTCTTTCAGGATAATTGTTCAAGAGCATGGATTTGAGATTTGGTTGTGAATGTTGGTTCATAGTTGGTGGTGTTGATTTTGTGATTTTGATTGGAAAATTGTTTTAGAATAGTTTGGAAAATTGTTTTAGTACTTTTGTGATTTTGATAGGAAAACCATTATAAAATGGTTTTGTCCGGGATTTGACAAAGGGGGAGATTGTTAGGACTCTTTGTTGTCAAATTCCATGGATCAAAACCGAGGTTGTAATAGGATCTAGTTTTCCAGATTTTCCAATTTTGGTCTCCCCGCTCGAGCGGGGAAAGTGAAGCTTGAGCGGGGATTGCAAGCTCACAGCATCTCTGCTTCGCCTGGAAAAAGTACTGGATCGTGTGATTCAGCGCTCGAGTGTGAAAACTTTCACTGGAGCGTAAAGCCTTCATGAATCACACAATTTTGAATCCTCCGCTTGAGTGGGAACTCCCATGCTCGAGCGGACCGAATGAGCTTCAAAATCCGGATTTCTATAAGGAATTGGTTTTCTTCCAAAACTAGGATTACTTTGGATTTCTATAAATAGTTGGGTTTCTCCCAAAAGTTGAAAAACTTCTCCAGATCTTCTTTTTGGGTTCTAAGGTTTATATCTGGGGATATTTTGTTAGTTTTCTTTGATGTTTTGATTGAGTATTCAACTCATGGTTTAAAGAGTATACATCAAAGGATTATTTGTTTGTTCTACACAAAAGAGAGAGTTGTTCTTCGGTGGATTCTGAAGAATTCGAGCTTGAAGCTTTGGTGGATTCCGGAGTGGCTCATCGTCAAGACAATTCCGAGGTGAAGACGAGGTTGGAAGAGGCACATAGAGGTTGGTTCAATTCGGGCGTGGACTCGCTAGGTAATTGAGAGTATACTTGTGTAATTCCTTTATATCTTCTTAGTGGATTGTTTTGTGGCTGTTGCCCATGGTTTTTTTATCACAATTGGAGGTGTCCAATTGTGGTTTTTCCACATAAAATCGTTGTATCGTTTTGTCTTGATTATTTGATTGGGATTGTTATATACTGCTTGGGTGTACAGGGTGTACCTTCTTTTCCTTTACCTTACCAACTCTAGGAAGTTTGAGAAGTCCATCCTTATGTTGAATTTTTTGTTCTCTCTTTCCTTGAGCTCTTGTATCATGAGATGTGGAAGCACTCTATTTTTGCTCTTTCTTACCACCAAAGCCAATGCCACTCTTGTCAGAACAAATTTGTTGAGACCCAATAATATTGTCCAAAGTCTTTGATCCTCTATTCCAAAGACCAATGGTAGCCATAGCACACTTGAGTTCATCCTCTTTCTTGATCATAAGTTCTTCCAAAGCAACTTGAGATATCTCGAGAGTTTCATTCTTTTCTTCATATGTTGCATAGATTTGCTGTAGCTCATTCCTTTCTATCTCACAAGTCAAGAGTTTTGCACAAAGAGATTATCAATCATTAGCTATCTTGATGGCATCAATCCTAGCCTCGGAAATCTCCTCCTTTAGTTTGACATTCTCACTTTCACATGCTTTGAGTTTCATAGTGAGTTTGTCATTCAATTTAGATAACGTAAGAGATTCTGTATACAACTTTTCATAAGCTTGCTCAAGCTCTTCATCATCACTTCCCGAGGATTCATCATCAGTGGCATTCTCAACCGGGCTCTTCGAAGACTCTGTTCGTCCTTCAGTTTCAGAAGCCGCCATGAAAGCAAGGAATTGTTTATGTCCCTCTTCGCCTTGATCTTCGTTGTCACTTTCATCTTCATCAGATTCTGATTCATCATCCCAAGTGATGGCGAGGGCTTTCTTCTTCTTCAAACGAGTGGGGCATTCTAAAGCAAAGTGGCCAAATCCTTAGCATTCATAGCATTGGACTCTTTCAGAGTTCCCTTGTATCTTTCTTTTCTCCTTCTTGGCTATAGAATTAATTTTGAGTTTATCTTTGCCTTTAGATTTATGAGTATGAGTAGATTCCAAAAGATTAGGATTCTTTTTCAAAAAAGATTTTTTAAATTGTTTAACAAAAGTAGCCGTAATCTTAGAATCTATCTCACAATCCTCATCAGAATCCTTTCCAACTCTATGAGCACTACTAAAAGCAATATCTTTTTGTTTCGTTTTGAAATTCCTATGTGCCTCATAAGTTTGGAGATTTCCAACCAACTGATCCAGCTTGAGGTTGTCAACATCTTGAGCCTCCTCAATAGCCATAACTTTTGGTTGGAACCGATCGGGCAAGGATCAAAATTTTTTCCACAACTTTGGATTCTGGTATTTTTTCACCTAAATTGAAGATGGAATTTACAATGTCACTCAACTTCGCATAAAATTCATCAGAGGTCTCACTATCTTTCATTGAAAGGTTTTTGAAACTAGACGTGAGCCTTTGAAGTTTTGAGCATTTAACAGAATGAGTGCCCTAATGAATAGTTTGTAAGATATCCCAAGCCTCTTTTGTGACTTCACAATTGCAAATTCGACTAAACTTTTCCGGTATGACAGCGCAAAAGAGAGAATTGATAGCTTTACTATTCCAACTACTATTTTGGTAATCAATTGTGTCCCACTTTTCAATTGGTTTGGGAAAGTTACTCCATCAATGGTAATTGTTGGTTCGGTCCACCCATTCATGACAGATTGCCAAACTTTTTCATCTATAGATTTCAAAAACGATCTCATCTGAGCTTTCCAAAAAGAATAATTGGATCTGTCAAGTAGGGGTGGTCGAACCATAGAATCTCCCTCACGAATTAAATCCATTATCACAAATCAAACAAGATCTCGCTCTAAAGTTTTAAAAAACAAACGAGCAACCTGCTCTGATACCAATTGAAAAATCTAGAAATCCACTAGATGTTGATTTGTGATTATGTATCAATTTTAAGCAGTATATAACAATCCCAATCAAACAATCAAGACAAAACGACACAACGATTTTACGTGGAAAAACCACAATTGGACACCTCCAATTATGATTAAAAAAAAACCACGGGCAACAGCCACAAAACAATCCACTAAGAAGATATAAAGGAATTACACAGGCATACTCTCAATTACCTAGCGAATCCATGCCCGAATTGAACCAACCTCTATGTGCCTCTTCCAACCTCGTCTTCACATCGGAATTGTCTTGACGATGAGCCACTCTGGAATCCACCAAAGCTTCAGGCTCGAATTCTTCAGAATCCACCGAAGAACAACTCTCTCTTTTGTGTAGAACAAACAAATAATCCTTTAATGTATACTCTTTAAACCATGAGTTGAATACTCAATCAAAACATCAAAGAAAACTAACAAAATATCCCCAGATATAAACCTTAGAATCCAAAAAGAAGATCTGGAGAAGTTTTTCAACTTTTGGGAGAAACCCAACTATTTATAGAAATCCAAAGTAATCCTAGTTTTGGAAGAAAATCAATTCCTTCTAGAAATCTGATCCAAAGTAATCCTAGTTTTGGAAGAAAACCAATTCCTTATAGAAATTCGGATTTTGAAGCTCGCTCGGTCCGCTCGAGCGTGGGAGTTCCCGCTCGAGCGGAGGATTCAAAATTGTGTGATTCATGAAGGCTTTACGCTCGAGCGGAAGTTTCCACGCTCGAGCGCCGAATCACACCATCCAGTACTTTTTCCAGGCGAAGCAGAGATGCTGTGAGCTTGCAATCCCCGCTCGAGCGTCACTTTCCCCGCTTGAGCGGGGAGACCAAAATTGGAAAATCTAGAAAACTAGATCCTATTACAACCTCGGTTTTGATCCATGGAATTTGACAACAAAGAGTCCTAACATTAGTGAACTTTCAACTGATTGTATTTTCATCCTGATCTGTGACTGATTGCTAAATGTCCCTTTTATCTGGTTAGATTGCCCAGTGAATTATTGTGTAGTAATTCTATCACCACTTTGCCCCAACTTCCATGCATTAGATGTTTTTAGTTGTTTTGGTTCCTAAATATAAATATCTAACCCTAGATTTAGTGGATATTAATGATATTGTTTTCTGAAGGTTGTCCCTCTTGTAGTCTCATAGCAGAGCCGATTTGTGTCTCATCCAGGTTTTCTAATGTGGTTTATCATTTTTGTTAAATTGTTTCCTTTCACCTGATTTTGCTGTGGATCAAGGATTGGATATTTTAAATAGAAACAATCTTCTGATGCATTCTCTGAGATTTGGAGATTCATGTTTTATGTTGATATGGAACTCATGGGTTTTTTTGGCTATTTGTTTAAAAAAATCTCGAACTTGTTTGTATTGATATATATTTTTTGGGTGAAATTGTGTGGAGAGCGTAAGAGGATTTTTCATGGCTCTATGCTTGGATCAATTGGTTTAACCAATCCATACTATAAATCATTTGTTGAAACAAATTGCTAGTCGAAGTCCTGTGGCTATGGTGTATGGTTTGGTGCTCTAGTTAGCTATGATTTA
This sequence comes from Camellia sinensis, assembly GCF_055761805.1. NCBI lineage: Eukaryota > Viridiplantae > Streptophyta > Magnoliopsida > Ericales > Theaceae > Camellia > Camellia sinensis. Next base: position 213,197,301 of record NC_138961.1, on the reverse strand, counting down.
CTTTTTTTTGTAATCATAGGTCCATGTTCTGAGTGGATGTCTTGATGTATCTAATGGATTGTGAAGTTCAACGTTTGTGGTGGTGATTTGTACTGGTTGGTTTCTTAGCTTCTGTTATGTTTGTGGATTTCAATGTTTACCTTGTTTTTGTTTGTGCTGCTTTAGGTGGATGATGTTTTTTTAGTGCATGTTTGGGAACTTAGTGTTTTCAATTACTTTTTGGCTTTTTAGTTTTTTTATGAGGTGAAAAAAATTAATGTGTTTGTAATTATTTTTTTAGTTGAATAGCTAGTTGTGAGGGAAAAATTGATTGATTGATGTGTATGATGTGACCTTTTATTGATGGCGTTGAATTTATTACCCGTTGGTTTTTCATCTCTATTTTCTGCTAATATTGACTTGTGGTTGTGAGTATTCCATCTACCTACACCTCCTAGTTTGTTTGTCATTTGGACCTTAGTTTTTATTTATTTCAACATCTCTCTAATCTAGCACGTATGTTAGGTCCTGACTGTGTTGTTCTTGAAATTTGCTATATTTTGCATAATTCATGTAGTTTTAGGTGGTAAGTTTGACGTGTGCTTTTTGTTATTGTGATTATTTATTTTGCTTTGCATTTCTAGATCTTGAGTAGGGAAAATTGCATATTAGCAATTACAATTATTTTGTTTCCTTTTCTTTTTCTATGGGAAATTTTTTAAGTTTATTATGAATCAATGCCTTTGGCCAGTTTGTAGTGCTGAATAGGAATGTAAGGAGATACTATGGTAGATCATATTAATGAACTTCTTCAACTGATTTTGTATTTTCATCATGATTAGTGATTGATTGTTGAATGTCCCTTCTATTTGCTTAGATTGCCCATTGAATTATTGTGTAGTAATTCTATCACCACTTTGCCCCTACTTCCATGCATTAGATGTTTTAGTTGTTTTGGTTCCTAAACGTAATTATCAAACCCTCGATTTAGCGGATTTTAATGATATTGTTGCCTGAAGGTTGGTCCACCTGTAGTCTAATAGTAGAGCTGGCTTGTGTCTCACCTATGTTTTCTAATGTTGTTTTTATCATTTTTGTTAAATTGTTTTTCCCTTTCACCTGATTCTGCTGTGGATCAAGGATTCGGGATTTTAAATAAGAACAATCTTCTGCTGCATTCTCCGTGATTTAGAAATTCATGTTTTATTTTGATATGCAACTCTTAGTTTTTTTGGCTTGCCCTTTAAAAAAATGTAGACCTCTTATTTGTAATTGTTTGTTTGTTTGTTTTGTGAAATTACGTGTTGAGCCTTTGAGGATTTTTCACGGCTCTATGCTTGGATCAATTGGTTTATATTAACCAATGAGATACTATAAATTGTAGTGTGTGGTTTGGTGCTCTAGTTAGCTGCGACTACTTTTTTGTATAATCAAAGGTGGATGTCCTAAGTTTATATCTTGATGCGTCTAATGGATTGTGAAGTCCGGGCTTAAGGTTTATGGTGGTTTGTGTTGGATGATTTCTTAGCTTCTGTTATGTTTGTGCATTTCACTGTTCTCCTTGTTTTTGTTTTTGTTTTTTGAGGAATACTCCTTGTTTTTGTTAGTGTTGCTTTAGGTAGATGTTTTTTAGTGTGTTTGTTTGGCAATTTGGTTTTTTTTAGTTTCTTTTTTGGCTTTTTATCTTTTTTATGAGATGGAAAAAAGGTTAATGTGTTTAGAATGGTTTTTTTTAGTTGAATATATAATTGTGAGGGTAAAAGTGACTGATTGTTGTGATGATTTGATTTTTTTGTTAATGGGGGTTGAATTTGTTGACTTTTTCAGTTTTTTTGTGATTTTTTGACTTTCTTAATGGAACAGCCTCTTGTCAAACAGGCCCCTTAAATATTTTTCTTTAGATTGATGATGTGTTTGTTAGTTTTTTTTTTTTTTGTGGTTAGGTAAACCTTCTTGTTATGTACTTCTGTTGTATTGTTCGCACTAGTGTTTCCTTGTTTATTGAAATGAAATATGATGTTGAGAACTGTCAATAAGAATATGAGTTTCCCTTGCCTCTTCCTCACTCGTGCTCTCTAGATTCTGTGTGTTGTTCCGTAGTGCTGTGATTGCACTCTGGTCCTAAATAGTTTAAATAAATATAATATGGACTGCAAGGATTGGAATTTCCTTGCATCAAGTCCCCTGTTCACTTGAACTTTGATTTCTTTCCATGTCATTGTTTTGTTTGTTGTGAATAATTTTCATGGCTTTCAATTATGGGTATGCAAAAAAACCACCTAATTCCCAAGCCACACCAACATAAATTGACCTAAAACAACCTATGTGATTTGAGAAGGTAAGTGTGTTGGGTAAGGTGGGTTAGATGTGTAGGGCTGAGCAAAAAAATAAAAAAATTACAAATTGCTTTGTTCTAGATCAAATTGTATGGTTTAATTTGATTTTTTTAATATACCGTTTGGTCTTGATTTTTAAAATAGACTAGTTGTACCTAATGATTTGGTTCGCATTTTTATAGGTTGGTTAGTACGTATGATTTGCTCAAGTTGTGACCCTTAATTTTTGCTAGTGTATTATTGTATAATAGTATAACTAGTTGTTAGGTTTTATTTTTTGGCAATCCCGTTTGACAAAACTCCTTTGAGTTGTATTTTTATTCGCATTTTTATTTCAGTGAGGCTATGAGTTGTTAGATGCGAATCCAACCCGAATCAAGCATTTCAGAGGAGAAGTTTGTGATGATAAAGCTTTCAAGATTGCCACTTCGCTGATTATGACGGGGATCGAGCTGCCCGGTCAGCTCGCGGGGGTCCAGGGGGCAGCGCCCCTTGGCGGGTCCAGGGCAGCGCCACGGCAGGGTTGAGGGGCAGCGCCCCCGAAGCAAAATGCAAAAATGCATTCAAAGTTGCCTGTTCGATCATGTTATATTTTTCCAGTTTTTCCAGTTTTGGCCTGTCCGCTCGAGCGGGGCATCGGGCGCTCGAGCGTGGATTGGAAGCTCTCAGCATCTCTGCAGTCGCCTGTAAAAATACTGGAAGGTGTGATTTTACGCTCGAGCGGATTCTCCTACGCTCGAGCGCATCTCAGTTTGTTCGCACGCAGTTTTTGGTCAGTCCGCTCGAGCGGGCTGTGTTGAGCTCGAGCGGAGATCGCGGGACAGATTCTATAAATTCGCGTGTTGGATCAGATTTTAGAAGAACTTCTCCAGATCTTCTTTTTGGTTTCTAGGGTTTATATCTGGGGATACTTTGGGAGTTTTCTTTGATGTTTTTATTGAGTATTCAACTCATGATCTAAAGAGAGTACATCAAAGGTTTGTTTGTTATACACAAAAGAGAGAGTTATTCTTCAGTTGTGGATTCTGAAGAATTCGAGCCTGAAGCTTTGGTGGAATCCGGAGTGGCTCATCAGAAAGACAATTCCGTGGTGAAGATGGGGTTGGAAGAGGCACATAGAGGTTGGTTCAATTAGGCGTTGTGGATTCGCTAGGTAATTGAGAGTATACCTGTGTAATTCCTTTAATTCTTCTTAGTGGATTGTTCTTGTGGCTGTTGCCCGTGGTTTTTTTATCACAGTTGGAGGTGTCCAATTGTGGTTTTTTCCACGTTAAATCGCTGTGTCTCTTTGTCTTGATTGTTTGATTGGGATTGTTATATTCTGCTTAAAATTGATACATAATCACAAATCAACATCTAGGGGATTTCTAGATTTTTCAATAGTTTTAAATAATTGTATAAATAATTATTAGGTTGTGCATACAATTTTATTTTTTTATTGTGATTGATGAACAAAATAAATAATCGTTGTTCCAAATTGAACAGAATTGTGATTTACTAGTTTGGTTTGGTTTGGTTTGGTTTTAAAATTTTCATTGTTTGATTTTGTTCCAAATTTTATGGAATCATAATCGTTGGGTTTTGGGTTTAATTGAACCAATTCAATCCATGTTGGCTCCAATTTAGATGATAAAAATTAGTGGATTGATCAATTAACGGGTTATAATTTGTTAACTCGCCTATGGAATCAACAAGTCTATATATACATTCATATTTAACTCCCTCTTTACAACACAATTTCTCCTTAAGCACAATCCCCATTGATGGGATGACGACCGCTCTTCAATTTATTGAATATTTTTTTCGTAATTTGATTATTGAAATAACTTTGCTCACATTTTGTTCTCAGCTTTAATTTTACAAGATGGGTATTCCAAATGAGTCACGTTTTACTGGTTCAATCTAGTTTGATCATAGGATTTTCATAGTTTGATTTAGTTTAAAATTGGTATAGTTTAAAATTTATGAAATTGTAAATAATAATTTCGGCTTTGGTTATTTAGATGTTAAAAATATGCGTGGTGATTGATTGGCTAGCTAAAATTTGTTAACTCGCTTATAAATTGATCTTGTATGTAAATATAAAATAATCTTGTACTTGGGTATGCAATTTCTCTTTAGCACCATCATCATTAATTATTTGGTGTGAGCACCATCACCATTATTTGTTTTTTTAACCATCACCATTATTTGTTTTTTTAATTTATTTTTTTATTAGCGAAAGTCAATTGTTAGTAGTTAGATTAACACATATGAAAGTTACCTTCCTTACCATTGTAAAGTACGAAGCGTTTGCCTTCTTACTCAACTTTTCATTAGGGATTAAGCTCTTACAAGAGTCATGGTTACTATTAATTTTATTGAATATCTTCTTTTTTTTTAAATTTGATTATTTTGTAAGAGTATTAATTGGTGTCATATGATTTATAATAATAGCTTATGCCTTGGTTTGGTTTTCATGTTGAGACTAAATAAGTGCATAAGGACAAAAAAAAAAGTCACAAAATCACAAAATGACAAAACACTTGATTTAAGGTGCAAAATTACCAAACTAACCCATATACAAACAAAAAGTCAAAAAAGCATCATTTCCAAGTTGAGGGCAATTTTGTCATTCCAATGCAAAAAAGTCAAAAAAGCCAAACAAGAAAACCAAACAAATAAAAAAGTCCTAGAATAAAAAAGTCAAAAAAGCCAAAAAGCCAACATTGCCAAACGATTTGATTATTTTGTTAATTTTTCCTTAGGATTTGGAATAAATAATTCTGTTTGGCAAGATGGTTGGGACTAAATTAGTTTACCAAAAGATAAAATAAAGTTAAAAATTTTAACCATAATCATTTCATTTTTTCTCACAAAATTATAAAAAAAAAATCAAAAGTTCATATCAAACGAAACTTTTTTAGTTAGATTAAAATAATTAAAAAGTCAAAAAGTTGGGCTAAAAAAATTATTCCCAAATGAAAGCTAAGTTGCTGATGCGCTTGCTCATAATCTGGTCAGCTTATTCTTTGCGCTCTCATCATTGGTGCTAATAATTAATTTTTTAAATTTTTAGATTAAAATATGAGATTAAAAAATTAATATGTTTAGAATGTATTTTTAGGTTTTTACGAAAAAAACATTAAAAACATAGAGAGAAAAAGGAATGTACTCTCCAGGGATTTTTGAACATCATAGAAGAGGAGTGTAATTTACCCAATCTAAAATTATGTGGGTAAAAAAACATAGACATCGAGCATTATAGAAATTTTGAGATTATTTGCATTAAAAAATTAGGAATAATTTTATTGAGCGAGCTTATTTATGTAAACAAGAAAATGCATTTTTGCCGACCATTTTTGGCTACCAAAAACAATTTAGTCGCCAAAAGTCACGGAATTGGCTACCAAAAATAATATTACATTTAGTATTACATTTAGTATTTTTTGGGGAGTGTATGTAGGAAGTATGCCTTCTTTGATAGGAATACTACAGCATAATGGCATTGTAACCATAGGAACATTACGTTGGTCATGCTTGGTAAAGTGTTGTTCTTATGGATTTTACTTGATATTTTAATATGATGTTGCAAAATTGAAATTCAAATGGTCATTAGTTTATTAGTTTAATAGAAGCTATGCTAATCTTTTTGGGTGTATCCATCTTTGGAGGCTATTATGAATTTAACTGAAGAATGGACTATAGTTTCCATGGTGATGAGACAGTGGCTGGAAGAAAGCGAGAACAATAGATAACTTTTATTCACCCAAAAAAAGATTTATAACTTGCTTTCCTATATAGTTTGATTTAGAAGAATATTTCCATGTTTAGTTGTAAGGAATTGCATTTGCTGATAACTTTTGAAAGATCTTTTGTGGTGTATTGTATTATATTTTGATTTTCAATTTGGTAAAAGAAATGGAGCTGTATCATTTTCTATGGGTTGATTTACTTGGAAATACTTGTAATTTGTAAAATGTATTTTTTTTTTCTTTAGATAATATTTGTGAAATGATTTTCACACTTTTCTTTTAACCTTTCACAACGGGAGTGTGAGAGGCTAACGGGGGAGAGTGAATATAATTTCTCTAATATTATTATTCAATAGAATTTAGATCCATTGCAATATTCTGAATTTTATCAAGGTCAGTTTTGTGGTAATTGGCATTTGAGGCCACCTTTATTATCTTATTATAACTTGCTCTGGAATTTTCTGTTTCTATTTACAGCATTCATGGGCAATGTGCAGTAACTATGAAATCTCTGCTAAGAGTAACTATAACTTTGAAAAACCTTTCTTGCACCTTGCCAGGAAGCTTGCAGGGTAATGGAATAGCACATTGTTTGTTATTTTATTTTTTGTTTATTTATACTGGTGGAGTTGTGGACTATTAGATAAAGATAAGCAATTAGTTGCAGGGGACTATTAGATAAAGATAAGCAAGAAAACATCACAAATAATTATCTTTATCCTTGCTGGGGAACTCTCCAAAGGAACCTTTTGAATTAATATCATTAGAAAAATGAAAAAATAGTGTGATAAAAAATCCACCAAAGATAGTGTGATAATATCATTAGTTGCATCATGATGTAATGAAAAAATAGTGTGATAATATCATTAGTTGCATCTAGATTAGGTGCATTTAAACATATAAGAAAAATTTGATTAAAATATGAAAAAAAAATCCACCAAAGATTAAAAAAAACGAAAAACAAAATTTTGTAAACAAATTTCAAATTTTATTTTTTGGTGGTGGTGGTGGTGGTGGTGGTTCACATTTCTTAAATTTTTAACTTGTGGGAACATTAGAGTCCAGGAATGAAAATTTATGAATTGCTATTAATGATCAATTTGTGGTGTTTCTTATCCCTTTGGTATTCTTTACAAGCACGAAGCTGAGCATGCTGCAGGCCCCTTCCTGATGATGATGACGATGCATTTGACTAATGCTCATGGCTTTGAGTTTTTGCTATCATTTTTTGTGCTCCTTTAGTTAATATGAGTTCTAAAAAACAAAATTCAACGCTATCGAAGGATTTGTGAATGAGAGGTGAATGTATCGCGGAGAAGAGACCATTTTAGATATTCTTTAGCCATTGTTTGAAGTCTGGTTGTAGTTGTGCTTTGTGGTAGAATTCTTTAGGCTGCCATATGGATGTTTTGAGTCACTTCAAGTGTTTGCTTGAAGATTTTAAATTATGTATGGATTTAAATTATTGACGTTGGATTAGACTTGGACTGTATGGAATTTGTAATATATATAGAATTGGACGTTGAAGATTACTTTTTTGGATGCTTGGAACTGAAATGTGTGCACGTTGTTGAATGCTTTAATGGTGGATAACATATTTTAGTGTTGATGGATTATATTGTTTTATACAGGGTACAGGTTGTAATATAAATGAATACAGGTTGTTTACAAATTTTTTTTTTTTTTAAAAAAAACAAAAAATTATTTGGCAACCAAATGTTTTGGTAGCCAAATAGGTAATCAAAAGTTTTGGCTACTAATAATTTAGTAGCAAAAACATAACCCAAAACGTTTTTGCCACTAAATAATTAGTAGCTAAAAGATTTGAGAATGAGATAAAGAAACTATTGGCGACTAATACTTTAGTGGCGGAAACATACCTTTTGCCGACTAAACTAAGATTAGTAGCCAAATGTGTACTTTCGGCAACCAATTATTTAGTAGCTAAAAGTGATACCTTCCCCGACCACAACAAGTTAGTAGCCAAAAAGCCTCATTCGGCGACTAATACTTTAATGACGGAAACATACCTTTTGCCGACTAAACTAAGATTAGTAGCCAAATGTGTACACTTTCGGTGACCAAACAAATTTTAGTCGCCAATACTATTGCCGATAGGGTAAAGGCGACGAGCTTAGCGACAAAAAATTTTGGTCGCTAAATCGTTTCGGCGACTAAATAAGTGACTTTTGGCGACCAATATTTTGGTAGCCAAAAGTGACATTTCTTGTAGTGTACTCACAAGTCACAAGTCACGATTAATTAATTTATTTGCCACTTGTTTTGATAATATAAAATTTTGAGACCTTTTAGATGTGTTTGGAGAATGATTATTCGGTATTAGTAATCATACTTTTAAATTTATTAAAATGATAAATAATTGGGAAATTTTGGCCTTGGCTTTTGTTTGTAAGTTTTGATTTATTTTTAATTTATTTGAGTTAGTTTGTATTGGAATATGATGTGAGGGGTGTAAGTAGTAGAATTGTTTTTTTTTTTAATTTAAAAAATTTATAATTGAAAGTTGAAGATATTTTGACAAATAAATTCAGTCCACGGCACTACTTGTAATTATTCCTTAAATTTAACATAAATATTACAAGGGATTACTTCACAATATAATGTAAATAATATTTTGCAATTATGTATAAATATTTAAAATTAATTTCAAATTATGAATTTAATTGTAAAATACTATTGACCAATATTAAGAACCAAACCAGTAAGTACATTTAAAAAAAGCGTAAATTACATTGACGCCTTCTGAGATTTTTATTTAATATATATTCTCTTATATTTAAAAAATTATATTTACTTTTCTGTCAAATTAAAATGACATATTTACTTCTTAGTCTTTATACATATAAAATAATAAAATAATATACATATTTTGTTCATGTCATTTGAAGGAAAAAAAACAATCATCTTCCTTAGTTTAACTCACACAAAAAATTGAGTTTTTTATTTTTTTATTTTTTATGTTTTTTTTTTTAAAAAAATTTACTGAATTTTTTTAATATTTTAAACAAATTTTTTTATTTTTTATATACATCTAATTTAGATATACCTAAGTAGTATAATATTTTGTGATTTTTGTTTTTAAATTCACCAAATACAAAAAAAAAAAAAATACAAAATTCAATACATTATCTTATTTTGTTGTATTCAATGGATTTTTTAAAATTTTTTGTACAAATTTTTTACTTTTTAAATATATGTAGATTAAATGATCTAATCTAGAAATAAAAATAAAAAATCTAGATTAGGAAGAAGAATGTAATTTTTCAAATGTGAGGGAGGTAATTGTATTAAACAGAAATCTGGGGTGTCAGTATAATTTACCCTTAAACAAAAATATAACACATATTTTGGTTTGGAGCAGGCCGATTTACAAAAAAATAAAAATAAAAATAGAACACATAATTTGCACATACGTATCGGCCCTAGAATCTGTAGCAACAACTTATATCAGCCTGAGTCAACGCCTTAGTTTAGGGCCAGCTGTTCGTTGAGTGTTATAAATATCAGCCCAAATCCGATGGACGAGTCAAAATACTGCCTTGGTGTTCTTTATGTGTTCTTTAATTTCTCACCTTTTCTCAAGTTGTATCCATGTCTTATTTAGTGTAATTAGAAAGTAATGCTTGTGAAATTCAGGTCTGCCATCAAACCTGCTCAGTGCGTTTAACACTCTGGTGAATTTATTCTTTCAACTCCTTTGCGCAGAGAGGAACTGCTCCACATGTTTATTTGAAAGGGATATTTGGCATAGATTGATTTATAGTTGAATTCAAGGCCCTTAATTGAGCTGGTTGACAAAAATAGGATTCTTGTAGCCGGCCCCAAGTAGTTAGGACGAGGCTTTATTTTGTTGAGTTGAGTTAGAGTTCTAGATCGATGTAGACATGAGGTTCTTTGAAATCTCAATGTGACCCATTCTTTTGAAATTGTTTGTAATTATATAGCCCCGGAATTTGACCTTTTGAATCAATGATATGACATTGTTGTCTGCCGGCATACCTTGTTGAGTATGTTGTTTGTGCTGCTGATGCCTCATCTAACAATATTGCTGTGTGGACTATTTCTTGCCAAGTTCAAGTTGGTGATGCGCAGTCAATTCAATAATCTGGTGAGCTTATCCTTTGAGTTTATCACTCATGCTAACAGTTAAGTTGAAATTGATTGATTACTTGTGATGTTGTTTGCCTCCATGAGTAGGAGGATTGGACTATGAGTGAGGTGGACTCTACTCATAGCATGTTTGGTTAGAAAAGTTATAAGGGGATTAACACTCCAATAGGAGTAGTAGTCCACCACTATGGGTGGATTAGCAAAGATGGGTGAGAGGGGGGGGATTGATGGCAAAAAAAAAATCATTTTGTCCCTTAGTTTTAATGATTCTCCAATGAAAGAAGGGTAATTATGTAATTTCATATGTTTAATCCCAATCAATTAATATCATCACACTACTACACAAACACATTTTATTATCTTATATTTCTAATTTAATACCACTACATTTTTAATTTCCGCACTCAATTTCACCGCACTCATAATCCCATCTAACCTAATCCGTAGAAATTTTTAATCCATTGATTGATTTTTCATATATATAAATGGAAGAGTCGTGCTAGGGAGCTCGAATCTAAGCTCCCCCGAATCCCCCGAATTCCATTTTTTTTTTTTTCAGCAGAAGGAAGAAGAAGACGGAGAGGGAGAGGGAGGGGGAGGGGGAGGGGGAGGGGGAGGGGGAGGGGGACTGTAGGGGGCCTAAAAAATGGGTTGGAGGCGGAGGCGGGGGGCGCGGCGATCTGCGACGGATCAGAGACGACGGCGACCTCTTTCTCTCCCTCTCCCTCTCCCTCTCCCTCTTTCTCTCCCTCTCCCTCTCCTCCCCCTCCCCTGCAGGTCGAACGAAAATGGCAGGAAAGAAAAAAAAAAAAGCCTAATGCCCAAAACGACGTCGTTTTGGGCATTAGGGGGATTAGGGGGGGCTCATTTTCGAGCTCTCAAGCATTATTCTATATGGAAAACGATTGAGGCCTCGAATTTGAGGCCTCGAATTTGAGGCCTCGAATGTGGCTCGAATTGGTTTTTTTTTTTTTTCTTTGAAATTGTGTTGGTTTGGTTATTTTTATTATTATTTTTTATTTATTTGTTAGGTTGTGTTAGTTTTGTTGTTTTTATTTATTTATTTATTTGTTGGGCTGTTGTAAATTTTTTTTTTTTTTTTTTCAAGGATGGTTATGTGTAGGGGTGGGTTTAGAGTTTAGGATTTAAGGTTTAGGTTTTTATTTCTTCCAAATCTTTCTGATTTGAAATAAAAATATATTAAAGACTCGTACAAAACTATATAGAATTAACAAATTTTAACCAACAGTCTAACTGATCAGTCAATTTTATCACCCAATCAGCCTAACCCAACTCACTCATCTTATCAATCCACATAGGCTAAATTGTTGTTGTTGTTGTTGTTGTTGTTGTTGTTGTTCTTTTTTCTTTTTTCTTTTTTCTATTTGTTGGGCTATGTTGGTTTGTTTTTTTTATTTTATTTTATTTTACTTGTTGGGATGTGTTGATTTGATTTTTTTTTTTATTAGGGTTTAAGTTTTAGGATACACATAAAAACCCTTCCAAAAAAAAATTTTAAAAAAAAAAGCCAAAACCAAACCAACATAGGAAAAAAAAAAAAAAAACAACAACAACAACAACAATAACTTTTCGAGGCAAATTTGCGCCTCTTTTCGAGGCCTTTAGCACTATATATAGCCTTCGTTTGGGATGTGGGTTGACTGACTTCTTAACTTTGTTGCTATTTTAGCCCAGGGCTAAAAAAACCTCATTTGGAATGTGCATTTTGATTTTTTTTTTTTTTTACTTTGTGAAAGAAAAAATTAAATGATTATGATTTTGATATAACATTTTATCTTATTAATTTTTTAATCTATTTTATTTTTTTGTGAGAAAAATAATTCCAACCCAACCCAAACCCCCATGCCAACGAATGCAATGTCTTGTGTGGTCACTGCATTCTACAAAATAGCGGAACGAGAATGGCCTCGAGGGACTCAAAAACATTCTATCAATATGTTGATAATTCTACTGGTTAGGTTTGGCGCTTAGAGAGAGAGGGGTAGCGTTAAATACAGTTATCCGCTATCTAATACACTTAGTGAGAGAGGGGTAGTGTTAAATACAATTCTTTGCTATCTAATGCCGTGCAATGCTCTCTCACATTACAAGGTAGCGTTTTTTTCTTTCCTGAGCCATATTCTCTTTCTCTATGTAGGTTTGTTTTTTCGTTTTTCTATTTTGTCTGGTAGTACGTTACCTGAGTCTACGACATCTAATTTTGTAATTGGTTTGATTAAATATATCAAAGTACAAAGACAAATCCCAACGGCAATTTATGTGTCAAGCTCCCAAAATAATACAATAAACTTATTTATCATTTAGAAGAATATAATAGAAATACAATACTTGTATTCATCAGAGTTCAGTGTTTAACAAACAGTTAAATGCCATGTAGGCTTACATCTTTCCAAGTCATTGCTTGGTTACATAAATTGAGTCTCGCTCGTTACATCTTAAGCCCTTGGCTTTACAAATAATAAAACATATATACAACAAGACATAATTAAGAAACTCTTGCTTCCCAAAACTCCAGCAACACTATTGCCTTGGAGGAAGCATCTCACCTGCACCTGAAAATGGTATTCTCATATAGGGTGAGTCAACAACCCAGTAGAAATAATCTAACACAATTTACGAGGTTTAGCAAAGATATATATACCACGTACATAAACAATACCGATCCTGAAACATCCACAAGGCTTGCATATCCATATGCCACTAAGACCAACCTTATTCCATTTTCCTTCAATTCATTTACAGTTCATATATGCTACTCAACTCATGAGTTAAATTCATTATCTTTCAACAACCAAAATGAGACTACAACTCAATGATTTTCCAATTATGAAAAACTCACATAAACACTTCAAACTTGCCATTTTACGGATATTTCTCCCGAAGGAATTGACGCCCATTTATATATAAAATTTCAGGTCTTTCACCCAGGACACTCCAGCCAACTTGCTTTAAATGGAATTCATCCCATTTCTTCTCCCAAACAAATATACATATGCAATGTATTTATAAACATAATCACATATGGAGTATATCCCCTTTCTCCTCCTGATAAACATACATATACAATGTATAGCGATCCCAGGTTTACCCTTGTTGTATAGTGATCCGGACATGTGTCCGTGGATGTTGGTAGTTGTTTATTATCTTGTTTACATCCTTTCTTATTTTGTATTTGAGTTATAGGATGTGTTGAGCGGGTTTGTTACAGGTTAGTTGAGTTTAAAAACTAAAACTAGTTGCCCAGATTTTTGGCCTGTACGCTCGAGCGGAGGTGTTGGCGCTCGAGCGTAGATTACATCCATCCAGTATCTTGTTGTGCAGTGTTGTGAGCTCGAGCGTAGGGTTGGGAGCTCGAGCGGAGGCCTGGTTCTACAGAAGTGCTGGGCGAGTGCATTCTGCGCTCGAGCGGGAGGTTGGCCGCTCGAGCGGAAGTTTGTGAGTGGCCGCTCGAGCGGGGTGTTTTACGCTCGAGCGGAAGACTGGGTTTAAATCCCGAAATTGTGACTTTTCAAATCACTTTTTCACTTTCTCTTCTCTCTCTTACTTTTCCAAAATCACCATTGTTGAGCCTCTCACTCTAGATACTACCTTCTCTTTAGGTTTTGATCTAGTAAGAGTGATTTACTCACCTTTGGCCGTTACAAAAAAGTTGTTGATCGTCGAGGGCTTCATTTTAATCTGAAAATCTCGGGTTTTGGAGCACGTTGGGTTTTGTCGTCTTCTCCTTTGGGACTCCGAATTTGAGGTAGGGATAACCTACTCCTCTCTATGGGTTTTGTCTTTAAATTTTGGTAATTTGAGATGTTGGGTTTGGTTTGGTAATTTGGTGAAAGTTTGGGACTTTTGCGTAATTTTACAAAAGTTGGGGTTTTATTCATAATAAACCTAGATGCATGTTTGGCATGGAAAATGGAATTAATGTTGAATCATTGATGAAAATGGGACCTAAGGGTTGAAATGTTAATTATGGGAATTGACCTAATTACATTGTTTAATTAATTGGGATAATTAATTGAGAGGAATGAAGGAATGAAATGTTGATTGAATATCCATTGTGCATTTATTTTCTGTTTAGAAATAACTGCTTTGGGCTATCGGTGGAGGATAGTCGTGATTGTTGTAGACAATGCTTGATGATTAAGTAAACTGAAACTAATCAATGGAATGTGTCATGGAACTTGACGGTTGATAGAATACATTAAATGTGTATTGTGTGATTGTATATAGAACCAATGTGTTTATATGCGTTATGTGTAGAGGAGGAGATAGGGGATGTACTCCGCGGTTTAGGGGAAGATAGGGGATGTACCTCTAAACCGGATAGGTATTTGGAGGAGATAGGGGATGTACTCCGTAGACAGAGCTCATATGCTTGTCTAGAGAAGTGAAGATAGAGCTCATATGCTTATCTTTGTGAAGTGAAGTGTGGATACAGCTTGTATGCTTATCTGTGGATATTGTTGATATACATATCTGTTGTAGAGTGTGGATACAGCTTGTATGCTTATCTGTGGATGTTGTTGATATACATATCTGTTGAGAATGTGGATATAGCTTTTACGCTTATCTGAATGTGAGATATAGTTTTTATACATGTCTGTGGAAATGATGATAGAGCTAGCATGCTTATCTGTTGAAAAAGGGAAAATGAAAAGTAATTGGGAATTGTAAGTCGTTGACATAAATATGTAATTTATGTGATTGTATCAGTGTTGACCAACTATCAATTGCTAATGTTTTAGTCATTGTCCATGGTTGGTTTAGTGTATTTCTACTGGGCTGTGGCTCACCCTATATGGGAATATCATTTTCAGGTGCAGGAAGCATGCCACCTCCAAGGACATAGCTGGGAGGCTAGTGGCGGACATAGTTTTGTTGTTGTACTTTTGATGTATTACATGTAATTGCAAGCCAAGGGCTTAATGTGTAAACGAGTTAGAACTCTTTGTTGTAACCAAGTGTTAACTTGGAAAGCTGTAAGCCCGTAGGGCATCTTGTTATGAGATTAACATGTAATACTTATGTAATGGAATTCTAATGAATGATAGAAGGTGGTTAGTTTATCTATCAACGCTCGTCTTATTTGTTGGGTTTAATGTTATTATTTTGAGGGCGTTACAACTTGGTATCAGAGCGTACCGGGTTCGAATACTTTGGGTACGTGGGAAGTGATTAGGATCACAATGGGTTTGTCTCGCTTGATAGAGACTTAGATGTGGTATCGTATGCTATGTGCCTAATTGATAACATGCTTATGTGACTATGTGGGTATGGGATTTAATTTCTAGGATATTGATTGGATCCTTGAGTTTCTGGGAGTCTTGTTGGAAAAGCACTTGATCAATGCTGTTTCTAACCGGAACTCTAGTAACGCCTCGGGACTATCATTATCCGGAAATGAAGTTCGTAAGTGCTTATGTGTTTATGTGCTTATGTGGAGTGAATTACAGTTGTCCACGCATTAGGACGTGAGTGTTTAGTTTCGGCACACCTATGAATGTGCTAACGTTCTGTGTTACCTTTATTAGGATGTCAGGACGAGGAAGAGGTGCTAGGCGTGGTAGACCTGCGAGGCAGGAAGTACCGTTACAGGGTGAGATTCCGGCAGTGCAGGAGGGAGTTGGGCAGGCCAATGTGGCCGAGCCAGTAGGTCAGCAGGCTATGGGTACCTTGGCCAGAGAGATAGCAGGAGCTTTGGGTATTCTTAGAGCTGGGAATCAGGCAGCTGAGACAGGGCCTTCCTTCTTGAAGAGGGAGTTCTTTCGGTGTAATCCGGACGAGTTTATCGGGGATCCTAAAGAGCCGCTTAAGGCAGATGAATGGCTCGAACAGACAACGAAGACGTTTGAGATGCTTGGCATCGAGGACGGAGCACTGAAAGTGACCTTGGCATCCTTCCAGCTGAAGGGAGATGCGGGTCAATGGTGGAAGTACGAGAAAGCTCGTGTTGGTGGTACTTGGGAGGCGTTTGTGAATGCTTTTCAGGAGAGGTTTTTATCAGCAGCAGCTAGGGAGAAGCTGAGGGATCAGTTTAGCCGGCTTAATCAGCAGGGCTTGTCAGTGGCCGAGTTTGAGGCTACTTTTACCAGTCTGTCTAGGTTTGCACCTGAACTGGTGGCGTCTGAGGAACGCCGTTGCTATGAGTTTGAGCGGAAGTTGAGGCGGGGCCTCAAGTTGAGAATTGGTGGGTCTTATATTCGAGAGTATAGACACCTAGTGGATGCTGCAGCTCATATGGAGCTTATGATGCAGGAGGAGGATGAGGGTCAGAGAGGCTCCAAGAGGAGCCAGGATAGTCAGGGTGATGGCAGGAGACAGAAGGGTTATAACCCTCAGCAGTCTCAGGGTGCAGTCTCTAGATCGACCTTTCCAGTGCCGAGTGTTGGCTCAGGGAGAGGCAGTCAGGGGGAATTCACTTGTTACAAGTGTGGCCAGCTGGGTCACAAGGTTTCTGTTTGCCCGCAGAAGGGTGGGGGTCAGAAAGCTGCTTCTTCTTCAGCTAGACCGCAGAGTCAGAGTTTGGGCAGGGGGCAGCTCTTGACTTGTTATCAGTGTGGACAACCTGGGCACATGAAGAGGTTTTGCCCACAGTTGAGTGCCACTTCGGGAGCGTCTGGTTCTAGGCAGACGCAGGGTTTTCAGCCAGCTCAGTCTGTGCAGGCCTCGAGGGCCAATCCGAGAGCTTCGTCATCCCAGTCTGTGCAGCAGTCTTTTGCTCCGAGAGGTGAGCAGGTAGACCAGGGGCCTACGGGGCGCGTGTATGCTGTTACCGCGCAGGATTTAGTACCAGCTCCATCAGTAGTGAGAGGTACTTTTCTGTTTTGCAACTCGGTTGCTAATGTGTTGATAGACACGGGTGCATCTCATTCTTTTGTATCTGCTGCATTTGCATCTGTTTTGGAATTGGAGTTAGCACAGTTAGCATCTCCTATTTGTGTGGTATCGCCTTTGGGCGGTGAGTTGATCCTGAAACAGGGTGTTAGAGGATGTGATATTGAGGTCGCCGATTATAGGCTTCCTTTTCCGTTTGTTGTCATGCCCATGAAGGGTTTTGATGTTATTTTGGGTATGGACTGGTTATCGTCATACCGGGCTGTTATTGATTGCTACCGCCAGAGGGTTACATTGTGTACCTTGAGCGGGGAGTGGTTCCATTTCTTGGGAGACCGGGTTGGTAGTGTTTTGCCACCGGGGTATGATTCGCGAGGGCGAAGTGAGCTTAGTAGTCTACTTGCTAGCTTTGAGAGTGGTGAGAGTGGTGAGACCCAGCATGTATTGCCGAGGGTGGTTTGTGAGTATTCGGATGTCTTTCCCGAAGATCTTGTTAGTTTGCCACCCCACCGAGAGATAGAGTTCTCTATTGATTTAGTGCCTGGTACGGCGCCGATTTCTATGGCACCTTACCGTTTTGCTCCAGCAGAGTTGGTTGAGTTGAAAGTTCAGCTCCAGGAATTGCTAGATAAGGGCTTTGTTCGCCCTAGTGTTTCACCGTGGGGAGCACCGGCCCTCTTTGTTAAAAAGAAAGATGGTGCCTTGAGATTGTGTATAGACTACCGGAAGTTGAATCGGGCTACGGTTAAGAATAAGTATCCTATGCCCCGTATAGATGATTTGTTTGACCAGTTGAAGGGTTCCCGTTGTTTCTCTAAGATAGACTTGAGATCGGGTTACCATCAGTTGAGGGTCAGGGAGGAAGATATTCCTAAGACGGCATTCCGTACGCGGTATGGCCATTACGAGTTTCTGGTGATGCCATTCGGGCTTACCAATGCACCAGCAGTCTTTATGGACTTGATGAACCGGATTTTCCGGGAGTTCTTAGACCGATTTGTGGTTGTTTTCGTGGACGATATCCTTATCTATTCGTCTTCTGAGGAGGAGCACGAGGCACACTTGAGAGTGGTGCTTGAGTTACTTAGAGCCCATAGGCTGTGTGCCAAGTTTGGGAAGTGTGAGTTCTGGCTGAGGGAAGTCAAATTCTTAGGCCACGTGATATCCGGGGAAGGGGTGTCTGTTGATACATCCAAGGTTGAGGCAGTGCAAGATTGGGCACAGCCTAAGAGTGTGTTTGAGATCCGCAGTTTTCTGGGATTAGCTGGGTATTACCGTCGGTTTGTGAAAGATTTCTCCAGGTTAGCGTCACCGTTGACTAGACTGACTCGGAAGGGAGTCAAGTTTGTGTGGAGTGAGATTTGTGAAAAGTCGTTCCAAGAGTTGAAAATTAGATTGACCACCGCTCCGGTGTTGATTATTCCGGAGAGAGGGTTGGGTTATGCGGTTTATTGTGATGCTTCACGAGAGGGTTTGGGTTGTGTGTTGATGCAAGAGGGGAAAGTGGTAGCTTATGGCTCACGTCAGTTGAAAATACACGAGAAGAATTACCCCACACACGACCTAGAGTTAGCAGCTGTGATCTTTGCCTTGAAAATCTGGAGGCACTACCTTTATGGTGAGAGGTTCGAGGTATTCTCGGATCACAAGAGTTTGAAGTATCTGTTTACACAGAGAGACTTGAATTTGAGGCAGAGGAGGTGGATGGAGTTCATCGAGGATTATGATTTTCAGTTGCATTATCATCCGGGAAAGGCCAATGTTGTGGCCGATGCCCTTAGTAGGAAAACCATTAGTGATGTAGCTTGTATAGCCATCCGGGAATGGGTGATGTTGGGAGCACTTGGCGAGTTTGATTTGCTACTAGGCGAATCTGTTGAGGCTGCGGCCTTGTTTTCTGTCGTGGTGCAGCCTACACTCGTGACTAGAGTGTTAGAGGCACAGAGAGATGACCTTGAGGTAGAATCCCTCCGAGAGAAGATCTCCAGTGGGAAAGTTGAGAAGGGTTTGACGGTGTATCCCGACCTGAGTGTGAGATACCGAGACCGTTTGTTTGTACCGGAGGCTTGTCGTGAGGAAGTACTCCGAGAGTTTCACCATTCGCGCCTTGCGGTGCATCCGGGAGGTACTAAGATGTATCAGGATTTGGGTCGCCAGTTTTGGTGGCGGGGTATGAAAAGAGATGTGGCTGTTTTCGTATCGAAGTGCCTTACTTGCCAGCAAGTGAAGGCCGAGCATCAGAGGCCAGCGGGTTTGTTGCAACCCTTGCCTATTGCCGAGTGGAAGTGGGAGCATGTCACTATGGACTTCGTTGTAGGTCTTCCGAGGACTCAGCGGGGTAGTGATGCTATTTGGGTGGTTGTAGACCGGTTGACTAAGTCGGCGCACTTTATTCCTATGCGCGTGAGAGATTCGGTAGATCATCTTGCCGACTTGTATATTCGGGACGTAGTGAGATTGCACGGGGTCCCAGTGACGATTGTCTCAGATAGAGATCCTCGTTTTACTGCTAGGTTGTGGCAGAGTTTGCAGAGTGCACTGGGCACTAAGTTGACCTTTAGTACGGCTTATCATCCTCAGACTGACGGGCAGTCCGAGCGTACTATTCAGATCCTCGAGGATATGCTTCGGGGTTGTGTCCTGGACTTCAGTGGGACGTGGGAGAGGCACTTGTCGTTGGTAGAGTTTGCCTACAACAACAGTTTTCAGTCTAGCGTCGGTATGGCACCGTTTGAGGCCTTGTATGGCCGACCGTGTAGGTCTCCAGTGTGTTGGGCCGAGGTGGGTGATGCACCTTTGTTGGGTCCGGAGTTGGTTAGGGAGACGACGGAGAAAGTTGAGCTTATCCGTAGGAAGCTTGTTACAGCCCAGAGTCGACAAAAGAGTTATGCCGACCGTAGGAGGAGGCCTTTGGCGTTTGAGATAGGTGATCATGTCTTTCTGAAGATATCACCTAGGCGAGGCCTGATGAGGTTTGGGAAGAGTGGGAAGTTATCCCCTCGGTTTATAGGTCCTTTTGAGATCCTTGAGAGGATAGGTGAGGTTGCTTATCGGTTAGCCTTACCGCCGCAGTTGTCCGGAGTGCATGATGTGTTTCATGTGAGTATGCTTCGGAAGTATGAGCCAGACCCATCACATGTATTGGATTGGACTGATTTAGAGGTAGATGAGGATGCCTCGTATGAGGAGAGACCGGTTCGGGTCTTGGATAGGCGGGATCAGGTCCTGCGTGGTAAGACCATTCCTTTGGTGAAAGTCTTGTGGAAACATCACGGAGTGGAGGAAGCCACTTGGGAACGTGAGTTGGAAGTCCGAGAGAAATATCCGGACTTGTTTATTGATATGTAATTTTGTATTTAAATTTTACATTTTGTTGAACTTAAGAGCTTTTATATATGTCTTAAGTTGTGAAACATTGAAAATGTTTTAGTTATTGGAAGTATGTTTTGGAACTTGCCTCATATGGAAGTTGAATGTAACATTATAGGTGTTAAGTATATTGTTGACATTGGAAAGTTAGTGCATAATGTTGATGCATGTTGATAATACATATGTTGTTTACATATTGTGATATGTCTCTTGTTAAAGGGATGGGATGACCGGTAATGGGTCGAATTGTTGAATGTTAAATTGTAACATTGTTTAAAATGGAGGAAAACCTGTTTTTGAAAACTTGTGCTTAATTTCGGGGGCGAAATTCTTTAAGGGGGGGAGGTTATAGCGATCCCAGGTTTACCCTTGTTGTATAGTGATCCGGACATGTGTCCGTGGATGTTGGTAGTTGTTTATTATCTTGTTTACATCCTTTCTTATTTTGTATTTGAGTTATAGGATGTGTTGAGCGGGTTTGTTACAGGTTAGTTGAGTTTAAAAACTAAAACTAGTTGCCCAGATTTTTGGCCTGTACGCTCGAGCGGAGGTGTTGGCGCTCGAGCGTAGATTACATCCATCCAGTATCTTGTTGTGCAGTGTTGTGAGCTCGAGCGTAGGGTTGGGAGCTCGAGCGGAGGCCTGGTTCTACAGAAGTGCTGGGCGAGTGCATTCTGCGCTCGAGCGGGAGGTTGGCCGCTCGAGCGGAAGTTTGTGAGTGGCCGCTCGAGCGGGGTGTTTTACGCTCGAGCGGAAGACTGGGTTTAAATCCCGAAATTGTGACTTTTCAAATCACTTTTTCACTTTCTCTTCTCTCTCTTACTTTTCCAAAATCACCATTGTTGAGCCTCTCACTCTAGATACTACCTTCTCTTTAGGTTTTGATCTAGTAAGAGTGATTTACTCACCTTTGGCCGTTACAAAAAAGTTGTTGATCGTCGAGGGCTTCATTTTAATCTGAAAATCTCGGGTTTTGGAGCACGTTGGGTTTTGTCGTCTTCTCCTTTGGGACTCCGAATTTGAGGTAGGGATAACCTACTCCTCTCTATGGGTTTTGTCTTTAAATTTTGGTAATTTGAGATGTTGGGTTTGGTTTGGTAATTTGGTGAAAGTTTGGGACTTTTGCGTAATTTTACAAAAGTTGGGGTTTTATTCATAATAAACCTAGATGCATGTTTGGCATGGAAAATGGAATTAATGTTGAATCATTGATGAAAATGGGACCTAAGGGTTGAAATGTTAATTATGGGAATTGACCTAATTACATTGTTTAATTAATTGGGATAATTAATTGAGAGGAATGAAGGAATGAAATGTTGATTGAATATCCATTGTGCATTTATTTTCTGTTTAGAAATAACTGCTTTGGGCTATCGGTGGAGGATAGTCGTGATTGTTGTAGACAATGCTTGATGATTAAGTAAACTGAAACTAATCAATGGAATGTGTCATGGAACTTGACGGTTGATAGAATACATTAAATGTGTATTGTGTGATTGTATATAGAACCAATGTGTTTATATGCGTTATGTGTAGAGGAGGAGATAGGGGATGTACTCCGCGGTTTAGGGGAAGATAGGGGATGTACCTCTAAACCGGATAGGTATTTGGAGGAGATAGGGGATGTACTCCGTAGACAGAGCTCATATGCTTGTCTAGAGAAGTGAAGATAGAGCTCATATGCTTATCTTTGTGAAGTGAAGTGTGGATACAGCTTGTATGCTTATCTGTGGATATTGTTGATATACATATCTGTTGTAGAGTGTGGATACAGCTTGTATGCTTATCTGTGGATGTTGTTGATATACATATCTGTTGAGAATGTGGATATAGCTTTTACGCTTATCTGAATGTGAGATATAGTTTTTATACATGTCTGTGGAAATGATGATAGAGCTAGCATGCTTATCTGTTGAAAAAGGGAAAATGAAAAGTAATTGGGAATTGTAAGTCGTTGACATAAATATGTAATTTATGTGATTGTATCAGTGTTGACCAACTATCAATTGCTAATGTTTTAGTCATTGTCCATGGTTGGTTTAGTGTATTTCTACTGGGCTGTGGCTCACCCTATATGGGAATATCATTTTCAGGTGCAGGAAGCATGCCACCTCCAAGGACATAGCTGGGAGGCTAGTGGCGGACATAGTTTTGTTGTTGTACTTTTGATGTATTACATGTAATTGCAAGCCAAGGGCTTAATGTGTAAACGAGTTAGAACTCTTTGTTGTAACCAAGTGTTAACTTGGAAAGCTGTAAGCCCGTAGGGCATCTTGTTATGAGATTAACATGTAATACTTATGTAATGGAATTCTAATGAATGATAGAAGGTGGTTAGTTTATCTATCAACGCTCGTCTTATTTGTTGGGTTTAATGTTATTATTTTGAGGGCGTTACACAATGTATTTATAACATAGTTATATTCAATGACACCAACAATGGATTAACGTTAAATCGCCTAATCCTCATGCAATTTCTACAACAATCATAGCTATCCTTCACCAATAGCCCAATATAATTATTTCAAAAGGAATGTTCAATATCAAAATAAACAGTTTATTCAAAACTTCCATAGGTGAGATAATACATATCCAATATCACCATTTATAATCACAACCTTCCAATTTCACATTTTCAATGTTAATCTCAATTAGTTATGCAAAATAATAATTTAATCAAAATTATGACCAAATCCCCCTTTCACCAAATATCAACCCAAACACCAAATTCAACTATTTTGGCACAACATAATCTTGTATTCAAGCCTCATACTCGTTTACCTCATATCCATCAAAACCCCTCTTTTCATTTCACACCCAAATCTTAGATTTGTCCAAACCTCAACCAAATCTCATCATTTATACACAATAGCAAATAACTAAGCTAAAAACCATATTAGAGTATAGAAAACCTCTACCTCAAGTTTTGAAGAGAATCTGAGATGAAACCCCAAAATCTACGGTATTGAAACTCGATCTCCACCGCACACAATGAAGCCTTCGAGGTGATAACCAACTTTGGTGAAGAACTTAGGCCTAAATCCCAATGGACTTGGAGAAATCAAAGAGAGAAGATGACTTCTAGAGAAAGAAGCTCTAGATCTGGAAATTTGGAGAGTTTTAGAGAGAGAGGGGGCTGCAAAAAGTGATCTGAAACCCTAATTTACGGATTGATATAACAAGCTCACTCAAGTGTGAAATACATTTTTCTGTAAGCAATTTCGAATGCATTTTGCATTTTTGCTTTCGGCGAGCTGACCGGGCAGCTCGACCCCCAAAGTTGACTGGGTCAAAATTGGGATTGCTACAACCTCCCCCCTTAAAGAATTTCGTCCCCGAAATTTCAAATCAAACTACCCAAACAAAGGAGGTTTTTAGCAATCAAAACCACACTATTTCATTTCTAAATCACAATATTAACTCTCAACCATTTTTTTTTTTTTTTTTTTTTTTGCTATTTCCACCATGGATATCTCATTAACAACAACCATCCACATCAACCTAAACATGAAGCAAAGAAATGACAATCCGTAACTACTTCATGCTTAGCATAATAACATACATAGCAACATGTGGTCAACAATTTTAACACATTTCCCTCAAACACTAAGGAATATTACAAGGAGAACAACTTAAGCATTTTCAAACAAATCTGGATACTTAGAGCGGACTTCCGCCTCCCGTTCCCACGTTGTTTCCTCAACCCCATGGTGTCTCCACAACACCTTTACCAACGGTATGGTTTTGCCCCGTAGCACTTGTTCTCGGGTATCTAATATTTGAACCAGTCATTCTTCGTAAGAGGCATCTTCATCTACCTCCAAGTCAACCCAATCAAGAACATAAGAAGGGTCGGGTTCATACTTCCTAAGCATAGATACATGAAATACGTTGTCAAGTCCCGAAAATTGTGGCGGTAAAGCTAACCGGTATGCCACTTCCCCAATTCGCTCTAAGATCTCAAAAGGCCCAATGAACCTTGGAGATAACTTATCACTCTTACCAAATCTCATCAAACGTCGCCTTGATGAGATTTTTAGAAACACATGGTCACCATCTTCAAAGGATAAAGGTCGTCTCCTCTTATCGGCATAACTCTTTTGTCGGCTTTGGGCCGTAGCTAACCTCTTCCGAATGAGAACAACTTTCTCGGTTGTCTCTCTAACAATTTCCAGACCCAGTAACGGTGCATCACCCACTTCGGCCCAACAAACCGATGATCTACAAGGTCGGCCATAAAAGGCCTCAAATGGTACCATCCCAATACTAGCTTGATAACTATTGTTGTAAGCAAACTCAATCAATGGTAAGTGTTTTTCCAAAGGCCCCTTAAAATCAAAGACACAAGCTCTAAGCATGTCCTCCAAAATCTGAATGGTACATTCCGACTGTCCATCGGTTTGAGGATGATAAGCGGTGCTAAGAGTCAACTTAGTTCCCAACGCCTCTTGAAGGCTTTGCCATAGCCGGGCAGTAAAACGAGGATCCCTATCCGACACAATAGTCACAGGGACTCCATGAAGTCGAACTATCTCTCTAATATACAACTCTGCCAAGTGTTCAATCGAGTCGCTGGTGCACATCAGAATGAAATGGGTAGACTTAGTCAACCTATCAACAATCACCCAAACGGCATCATTGCCTCGTTGTGTTCTAGGAAGCCCAACTACAAAATCCATGGTAACACGCTCCCATTTCCACTCGGCTATTGGTAAAGGTTGTAACAAACCCGCTGGTCTCTGATGCTTGGCCTTCACTTGTTGACAAGTAAGGCACTTTGATACAAACACAGCCACATCCTTTGGCATACCTTTCTACCAAAACTGGCGACTAAGATCATGATACATCTTTGTGCCTCCTGGATGCACCGCAAAGCGCGAATGATAAAACTCTCGGAGTACTTCCTCTCAGCAAGACTCCGGTACAAACAAATGGTCACAGTATCTCACACTTTGGTCGGGATACACAATCAAACCTCTTTCTACCTTCCCATTGGAAATCTTCTCTCAGAATGACTCCACCTCAAGGTCACCCTTTTGCGCTTCCAACACTCGGTTCACAAGTGTAGGTTGTGCAACTA
Source organism: Camellia sinensis (assembly GCF_055761805.1). Taxonomy (NCBI): domain Eukaryota; kingdom Viridiplantae; phylum Streptophyta; class Magnoliopsida; order Ericales; family Theaceae; genus Camellia; species Camellia sinensis. Next base: position 213,171,820 of record NC_138961.1, on the reverse strand, counting down.
CTGAAAACAAAGCTGCAGAATCAACAGACTCGCCCAGATACAAGTCAAACTCATTAAGAGTGCCCAACATTTCCCATTCTCGGATGACGATAGAAGCTACACTGCTAACTGGCTTTCTACTCAAAACATCGGCCACAACATTGGCCTTCCCGGGATGATAATGCAACTCAAAATCATAATCCTCTATGAATTCCATCCACCTCCTCTGTCTCAAATTCAAGTCTTTCTGTGTAAACAGATATTTCAGACTCTTGTTGTCATGACCCGAACCCGCCCCCGTGGGTTAAGGACATAACCGACTAGTAATCATGAGATTACCTACGGCCTCAAACCAAACCAAACGTATTTTAACAGAGTTAACGGGGGCCAAACGGAAGTAATTTAAAAATTTGTCCATAGAGTTGTGCTTACATGGCACATCATAACGAACTATACATATGTACATTAATAACTCACAACAAAAGTACAATACCATGAAGTTCTGTACAGACAGGATCATCCAAAACTAAGTCAACCCGTGAAAACTATATACAGACATGTTCAAAGACTTCGCCAACATGACAACATAAAACAAAATGACAAAAGGCAAAGACGAGTCTCGTGCGTGAGACGCAAGGGCTAACTCTTCAAAACCTTTGTTGTTCCACACAAACTTCACTGGGGTTGGGTTTAGACTTCTCTTGGCTCACCTACAAACACATGAATGAGCGTGAGCGATAGCCCAATGAATAATATCAAATAAAGGAGTTATACAAACGGTACGTAGAACAACATGCTTCAAACGGCCTTGGGCCCAATTCATATTTCTATTTAACATATGTATATACACAATTTAAGTCAAGTAACTGTGGTTCCAAACATACTGGCCCTTTGCCCATTTGTCTTCCATTTGTCAAATTGGCCTTTGGCCCATTCAAATTTTCATGTCAAACTAGCCTCTGGCCCATTCAACTTTCATTCATGTCAAACTGGCCTCTGGCCCATTCATTCATGTCAGTCTGGCCTCTAGCCCATTCATTCATGTCAAACTGGCCTCTGGCCCATTCATGCATGTCAAAATGGCCTCTGGCCCATTCATTCATGTCAATCTGGCCTCAGGCCCATTCATTCATGTCAATCGGCCTTCGGCCCAATCATTTATGTCAATCGGTGTCCACCATTCAAATTAATGAACTTACAAAACTTACATAAAAGTAAACAATTAAACAAGAACATATTTCAAATATCTTGTTAAGATATTACTTACAATGATCGGCTTGTGGATTTGCCCTGGAGCTTAACCCTACACATCATATAGCACATGTGGGTCACAAATGATTCAATCCATTCTTTAATTCACATATTCCTCTTTAGGCTTTATTCTTATCTCTTTAACTCAATTACAATGCTTAATGCATGCCTAAGAGTGCTTGCAAGTGAAAGAGAACGGAAAACGAAACACAGAATACACTTTCAAAATTTCAGAAAATAGGGTCCCCGTTCTAGCGTGGACTTCTCCCCTCGAGCGGACCCAAGAGGCCTGCAAAAGTACTGGATGCATCAAATTTACGCTCGAGCGTAAGTTATGGCGCTCGAGCGGAAGGCCTCTGTACATGGCTCCCCGCTCGAGCGGGAGTCATGTCTGCAGAATGTGCTGGGAGCCCGTATTTCACGCTCAAGCTGCGGTTTCCCCGCTCGAGCGGGCACCAAATTTTTTGGGTTTTCCAGCTAAGTTCTTAAGTTTCAACTTGACATTCCAACCAACATTTCTTGGATATAATAGCTCAAACTTCAAATATACTTGTGCTATCATGGTACCAACATTAAATTACAACACAATGAAGCTCAATTTCTTGTATTACTTACATGCATGTCCCAAATTAACCCAAATTCATCACCAACACATCAATTCAAACATGCAAAGCTTACACTTTCATGATTTACACTTGCATATGGGAGATACATATAATTCTCAACTTAATTGGTGAAGAGATGATCAAACACATGGATTTCAAACAAGATTCAACATGAATTACACACTTTATACCCAAACATGGGAATTTATAGCAATTTCCTACATGCATGCATCTATTGGCTGCAAATACAACAAAATCAACTCAATTTCCTCATAATCAATTTAATCCATGCTCCTGGCCATTATTCAAAGTTGAATTCACAAGATTACAAACTAGGATCTATAAATTACTCACCTAGAGGCTTAATTCTCCCAATCTATAGCAAAATCTTGAGTTTAATCTTCAAGAGGTTCAAGTCTTGAACCAAAATTGCACAATTCTCCCATTTCTCTTCTATAGCCGACCCTTTCCCCCTTTCTTAGAGTTCTTTTCAGCCAAATGAGAATTAAAGAGAGAATTTGTGTGAAAGTGGCCCACTATAGGCCCCTACTCAACACAATATTTTAATATAAGGTATTTGGGCACTTAATCCATTAATTTAATCAATTTAATCTGATCCGAATCAATTTTCAATCAAATTTCACCGTAGGCTCTAAAAATTACGATAATCATAATGGCACAATCAATTTCGGGTTCTGTGGCCAATAAGGCCTTCAATTAATTTTCCAAAGCAGATAATCAAACATATATTCCTACGGTGAACAGATAGAAATTCAAAGCCACATATTTTCACATGATGGTACACAAAATTATATCAAACACATAATCACATTTATAATAAGGACCATTTAGCTTAATACGGAATAGGGTTATCACACTTGAGATCAGAGAACACTTCAAATTTCTCACCATACAAATAGTGCCTCCAAATCTTCAAGGCAAATATCACTACTACTAACTTTAAGTCATAGGTGGGATAATTTCTCTCATATGTTTTCAATTGCCGTGAGCCATAGGCTACTACTTTACCCTCTTGCATTAATACACAACCTAGACCTTCTCGTGAAGCATCGCAATAAACTGAATAACCCAAACCCCTCTCCGGTATAATCAATACTGGAGCAGTGGTGAGTCTAATTTTAAGCTCTTGGAACGACTTCTCACAAGTCTCACTCCACATGAATTTGATTTCTTTCCTCGTCAACTTAGTCAAAGGTGAAGCTAGTCTAGAGAAATCTTTCACAAACCGACGGTAATACCCGGCCAATCCCAAGAAACTACGAATCTCGAAAGCATTCTTAGGTTATGCCCAATCTTGCACTGCCTCTATCTTGGATGAAGTCACCTCTTCCCTTGATACCACATGCCCTAGGAATTTAACCTCTTCCAGCCAAAAGTCACATTTCCCAAACTTAGCATACAGTTTATGGGCTCTAAGTAACTCAAGTACTACTCGTAAATGTTCCTCATGCTCCTCCTCAGAAAGTGAATAAATCAAAATGTCATCCACAAAGACAACCACAAAACGATCTAAGAATTCACGGAAGATCCGATTCATTAAATCCATAAACACAGCTGGAGCATTAGTTAGCCCAAAAGGCATTACAAGAAACTCATAATAGTCATACCGCGTACGGAATGCCGTCTTCGGGATATCCTCCTCCCTTACTCTTAACTGATGATAACCCGATCTCAGGTCTATCTTAGAGAAACAACAAGACCCCTTCAACTAATCAAACAGATCATCTATACGAGGCATTGGGTACTTAGTCTTAATAGTAACCCGGTTCAACTTTCGATAATCAATACAAAGCCGTAATGCTCTGTCTTTCTTTTTAACAAAGAGAGTTGGCGCTCCCCAAGGTGAAGTACTAGGGCGAATAAAACCCTTATCTAACAATTCCTGGAGTTGAATCTTCAACTCACTCAATTCAACAGGTGCAAATCTATATAGAGCCATAGAAACCAGTGCCGTGCCAGGCACTAAATTAATAGAGAACTCAATCTCTCGGTGAGACGATAAACTGACAAGATCCTCGAGAAAAACATTCGAATATTCACAAACTACCCTCGGCAATTCAAGCCGAATTTCATCACACTCACTATTCAAAAAGCTAGCAAGGAGACAACTAAGTTCACTCTGCCCATGCGGATCATATACCAGTGATAAAACTCTATCCACCTGGTCTCCCAAGAAATAAAAGCAATCGCCACTCAAGGTACATATAGTAACTTTCTGACAGTAGCAATCTATAACAGCCCGGTATGATGATAACCAGTCCATACCCAATATGACATCAAAACTAAGCATGTCAATCAATACAAATGCAAAAAGTAATCGACGACCAGCAACCTCGATGTCACAATCCCGACATCCCTGTCTTAAAACAGTCTGACCACCAACAGGTAACTCTACACAAATAGGAGATGCTAACTGTGCCAACTCCAAACCCAAAACTGATGCAAACGCATACGAAATAAAAGAATGGGATGCACCCATATCAATCAACACATTAGCAACTGAATTGCAAAACAAAAAGGTACCGCTCACTACAGAAGGATCAGGTTCAAGATTTGGCCCTACAACTGTATACATACGTCCAGAAGGCCTCTGCTCAACCTGCTCACCCCTCAGAGTATAAGCCTGAAGCACAAACTGAGCCGAAAAGACTCCCTAATTGGCCCTTGAGGCCTGTGCTGGTTGGTGACTCTGTGTCTGTCTCGAACCAGACGCACCAGGTGTACCACCCAACTGTGGGCAAAACCTCTTCAGGTGCCCTGCCTGCCCGCACTGATAACAAGTGAACGGCTAGCCTCTTCCCTGACTCTAGCTCTGAAAACAAGCCGAAGATGGTGCTGCTCGTTGTCCTCCTCCTCTTTGAGGACAAGCTGGAGACTTGTGGCCTAACTGACCACACTTAAAGCAAGTAAAATCTCCCTGCCCACCTCTCCCAGAACCTGAACTCGGTATTGAAAAAGTGGACCTCGACTGAGTTCCCTGGGACTGCTGATGGTAGGAACCCCTCTGCCTCTTACTGTCTCCCTGACTATCCTGACTCTTCCTAGAGCCCCCCATCCTTTCATCTTCTGCTTGCATAACAGTTTCAAGGTGGGCTGCAGACTGCATAAGGCGCCCATAATCTCTAATCATGGAACCGGCCACTTGAAACATGAGTCTGGTCCTTAATTTCTTCTCAAACTCCTGACAGCGGCGTTCCTCAGTCGCCACTAACTCAGGTGCAAACATGGATAAACTAGTAAAGGTGGCCTCAAACTCCGCCACTGGTGTATGTAGTTGCTTGAGCTGACAGAACTGATCCCTCAACTTCTCCCTAACAGTGGGAGGCAAAAACTTCTCCTGAAAAGCGTCAACAAATGCCTCCCAAGTCCCTTCAATGCGCCCTCATGCATACTTCCACCACTGCCCCACATCTCCCTTTAATTGGAAAGACGCCAAGGTCATGTTCAACTGATCATCCTCGATGTCAAGCATCTCGAATGTCTTCGCTAATTGTTCAAGCCACTCATCAGCCTTCAATGGCTCCTTAGGGTCACCCAAAAACTTATCCGGATTCGACCGAAAGAACTCTCTCTTCAGAAAAGACGGCCCTGCTTCAGCTACATGGGCCTGGACTTGATTCTCATCCTTGAGAATGTCCATGGATTCCCTCAATGCTCCTGCCATCTCGCGAGCTAAGGCGCCCATGGCCTGCTGACCTACTGGCTCGGCCACGTTGGCCTGACCAACTCCCTCCTCCTGCACCGGAATTTCATCCAATATAGGCATCTCCTGCCTCTTAGACCTACCACGCCTACCACCACATCCTCGTCCTGACATCCTAATAAAGGTAACAAAGGAGTAGCACATTCACAAATGTGTCGAAGCTATTTCACTCGCGTCCTAATGCATTGGACAACTGTAATTCACTCCACATAAGCACATAATCACATAAGCATTTACGAATTTCATTTTCGGATAATGACTGTCCCGTGGCGTTACTAGAGTTCTAGTTAGAAACGGCAGTGATTAAGTGCCTTTCCAACAAGACTCGCAGTAACCCATAGATTCGATCAAAATCCTAGAAACTAAATTTCATACCCATATAGTCACATAAGCATGTTATCATATAAGCACATAACATCATACATAAGTCTCTAACAAGCGAGACAAACCCATTGTGGTACTAACCACTTCCCACGTATCTAAAGTATTCAAACCCAGTACGCTCTGATGCCAAGTTGTCAAGCCCCCAAAATAATACAATAAACCTATCTACCATGCGGAAGAATATAGTAGAAATACAATACTTGCATTCATCAGAGTTCAGTGTTTAACAAACAGTTAAATGCCATGTAGGCTTACATCTTTCCAAGTCATTGCTTGGTTACACAAATTGAGTCTCCTTCGTTACATCTTAAGCCCTTGGCTTTACAAATAATAAAACATACACACAACAAGACATAATTAAGAAACTCTTGCTTCCCAAAACTGCATCCACACTATTGCCTTGGAGGAAGCATCTCACCTGCACCTGAAAATGATATTCCTATATAGGGTGAGCCAACAGCCCAGTAGAAATAATCTAACACAATTTATGAAGTTTAGCAAAGGTATAAATACCACGTATATAAACAGTACCGATCTTGAAACATCCACAAGGCCTGCATATTCATATGCCACTAAGACCAACCTTATTCCATTTTCCTTCAATTCATTTCCAGTTCATATATGCTACTCAACTCATGAGTTAAATTCATTATCTTTCAACAACCAAAATGAGACTATAACTCAATGATTTTCCAATTATGAAAAACTCACATAAACACTTCAAACCCGTCATTTTACGGATATTTCGTCCGAAGGAATGGATGCCCATTTATATATAAAATTTATGGTCTTTCACCCAGGACACTCCGGCCAACTTGCTCTAAATGAAATTCATCCCATTTCTTCTCCCAAACAAATATACATATGCAATGTATTTATAAACATAATCACATATGGAGTACATTCTATTTTTCCTCCTGATAAACATACATATACAATGTATTTATAACATAGTCATATTCAATGACACCAATGATGGATTAGCATTAAATCGCCTAATCCTCATGTAATTTCTATAACAATCATAGTTATCCTTCACCAATAGCCCAATATAATTATTTCAAAAGGAATGTTCAATATCAAAATAAACAGTTTATTCAAAAGTTCCATAGATGAGATAATACATATCCAATATCACCATTTATAATCACAACCTTCCAATTTCATATTTTCAATGTTAATCCTAATTATTTATGCAAAATAATAATTTAATCAAAATTAGGGCAAAATCTCCCTTTCACCAAATATTAACCAGAACACCAAAATCAACTATTTTGGCACAACATGATTTTATATTCAAGCCTCATACTCGTTTACCTCATATCCATCAGAACCCCTATTTTCATTTCACACCCAAATCTTAGATTTGTCCAAACCTCAACCAAATCTCATCATTTATACACAATAACAAATAACTAAGCTAAAAATCATATTAGAGTGTAGAAAATTCCTACCTCAAGTTTTGAAAACAATCTGAGATGAAACCCCAAAATCTACGGCGTTAAAACTCGATCTCCACGGCACACAATGAAGCACTCAAGGTGATAACCAACTTTGGTGAAGAACTTAGGCCTAAATCCCAATGGACTTAGAGAAATCAAAGAGAGAATATGACTTCTAGAGAGAGAAGCTCTAGATCTGGAAATTTAGAGAGTTTTAGAGAGAGAGGGGGCTGCAAAAAGTGATCTGAAACCCTAATTTACGGACTGATATACCAAGGTCGCTCAAGCGTGAAATACACTTTCCCGTAAGCAATTTCGAATGCATTTTGCATTTTTGCTTTTGGCGAGCTGACCGAGCAGCTTGACCCCCGAAGTTGACCGGGTCAAAATTGGGATTGCTACATTATGAGGTGTAATTTTTAGAAGAAAAAATATATATAGAGGGTATCTTGGTGCTAAAAATAATTAGGATAAATTAGACTTACCATTTAAAGAAAATACAGTTAGTGATTGGAAATAAGATAGATATTGTATAAACATTTATCATCTTTTTTTATTTATATGACTAACAAATTACTGATAAAAAAAAATACTTAACTAGTATGTGTCTAAGGATAGTTAGCGTAATTATGTCAAAAATATTAAACTACCTGTATTTTTTTTAAACATCATAGGAGGTGAGTGTAATTTTACCCAAACTAAAATCAAAAAATTACAAATCAAGTGGAGTTTTAAAAAATAATTACATACTATTGGAAAATTTTATAATTTTAATAATTAAAATTTGTAAATTTTATCATTAATATGTAATTTTTTTCTCCACCATCCACTGATGGGCTATTTCCCCAACTAAAATTATGTACCTAAAACATAGACATAGCTCATAATAAAAACATTGAGATTACTTCATTAAAAATTTAAGAATAATTACTGGTAGATCCTATTGAGCGAGCTTATTTACTCATCAGTCACGATTAATTAATTAATTTATTTATTTATTTATCCCCTGTTTTGATAATATAAAATTTTAAGACTTTTTAGATGCATTTTGTTTTCGGAGAGTAATTATTTGGTATTGATAATCATACTGTTAAATTTATTCAAATGATAAATAATTGGGATATCTTGGCTTTGGCTTTTGTTTATAAGTTTTGATTTATTTTTAATTTATTTGAATTAGTTTGCTTTTGTTTTTTTTTTTTTTTATTAATCTTTATTCTAAGCAAATTGTTTCGTTCTCTATTGAAATTCTAGTAATTGGAATTTGGATGTAGGAACATAATCCCATAAGTATGGTTTGAGATGCAAGCGTGCTATGGATTTTTTTTGTTTTTTACTTTTCCTAGCCAACAAGGGGAATTCGTTAGCGTAGTGCTTTTGGAGAAATTGTTGCACATAGAATTGATTTGGGTGAGTAGCTTCTTCAACAAGGTGCAAACATTTGTTGACATTGGGAATTTGAAGGTGTGGCATAGAGAAAAGATAGTGAAATTAATATCCTTATTTGCTGATCTCTGATGTTGACAAGCTGCCAATGTTTGTGGATCATTTGTTTATATTTGAAAGTGATTTTATTTGACCAAATCTCAGGTGCTTGGACCTTGTCTGGAAGAGTATGGACTAGCTGATAACTTGTTTGTGTGTTGGTTTTTTTAATACAGTACTGTTTCTTATGATTAAGTCATTCTAATATGCTGAATAATCCAGTAGTTTTCAATAATTCCTTTCATTAAAGTTGTATTTTTTTGGAGCTTGATAATCAGTGAGTAATATGTTGTAGTCAAAGTTTCTTCTTGGTAGTTTCTTTCTGCAGCTGATATCTCCAATGACTAGATCAGTTTTCAGTTGTTTGACTTTGGAACCAAATAAGACATGGTCTCCTGGTGGCATCATTTTCTCATTTTCCATTGGAAAAATAGGATGTGTTCCAGAAGGAAAAAGTACAGCGAAAGAGTAGGGGACTTCCTGAAGAAAGAGGATAGTTTGTCAAGGGGAAAATAATAGTGGTACAAAGATTGGTGGGGTGGAAGAGAAACAAATATTGAAGTTATTATGATGGTTGATAGTAACGTTTATGTCATGAAAGATAAAAGAATGGCGTCTGGAGAAGATTATTTTAATTGTTCTGAAAAATGTAATAGATATGCTAGGATTTGCGCATGAACAGTAATCTTGTTGTAATAAATTAATTATGATGGAAATTTCTACCTTACGATTTTTGTGGTGTTGTGTTTTAGGGCAAATGGATTGTAAGGTTGTCATAATTAATTGCAAGCCATTTTTCTGCAGGCGAATATCATTGCCCAGTACTGAACAAAGTTTTACTGAATTTACACACATTGTTGCTGTAAAGACTACTGGAAATGTTTTCTGCTACGTGGTTTGTTTGTTTATTTAATGATCATCAATACTAGTGGTCTTTCCTTGTAAGTTCTTTATGTGTAATTTCTATGTAAGTGATCTACACCTCTTCCATTTACCTTTGTTTCATAGGCAATCAAACAATTAAACATCAAAACCAAGAATTGAAGGGAGCTTCTCACTGATGAAACAATCATTAGAGAAGATCTTATAACAATTCAGGTAATTAGTAGCTTTGGCATGTGGTCTTCTAGTTGGCTGCTATGTTACATGAACTCTTCTAATTTTGTGAAGTACTCATGTTGGACACTCGACACTAGGGAAGGGTATGAGATATGTGTTTGATATATTTAGTTTTACATGTTGGACATCCACCGATTCCACCCAACAAGTATGTATAAGTAGTTGAATTTACTATATAACTTCGCATAAGATTTCAATTTAATACATGAATTGCTCTATTTTAATTTGTAAACATTATTTTGTCCTTAAAATTAGTATTTAAGAAATTTAGCCATGTGTTGTTGTCTTTGGATATATTAGTCTGACACTTAGACACATGCTGACACTCGACACCTGTTTTCGAGTCCATGTAACATACTTGGTTGTATTGAAAACTTGTACTTAACTTTTCACTACGAGTTTTCATGATGCTGTCCTTGAATTTTTGGGTGTACTCTGCAAAATCCTAATGCACTTGATGGCAGGGTGGGTTCTCGTGGATTTTGATCATGTAAAAAATAGTTTGAAACTCGATGACGAAGGTGAGTCTTTTTCTTTTATTGGTTATAAAACTATATTTTCTTTCTACTCTTTTTTTTTTTGGTCTCCTCTCATGATCATATTTTTTGGTTTCTTTGTGCTAGAATTAATAAAAATGAGCTCAGATCCAACCTATAACATAAATGTTTCTGGGGATATCAAACAGATGCTGAAGGAGCTTGGAACTGAGAAAGGAAAAGAAATTGCATTGCATAGGGGAGGAGGAAACAAGGCACAAAAAAGTACCAATATGTATGCCTATTGTCTCCTAAAAGATGTGCCCGTAATTCTCTGGTAGATAGTTCCAATTGCTACCTTGTTTGTCATCTTTTGAAGGTAGACACGTGACAGTCTTCTGTACTATTGTTTCTTTGCAGGAAGAAGATGATGAGCAGGTGACAGCAAAAGATGAGAAGAATGTTGGTGATGAAGAGAATTTTAGTTTCAGTCCCTTTGATTTTAGATTAATAGAAACTTTAAGCTTCCTTTTTTTTTCCTCCCTGAAAATAATCACATTTTCTCATTTGCTACATTTCAGGACAAGATTGGGTCATGGTACAACAATGCAGGAAAAGGAGCAAGTGCATCTGGATCTGTAGGTGGTGGCGTTGGCAAGTACTAGAAAGTGAGAAATGCACAGGCTGAATCTGCTGCTGCTAACTGGTATGCAGGCAACTGCTATAGCAAAGAAAAGGAAATTAGGTGTAGCAATGGGGGAATTTAAAGACTTTTCTTCCTGGTAAGGTTTTCCCACGTTGTTTACCATATTTCAGACTTGAACACGTGACCTGGAGGTGGTGTAGCCCAGTAATGTAACATGATCGTTTAAGTGAGAAAAAGGAAAATAAGGAAGAAAGAGAGATTTGGAATTACTCTATTCATTACATTTGTATTTGTTGGTTGTACAATACCATGCATCTAGTCAGAAATTGTATTAGAAATTTTTATGAGAAAATACAGATTTTTTTTTCCTCTCATCAAGAGGTTTAATGGTATAACTACAGTTTTCCATGCATATTTTCTCCATTTTTTATTTTCTTTTGCTTTGTGTTTGTACCTAGATCACCCTCACATGTGGCAGCCCCACATGCACCATGTCACCCCTACCTAGGAGATGCAGTCTCCACGTGGCTAGCCCTTAGAGATGCCACATCGCCTAATTAGATTATTGGGGTCATATGTGCCTAGCCTAAGCAAAGGCATCGCCAATGCACCAGGTAGACGAGTTAAAATATGTGGAATCCCAAGGCTTGGCCTAGAGCATCGCTTGGCCACCCTTGCTCAATGATGTGGCTTAACCCTCCCATTGGCTCAACCAAATGGCCCTTTGTCGGGTCATGATCCTCTGATCCTTAGCACTTGGTCAAGTGTCAAGGTCCCATCCAAGGGTCAACACCTTGATGCCACACTCATTTGTGCCATTTGAAGGGCCAAAAACATGCCCAAGAAGTTGGTGGTGCAAGTGCAAGCTAAGGCCCAAAGCATGGTGCAAGATAGCCCATGGCATGCCATGAAGCAGCCCATGTCAACAACTAGCTAGCAGCAACTTTAGGCCAATTTTTGGAGGGTCAAATGTAGTCTTTTTGCCTTGTAAATTTTTATGTAAATACCTTAGTATTAAAGGTGTTTTGGGTCCAAGTATTTTTTCTCTTTTTGTAGAATTTTTAAAAATTCATTATGACTCCTCAAACATAGTGGATGTTTCCTCTTGCCAACTAAGAAATGACTTAACAAGCTATATTAAGGAGGGGGTACGCAAGTGTTGAACTAAACCACTTATGCCTTTAAAGTACCCCAACCTAGCCAATGGTAAGGCAACTCTTATAGCACTTTTGGTGCATTATTCAACTATTATAATGCCTTCTTTTGATCAATGAAAAGTTTATTTCGCCTTTAAATTGTACAAAGCCTTTCTAGTGATGCTTGCTTTAAATTTAGCTTGTTGCTTGCTAATTTGTGGCTTGTCTCCAACCTAGTGGCTCATAAACTAACTTATATTGTGGTTGCTTGTCTTTGAAAACACTTTGAGCTTTAGTGGCGGGCTAGTGAAGAGAGTTAACAAGCGCCACACACACTTACTTATCTCTTGACAAGGCTTCTGCACAACCGGTGTGTGACAATTGGTATCAGAGCCCAATCTATTTAGCTTTCTCTATTTTTGGCTTTCTAAATGGATGCTCCTAGCAATCGTCAACCCACACAAAGGGAGAGAATTGAGCTCTTGGAGCAGCGTATGGACAATATGGATGCCTTGGCAACTTCATTAGCCAACCTTGAGCAATGGGGTCATGATCTTAAGCAAACTCATGGCCTTACTCAAGGGCAAGATTGGGAGGATGTTGTCACTAAACTCAAACTAGAGATTGAAGATCTTAGTGGCCGGGTTGGTGTTCTTACCCGTGCCTTTGGCAACGCACCTGGTGATGGCATAGAATTCCCTAGGGTGCGTGTGCCCGAGCCCCGTGCCTACGGTGGCACCCAAGATGCCAAGGAGTTAGACAACTTTCTCTTCGATATGGAGCAATATTTCAAAGCTGTGAAAGCCGAAACTGAGGAGACAAGGATTTCTATGGCCACAATGTATTTGTCTGGTGATGCCAAGTTGTGGTGGCGAACTAAACATGATGAGATGTAATGCGGCTTATGCACAATTGAGACTTGGGAGCAGCTTAAGCACGAACTTAAGCTCCAGTTCTTCCCTAAAAATGTTGAGTATAATGTCCGGCATGTTTTACAGGATCTCAAGCACACTGGCACTATAAGAGATTATGTGAAATAATTCTTCAGGCTTATGCTAGACATCAAAGACATGTTAGAGAAAGACAAGTTTTTCTTCTTTTTTTAGGGATTGAAGCCATAGGCCAGAGTTGAACTCCAAAGGCAAAGAGTGCAAGATTTAGCCCATGCACAAGTAACAACTGAGTTCCTTACGGACTACGTCGAACCTAAGCAACGGGATAGTGGTTCCCCACGCAAGAGTAAGGGAGGTGGAAAGTCCCTAGGCCATGGCAAACCTAAGAGTGGAGAAGCCAACACTTCTACATCCAAAACCCATTCGGGCGGAGGACAATGGCAACAAAAGAGCTATGGTGACAAGGCAAAAGCCCCTCAACAGTTCTCTACAAGCAAAGCAAAAGACCGCATCTCTTGTTTCTTATGCAATAGGGCCACATCGGTTATCTGAATGTCCACAAAAGCGTGCCTTGAATGCTCTAGCAGCGGTGCCTAACCGTGTCTCTCAACCAAGTGACGATGATAGCGAGGAAGAAAACATGCAGTCTAGGCGAAGTGTCAAGGGTTCTAAGGCAGCTGGCTCTAGAGTATGAGCCTTTCATATGATGAATGTCATGGAGAAGAAGGCTTCTACAGGGAGCCCTAAGAAGAATGCCAAGAATGGCAAAGTGGGCAAGCATTCAGATCCTAAACAATTTGTGGAAACCCATGTATAGTAGGGAATCATCAGGCAAGTTAAACAAGAGCAAGTCATCCAACAAAGGCTTGATGTTTGTGTATGTAAAGCTAATGGGAAGCCCCTCCGTGCTTTGATTGACACTGCGGCCACCCATAACTTTGTTACGGGGACTGAAGTTGAAAGACTTGGGCTATCTTTAGAGAAGGATGGCAGCCGCATCAAGGCGGTTAACTCGACAACGTAGCCCATCTATGGGGTTGTAAATTCTGTTCATTTGAAGGTCAGCACTTGGGAAGGAAAAGTAGATTTCACCACAGTACCCATGGATGACTTCCACGCCATTCTTGGGTTGGATTTCTTGAGAAGCACAAAGACGGCAATCATGCCTTATTCTAATAGTATGTGTGTCATGGGGGACAAGCCATCTCATATTCCTGCTATGGCCACCAAGAACAGTGACCGGTTTGTCTTAACTATGCAACTCAAGAAGGGTGTTAGGCATGGTGAACAAACTTGGGTTACCACATTAAAGTTGAATGAAGCTCTTGAATTTACTCCTGTCCCAGCCGCTGTCAAAAAAGTCTTAATGCAATTTGCAGATGTTTTGCCTGAACAGTTGCCTACGAAGATGCCTCCACGCCGGGGTGTGGATCATGCTATTGAGTTGGTACCAGGGGCAAAGCCACCAGCTCGTGCACCGTATAGAATGGCTATTCCTGAGCTGAATGAACTAAGGAAGCATCTTACGGAGTTATTGGAAGCAGGATTCATTAGGCCATCAAAGGCCCCATTTGGTGCACCTGTCTTGTTTCAAAAGAAACATGATGGTAGTCTTCGCTTATGTGTGGATTATCGGGCACTCAACAAGCTAACCATCAAGAACAAGTATCCCCTTCCTCTAATTGCAGATTCATTTGACAAATTGAACAAAGCAAGGTATTTTACAAAGTTAGATCTTCGATTGGGGTACTATCAAGTAAGAATTACATAGGCGGATGAGCCTAAAACTACATATGTTACTCGCTATGGTTCCTATGAGTTCCTAGTCATACCATTTGGCTTGACCAATGCCCCAACAACATTTTACACCATGATGAATGAAGTTTTTCAAGAGTACTTAGACCAATTCGTGGTAGTATACTTGGACGACATTGTAATTTATAACTCCACTCTAGAAGAGCACGTGGAACATCTCAAGAAAGCACTATCCAAGTTGAGAAAGCACAAGCTTTACGTCAAGCTAGAGAAGTGTTCTTTTGCCCAAGAGAGGATTAAGTTCCTAGGGCACATTGTTGAGCATGGATGCATCAAAATGGACCAAGAGAAGGTCAAGGCTATTCAAGAGTAGTAGCCACCCGCTAATGTCTCGGAGTTGCGATCATTCCTTCGATTAGCTAATTATTATCGCAAGTTTGTTGAAGGCTACTCAAGACTAACTTCCCCATTGACAGAGTTGCTAAAGAAGGGCAAGCCAAATGTTTTGTACCGCCCCAAAATTTATTCAACATGAACTACCCACACTAATGAACATTCACTAAACAATAACAATAATCCTTCCATCCTCACATATTTAATAAATGAGTTTAATACAAAAGTTCCACATGCGGTATACATTCAACGAAACAAAAGAATACATGAATCTATAGCATGTAAAGCATCTAGTCTCAAAATAATAAAATGCCCTTAAGGGCTTACATCTTCCAAGGCAATAGCTCGGTTACACAAAATGGTCTCTTGGACCCATACCAAATTCGCCCTAGGCTTTACAAAATATCAAAATAAAAGTAAGAGCAAAACTACTCTTCATCAAAACATATCCACGCCCTTAGCGTCGCGGGATCATCACATCCTTACCTGCACCAAAGTCCCATAGGGGTGAGCATAAAACCCCATAGAGAATTCTCATAAAGTATATACAGTTATGCAACTCCCAATGTAAAATGCATATGCAATGCCATGCAATGCCTTTATAAGAAAGAATTTCATTTCAATGCTCAACTTTAAACCTTCCATGTTAACAATAGTATTTCACAATCTCAATAATTTCAAAACTTCCATTTCATTTAATCAATAGGGGCGGTAAATACAACACTAGTAATCCCTAGGCTGGTGTCTGCAAGTAGACTCTACAAGTACTACCAAATTATCATTTTTATCGATATTAACCAAAAGGCTCGACACCTATCCGCGCAGGTTTCTGGCCTTTCACCATGGACACTCAGGCCAACTTATCATATCATCTATACCCCCTATCTGGACTTACCACCGTATTTACCTCATAAACATTTCCATTTTTTCTCATTACAACATAAACCTTCTCAAAGTAAACATGATGAGAATATGCGATAATGATAATAAATCACTCCAAACGCATTTATGAATGAGAAATCAAATGAGAATGTGGTGCAATAATTAATATCTCATAATGTTTCTCCCTTTCAAACATCTCTACAACCATGTCAACATTCACATTTCTCATTTCTTCTCTTAGATGTTTCTTCACAAGATAATCATATGTGTCATCAACACCTAGCTACAATTTCACATTTCACAAGTCTCAACAATCTAGTCTCTTCAAGACTACATAAGATGTTTTCAACATTTAACTATAAGATTTAACAATGCATACATTCCATGGTGTACAACCATTTGTCACCTCACAACAACACATGTTCAAATATTTGGTAACAATTATGCTACAATAACATGTCATTCATCTTCATGACACAAAATAATAAAGGATTTCACAAGTATTTTCATATTTTCCCAAAATCTCCAAATTTTAGGGTTTTTCCTCAAGACAATCACTTCTCATTTCTTGGTAAAAACCCTCATCAAGACATCCTTCTTAGATCAACAAGATGGAACCCTCAAAGATTGACCAAAATTTTGAAAGTTTAAAGAAAAACCCCATTTTTAAGAAAGTCTCTACATTTTTGAAATCACAAAGTTGAAATCATCAAAACTAGAAGAAAACTCTTAAATCATCATCAAAATAGCAAAACTATATATATAACTCAAGAATCCCTACCTCAAAGTCTTTGAGAAGATGGAGAGGAAGAAACCCTAGCTTAGATGAATGATCCTTCAACCCACACTACACCAAGAGGAGCCCTAGTTCTTGATCTTCAAGATTTAGAGAGAGATGATGATGATCTTGGCCCAAGGATTGCAAGAATCAAAGAGTTTTAAGGCTTGAGGAAGTTTTCTAGAGAGAATGGAGAGAAAAATAGGGTTTAGAGTAAGAGAGAGATGACCAAAATGAGAGATACATTCGGACCAAAAAGAAACAAAAAATAGAGTTTCGGACTGCCAGTTGGCCGCTCATGCGGCCGATCCCACCACTCGAGCGGCCCACCTCCACCGCTCGTGCGGCTCATTTCCCCCGGTCGTGCGTTTTTAGACAGTGTGTAAAACCATGAGATTCAACCCCCACCGCTCATACGGCCTCCCTCACTGTTCGTGCGGCCTAAGGCCCCGCACGTGCGGCCCTGGGCCCCACACGTGCAGCCCTGGCCCAACCACCCAAAGTTCTTGCTTCACTCCCGGCACTCCAAACTCGCCCGCGCACCTCCCGGAACCAGTGAAGTTCAACACCGACCAACAAAACAAGAACGAGTGCTTTAAATGGAATAACTTCTGAATGTTTCAAACCCAACGAAAACAAAAGAGGATGAAACCAAAGAGAAGGAAAAGGAAAGAGAGAAAGGGACCCGGCCGTCACATGTTTGGGCAGAAGAGTGTCAACAAGCCTTTCAAGTCTTAAAAGAAGCTATGTCTAAAGACCTTGTTCTTGCTCTACCTGACTTAGGTAAAGCTTTTGAGATACAAACTGATGCATCTGATTTTTCTTTGGGTGGTGTTCTTTTGCAAGATGGTCACCCAATTGCCTATGAGAGTAGAAAGCTCAATAATGCTGAGTGGAGATATCTAGCTCATGAGAAAGAGTTGCTTGTAGTAGTGCATTGTCTGAAAACTTGGAGGCACTACATCTTGGGCTCACGGTTTGTTGTAAAGATTGATAACACGGCAATTAGCCATTTCTTAACACAACCCAAGCTAAGCGCACGACAAGCACGATGGCAAGAGAAGTTGACAGAGTTTGATTTTGCCTTAGAATACAAGGCTGGTGCCACCAACCATGTTACTGATGCACTAAGTAGGAAGGCGGAGCTTACCGTGTGCCATCATATATGTTCGCTTACTTCCATTTCAACTAGCGTCAAGGAGAAAATCAAGGCTCATCTAGACAAGGTTCATAAGATTCTCTGCCATAGCATCTTTGTGCTTCTCAAGAAATCCAACCCAAGGATGGCTTGGAAGTCATCCATGGGTATTGCGGTGAAATCTATTCTTCTTTCCTACGTACTGACCTTCAAATAAATAGATTTTGCAACCCCATAAATGGGCTGCACTACTGAGGTAACCGCCTTGATGCGGCTGCCATCCTTCTCTAAAGATAGCCCAAGTCTTTCAACTTTGGTCCCAGCAACAAAATTGTGGGTAGCCTTGGTGTCAGTCAAAGCACGGAGGGGATTTCCATTGAGCTTTACATCCACAAACATCAAACCTTTGTTGGATGACTTGCTCTTGTTCAACTTGCCTGATAATTCCCTACTATACATGGGTTTCTTCCCTCTGCCTTCATCTTTGGACTCCACAAGTTGTTTAGGATCTGAATGCTTGCCCACTTTTCCATTCTTGGCATTCTTCTTAGGCCTCCCTGTAGAAACCTTCTTCTCCATGGCATTCATCATATGAAAAGCTCTTACTCTAGAGCCAGCTGCCTTAGAACCCTTGCCACTTCACCTAGACTGCACGTCTTCTTCCTCGCTATCATCATCACTTGGTTGAGAGACATGGCTAGACACCGCTGCTAGAGCATTCAAGGCACGCTTTTGTGGACATTCAGATAACCGATGTGGCCTATTTCATAAGAAACAAGAGATAGGGCCCTTTGCTTTGCTTATAGAGAACTGTTGAGAGACTTTTGCCTTGTCACCATAGCTCTTCTGTTGCCATTGTCCCCCACCCGAATGGGTTTTGGACGTGGAAGTGTTGGCTCCCCTACTTTTAGGTTTGCCATGGCCTTGGGACTTTCCACCTCTCCTACTCTTGCACGGGGAACCACTGTCCCATTGCTTAGGTTCGGCATAGTCTGTAAGGCACTCAACTGTTGCTTGTGCATGGGCTAAATCTTGCACTCTTTGCCTTTGAAGTTCAACTCTGGCCCATGGCTTCAATCTCTCAAGAAAGAATAAGAGCTTGTCTTTCTCTGACATGTCTTTGATGTCTAGCATAAACCCAGAGAATTGTTTCACATAATCTCTTATAGTGCTAGTGTGCTTGAGATCCCGCAAAGCACGCCGGGCATTATACTCAACATTTTCAGGGAAGAATTGGAGCTTAAGGGGTTGTTTGGGATGATCTAAATAAGTGCACTTTTTGACATTTTATGAAATATGGGTTGGGTATGGATTGGGTTTGAAATGATGTGACTTAAATAAGATGATGTGACTTAAATAGGATAGTGACTTTTTGGCTTTTTTAGATTATGACAAACAAGGCCTAATTTCGTGCTTAAGCTGCTCCCAAGTCTTAGTTGTGCATAAGTCGCGTTGCATCTCATCATATTTAGTTCGCCACCACAACTTGGCATCACCGAACAAATACATTGTGGCCATAGAAATCCTTGTCTCCTCGACTTCGGCTTTAACATCTTTGAAATATTGCTCCATATCGAAGAGAAAGGTGTCTAACTCTTTGGCATCTCGGGCGCCACCGTAGGCATGGGGCTCGAGCACACGCACCCTAGGGAATTCCATGCCACCACCGAGTGCGTTGCCAAAGCCACGAGTAAGAACACCAACCCAGCCACTAAGATCTTCAATCTCTAGCTTGAGTTTAGTGACAACATCCTCCCAATCTTGCCCTTGAGTAAGGCCATGAGTTTACTCAAGATCATGAACCCATTGCTTAAGGTTGGCTAATGAACCTGCTAAAGCATCCATGTTGTCCATACGCTGCTCCAAGAGCTGAATCCTCTCCTTTTGTGTTGGTTGACGGTTGCCAGGAGCATCCATTTAGAAAGCCAAGAATAGAGAAAGCCAGATAGACTAGGCTCTAATACCAATTGTCACACACCGATTATGCAGAAGCCTTGTCAATAGATATGCAAGTGTGTGTGGTGCTAGTTAACTCTTTTCACTAGCCCGCCAAGATAGCTCAAAGGGTTTGCAAAGACAAGCAAACACAATATCGATTAGTTGATTAGCCAATAAGTTTGAAGACAAGCCAAAATTTAGCAAACAACAAGCTAAAATTAAAGCAAGCAACAATAGAAAGCTTTGCACAATTTAAAGGCGAAATGAACTTTTCATTGATCAAAAGAAGACATTACAATAGTTGAACAATGCACCAAAAGTGCTACAAAAGTTGCCTTACCATTGGCAAGGTTGGGGTACTTTAAAGGTACAAGTGATTTGGTTCAGCACTTAGGTACCCCCTCCTTAATATAGCTTGTTAAGCCATTTCCTGGTTGGCAAGAGAAAACATCCACCATGTTTGAGGAGTCATAATGGATTTTTAAAAATTCTACAAAAAGAGAAAAATTACAATACTTGGATCCAAAACACCTTTAATACTAAGGTATTTACATAAAAATTTACAAGGCAAAAAGACTGCATTTGACCCTCCAAAAGTTGGCCTAAAGTTGCTGTTAGGCAAGCTTTATTTATTTTTTTTTCTTTTTTGTGTTTTGCTCTGTTTTTTGTTTCTGTTCTGTGGTTTATTTCTTGAAATAATTTCAATTTTTTGGATTAATTGTTTGTAAAATTGTCATTTTCTTAGCTTCTACAACTTGTTTTTTTTGTCTCATATTCTCCCTTAAAACTCTTTTTTATTTTTTTATTTCCATTAAATTTGTATAAATTTGCTTCAGAAGTTGACTACATCTCTGTAGTTGGCAATTTTTCCAATATCTGAAACAGCAACATTTCCTGTGGGGCAAGGTATAATAAGGTCAGCTCAAATATGGCCTTCAGTTGTTTGCAGCCATGTGGTTGGTTAGTAACTTGAATAATGATGACCTTCATGTATTAGTATTGGAAGCTTGTGAAAATCAAGTTCATTAGTTCATGGAACATTTCTGTCCAACAATGAAATTGGGGTGAGGATCAATATGTGGCAAGTAATCCTCTGCATCCTACTGTAGACGCGCCCGTAGGCCTCGCTACAGCTCGGACTCAATTTGTGTCGCGGTTCTTAATCTGAACCAAAGAGTCCAAATCTAGCAAATCGTTTTGAGAAAACAGATCTTTAGAAAAAGAAGTGCCAAACATGGACTGCTTTTCCAGATACAGAGTCGCCACCTAAATATTTTTTAAGGGAAAATTTAGGAAACCCTGACTCGGTGCCAAAGGCCACGTGCCCGTCATCGCCAAAGTTGCCTCGGCTCGGGAGCTAGGGTACGATTGGGGAAGGTCAGCTATGAGCACCCCCTCTCGCCCGATCCGAAGATCGGCCTCTACTAACCGTGATATCCGTTTTTGAAAACTTTATGTGTTCTTATTCTATTTATTAGCCTAGAATTACTATGTTATGCGCGCAGCAAACAAGTATAGACCAAATCGCCTAAATTGAAACAAGACATTACATGTTCGTTTTGAAGATGGTTTGCTACTCGTAAGTAGGCTAAAATGCAGGTTTTGCCACCCTCGAGTGGGCTTTTAGAAAAGATGGTTTTGCCACTATCTAGTTGGCTTAAAATTCACAGTTTTAATGCGTTATCCCAATTTAAGCAATTCGACCTCCATCCACAGGCATTCAAGCAGTTATATCACATAAGCAGCTAGCCTCATGGTAATCATGCAATTATGGCAACACTCACACGCATGCAAAGATGCTAAAACAAAAGGACTTACAGAGTACTCCAAGCCAAAACAGAAACTAGTTAGTAATCATATGCATGATCCTAGTTCATGTTAAGATGGCTAATGTAACACATGCAGAATGTCACTAGAGTAGGCTCGGCTAGTCTATAAATGACATGTGAAAATGCACAAGTAGCATGTATTCAAGTTAGATTTGAGATACTTATGCAGTTAGTATGATGCGCTGAGCTTGGTGCATGCAATACTGATGAATGATGCACGCATGCATAGCATAAGGTATGCTAAAGTAAACATGTCCTAATACTAACCATCATAAGCAGGTAAGTAAAAGGGAGAAAGAAGTGGGGGTTGGAAGACATGCACACACGCACCCACACTTATTACAAATTCACCCTCGCTCGGAGGGACCAAAAGAATAATACAAATTAATTAACCTACAAGCTAATTAATTATTATAGACCAATTAATTAATTAACGAATTAACTAATCTAATGAAAGTAGTAAACGGCCTCGGGAAGAGGGCCCAATGCAATGCACGCTCGGCTCCGCTCGGAAAGTCACTGCCATGCACAAGTTTGCCTCTGCTTTGACTGTTCTGCTTCTCTGAAAATTGCACAACTTCCAAGGTTGCTTCTCTGAGTGTTGTGGGATACTACCGACTGAGTGAGATCATCACCGGCCATTTAGAATGGTCATCAGCTAAACATTATGCTCTCGGCCAGACCTGTTTTTCCGGTCGGCAACCAACACTGCCGGCCGGCCAATTCTTCCTGCTGAAACCTGTTTGATAGCAGCAAAGGGCAAAACATGGCATGGCAATGCATTTCAAGCAATGTTTGCACCAACCACACTCCTTATCATGTTTATGACTCAAAGGAGGATGGTGCTTGACCCTCAGACCACCAATCGCGCATTTCAATGCGTGATGGCCCGAGAAACCAAGTTGTGCATTTTGATTTCAAATGACATGCCAAACCAATTAAACACATAAAGCCCAACCTCTATCATACTCAATTCAAGAGGCAAAGCATGCATGCTCTATGCAATGCAACCTAGGCATAGAGGCTAAGTATGCAACATGAACATGTGAATATGTATAGCATGCAACAATCATGCAAAATAGAGCAAGGATGTGACAATATGCAAGACAAGCATGCAACATCATGCAAAGATGGACTTAAACTAATATAGGTAGCTCTCAAGCATGCCAAAATCAGTGGCCAAATGCCATGAAAATGAGGGCCAAAACACATACAAGCATGCATGCACACAAGGTTCAACACTTAGGCACCAAAGAGCAACTTTTAAGCACACTTAAAAGAGAATAAACATGGATACATGGCATGCATAGAAAGCTCTGAAATCATGTTATAGAAGGTGCAAAACCAAGTAAACAAGACAAGCCAAGCATGCAACAATGGTCTAAAACTCAAGGCAAGCCAAGGGGGAATTACATGGTAGCTATACAAAGCAAAGCATTGATGCCTCAAATGACCAAAAACAGTCCCTTAGCACACTAAAACAAGCATAAAAGCTTCACAAAGCTAAGCCAAAACAAGTAAGCATAGTGGTCTAAATGCTAGATACATGTTGAGGCAATTTCATGGCATTACAAGACAAGTATGCAAAGCAAGCATGGTGTGTCTAAACCAATTTAAAAAAGTGCTATATCATGGCAAAATAAGCACAAATACTACTTAAGACATGGCCAACATGAACTTAAAAAATGTGCTCACACATGAGGCTAAAATGGCACTTTTTGAAGACAACAAGGAGAGGGGATGGCCCTCTCCTTCTTAGGACCTTAAACCACCATCCTCACCACTGAAATCCCTCAAGATTTCAGTGGTGAGGAGGCCCAAACAAGGTGGTCCCGAAGTTCACCAAAAATAGCACAAAATGGGGCCAAACAAGGCCTAAGAGGGGGTAAACGACCCCAAACACAAAAGTGTCCTTAATGAAGTATCTTAAATACAAAAAAACAGAACTTTTTTATGTTATACACAAAGCTCAAATCAGCAACCAAGACAGGCTAAAATGGTGTGCAAAAACGGGGAATAAAGAGGAAAAATGGGTTACCTTTGTAGCCAAAAGGGGATAGCAGCCTCTAGACCCAAAAATACAACCCTCAACCTCTGAAAACAAGACCCAAGAACCTCCAAGTGATGATGGAAGTGTTGTGCTAGGAGGTGTAGTTCAAATGGCCAAGAACTAGACCCTTTTGGACCCTCTAACCCACCCAAATGTAGAAAGAGAGGGAGATATATAGAGAGAGTGATATATATATCTTATATATCAGATTTTCTAACCTCTCTAATGGAAGGAGAGGCTCTCCTTATATAGAGAAACCAATGGGGCAAAGCTTCTCTTAGAAGCTTTGACCAAAAAGGCCAAGCTTCTCTTAGAAGCTTGGAGCAAAAGGGCCAAGAAGGCCAAGCTTCTTGGAGAAGCTAGACAAAAGGGCCAAGCTTCTTGGAGAAGCTAGGCAAAGGTTCAAGAGGTGCAAGCTTCTCTTGGAAGCTTAGAAGGGTTCAAGCTTCTTGGAGAAGCTAAAAAGGGTCAAAAGGTTCAAGCTTCTTGGAGAAGCTAAAAAAAGGATCAAGCTTCTTGGAGAAGCTAAAAAAGGGTCAAGCTTCTTGGAGAAGCCAAAAAGGGTCAAGCTTCTTGGAGAAGCTAAAAAGGTTCAAGCTTCCTCAAGAAGCTAAAAAAAGGTTCAAAAGGGTCAAGCTCCCTCAAGAAAAGGTCTCGACCAGGAAAAGTGGCCGATTGATCAGAAACAGTGGCCGGCCGACCAAACACAATGCCGACCGATTATCAATAGTGCCGACCGGCCATCACCAATGGCCGGTGGCAAGGAGACAAGGCCGGTGGCCTCAAGCCATGGCCGGTGAGGTGTGGGGATGGCCTACAAGCTACTTCCCACCCTCAGAAGCAAAACAACAAGTGTTTGGTGCAAAACCAGACACAAAACAGTCGAGTCGAGAGATCCTGAGGCAGGGCGCGTAGCCGAGACCTCCGGGAACTCAAGACGAACACGAACAAGGATGATCATCGAGTGTTCAAACGATGACGTCCAAGTCTTGAGGACGGTCAAAAATGGGGTGTCTACACCTACACTCTTTCTTTCTTAAAATTTATTTTAAAAAGTGAATTTATTGTTCAGTAACTACTTGCCCCCTTCTCACTCCACTTCTCTTTCAAGTGATGAGAAACAAAATCAATAACTTTAGAATGAATTTTGTGATTTAATTTTCACCAAAAAAATTTCCCTACTTTAGAATAAAATGAATGAATGAACCAGTGATTGAATCTTTTGTGAATTTTGTTCGAAAGTAGTTAGAAAATGAATTTTGCTTCAAATTCGCATATAGATTGTTATCAAATTGATCTTTCAGATAAAATACAAATACGCGTCACAAGTTCCATATAGCTTACTTCTCAACACAATTTTTTAGGTTTTTTTAAAATTTAATTGATTCCAAGTGATTAGGGAAATAATCATTTCCAAGTGAATTCTCTCTAGATACATCTATTTAATTAAATTTTTGGATCAAACCCAAATATCTTGAATGTGCTAAGGATTTTGCCGGATGAAATGAATGTTGGGTTCCCCCCTAGATCTATTACAATTTTAGAAAACATCCCAAGGATTTTTATATTTGATTGTATAGTGTATACCTTCTATGCATCCAAAATAGACAATTATTCTTGTCATCATAAAATCAATATTCGATAACGAATTTGGAACTGCCAATGAAAAAAAGATAGATTTACAGCAGAATGTTTACTGTTATACTATGCCTAGAGATGGTGACCAACATGCTTCACTCTTTGCCATCAAGTTTGTCCGACATCTGTATAAACCATGTCTCTACTTTTCTTGTGTGTTGGATGTTGATGGCCTTTGAGGAAAATGAATTTGGTTACACACTTTGTGAGCATGTGAACAAAACACAGAATTTAATTGCTCCAAAACTAGGGACCTCACTCAAAAAAATGTGTTGAACCCATTTAAAATTGTAGAGTCATTGTTTTGAACTTTGAGTGACACGTGGTATTTGCGAGTTGTTTGTACAATACGCAAAGATGATATGTGATGTGTCAATGATGGTTTTACCTATGGATTAAGACTTTTATTTAATTGGAGTCCTTTAACAAAATAACACATCGCTTTTCACATTCTCAAATATGTTTTTAGAATGATTTGTCCTGGGCTTCACTTATTTTTCATGTTAGATTTATTTTATCTTGAAGGTCTGCAATGTGCCTATAAAATTAAGGCAGTTTATAGTTTTGCATCGCATGTCACTCGTTAAGGAAAATGCTATTTGTCATGAATTTTTGCACAGAAAACTATCCTAAAAGTGAGGGGTACGGTATAAATTCGAAGTTGGTGAAATTTGAGTCACACCCAAAATCTTGTGTTCCATAGATTTAACTTTCTGAATAATTTTCTGGTTATATAATATTGTTGATTTGTTAAATTTGTTATAGGAAACATATAGGCATCTAATGTTATAATATCGACTGTTGCAAGTGCTTTGACTTGACTACAAGAAGCAAATATGTGTCCCTCCTGATAACTGATTTCTAAATCTTAAAATGTTTTGAAGTCTGTACTCCGACATGTTACAATTTTTCCATTTTATTTCTCTTCACCCACGTGAGTGATTAAAGTTGATAAATTTTTGGACAGACTATGATTTTATCATTGAATGTAGAAAATTTTTATCGCGCATATGCAATACAGACCAATTAACTGATAAAGAAGTGAAACACCCCCAACAAGGCAAATCATGTACTTATGTTCTTCGTTTACAACTAACTTTAATGAAGCAAATCATTCATGGGGTACACATAAAAGTTTATGCAATGTACAGATATGACTTGATATGTATGTTGGAGTTCTAACTTCTACTTGTTTAATTTATGTTCCTTACATTTGTAGATATCATTCTGTTATCAGAGGCCATAATTGTTAGTTCTGAACTTGCATTTTCTCCATATACAGAAAATGTCATTATTTCCTTTTGTGGTGGTGTTGGATATTTTTATCAATTTTAGATTCAAACAGCCTTGTTAGTTTCACAGTAATGCATGCTAAGACGGTGAAATTTGCTATTAGCTCATTCCACTAAAGTATAAATGTCTTATGATTTATTAATTTGATGCCAGTTTACCCTTCTTTCCATAATATCAGGCTCTTAATTCAAGTAAGCTGGTCAGTTGCTTGACTGTGGCCAGCATATTTTGAATTCCAAGTATTTCTCAAAACATTTTTTTATTAGTTCATCATATTGTTAAGATATTGTTTTCAGCTAATGATAACGCGAGGGTCCAACTAGTTTCTACAAAATAGCAGAACGAGAATGGCTTCGAGGGACTCAAAAACGTTCTATAAATATGCCAATAATTCTGCTAGTTGGGTTTGGAGCTTAGTTCTGTGCTATCTAATGCATGATAGTATTTTTTTTTTTTCCGTGACCCATATTCTCTTCTCGATGATATTATATGCACCAATTAGTATACCAACTAGTGTTATGATATTATTATTGATCACATTTATTATACAAGTTATAAATATCCAAAACTATATAAATGATGTCACATCATCTGTTAATACACTAACGTATACATTAATTAGTACATCTAGTATTATTCTTCACTTCCTCCATATAGGTTTTTTTTTTTTTGTCTATTTTTGTCTCGGTTTGGCAGTACATTGCCCGTGTCAATGGGACATCTAATTTTGTAAGTTGTGTTTGCTAAAATATATCGAAGTACAAAGACAAATCCCGACTGTAATTTATGAGGTGTAATATTTAGAAGGGAAAATATATATATACACATATAGGGTATTTTGGTGCTAAAAATAATTAGGGTAAATTATGTTTATCTCTCAGGAGGTTTAAAGAAAATATATTCAGCAATATGTAGATACTAAAATAAATTAAGTTAAATATACATGTTATTATTTTTTTAATCATATAACTAACGAATTATTGATAAAAAAAAAATACCTAATTATTATGTCTTTTAAGGAAGGATAGTGTAAAAAACATTTCCCCCAAAAAAATCTCTCTTACTTTTCTATTTGGAATTACGTATCAGTGGAGGGAAACGATAGTAGTTCCCCAAGTCTTTGATCTCCTTCTTATCTCCCTTCTATCTTCTAATATATCTCCAAATTTGGTCCTTAATTCAAACATGATATTTGACTCATCAGTACGACTATCACCATTTTATCTTTCCACCCTCAAGTTCAAAATTTAAGATTTAGTTTCAGATCTTGTTACAATTCAAAAGCCGACACAAGTTAACTCGTTTGTTTTAAGCTAGGCAACTATTTCAACTTCAATGTTTTATTTTGATCAGCAGAGGTGGGATCTTTAGACTCCAAGTTGAAGATTGTGGAGTAGTGGAGTTTTGAATGAATTTAGTATTTTTTTTCTTTTTGGTTTTCTTGATGTAATAATTCTTGGTTAATTTCCCTCCCTTGTGGGACTTTTTCTTCTTGCCTATGGAGGTTTGAATCCTTCATTCTATGGAGGTTGTTAACCTCTTTTTGAGATACTGTGATACCGCTATACTAGATTGATTTGATCTTTTATTGATTTTGCAATGATGATTTTCTTCCCAATCTAAAAAAGGGATAGCTAGTGTAATTATGTCAAAAATATTAAACTAAATGTATTTTCTTTAAACATCATAGGAGGTGAGTATAATTTTCCCAAAATTAAATAGCTAGTGTAATTATGTCAAAAATATTAAACTAAATGTATTTTCTTTAAACATCATAGGAGGTGAGTATAATTTTCCCAAATTAAAATTATGTAGGTAAAACATAGATATAGCACATAATAGAAATTTTGAGATTACTTGCATTAAAAATTTAACATAAATATTACAAGGGATTACTTCAAAATTTAATGTAAGTAATAATTTTTAGGGTCAATTACAAATACATTCTTTAATTTTTTTTTAAAATACAAATTGCCCCTTATAGTTTTAGAAATTATAACTCGCATTTTGAAGTTTTCAATTTTATAACAAATAGTCATTTTTAATAATAAATCATCAAGTCAATTAACAATTATTAATAATATTATAAATTTATTTTAATTAATAATTTAAGTAATTTTATTATTGTATATAAGAGTAGTTAGGATTTTTTTTTCAATTAATTTTGTTAAATAAAAAAGGGATTTTTATTAATAAGTCCAATTTAGAAATGTTTTAACCCAAGAAGTCCATGAAGGAATTTTTTAACCCATTTAGTCCCATGTATGTATAGTTTTATTCCATAAAGTCCATTTTCTTGATTTACACTATTTTCTTGGACACTTATGCCCTTATATTTAATTTTGATACCCTTATAAATATTTTTTCAACGATTAGCAATTTAATGATGTGAACATTCATATTTTAAAATTCACATTTGTAGGAATGTAAACTGGCCCGTGGGCGGCCCGAAACCCGCCCGCGAGCCAGGGCGAGCCCGGCCCGTTGACAATGTGAATATTCACATTGACATGTTAAAATTCACATTAATAGAAGTGTAAAATTGGCCCCCGTCCCGTGCCGACGCGAAACCCGCCCGCTGCCCATGGGCGGCCCGGGGCGGGCCTGGTCCGGCCCGTTGACAATGTGAATATTCACATTGACATGTTAACATTCACATTGATAGGAGTGTAAAATTAGCCTGCACCTCGTAGCTGCCCGAAACCCGCCCACGGCCCGTGGGCAGGCCCGGCCCGGCCTGTTGACAATGTGAATGTTCACATTGACATGTTAACATTCACATTGATAAGAGTATAAAACTAGACAGCAGCCCAGAGCGGGCCCGACTCGACCCGGCCCGTTGACAATGTGAATATTCACATTGACATGTTAACATTCACATTAATAGAAGTGTAAAATTGGCCCCCGTCCCGTGGCGGCACGAAACCCGCCCGCGGCCCATGAGCGGCCCGGGCGGGCCCGATCCGGCCCGTTGACAATGTGAATATTCACATTGACATGTTAACATTCACATTGATAAGATTATAAAATTGGCCCACGGCCCACGGACGGCCAAAAGCCCGCCCGCGGCCCCGGGTGGGCCCAGCCCGGCCCGTTGACAATGTGAATATTCACATTGACATATTAACATTCACATTGATAAAAATGTAAAATTGGCCCGCAGCCCGTGGGCGGCCCGAAGCCCGACCGCAGCCCGAGGCCGGCTTGGCCCGACCCGTGACAATGTGAATATTCACATTGACATGTTAACATGCACATTGATAAGAGTGTAAAATTAGACCGCGCCCCGTGGCTGCCTGAAACCCATCCACGGCCCGTGGGCGGCCCGGGGCGGGCCCAGCCCGGCCTGTTGACAATGTGAATATTCACATTGACATGTTAACATTCACATTGATAAGAGTGTACAATTGGGCCGTAACCCGTGGGCGACCCGAAGCCCGATCGCAGCCCGAGGCGGGCTTGGCCCGACCCGTGACAATGTGAATATTCACATTGACATGTTAACATTAACATTGATAGGAGTGTAAAACTTGTCCGCTGCCCGAAGCTCGCCCGCGGTCCGGGGTAGGCCCGGACCCAAACCCGAGCCACCCCGGGCCGCCCACGGGTTTCGGGCCGCCCAAGGGACGCGAGTCAATTTTACACTCTTATCAATGTGAATGTTAACATGTCAATGTAAATATTCACATTGTCAACAGGCCGGGCCGGGCCGGGCCCGCCTACGGGCCGTGGGCGTGTTTCGGGCAGCCACGGGGCACGGGCTAATGTTACACTCTTATCAATGTGAATGTCAACATGTCAATGTGAATATTCACGTTGTCAACGGGCCGAGCCCGCGTCGGCCCGGGACCGAGCTTCGGGCTGTCCACGGGTCACGGGCTAATTTTACACTCTTATCAATGTTAATGTTAATATGTCAATGTGAATATTCACATTGTCAACGAGTCGGGCCGGGCCCGCCCTGGGCAGCGGGTGGGCTTCGGGCCGCCCACAGGCCACGGGCCAATTTTACACTCCTATCAATGTGAATGTTAATATGTCAATGTGAATATTCACATTGTCAACGGGCCGGACCGGGCTCGCCCCGAGCCGCCCATGGGACGCGAGTCAATTTTACACTCTTATCAATGTGAATATTCACATTGTCAACAGGCCGGGTCGGGCCCGCCCCGGGCCGCCCACAGGCCGTGGGCTAGTTTCAGGCAGCCACGGGGCGCGGGCTAATTTTATACTCTTATCAATGTGAATGTTAGCATGTCAATGTGAATATTTGCATTATCAACGGGTCGGGCCGGGCCCGCCCAGGGCAGCCCACGAGCCGCAGGCGGGTTTCGGGCCAACCACAGGCCACAGGCTAATTTTACACTCTCCATCAATGTGAATGTTAACATGTCAATGTGAATATTCACATTGTCAACGGGCTGGGCCCGGGCTTCGGGCTGCCCACGGGTCATGGGCCAATTTTACACTCTTGTCAATGTTAATGTTAATGTTAATGTTAATATGTCAATGTGAATATTCATATTGTGAACTTGTCGGTCCGGGCCCTCCCCGGGCGACGGGCTGGTTTCGTGCCGCCCACGAGCCGCAGGCCAATTTTACACTCTTATCAATGTGAATGTTAACTTGTCAATGTGAATATTCATATTATCAACGGGCCGGGTCGGGCCTATTTTTTTGGCTTGTGGGCCGGCCCAGCCCGACTCAAATTTTTCCGAGCACCCACGAGGATCGACATGAGCCGGGCCCCTACACATTGACGATATAAACATTTATATTGACGGTGTGAACATTCACATTAAGGGTATTTTGGTAATTATGTCACCCATAGGACTTATTGAAACATAAGAAAATAATGTGAACTAAATGGAACATAAGTAGATGAAAAGGGTATTTTGGTCTTCTTATCTCAAATTGGACCTAATGGAATAGTAAAAAAGAATATGGGTTGGATGGAATAAAACTCTTAGAAAATGGATTTATCAAAAAAGCTCCCTTATATTTTGCCCAAATTATTAAATTTTATATATATATAAAAAAAGTATAATATTTGATTGTTTGGTTCTGGTTTAGTTTTTGTAGATATAGACAGTGGCGGAGGGAGATGGAACCACGGGACACGTGATCCTTGGATTTTGGGATTTTTTTTTCCCAAACGTAGAGAAATTATTTTAAATAAAAAAATAAAAAAATATTATTAGAGTGAAATGTCAATAAAATTTTAAAAATTATGAGAATAATAATAGTTATTTTGATTGAAAATGAAGAGACTACTATAAATAAGCCATATTACCTATGAATTTTTTTTAATGTAACGGCGATGTCATTATTAGTGATATGCAAGTATAAATAAACTCACTATAAATATATAAAATTTATTGAATTGCTAGTTACATTTGACATGTGAGGTTCACTCTCTATGTGTATATTTACCATTAGTGAGTGATACGGGTCGGGCCCGCCCCGGGCCTCCCACGGGCCGTGGGCTAGTTTCAGGCAGCCACGGGGCGCGGATTAATTTTATACTCTTATCAATGTGAATGTTAGCATGTCAATGTGAATATTTGCATTATCAACGGGTCGGGCCGGGCCCGCCCAGGGCAGCCCACGAGCCGCAGGCGGGTTTCGAGCCAGCCACAGGCCGCGGGCTAATTTTACACTCCCATCAATGTGAATGTTAACATGTCAATGTGAATATTCACATTGTCAACGGGCCGGGCCCGGGCTTCGGGCTGCCCACGGGTCATGGGCCAATTTTACACTCTTGTCAATGTTAATGTTAATGTTAATGTTAATGTTAATATGTCAATGCGAATATTCATATTGTGAACTTGCCGGTCCGGGCCCTCCCCGGGCGACGGGCTGGTTTCGTGCCGCCCACGAGCCGCAGGCCAATTTTACACTCCTATCAATGTGAATGTTAACTTGTCAATGTGAATATTCATATTATCAACGGGCTGGGTCGGGCCTATTTTTTTGGCTTGTGGGCCGGCCCAGCCCGACTCAAATTTTTCCGAGCACCCACGAGGATCGACATGAGCCGGGCCCCTACACATTGACGATATAAACATTTATATTGACGGTGTGAACATTCACATTAAGGGTATTTTGGTAATTATGTCACCCATAGGACTTATTGAAACATAAGAAAATAATGTGAACTAAATGGAACATAAGTAGATGAAAAGGGTATTTTGGTCTTCTTATCTCAAATTGGACCTAATGGAATAGTCAAAAAGAATATGGGTTGGATGGAATAAAACTCTTAGAAAATGGATTTATCAAAAAAGCTCCCAATAAAAAATTTTGACAAATGAATATTGGTAATTTTTTAAGTCATAAAGTAATTCATATTTTAAACAAATTTCAAAAAGTATATTTGTAATTATCCCAATAATTAGTTAGTGTTTATATATAAATATGAAAAACACACTTTTGTGAACACTTCAGAGATTACAAGACCATATAGCTGAATACTAGATAGTCATTTTTTATTTTAGATCTTGGGCTTACAAATCAAAACTGTTCGAGGGAAGCTCTTTATTCGGTTTTTTTTTTTTTTAATTTGTCGGATATGGAGTTCGGCCGGACTCCTTATCCCCCATATGGGAGACTATTGTATCCTGGGGGGTATGGGATAATTTTCAGGGGACTATCCACTGTTGAGATTAGGTAATGAAATGGCCATTTGACCCTCTACTATTTAATTATGTATTATATTTAGTAAAATTCATCAAAATTTAAATGTTTCAATTTGAAAATAAAATAATTTTGTTTAACCTTTTATTGATGTTTTATTTTTTTAATTTTTTAAAATAATTTTTTATAGATATTTTATTGATGTTTTATTTTAAAATTTTGTTTATAATTTATTTAATTTCATTATTTAAATTTTAATAGATGTTTTATTTAATTTCATTATTTCATTATTATTATTTTTAAAAAATAAATTTATTGAAAATTTTAATTAAAAAAATAACATATATTTTTATTGATATTTTATTTATTTTATTTAAAAAAATAAATTTATTTAATTGTGTAAAAAATAAAATAAAATAAAATTTTATTTAATCTAGCTAAAAAATTAAAATATTAAAGATATGTTTAATATTGTTATTACTTAGTAAACAATTAAAAAATGATAAAATAGTCTTTTGTTCATTTATCCTATCCAGTCCGTCCAACCAAACATTAGATTCACTACAAATAGTCATTTCCAGATATCTAATCCCATAAAAAAAACAAACACAGGATACATATTCAATCCAATGGAGGTATTTGATTGGACGGACTGGATAAGAGGGAATTAGAGTCCATCGGACTTGAATCCTGTGATTGTGAATCCCTCGGACTATTTGGTTGGATTGAATATGTATCCTGTGTTTGTTTTTTTCATCGGATTAGATGTTTAGAAATGACTATTTTTAGTGAATCCAATGTTTAGTTTGACGGACTGGATAGGATAAATGAACAAAAGACTATTTTACCTTTTTTCAATTATTTACTAAGTAATAGCAATATTAAACATATCTTTAATACTTTAATTATTTTTAACTATATTAAATAAAAATTTATTTTATTTTATTTTATACACAATTAAATAAATTTATTGTTTTAAAATTAAATAAATAAAATATCAATAAAAATATATGTTATTTTTTTAATTAAAATTTTAAATAAATTTGTTTTTAAAAATAATAATAATTAAACAATGAAATTAAATAAAACATCTATTAAATTTAAATAACGAAATTAAATAAAATATAAACAAAATTTCAAAATAAAACATCAATAAAATATCTATAAAAAATTATTTTTAAAAAATTAAATAAATAAAACATCAATAAAAAGTTAAATAAAATTATTTTATTTTTAAATTGAGACATTTAAATTTTATTAAATTTTATTAAATATAATACATAATTAAATAGTAAAAGGTCAAAATAATCATTTTACCACTTAATTCCAACAGTGGATAGTCTCCCAAAAATTGTCACATACCCCCCGATACAATAGTCTCCCACATGGGGGATAAGGAGTGGGCCGGACTCCATGTCCGGAGGACTAAAAAAAAAAACAAACGAAAAATAAGGAGTTATCAATGGATTTGAATCAAACATCTCTTCCTTTATAGTGTTCCAATATTATTTGTGCTACAGTTGGTAGTCGTTTAATTTGCTCTAAAAAAAAACAGACTCAATCCCATGTACAAATTATGAATGATCATGAAATCAAACCCTCTCTCTCTCTCTCTCTCTCTCTCTCTCTCTCTCTCTCTCAAGAACACATTACAGTTAATAACAAATTTAATATCCAACAACTATAATAGCTGCAAACTTTGAGCTCAGCAGCTCCAATGGAACATGAAAAAATCAGCGAAAATAACACCCAACTCCAAGGCAAAACATGTACACGGGAATTGTGAAACATATACACAAGAATCTGTCAAGTGGCAAGTCACTCGGCCTCTCTTGTGAACAAATCAAACTTCCTCAAAACAAGTCATAAGAAGGAACAAGCAAGCAATTTAACTTCTTTAGTGTCAATCCCAACAAAAGCTCTTGCATGTCAAGAGAATAAATGTGCAAATGTCAAAATGCTTAGAAACGAAAAATAGAACAAATACAAGAGAGAAAAAAAGACCATGGAAACGTCAAGTATCAAAGCAAGCCATCCAAAGTCATTGAGAACCTAAAACAAATATATCTGTGGTACTACTTATTGAAGCGCTCCTTCCAAGCGCTACCCAAAAAAAAATCAGGAGGAATATCGAATTTCAACAAGATATCATCATTGACAAGCAGACAAAAACTTCAAGGCTTGAGAGCAAGAGCCAAGCCAAACCTGGGTGTTTTGTCCAAGGCCTTGGTGTCGAACTCACTCGAGATGGTCAGAAGTGATTTTGGTATGAGTTCGTGCTGCAAGACGGTCCCGAGCTTCCCATGATTGTTGAGCTTTGCTTTGACCACTGTCAGGTTATCGACTGCATAAGATCCTCCAACAGTAAATGTGTTCTCATTCGTGGAAAACCTTCTAGTGATCTCTCCAACAGCAGCACTCATCTTTAATTGATCAAAATTGTGCACATATGATGCCCTTATGGTGTCTCCTTTATCGCCTCTAGGGAAAACAGATAGCAACCAAACATTAGAATTTATGCACAATTTCATTCATTATCTATCCCCGTTAAAAAACTATCATCCTTCTATAGCGAGTGTGGTGACTTACAGAAGTATTGAAGCACACGAGTCTGGTTTTGTCACACTAATGCCAGCTGTATACTTCGTAAATTTACCAGAAGCGGTCTCATAACCAGCCTCGGCACCAAAAGCAATGGTTGGAGTACCAACGGTTGCTGTAAGATCAACCGTAGGGGGTTGGTTCAGAGCAACAGCTGTAGTGAAGGTTGCATGGTGGTGCAAGTACTGTACCTCTAGCTGCAAAAGAGAACACATGCAAGGTTTAAGAAATTGAAATGCTATATTTATCAATAGCTAGCGCACCTGGTTTCGTTTTTGTCTTCTATTTTCTATTATCCCCAAAAAATATATATATATATATATATTGTTTGGTTTCATTTTCAGAATCTGTTTTCAGAAATTTTTTTGAAAAATAGAAATTAGTTTGATTAAAAATAAACAACTAAAAGATATTTTCAAAATTTTAAAAATTATTTCTGCCCCCCAGAAGACAACCATGTGAAAATGATGATAATTTTTTATTTTTTCATTTTTTACACCAAATTAATTTTTGGTTTTTCAGAACATTTTCAGAAAACTGATTACGAGAACCAAACCAAACCAAACCAAACAGACCAGGGTTTAGGAGTTGCCATTAGATATGTACCTTGCCGGAGCTGTAGTCAGGCAGTTTGAATGAAGCAATAGTCTTTGTAGATGGAACAATATCAGTGATAATTAAAGTTGTTGAGATCTGTCAAAACAGAGTCATAAGAGAACATGCTCACGGAAAGCAAGTGTATTAAAGGTTGACTTTAGAAGACCAAGGTATTAAACAACCCACATTTGCTTCCGTATCAACTTTGACATCAATTAGAGTGTTCTTGAATTTGTATTGTGCTCCCACATCCCCAGTAGATAGTCCTCCTTTCTTCACTGCAGTTGATGTGATGGCCTGGGATGGAAGGAACAACAAATAAATACATAAATAATAAAAAAGAAAATGACAATTCTAACTACTAAAAATTGAGGTGGAAAATATTTAGAGAGAGAGAACCATGAAATGGTATTTTCAAAAAAAAAAAATAGCACAAGAAAAACCAAAATCAATAAATCTGGTAAGGGTTCCATATTAGCCATTGATGACTAATTACGTCTAGGTGTCTAGGATATGTTGAGAACAGATAAGACTAATCAACTGAAAACTGATTATAACCCAAGGTCGTTTGATTTATATTGAATTAGGAGCATTT
Organism: Camellia sinensis; assembly: GCF_055761805.1. Classification (NCBI taxonomy): domain Eukaryota; kingdom Viridiplantae; phylum Streptophyta; class Magnoliopsida; order Ericales; family Theaceae; genus Camellia; species Camellia sinensis. The sequence goes on along the minus strand of NC_138961.1, from coordinate 213,134,554 downwards.
ACCAAAAACCAGTAATGCATTTATCAAGTGAATCCTTATTAAAATCCAAGGTTTATAAGGTCAATTATTCACCAATACAGAAAACTATACTTCAATCAAAACTAATCACTGCAAAAAGAATATGAAACCAGTTCAGTTCTCAAAACATCCTAAAAACACAATTTTAAACACCAACCTTGAAGTTACATACACGACATTGCATCCAAAGATTTTTTTATTTTTTTTAAACTAACACATATCAAGATACCTCATGGAACATTCCAAAAGGAAAACATAATACCAACAGGAATAACAAGAAAAATTCCCTGGAAAGAGAAAAGGAGAAAGAAAAAAAACAACATCAAATTACAGTCAGTTTCACTCCCTTTTAAATTTTACTAGAACACATGACATTTTAAAACAAAGACTGCCGTATGTAGGCCAAAAGGCCCAAAACCATATGGCTCCCTCCTTTTATTATTATCTATAATTAACTTAGGCCAAAATTTCTACATCCTTACTTGATTACTAATGCATTAAGCCTCCGTTTGGGAAGTGGGTTGATTTTTTAGCTTTTTGACTTTTTTGGCTATTTTAGCCTAGGCTAAAAAGCTTGGTTTGGGAAGGTCTTTTTGGCTTTTTGACTTTTTTGATTTTTTTGTGAGAGAAGAGTGTAATGATTATGGGATGGATGTGATGTTTTGTTTGTTGTGGCTAAAATAGCATATTTTTTCTTTTGTGCCTAAAATAGCCAAAAAAACTCTTGCCAAACGGAGCCTAAAAGAAACACAAACCCTCAAATTATCTTATAATCATGTAATATCAACATTAGGTCAATATGAATTTTATAAGAAAACAAAACTTAATTCTCAAACTCAATTACTTGTAATGAACAATGAAATCACTACAGTTTAACTTAGATCATTACTAAAATTAATTTCCTAACTATTGTTTGGTTACACTTTTAGCCTCAGGAATACACATGGATAGACTTTTCTTCATGATTCAATGTTTCCTTATGCTTCCATCATATTTCCAAAACATTTCTAAAATGTTTCCATTACTGACCTAACCAAAAATAGCACATAGAAACAAAATTTTGATCCTTGATTATGGTTCACAATGTAGCCATGCCATTATTTGATATTAAGATGCTAGCTACCAGATTAGAGAACTCTATTTGAAACTAAAGCAAAAAACTGCAATAGTTTAGCCGAAGATTAGATTACACAAGTGACTATATGCATGCTTCATTTTAACTAGAAGTCACGACACACGCAATGCATGCGCATATGATCATTTTGTTTTAGGCAAATAAGATAGGACATAACTACCAAGTGATCATTTCATATGATTGAATTCAAAATATGAAATTGAAATAATTTGAAAAAAACAAAAGTTGAGAACTTTGGGAAAAAAATAAATATAAAAAAAAACCTTGAATTTGGGACAAAACTACCAATGTAACTACTATATGGGTATTTTGGAGGAAAAAGAAAAATGAGATGTGAACACCAACTCTAGCCTTCACATAGATATTAGTATAGATAGATGAAGCTCTCTTTATTACCCCAAAAAATTTAAAAATAAAAAAGTAAAATTTTTTTAGCCATGGCCATAGATAAGAATATACAAGTAAAGGAAGTGAGGCATGCATTCCACTCTATCACAACAAAGCTACACTAATTTTAGCTCAATTTTAATAAGTATAACTCTATTTAATCAAAAAATGCAGTATAGCACAAACCAGATCAAGATTAAACATATACAATAGTGGAAGAAAGCCTAATCTGCACAAAGATCATGGACTCTTGAGCTAAAAACAAGGTAAAAATAGCGGGAAAATGGTAGTAATTGTGCTTTCATCATACAGAACAACGCCATAAAATCACATAGATGATGAATATTACTGTTTTTCGCATCACAAATCCACGAAACCAAAATCCAAAAGCCATGGCATACAGATTATTCAAGTGCAGTTCACTCGAAACAGTGTAATCATCGAAAGTAATGATACGAAAAAGAAATTAAATTATCCAATTCGTGTGGTTTAAAGAATGATAAAAGTAATGAATTCATACCACACCGGTGTCACTGTAAGTCGAGACGGTGATTTTCTGATCGGAGACATAGTCCTTCGTCAGCAGATCTACATTCAAGCGATACAACAAATAAAATTCAACAAATTCAATACAACACATACGAAAAAGAGATACTACAATCAGAGAATCTGGTAGAGAGAGAAAGAGAGATTAGACGACAATCAACATTGATTTACCTTTGGCTTTCTTGCCAATATCAGAGAAAAGTCCTGGTCCCTTGCTCATATTTGCAGATATGAGAGAGATGTAAATCTGTTAATCGCGTTTGGGAAAAGAGAAAATTAGGAGGGGGTTTCTGTCTGTCTGGTGGTCACGACGAAAATGGGGCTGAATCGTAGGGAAAAACCAAGAGTGCTAGTCCGCTTGTTGACCTTTTGTGGTCACAGACCTATTTTGGACCGTAGATTAGATCGTGTGGATGACACGTGGAGCTCCCATATGAGGTTGCATGTTGCTAAAATCACAATCTAGGTCGAGTCGATGGTTGTGCACATGCAGAGAACATTCTGAAACCGTTTTGGGCGTCATCTTTGTAGTGTCTAATAATGTCTGACAATCTATGCTAAGGCAGGATTAAAATCATCTACAATGGTAAATCTCTCATTAAATTTAAATTTAATAAAAAAAAATTTCCCCCTTTAATGGTTGCATCAAATATGTATCAAATTGAAATTTTCATTTTTTTTATCAAACTGAAAATTAATGTGCCTTTTATCAAATCACTATTTATTGTCATTACTGAATGTTCCCCAAATGTCCTCCCGTATAACCACTTCAAAACTTTGTTGGAAATGGTTATAAAATTTTGGATAAAATCAGAATTTTTTTCTTAAGTTTGGTCTATTTTTTAGATGGGCCCCGTGCGTCGATTTTCACAGGTCAAAGTGGTAACGCGTTCTATGCCGCGTTGTGATTCACGTGGTATATTTGGTTACTCAAAACCATTACCGAGTGAATGAGAAATTGAAGCCAAAGTGTGTTCCATGAAAATAGAGTTTTGGTGGAAATTCCTTAAGGTTGTAAAATGGCTTGTCCCACATTGATTTTGTGGAAAGTTTTGAATGGGTTTATAAGGCTTGGGTTTGGTACTTGGGGTGTGCCCCAATGGATACCCAAGTGTTTTAGAGGAAGAGATTATGGGCAAAATGGGCTAGACCCATTGGTCCCAAAAATCACCACACACGCGCCATCCGGGCTTGAGCGAGGGTGCGTGGTGTGAGGTTGGGTTGGGCTTGTTCGGCCCAATACCAATCTTTTTGGTCCAAAAATATTTGAATTTAATTTTGTTTTGTATAAAATAAAATCCAGAATTCAAATTAAACTGGAAATAAACTGGTTTGGTTTTACTGTACATCCAAACAGGGCCCTTCCCGAAATAAACTAGTCTGGTTTTTAACGTACATCCAAACAGGGCCCTTCCCATTTTTGTATCTATTTAAATTAGGTCCTTCCCGAAATAAACTAGTCTGGTTTTTAACGTACATCCAAACAGGGCCCTTCCCATTTTTGTATCTGTTTAAATTATGAACCCAACAGATTCAAATCTGTTTGAATTCAAAACCAACAGGTTTCATACCTGTTCAATTCAAAACCAGCAGCCACCTTTACATCTATAAATAGACTAGCCTCCCATTTGGATTTTACAAAAAATTTCGTACTCCATCCTCTGCTATAAATATCTGCATTTTGCTGCATTTAATTTCTGAAAGAAAGAGTGTAAACACATAGTGTGTTCGTAAGGCAAACAATTTGTAGTGCTGCTATTGTTTGTAGTAGATCATTTCATCCTGGGAGATAGACGTCCAAATTCTGAAAGCACCGTGGAGAGGACGAATCTGTCTTAAGGACACAGTGTCAAACACTGGACTTGATCATATTATAATTCGAAGAAATTAAATCAAGTAAGTTATTTAATTTATTTTCAGTGTTATTATTATTTATTTAAATCAGATTTTAATTTTGTTTTTGTAACAAAATAAAATCTTTTTTTTTTATTTCGAGTTTGATTTTTGTAATCAAACAAATTCTCTCATTTCCTTTATTTCTTTATATTTTGGTTGTTGTTTAGTACACAACAGAATTTAATTTATTTAAATACAATGAAAATTGTCCTACAATCTTAAGACAGATTCGTTTTTGGTATCTTCATTGTATTTAATTTTATGTGATTTCATAAGACATATTCTGGTTGGAAAAACAAATAGTGGTTTATGCTATTTGACAGATAGTAGTAATATACTGTCTCTTTTCTTTGACAACTAGTAGTAATATACTGGTGTCATTGACAATTGCAGAATATTAATTTGTGTTACAGAAAATTATTGTGATATTTTATTTTTCTAGCTTTAGTAACAAAGAAAATAAAATTATTTTGTGTTATAATTTATTTTCTAATTTTAGTAACTAGAAAATTAATTTGTGTTTTAATTTTTTTTTGATTTTTTGTAATCAGAGATTATGGCTACTGCAACTGAAACTGCATCTGGTAGTGGTACTCCTATTGTTACACCAACACCGGTCCAGAACCATATTCATGTACCAATCAATCATGGAGAAAAACCGAAAAAATTTAACAGTACCGAGTTCAAGAGATGGCAGCAGAAGATGTTGTTCTATCTTACAATTCTTAATTTGGCCCGATTTCTCCATGAAGAGGCTCCAGCACTTAAAGAGGGTGAAAGTAGTCGGCAAGTTGTTGCTGCTGTAGATGCTTGGAAACATTCAGATTTCCTATGCAGAAACTACATCCTCAATGGCCTTGACAACATGCTATATAATGTATACAGTCCTTTGAAGTCAGCAAAAGAATTGTGGAATTCTTTGGAGAAAAAATACAAGACAAAGGATGCCGCTACAAAGAAATTTGTCGTTGGTAAATTTTTGGATTTTGTTATGGTAGATTCCCAAACGGTAATATCTCAAGTTCAAAGTTTTCAGATAATTTTGCATGATATTCATTCAGAAGGTATGTCTCTTAGCGAGTCTTTCCAAGTCGTTGCTTTAGTGGAAAAGTTACCATCGGCTTGGAAAGATTTTAAAAATTATTTAAAACATAAATGCAAAGAGATGATCATGAATAAACTTATTGTAAGACTAAGAATTGAGGAAGATAACCGAAATGCTGAAAAGATGAATGGGAAAAATCCCATTGAGTCCAAGGCTAATGTGGTTGAACAAGTTCATAAACCACATAACAAAAAGAGAAAGTTTACTGGAGATGGTCCTAAACAAGGCGACAATAATGGCAACAAGAAGTTCAAAGGAAAATGCTATAATTGTGGCAAGACTGGACACCAAGCTTCTGACTGCCGCCGTCCTAAGAAGGATCATGGAAGTACAAGCAAGAAGACCACCAATCAAGCCAATGTAACTGAATTAGATTACATCTCTGACGGAGTGAATGACATCAACCTCTCTGCTGTGGTGTCTGAGGCTAACTTGGTTGGAAATCCCAAAGAGTGGTGGGTTGACACTGGAGCAACTTGTCACATATGTGCGGACAAGAAGATGTTCACTACCTACAATGAGGCTGCAAATGGTGAACAACTTTTCATGGGAAATTCTTCTTATTCTACTTCTACTGTGGCTGGACAAGGAAAAGTAATCTTGAAGATGATATCAGGGAAAGAACTGACCCTCAACAACGTACTGCATGTACCTGACATCCAGAAGAATTTAGTTTCTGATTCTTTGTTAAGTAAAAATGGTTTTAAGCTTGTATTTGAGCCTGATAAATTTGTATTAACAAAGAGTGGTATATATGTTGGTAAGGGATACATGAGTCATGGTCTCTTTAAATTGAATGTAATGACAGTTGTACCGAAAGTTGCTATGAATAAGAATAACACATCTTTTGCTTATATTCTTGAGTCGAATTTATGACATAGTAGATTAAGACATGTAAATTATGATGCTTTGCGTAGATTAATTGGTTTGGATTATATACCAAAGTTTGAAATTAATCCTAATCATAAATGTGAAGTTTGTGTAGAAGCGAAACTAACTAAGGCTCCATTTAAATCGGTTAAAAGGAAGACCGAACCTCTAGAATTAATTCATACTGATATATGTGATTTAAAATTTATTCAAACTAAAGGAGGCAAAAAGTATTTCATAACTTTTATCGATGATTGCACAAGATATTGTTATGTTTATTTATTTAGAAGTAAAGATGAAGCCTTAGAAATGTTTAAACTCTACAAAATAGAAGTTGAAAATCAACTTGGTAAAACCATTAAAATGGTTAAAAGTGATAGGGGTGGTGAATATGATGCACCATTAAATGAATTTTGTGCACAACATGGCATTATTCACCAAACTACAGCACATTATTCTCCACAGCAAAATGAAATTGCTGAAAGGAAGAATAGAACCCTAAAAGAAATGATGAATGTCATGTTACTAAGTTCAGGCTTACCACAGAACTTGTGGAGGGAAGCAATATTGTCTGCTAATTATGTTCTTAATAGAATACCCCACAAGAAAACCAAAAGCATTCCTTATGAATTGTGGAAGAGTCGACCACCTTCCTACAAATACTTAAAAGTATGGGGGTGTTTGGCAAAAGTTGAAGTTCATGTTCCTAAAAAGACTAAGATTGGACCAAAAACAGTAGACTGTGTGTTTATTGGTTATACTCAGGATAGTAGTGCATATCGGTTTCTAACTTATAAATCAAAAATACCTGATATAAATGTGAACACTATTATAGAGTCAAGGAATGCTGTGTTTTTTGAACATGTCTTTTCCTTACAAGAAATGACAGGAATTAAGGTCACAGAAAAGAACTTATGATTGTACACAAAGTCAAGAGACTAATGACAATCAAACACAAGAGACTAGTAATAGTCTCGACCAACAGGATTTAACTGATGATGAACCAAGACGAAGTAAATGAGCGAGAACATCAAAATCCTTTGGTCCAGATTTTCTGACATACTTGTTAAAAAATGAACCTCAAAGCTTTAAGGCAGCAATGACAGGTCCTGAAGCACCTTTGTGGAAAGAGGCTGTTAATAATGAAATTGAATCCATTATGCAAAATCATACTTGGGAATTGGTAGATCTTCTACCAGGTTCTAAACCTCTTGGATATAAATGAATATTCAAGAGAAAAATGAAAGCAGATGGTTCAATTGACAAGTATAAAGCAAGGCTTGTAGTTAAAGGTTACAGACAAAAGGAAGGTCTGGACTATTTTGACACATATTCCCCTGTGACAAGAATAACATCCATTCGCATGCTTATTTCAATAGCAGCGTTGTTTAATTTAGAAATACATCAAATAGATGTTAAGACAGCTTTCTTAAATGATGATCTAAATGAAGAGATCTATATGGAGCAACCCGAAGGGTTTGTAGTATCAGGGCAAGAAAAAAAAGTTTGTCAACTTGTAAAATCCCTTTATGGATTGAAACAAGCACCTAAGCAATGACATGAAAAATTTGATCATGCAATGCTTACTAATGGGTTTAAGATAAACGAATGTGACAAATGCGTCTATGTTAAAAACACTGACCAAGGATATGTCATAGTTTGTCTTTATGTGGATGACATGCTTATCATTGGAAGCAGTCAAAACATGATCAAATCAACTAAGCAGATACTTAACAAAAGATTTGATATGAAAGATATGGAGGTCGCAGATGTTATATTAGGAATGAGAATTACTAAAACATCTGACGGATATACATTATCTCAATCACATTATATTGAGAAAATTCTTGATAAATTTATCAAGGATGATATGAATTTAGCTAGAACACCTGTAGACATCAATCTTTATTTATCAAAAAATAAAGGTGATCCAGTGTCTCAGTTAAAATACTCCCAAATTATTGGAAGCCTAATGTACCTAATGAATTGTACTCGTCCTGATATAGCTTATGCTATCAGTAAATTGAGTAGGTACACTAGTAACCCCGGAGAAGACCATTGTAAAGCGATCATTCGGGTTCTTAGATATCTGAGATTCACCCGTGATCATGGTTTGAACTTTACTCGATATCCAGCAGTATTGGAAGGTTATTATGATGCAAATTGGATATCGGATACTAAAGATTCAAAATCCACAAGTGGATATGTCTTTACTCTGGGAGGCGCTGCTGTTTCTTGGAAATCCACAAAACAAACATGCATCGCACGATCCACAATGGAATTCGAGTTCATTGCTTTAGACAAAGCAGGGGAAGAAACCGAATGGCTTCGTCACTTCTTAGAAAACATTCCAATGTGGCCAAAACCTGTGCCAGCTATTTGCATTCATTGTGATAGTCAATCTGCAATAGGCAGGGCATAGAATCATATGTATAACGGTAAGTCACGACATATTCGTCGTCGACATAATACCGTTAGGCAGTTGTTGTCAAATGGAATAATCTCTATAGATTATATAAAATCTAAAGAAAATATTGCGGATCTGTTAACAAAATGTTTGACAAAAGAGCTAGTGTATAGTTCATCGAAGGGGATGGGATTAAAGCCTATTACATAAGAGTCGTCATAATGATAACCTTACTTATATGACTGGAGATCCCAAGAACTAAGTTCAAAGGGACAATTAAGTTATGTATGGCTTTCTAGAAATCACCAAGGGATTAAAAATTCCCTACCCACTCCTATGGTGAGAGTGATATCTGCAACATATGTTGTATGTAGGGGCATAAGGATAAGCTTTACTTTTAATGATTACTTATATCTTGATTGAGGCATAAATCAAGACGAGTATAAGGAGATACTCACAATAAGAATCACTTATATGAGTGTTGAACTGGGCCGGTTCTATGAGAATGAAGAGGCTAAATTCTCTAGAAACACTTATGAAAACCAGGCGTGTTCAAGGCCAAAATGAACACAACAGTGAGAACCACGATGTGTTAGAAGATATTTTGTGTGAAATTTATTGTCTTGGCTTACACAAATGGCTGAACAATTCAAGGCATCGCGTCCATTGGTTAGCCAGTAAGTCCGATAGGTTATCACTAGGGAAAGTTCAAGGCCGAAAGCTACCTATCCTGATGTAAGATATTTTCGACTTATACTCTTTCGATAAAGTCTGCATATTGTTGCATTTCCGTTGTCATCAAATTCCATTCATGTGGGGAATTGTTGGAAATGGTTATAAAATTCTGGATAATGTAAACGTCCTCGAACGCCCCGGGAGAATGGGTCCGTTCTGTTCATATTGGGCTCACTACAGTTCGGACTCTTGAATTGTCACGGTTCTTAATCTGAACCAAAGAGTCCATATCCGGCAAATCGTTTTGAGAAAAACAGATTTTTAGAAAAGAAGTGCCAAACATGGACTGCTTTGCCAGATACAGAGTCGCCACCTAAATATTTTATTTTGGGAAATTTAGGAAACCCTGACTCGGTGCCAAGGGCCACGTGTCCGTCATCACCAAAGTTGTCTTGGCTCGGGAACTTGGGTACAATTGGGGAAGGTCAGCTATGAGCACCCCCGCTTGCCCGATCAAAGATCGGCCTCTACTAACCATGATATCTTGTTTTGAAAGCATTACATGTTCTTATTCCGATTATTAGCCTATAATTACTATGTTATGCGCACAGCAAACAAGTATAGACCAAATCGCCTAAATTGGAACAAAACATTGCATGTTTGTTTATTGGAGAATGGTTTGATGGTGCTACCCGCGAGTAGGCTAAGACATGGATTTTGCCACCCTCGAGTGGGCTTAGAAAATATGGTTTTGCCACTCTCAAGTGGGCTTAAAATTCGCGTCCAATGCATTGTTCCAATTTAAGTAACCCAACCTTCACCCACAGGCATTCAGGCAGTTATAACACGTAAGCACATAGCCTCATGGTAAGCATGCTGTCATGGTAAACACTCACACTCATGCAAGATTCTAAAACATAAAAGCTTACCTAGTACTCCGAGCCAAAACAGAAACTAGTTAGTAATCATATGCATGATCCTAGTTCATGTTAAGATGGCTAATGCAATACAGGCAAAATGCAGCTAGAATAGGCTCGGCTAATCTAAACATGGCATATGATGATGCTACAACTAACACGTATTCAACTTGGAATTGAAATACAATGCAGTTAGTATGATGCGCTGAGCCCGGTGCATGCAAGACAAATGTATAGATGCACGCATGCATAGCATAAGGTATGCTAAATTAAATATGACCTAATACTAACCATCAAAAGTAGATAAGTAAAAGGGAGAAAGAAGTGGGGTTGGAAGACATGCACAGACGCACCCACACTTATTACAAATTCGCCCTTGCTCGGAGGGACCAAAAGAATAATACCAATTAGTTAACCTACAAGCTAATTAATTATTACAGACCACCTAATTAATTAAGCAAATTAACTAAGCTAAGAAAGCAGTAAAGGCTTCGGGAAGAGGATCCAATGCGCGCGTGCTCGGGTTTGCTCGAAAATCCAACGCCATGTACAAGTTTGCCTCTGTTTTCCCTACTCTGCTCCTCTGAAAATTGCACAAGTCCCAGGGAGCACTCTATGGACACTATGGAACACCACCGGCTAAGACAGAACACCACTGGCCATGTCCGGATGGTAATCGACCATCTGTAAAGCCATCGGCCAACAATGGATGGCCGGTCGGCAGTATAGATGGCCGGCCGGCCAAAGCTTCCTGCAGAACCTGTTTTGACAGCAGCAGAGGGCAAAACATAGCATGGCAATGCATTTCAAGCAAATGTGTGCACCACCATATCCCTTATCATGTTTGTGACTCAAAGGGGTATAGTGCTCGATTCTCGGACCACCAATCACGCATTTCAATGCGTGATGGCCCAAAAGCCAAGTGTGCAACTTCAATATCAAATGAAATGCACATACAAAACACATCAAAGGCCCCAACCTCTATCATGCTTAATCAAAAGGCAAGGGATGCATGCACAATGCAATGCAACCTAAGCATGCAAGTAAAGCTAATACAACATGATTATGCAATGCATTTAATATGCAATAGGCACACAACCTAAACATGTAAACAAATATGGCATGCAACAACATGCGATGATGAACTTAAACTAACATGGATAGCTCGCAAGCATGCCAAAATCAATGGCCATAATGATGCAAGTGAGGCAACAAAGTACATGGAATGCATGCATAATGCATTAACCAAGCTTAAGGCACAAAAATACAACTCTACCAAAGCATGGCAAGGAGGAAATATGGCATACAATGGTGCATGTTCCAGATCTGAAATGGCATGCCAAATGCCTCCAAAATGACTCAAAAGCATGCAAACACTCATGTAATGCATTGTTAAGGACTCAAGCACTAAAGCTAGTGAAATGCAATACACTATAAACATGCAAAGCGATACTCGAATGATGAAAGCAACCCCAAACAGTCCCTATGCAGCCTAAAATAATGCTAAAACATGTATGAAATGTAGCCAAAATAAGCTAGCATGCTTGGCCAAAACAACATGCAACATAGGCTAGTAAGCATGGTTTACACTACACCTATATGAAGCATGTGAGAGCTCATCAAACCAGTTAAAAACAGTAACATGGTATGTCAAATAAGCCCCAAAAACCCATGGAAACAAGGTCCATGCATGCAAAAAAGATGTGTTCCTTTGAAAGGCCAATAAGAGGGTTACTCTACACATGTAACAAGGACACTTAACATGGCAAAACCAGATCTGAAAATGACTTATGGGGGTCCTAAAACCCACTGAAAACTGCTGGAAATAAATCTTGGAAGCTTGCAAATAGGAGCTCCTTTGTAAGGCCAAAAATGCAAGTAATCAAGACAATAAGGAGAGGAGATGGCCTTCTCCTTCTCAGGACTTTAAACCACCATCCTCACTACTGAAATCCCTCAAGATTTTAATGGTGATGAGGTCCAAACAAGATGGTCCCGAAGCTCACCAAAAACACACAAAAATGAGGCCAAACAAGACCTAAGAGGGGGTAAACCACCCCAAACACAAAAGTGACCTTAATGAAGTATCTTAAACACAAAAAAAAAAAAAAAAAATCTTTTATGTTATACACAAAGCTCAAAGCAGCAATAAAGATAGGCTAAAAGTGTGTGCAAAAACGGAGAATAAAGAGGAAAAATGAGTAACCTTTGTAGCTAAAAGGGGACAGCAGCCTCTTGGTCCAAAAAAAATAGTCCCTTAGCCTCTGAAAATGGCCTCCAAGCTCCTTAGGTTGATGATGGAGGTGTTAGGCCAAGAGTTGTAGTGTAAATGTGCAAGAACTAGACCCTTTTGAACCCTCTAACCTACACAAATGTAGAGAGAGAGGGAGATATAGAGAGGGAGTGATATATATATCCTATATATCAGATTTTTCTAACCTTTTAAAGGAGAGGAGAGGCCCTCTTTTTATAGAGAAACCAAGGGGGCAAAGCTTCTCTTAGAAGCTTTGAGCAAAGAGGCCAAGCTTCTCTTAGAAGCTTGGAGCAAAAGGGCCAAGCTTCTTAGGCAAAGGGGTCAAGAGGTTCAAGCTTCTTCAAGAAGCTAAAAAAGGATCAAGCTTCTTGGAGAAGCTAAAAAAGGGGTCAAGCTTCTTGGAGAAGCTAAAAAGGGTCAAAAGGTTCAAGCTTCTTCAAGAAGCTAAAACCAAGAGTTCAAAAGGTTCAAGCTTCTTCAAGAAGCTAAAACAGGGGGTTCAAAAGGTTCAAACCCCCCCTCAAGAAAAGGTCTCGGCTAGAAAAAGTGGTTAATCAGCCAACAAAGTTGGCCGACCGACCACAAAATGTGCCGACCGACCATCAACAGTGCCGACCGGCCATCACCAGTGGCCGGTGGCAAGGAAACAAGGCTGGTGGCCTCAATCCATGGCCGGTGAGGTGTGGGGATGGCCTGCAAGCTATTTTCCACCATCAGAAGCAAAACAATAAGTGTTTGATGTAAAACCAAACACAAAACAAACAAGTTGAGAGGTCTTGAGGCAAGGCGCGTAGCCGAAACCTCCGAGAACTCAAAACGAACACGAATAGGGATGATCATCGAGTGTTCAAACGATGACGTCCAAGTCTTGAGGACGGTCAAAAATAGGGTGTCTACAGATAAAACCAGAATTTTTTTTCTAAGTTTGGTCTATTTTTTAGGTGGGTCCCGTGCGTCGATTTTCACGGGTCAAAGTGGTAGCGTGTTCTATGCCGCGTTGTGATTCATGTGGTATATTTGGTTGCTCAAAACCATTACCGAGTGAATGGAAAATTGAAGCCAAAGTGTGCTCCATGGAAATTGAGTTTTGGTGGAAATTCCTTAAGGTTGTAAAATGGCTTGTCCCACATTGATTTGATGGGAAGTTTTAAATGGGTTTATAAGGCTTGGGTTTGGTACTTGGGGTGTGTCCCAAGGGGTACCCAAGTGTTTAAGAGGGAGCGGTTATGGGCAAAATGGGCTAGACCTATTGGACCCAAAAATCACAACACGCGCGCATGCCGCCGCCGCCGGCCGACCGGTTGGGTGGGCTGGGCTGGGCTGGGCTTAGGCCTGGGCTTGAGCGCGGGTGCGTGGTGTGAGGTTGGGTTGGGCTTGTTCGGCCCAATACTAATCTTTTTGGGCCAAAAATATTTGAATTTAATTTTATTTTGTATAAAATAAAATCCAAAATTCAAATTAAAGCAGAAATAAAATAGTTTGGTTTTACTCATCCAAACAGGGCCCTTCCCAAAATAAACTAGTCTGGTTTTTAACGTACATCCAAACAGGGCCCTTCCCGTTTTTGTATCTGTTTAAATTATGAACCCAGCAGATTCAAATCTGTTTGAATTCAAAACTAACAGGTTTCATACTTGTTCAATTCAAAACCAGCAGCCACCTTTACATCTATAAATAGACTAGCCTCCCATTTGGATTTTACAAAAATTTTCGCACTCCATCCTCTGCTATAAATCTCTGCATTTTGCTGCATTTAATTTCTGAAAGAAAGAGTGTAAACACATAGTATGTTCGTAAGGCAAACAATTTGTAGTGCTGCTATTGTTTGTAATAGATCATTTCATCTTGGGAGATAGACGTCCAAATTCTGAAAGCACCGTGGAGAGGACGAATCTGTCTTAAGGACACAATGTCAAACACTGGACTTGATCAGGTTATAATTCGAAGAAATTAAATCAAGTAAGTTATTTAATTTATTTTCAGTGTTATTATTATTTATTTAAATCAGATTTTAATTTTGTTTTTGTAACAAAATATAATCTGTTTTTATTTTTTTTTATTTCGAGTTTGATTTTTGTAAACAAACAAATTCTCTCATTTCCTTTATTTTTTTATATTCTGGTTGTTATTTAGTACACAACATATTTTAATTTATTTAAATACAGTGAAGATTGTCTTACAAACTTAAATTTGTGAAAAAATTACACTGGTCGGTCATTCTTCCAATAGACTACCTCAAGGCAAAAAAATCAGAAAAAATTACACTAGCCGGTCGACCGGCCAAACATTCACCCGGTCGTTCGCCCAGTCGACCAGTGTTGTAATGAAACTTCAAAATCTCCGTTAAACCACTTGATATCAAAGTAAGTTTTTACTCAAATTTAATAAATAAATAAAAATTGATACACCGTTAAAAATGTTCTAAGCTTGTTGTTGGCTACACATTTTGTACTAAGCCAGTGACAATCCGACGCGTGGCGAAGTGAGGGTAATATGGGGAGACCAGGTAGGTCTCCGATCCTGATCATATACGTGGCAATTAATATTGGTTGTTATAAGATCTGAGTAGTAGCAGATCAACAAAGAGACGTACAGTGACGTGGCTTCAACGGTTGCTCACATTTCAAATTCGAATATAAGGGGGAAGCCTAACTGCAAGTGAAGGCGTAGTGGAACTACTTATAAGGTAGCATGATCAGCGACTATGGAGGAGCAGTTCGACGGTTTGAAGTACAATTCGATGGTTATCTTCGGAGAAGTATAAATAGCAGGAAAGACTTCAGAGAAAGGGACGACAAAAGATCTAAAGAATTACTTTACATAGTCCAGTGTTATTTCCTGTCCTTTATATTCCTATACTTTAAGTTTCTGCGCCGCACTTCATTTATAGGAGTAGTTTTCAAGTATATTGCCGCTGTAATTCTCTACGGAACTAAGATCATTGTAAGTTTTTCATACTAACGAAATATTTCAGTTTATTTAATTGTTCTTATGTTCAAGTTTTCTGAAGTCAAATTACCAGTAAGCCACCAGTAAAAGTCCTCTTTATTGAGGCCGAAAGAACCATAACACAATCGTCTGAATAATTGTTTGGCAATTACAATTCTGTAAGGACTGATTGATCCTTGCTGGCACGCTCATAATTACGAAAGTAACCTTCGAAAGCCACAAAAGCCAACATATATTTTTGGCACGCCCAGTGGGACCTTTTAAAAACAAAAATGGCTAGACGTAGGAGACAAGGAGAAAATGAACGTTTGGAAGAAGGCGTGGAAGGAGAAGTGGAGATATCCAATCCAGAGGATAATGTGATAACACATCCTGTGGAGACTCCTATCCTATCGGAACCCATGGTCGAACAGACCAATACCTCAGAGCAAATACCATTTGTTCGTAATAGTGGACGAGACCAAGGAATTGGACCATCCAGTGTCCCATCTACTCAGCCAGTCAATCCGTAGGGCGGCTTAGTAGATGCCATGGGACAGCAATTAATAAACACAATGGAAAGGTGGGCAGTATCCTTTTTGGATCGAATGAATAACCACCAACCAACGAATGTAAGACACATAGAGGAGGTAAATGTCCCTCAGCAAAGATTGGCTAGAGACAAACAGCCTATGCAAGCTAATGGACATTCTAATGGTCAAACTAGTAATCAGATTCAGGAAAGATTACCACCTCAATCTTGGTACGAACCCATTTCGAGGCCTGCAGCAGGTCAGAATGCCTCAATGTTCAACAGTGAAGCCATGCAGATTGGTGGATCTGGCCCGGTACAAGAAAATGGCATAAGAATGATTCCAAATCCCACATTCGAAGCCATACCTGGTACCAGGGGGTACAATAATCCTGTATTCGAATTTATACCCGGGGGGTTGGAAGGTTTTCCTACAAGTGGAAGGGATACAATACCTGTTCCAGCACCTTTCGTGGGTCCTTTCGCAGGACAGGCTCAAAGAGGTTACCTACACCCCCAACAGCACCCTCTACCACAGGGACAGCCAGTCCCAAATGTACCACCTTATGGACCAAGAGGACCACAAGCACAAGTTTGTCCACCAAATCCTGTGTTTGTTCCCCTAGTGGTGGTTCAGCAGGCACAAAATATGGTCCCTAGGGACCAGATCATTGAGATAGTTAGGGAGTTGTGTGGACCAATGGCTCGGGGGGTCCAGACCCCTGTGTATAGAAAACCATCCCCAGAATGGGTCGATAGGGTACATGAATATCCAAGAGGTTTCAGGATACCAGATTTTGTCCTCTTTCATGGGACGGAAACCAATCCACAGTAGAACATATTGCTAGGTTTGCCGTTCAATGTGGTGAATTTACCAATCATGACTATATAAAGTTGAGACTATTCCCAAATTCTCTAACCAGAGGAGCATTTGTATGGTATATTAACCTTCCACCTGGCTCCATCCAGACTTGGCAGCAAATGGAAGAGGCATTTCATGCCCAGTTCTTCCAATCAGAGCCAGAAGTTTCCATGGCAGACTTGGCCAGATTGAGTCAATGGCCTGAAGAGAAGGCTACTCAGTTTATTTCCAGATTTAAGAGGGCTCGAAATAAATGTAGAGTAATCTTGCCAGAAACTGAATTTGTAAGATTGGCCCAAAATGGCCTAGAGTTCAGGCTTCGAAAGAAGTTTGATTCAACAGAGTTTAGAGATTTAGTGGACCTGACTTATAAAATATCTAGATATGAAGCATTACTAGAAGAGGAACAGGATCGAAATAATGCATCATATAGGACATACTACAAAGATCCTAATTATGAGATTGATGCAGCAGAGATTGTGGGAAAAGAGCCTATGATCTGTGAAGCATTAATCCATAAAGATACAACAATTGACCAGCAGTTTAAAAAGAAAGATCTCCACAGGAAATATTCTTTCGATTTAACTAAGGCAGATGACATTTTTGATCATTTGCTTGCGGCCAACTTCCTTAAGTTACCAAAGGGTGTTAAAATTCCATCTCTTGATGAACTTAAAGGAAAAATATATTGCAAATGGCATAATTCTTGGTCTCACTCGACTAAAAACTGTGTTGTTTTTCGAGACAGGATCCAAGAACAAATTCGGAAGGGGAGTTTGAAGTTCCCAGCCAAAGCTGAAAAAGCCATGGGGATCGATAGCAATCCATTTCCAGAAATTGGAGAGGTGGCAGCCAATGTCATTATGTCAGACTTTCAGAACTTGTCTCTGAAAGAATTAGAGGAAGTCAATGTACAGATGCATCTGGCCAACCAGGCAGCAACCAAAAAAGACCTTAGAAGTCCACCAGCCATGGGACGAGAGTTCCCACATCAGAAGGAAGACTCTGATGAAGAAGCACTGGATGATGACTCCCTAGAAGCAGTCGTAATGCAACGAATGTGTCCCAGGTATAGACTAAGTTATAAGTGGTTGAAGGGCCTTCCAGTCGATGGGAAGCAGTATTACAGGGATGTGCAGAGGCGTCCCAAACCAACCAATGCTTATAACAAAAGGCCGTATCCGGCTAATGTCAGGCAGCAGCCATTAGTGGTTGAACCTGCAGTTGGTAGAATGTATGCTAAAGGCAAGAGGCCTTTTTATGAGTCCAGATCTCCTAACTATTACAGGTTGGAGAGTAGTCATTCTGAAAGAAGGTTGGAGAAGAGTTCAGGTTTTGGTATCAAAGCCAGGAATTGGCCCCTTGGGCCAGCTTCACGAAGGACAGAAAATGATCACCATCACCAAGAACCTAAATCAGGCTTAAAGCTTGGAAACAGGGCCAAACAATTGTCTTCACAGCCAGCCTCGAAGGTGA
The DNA here is from genome assembly GCF_055761805.1 of Camellia sinensis. Classification (NCBI taxonomy): domain Eukaryota; kingdom Viridiplantae; phylum Streptophyta; class Magnoliopsida; order Ericales; family Theaceae; genus Camellia; species Camellia sinensis. The sequence continues at coordinate 213,116,546 of NC_138961.1, read as the reverse complement.
CCTCGAAAGAAGAAAGAGGCGGTTCAACGTCTGGGTCAGTAAGTTCGTGGGTACCTGGAGTCCCAGATTGGTTTGTGATGCAAAACAAACCTAGGGAAATGCCTTCCCAAAGGAATTTTGGAAATCAAAGTAGGATGGTTAAGCCTCCTTTGTTGGCCCCCAATAACTGGGTATTGCTGAAACACCCAAGAACGAAGGAACCAGATATGGTCCCCGTTATTTCCAGATCACAAAGGAGAAAAATTCAGTGTAGGTACACCCAATACCAGAGAGACCTGAAAGAAAGTGGAGAGAGTTCTTCGATGATCCAGATAGGAGAAAAGAAGAATCGAAAGTCAGACCATAATTCAAAACTAGTTATACAAAACGAGGTGGACCGCAGCAGAGAACAGTTGGCCAAGGTTCATTCTGAACTAAAGGCCAGAGAGAAGGAAAGTCTAGCAGGGATGGAGAAAGCTCTGATGGAGAGTGGTAGCGAAACGGAAGGAGATAGTGGCGTAAGCCAGAAGAAAGAAATGGTGGAAGAAGAAATGTTCGAAGCCTTCATGGCTGAGCAAACATTTCTGGTTGGAAAGCCAGCTGAGGAAAATCATTCGAAGGGACTCGTTAGCAATGAAATACCAGAATGCATCATGCAGGATGTTTCTGAAGAAATTGACCAAGGTGACCAAGAGGGAAAACAGGTACAGCCAGCCATCCAGTTTGGCTCGTTTCCCCCGGTATCAGTAAACATAGTACACATACTACCACAGAAATTCCAAGCTGGAGATGAGAATCAAGAGGGGCAGGAAGCTGATCCAATTTCGATCTCTAGTGAAGATTCACAAGCAAGTATGGTGCAAGATAATTTCGAAATGGTTATCCCAATGGAAGCTGAATATGAGAGCGAGGAAGTGGTAAGCATTAACCTCTCGTATCCATTCGAATATCCCTCGAATTCCATGACGCAGCATGTTAAGCCTTTGTACATTAAGGCCTTCTTCGATGGGGTTCAGTTAAACCGAGTCTTGGTGGATAATGGAGCGGCGGTGAACTTATTATCGAAATCCTCCTTAAAGAAATTAGGAAAGAGGAATCCCAGGTTGATCCCAACCAGTACAACCATTGCTGGTTTTGCCGGAGACAAGCAGATGGCCTAGGGAATTTTACCCATCAACCTCAGTGTGGGAACCAAGGACTGCATGACGGCGTTTTTCGTCATCGATAGCAATGCGAAGTACAATGCCTTACTTGGTAGAGATTGGATCCACACTAATAAATGCGTGCCTTCCTCTCTGCATCAAAAAATGATAATAGCTCTAGGCAATGGGAGGACGGAGGAAATTAATGCAGATCCTCAACCTTTCATAGCCTGTGCTGATTTCGCAGAAGCCAAGTTGTATATTGACGGCGTGGCACCGCTCAGTATACTGATGGAATTCGATGGTTCAGCCGAAGAAACGGCTGATAAGGAAGTAGCACACCTGAAGCATTTAGTCCAGGAGAGTGCTGGTGAAGAATTAGAGATTAAAGATGACAATGATGCCTGGTTATAGGCAGCAAGATGAAGCACCAGAAGCCAGGCCTTTGGCTTTAATCAAATTTTCAATATTGGATATAAAGTCAATAGTCCAGAAAGTTCGAGAGCAGGAGGAAGAGGTCATGATGATTGGCTGCAAGCGGGAGCAGCAACAAGCCAGAGTTTTAACTCTTGATAAATACTGTGCATTGGACATAGAAACAAAAGTCCAAGAAATACAGGAAGAAGAATCCTTTTGGACAGATTTTGTCCATGATGAGGAAAATAAAGAGGAGGAATCAAAGAGCCTGGAAGCAAAACACAGCAAGGAGATTCCTGTGGAGTCAGAGAAGATCAAAAAAGGGGTTCCAGTAGGTACTCAGATACAAGACCCCTTAGAAGAAATAAATTTGGGGGAAGATTCTGTACAACAACCCATTTATATAAGTGTTTGGTTGAGTTCTCCCAATAAGGACCAGTTGTTGGTTATTCTAAGAAGATATAAAGATTGTTTTGCATGGTCATACAATGAACTACCCGGATTGGATAGGTCATTAGTGGAACATAGGCTTCCCATGAAGCCTAACTTCAAGCCATACAAACAAAAACCAAGAAGAATGGGTTCAGAGGTGATCCAGAAAGTCAAGGAAGAAATTCTTAGACTACTCAAGGCAGGCTTTATCAGAACAGCCAGGTATGTTGAGTGGCTATCTAATATTGTACCTGTAGTCAAGAAAAATGGCAAAATGAGAGTATGCATTGATTTTAGAAACTTAAATCTGGCAACTCCAAAAGATGAATATCCTATGCCTATAGTAGATTTGTTGGTAGATAGCTCAGCAATACATCACATTTTATCAATGATGGATGGACACTCAGGCTATAACCAGATCTGCATTGCGGAGGAAGATGTTCATAAGACAGCATTTAGGTGCCCTGGGAATATTGGGACCTTCAAATGGGTCAAAATGCCGTTTGGCATGAAGAATGCTGGGGCCACATATCAGAGGGCTATGAACACTATCTTTCATGACCTTATTGGTGGGTATTTAGAATGTTATATTGACGACATTGTGGTTAAATCCCAGTCCATGGAGGAACATTTGTTTCACCTAGAGGCAGCCTTTGAAAGAATGAGAAGGTTCAAATTGAAGCTTAATCCTCTTAAGTGTGCTTTTGGCGTATCATCTAGAAACTTCTTGGGCTATGTAGTACACAAGAAAGGAATACAGATCGACCAGAATAAAGCCAAAGCCATCATGGAAGCCAGACCACCATCAAGTAAGAAAGAATTACAAAAGTTCCTTGGTCAGGTTAATTTTCTTCGAAGATTCATTTCTAACACTGCAGGGAAAACTAAAATTTTTTCTTCTTTATTAAGGCTGAAAGATGAAGAGGAATTTGTGTGGACAACGGAGCATCAAAGTGCTTTCGATGGAATCAAAGCCTACTTGGCCAATCCTCCAGTACTGATGCCACCAAATGGCGTTAAGCCTTTAAAGCTGTACATAGCCGCAGCAGAAGACTCATTGGGAGCTTTCTTGGCCCAAGACAATGAGGAAGACAAGGAGCAAGCTGTTTATTACCTTAGTAGGTTTTTAAATTCTTGTGAATGTAAATATTCAGCTGTAGAAAAGCTTTGCCTTGCACTGTATTTTGCTGTAATGAAATTAAGATATTACCTTTTTGCCTACAACTGTCTTGGTAATTGCAACCACAGATTTGGTTAAATACATGTTATCTAGACCTATGTTGAGGGGAAGAATTGGCAAATGGGTATTAGCTCTGTCAGAATTTCACTTAGAATATGTGCCCCAAAGAGCAGTGAAAGGACAAGTTTTAGCCAATTTTTTGGCAGACCATCCATCTCAAACAGAGAGTCAAGAAATAATGGAACTCAGTATGGCTAGTGTCGAGCCATGGCAAATGTGGTTCGATGGGTCGAAAGCCAATGGCCAGATAAATCTCCATGTTAGTCACCCACCAGTTTTGGTACCTCTTCAACACGGTACCTTGAGGAATGAAAGGGGTGTATTCAAAGTTGGCCAAGTCGTCTACAAATTTCAAAGTTGCCTCTTCTAGCTTGGATTTCCGGACTTTCAAGTCCCTTCTGGTGAGGCTGAGATTTGTGTTGCTACAGAGGGGTATTGGGACCCCTTGTGAAAGGCCAAATTGTCTAGCAAACTGAGATGGACAATAAGGTTCAGCAATACATTTATATGCCTTCGGGTTTAAAGTCCGGATAAATAGCTCTCTGGGAATCAGAATGGAAGCCCATATATCCTGGTGAGTAAGTGAAGTACAGGACTGGTCACTTAGAAAATTCCTCAACCAAGATGGACCAATGGAAGGTTCGAAGGGACGAAAGCGGTAAGTAGGAAGGGAGACTGGAAGCTGATGAAAGAAAGAGAAGTAAAAAGCAAAGGTAGAAGAGTAAAGTGAAGCGTTGGCTATCCTTATGCCATGAGTAAGAGGGTTTGGCTCGAAAAATTTAAGGCATTTGGATTGTAATTCGGTAAAATAGACGAAAAGCCAAAACTGAAGGATCCAGAATGGCCCCCCTTGATTAGCATCTAAGGGTTTCTCATAAAAAAGGGAGCAGACTCTATATACATGCCCTAGAACATATGGGGCTAAGGCCACATTTTCCTATAAAACAAAGGCTTTGGCAAGAGGGGCAAATTCAGGCATAATTCTCTGAGAGGAAATGCAAAAAAGGAATTTACAAAGCCAATACAATAAGAAAGAAAAAAATTCCCTATCAGTCACAGGGCCCTGTCTTTTATTCTCAGCCCTAGCGAAATCACTATAAGATGAGTTAAGGGAGGGGAGAGAGAAAGGGACTGCTAAATCAGGATAATCTGGTCCAAAAGGAGTGCCAATAGGAGATAGTCCCAATAAATGGCAAATATCAAGAACAGTAGGGGCCATCATCCCACATCTAAATTGGAAAAAGTTAAAGACAGGATTCCAAAAACATAGAGCAGCGGGAACAAGGAAAGGGTCTTCTGAAATAGTTACCCTAGACAGTCTGAGAGCATCGAGAAGGCAGAGTTCTTGAAGGTCCAGGGTCCTAGCAGGAATAACCCGATCATACCACTCTTGCCACTCTAGTCTCACCGTGGGCCAGCATCGGTGGGGGCGATTCATCCTCCAGTTCCTCCAGTCAAGACCACCTTCATAGAGAAGACATTGGTTTTCCAGTCGGGGATATAGGGCTGGGAGTTCAGTGAGGACTTCTTTGAATATGGGCCCAAGCACATAGTCTGACTGCACATGGCGACGAGGGACAAAGATGCGTCCATCAATAGCGTTCTTCTCCCCAGCTTTGTACTTTTCGCATTCCGTGTCAATAATTCTCTTCAGGGCCACAGATGGGCTCATACCCTCTACGACTGATACTGAAGGAGAAGCCATTGACGGTATGTTTTTCTTCGGGAAAGGAAGTAGAGAGAAGCCGACGATTGGTAATAAAAAGGGTTTGTGCGATTAGAAGAGCAGGTGATTTCAGAACACAAAACAAAAGGGTTTTTAAAGCCCTCGTATTTGAAAATATATTACATGAGCTGTTAAGTATTAAAAGTACGAGTACAAAAGCTTCCTTCAACATTGATGCTTTTGGAGGGAAAAACAAAGCCCGGTTGTTAAGGCTAGCTTCGAAGTAAGATATTTTGCTTCGAAACCAAGTCAAACGGCTTCGAAAACAGAGAAGCCAGCTTCGAAGTGGGTTGCCCTACCCAAGAAATAAAAATACTCGAGTATTTATTTTAAAAAGGTCTTAAAGACCTGTTTTTAGAGTTTTTTAACAAAGATAATGTCCTTCGAAACAAAACTTGAGTTCCTTTAACAAAGGTAATGTCCTTCGAAGCAAAACTTGAGTTTCTTTAAGGATGGGATTTGGTGTTCGAAACATCAAAAGCAATAATGACAATGACTAGATGTTGACTGTGGCCAAAACAGGTTTTGAATGAAAGATTGTTAGATTCGAGGCACTGTTTCCAATTGAAAATCAGCCAAAACTCAATTTCGCAAATTGGAAAGGTTACAATTGGCTCATTTAGTGTTTTATTTAAAACAATTAAGTCCAAATTTAAAGGATGAAATTGTTCGAAGTTCGAAGCTCTGAGTTGACTTTTAAAACACAAGTAAAAATACAAGTGAAGACAGAGTCAAACAAAGACAAATTTTGTTTATATTAAGATCAGAGTGATTACATCAGCTGACCCTATCTCGGTATGAACTCGAGCTCATAAAAATAAGGAATGGAATAAATAACAAGATCATGAAATTTGGTCCAACAATGATCAATGAACTTTTGTTCTTTCCTTATTCTATCTTCTAAATTTTCTACCATCGGCTGCATAAGTTGATGTGCTCTCACTTCATAGTAGAGCTCTTCAGCCTTTATTTCGAAGGCCACTTCTCTTAATCCTTGTTCCAATTCATCAATGTCTAAATCATCCCAATAGGCAGAATCTTTATTCTTGAAATCATTGAATTCTTCAATAAAGTTCTCTGCTTCGTATTGAGTATGAATTCGAAGGGACGAAAGCTGGTCTAACGATTGTGTAGTAGCCATAGAATTGCGATGCCAGTGAAGATGCAATGGAAGTTGGTCCAAAAACATATGAAGTTCTGCCTGAGCAAGGGGATTAAGGACATGGCCCCTAGTCATGATGTCACAAGCCCATCGAAGGTTCTTGAGAGGGACTTCGTCCTCAAGAACATTAAAGGGCAAGTGAGAGAAGGCTGCAAGCAGAAGTTGAGCCTGTTTCTGCTCAGCTGAGGTAGGCGAAGGCAGAGGTTTATAAGGTGGAAAGGCATTCTCCGTGGATAGGGCAATCTTCATTTTTTCTGTCCAGAAAAGAATTGGTAGGGGAGAATCAATTTCGGGAGACGAAAAAGAAGGTGTGGACGCTTTTGTTTTCGAGGATGATACGGGAGCAGAAGGAACAAAGGCATTAATATAATCAAGCCAGTCAGAAGAATAGATCTTCGCCTTCTGGGCTAAGAATGATGGGTTATACCCTTGTGTTTCTTCTGGGCGAGGAGCAGAGTGCACTATCTTTGTAGGCATGGAAGATGTGTACCATGCTACGAGAAGATTCTCCTCCAGACTACGCCGATGGTCAATGGGCACATAAGGATAAACAACTGAACTTCGAGCATAGGAGGGAAACTCTAAAGGGTCAGTGAACTCAACAAAATGGTGGTTGATTCGCTCTTTTAAATCAGAAGTCCCAGGTACTGACCAGTTTGTCCAGTCAGAACCTCCAGAAGAGCCAGAGGATGAAGCAGCTGCAGCTTTATCCCATACAGAAATTTGCGAAGAAGAGTTGCTCAAATCCATGTTTGCAATTTTACGAATCAGAGGTTTGAGAGCAGATTGTTCGAACTGTAAAGGTAGGTCAGAAGGAAAAATTCTTATGTCTTTGTTTGTAGCCTTCTGAATCGAAGGATTAAGAGCAATGTGTTCGTAATCCAAAGGTCGGTAATTTGCAAAGGCGTCCATGACCTGAATATAGGAAGGTGGGTAAAGGTGGCTAATAAATGCATGCTTTCGACGAGGAATAGCATTGACATATGACTCTTTGTATGCTTCATCATTGGAAGAAAGAATTAATTTGGCCATGAAATGTATCAGTCTGTTCGAATAATAAGACAGTGAAAGTACTTAAGGATCAAGACGAGAGTATTAATACAGATGGTGTGTGACAGTTGCATTTCTGGGAAGATGCAAAACCCATGCACGTTCTAAGACGTGGGAAAAGGGACTCTGATCCACTAATATCACCAAGTCTTGGGTATATTAGTGCGGGGGGTAATGTTGGCTACACATTTTGTACTAAGCCAGTGACAATCCGACACATGGCGAAGTGAGGGTAATATGGGGAGACCAGGTAGGTCTCCGATCCTGATCATATACGTGGCAATTAATATTGGTTGTTATAAGATCTGAGTAGTAGCAGATCAACAAAGAGACGTACAGTGACGTGGCTTCAATGGTTGCTCACATTTCAAATTCGAATATAAGGGGGAAGCCTAACTGCAAGTGAAGGCGTAGTGGAACTACTTATAAGGTAGCATGATCAGCGACTATGGAGGAGCAGTTCGACGGTTTGAAGTACAATTCGATGGTTATCTTCGGATAAGTATAAATAGCAGGAAGGACTTCAGAGAAAGGGACGGCAAAAGATCTAAAGAATTACTTTACATAGTCCAGTGTTATTTCCTGTCCTTTATATTCCTGTACTTTAAGTTTCTGCGCCGCACTTCATTTATAGGAGTAGTTTTCGAGTATATTGCCGCTGTAATTCTCTATGGAACTAAGATCATTGTAAGTTTTTCATACTAATGAAATATTTCAGTTTATTTAATTGTTCTTATGTTCAAGTTTTCTGAAGTCAAATTACCAGTAAGCCACCAGTAAAAGTCCTCTTTATTGAGGCCGAAAGAACCATAACACAATCGTCTGAATAATTGTTTGGCAATTACAATTCTGTAAGGACTGATTGATCCTTGCTGGCACGCTCATAATTACGAAAGTAACCTTCGAAAGCCACAAAAGCCAACACTTGTAATGTATAAAAAAGTTATATAATAATTTTTACAAAAAATTTACTCTAAAATTACATGATAGTGACAATTTTTAATATTATTAATCATAGAGGTGAAAGTTTAATTATGAAACGAGACAACCATAAATAGGCACATTATTTTCTATTTATTTATTTTGGTTAATTTTTTTTTATTTTTTCGATAGGATTTTGGTTCTTATTGTTGGTGGTGGTTAAAGTGATACTCTAATGAAATAAGTTTAATGTTCGTGTCTGACTTTCTGCGACTCGTTGATTGAAAATACAAGTAGGATTTAAAAAAATATAAAAAAAAATAAAAAAATTGATATCCTAGAGTCATGTAATTGCCCAAGTATGTCATTAAATCAGCGTAATGACATTGCTTAATCTTATGAATCGAAAAAAAAAAAAAAAAAAAGACATTGCTTAATCTTGCTCATGCTTAATTTTTTAATAAGAACTTGCGGTTAATGATTACTGAATTTGTGATGATTAAGGGTGTTGTTGTCATTCAAAAAGTCCATAACTAATCTAGCATTTATTTCAAAAAAAAAAAAGTAGAGTAATATTACATAGGACAAACTTCACTTTACCCCCTGTTTGGACCGGGTGCGGTTTACCCCTGACATTCGAAAATTACTACATAATTCCCATGCGATTTGTGAACTAAAGCGCACTGTCAACTTTTCCATCAAAGTTAACAGAATGTGAGGGTCACCCGCCTAGAAGAGAGTAAGTTAATTTTTAACACTAAATTACCCCTCATTCACCTTCAAATTTACAAAATATACCATTATTCTTCATTCTTTCTTTGCTGTTTCTCTCTCTATGGTGGGTTGAAGATGAGGTTTGGAAGCTTGTAATTTGGGAAATTAGAGTGCTTGGAGAGAGAATGGTGACAATGAAGAAAGAAGGAAATCCGAGCTAGTCTGTAAGAGGTTTACTACAATGGCTTTACTACAATTAATATAGATTTAGCCGCCTACAATGCTCTAATGGTGAATGATTTTCAAATTTAACAGGCACATGGTGTACTCAACACAATTAGTTGGGGTATTATGATGCCAATTGGCCTTGTGGTGGCAAGATATTTGAAGGTTGGACTGGCAGCGGACCCCTTATGGTTCTATCTCCATATTGTTGTTCATCTCTCAGCCTATATAATCGGTTTGGCAAGAGGTGCAATTGGGTTTCTTCTTCTCAGCAAATCTTCTGACATTCATCACCCTTGTCATCTAGGCATTGGGATTATACTTTTTTCCCTTGGACTACTTCAGGTATTACAGCACTTTGCTCCAAAAATCTGTTATCAGAATATATATAACAATTTCAGATTGTTTGTTTGTTCTTCTTAATTCTTATTATTATTTTATAATTAGTGTGTACCTATCATGCTAACAAATCTTTGTTTTTGTGTTTAGGTCTCTGCTCTACTTCTGCGACCTAGCAAGGAGCACAAGTATAGGTATCTCTGGAATTTGTTCCACCATAACACGGGATACACAGTCATTCTCTCGAGCTTCTTCAACATATGGTTAGGATTCAACATTTTAAAAATTGTAAGAGGCTAAATCTATATTGATATGTAAAAAATGCTGGGTTTTCTAGTGTTTTGCATCAATCAAAATTTTTTGAAGTTGAAATTTGTTAGAGTTGGCAGAAGAAAGAAAATATGTGCGTATATATTTATCTATATATGCAAGTTCAATTCAAAAGAAGGAAGAAATAAAGAAAATAGGTGTGTGTGTGTGTGTGTGTATATATATTTGCAGGTTTAATTTAAAAGAGAGAAGACGAAGAAGACAGGGGTATAAAGGTAAATTTATACGTTCTGTTAACAGAAGTTAGTGTGTATTTTAGTCCACAAACCACATGGGGTTATGTGGCGATTTCCAAATATCAGGGGGTAAATCGCATTTGGTCCAAATCACATGGGGTAAAGTGAAGTTTGCCCTATTACATATCCACACTTTTAACTCACAAATCTGCCTACAATGATATGGCAAAGGGTGGAATCCTATATTATTGGATGTATAACAAATCAAAAATTGACACATGTAATATCACATCATCATGAATATAATTGTAAAACTTTTATGTAAGTCTAAAATATTTTTCAAAAAAATATCAATCATATTTATTTTGACCGTGATTCACATTATGCAAAATTTAGTTATACTGGCATACATTTTATTTTTAGAATAATTCCAACTCTGATGAAGTTGTGACCATTTCATTTTTTTTTATAAAAAAAGGAAAAAGAAAAAGAATGAATGGATTCTCACGTTTCATGAATGATTGGGACAATGAGAAATATTTGGAAAGGCATTTTAGGAATTAGTCTGGTTCTAGCTCTGTTAGTGAGTTCCCTGATGCTGAAGTGTTTTAAGTGTCAAGTAAGTCGGAAATTGGTTACGAAACAGGTAGAAACTACACTTTTATTATTGGGACGGCCTTTTCTCTATTCCCACCTTAAATTAAAGGGTATTGTTAGATTTTTGAAGGTTTATTATAGGTCTCGTTTTGATAATCTGAACTGTTCAATGTGTAAAACTCATCGAGTATTATATACTTATAAAAAATCATGTTAATCGGATATCGATAACTATTTCATCGAATCAAATTTCTATTAACCGTTTATTTTTTATTGTCTTTTTTTTTATACAAAACTGATTTGAACACATAGTTATCGATATCCGATCAACGTAATTTTTTATAAGCATATAGTACTCAATAAATTTTATATATTGAACAGTTTAGATTATCGAAACGGAACCTGCAATGAATTCTCACGAATCTAACAGTATCCTTTAATCCAATCTGAGATTAGAAGGAAGCCAGATTCTTTATTATTTGTAGTTGTTGGAACATGGCCCTTTCTTTGTAAACTGAATCAATTGGATCCAGTCTTTCATAAAACTCTCTTTTATTTTTATTTTATTATGGTAATAGTCTAAGGCAAATGAGATTTCGATGGTTCTTGAACAAACTTTAAGCGTTGAATTTTCAAAATATTTTGGGAACTATATAGATTTTCGCACTAATCTGCATTTCAATTTTTAGGCTAACTAAGTTAATAGTCAATTAGGCCTTTGATTGGCTCCATCCGTAACCTTAAGTCAAAACAAGCGGGGCTAATTACACTAACAATTTGTATAGTGTGGAATTCATATCATTTTGATTTCTGACTTTCTTAATTGCGACACATTTAATCTTAAATTTTGAATTTTATTTTAAATCAGGACAATTGAAGATACCATTACTCAATTTCAAGGACAAAATTATCAATTTGATAAAATATAAATTAATTTGATAAAAAAGTTTTTAAATTTTTAAAAATTAATTTTACCCACCAAAAAATAAAATTATGTAAAATTGATAAATTTTTTACTCATTTATTTATTTTACCAAATTAATTTTTATTATATATTTGGATGATGATCATGTAATGTATAGTTGTTAGGTTTTTAATGTGTAATCAATATATTTAATATATGAAATGTTTTTAGTTTTGGAATTTTTGATTTAATGGATTGATTTAATAATGATATCAAAATTGTCACCATATTTGAGTTTTGAAAAAATAAAAACTAATTTAATAAAAATAAAAATAATCATCCATTACATAATTATCATCCAAACACATAATAAAAAATAATTTGGTAAAAAAAATAAATATATAAAAGATTTATCAATTTCACATAATTTTATCTTTAGTGGATATAAATAATTTTTAAAAATTAAAAAATATTTTTATGACATATATTTTTATTAAATTGATTTATATTTTATCAAATTGACGACTTTACTATTGAAATTGAATAATAATATCTTCAATTATTTTTATTTAGATATTATTATTCAGAATAAAATTTAAAAATTAAAATTAAATATGACACAATTAAAAAATCAATAACTGAAATAACACAAATTTCAAACTATAAAAGCCGAAAGCGTAATTTGTCCAAATAAGTAAGTTGCTTTGGAAACTCGGATGAAACCAACAAGAATGAAACAATCCAGTAACCAATAAGTTGTTTGTAAATTGTAAACAATTTCTCCGTATCTCTACTCCCGCCTTCACCCCCTTGAGGCCTCTTTTTCCTCACTTTTCAGGCTTGCACTTTTGGCTTTGGCAAGGACTGAAAATTGTGAGGAAAAAAAAACATTTGTTTACCAAGGAGAGGGCTAATAGCATCGTATCACTTTTCAATCTGTTTTGAATTTTTCATATCACTTTTTTTTTTTTTCATATCACTTTAGAGCACCTCTAATGGTAAATATTATAATAATATTATTATTGATATAATTTGACAATAAATAATAAAAATTGATAAAATTATAATTATGGTGTTCCAATGGTTAAATGTTATTTAGAACCAAAGACAAAAACTGGTGTGCTCGACCGAACATACCAGTTTCTGTGTTTGGTTCTGCAAAAATGACAATTTTGAAAAAATTTATCTATTTTACTGGGAGACAGGAAGGGAGGGAGAGAAATAGTTGTTTTGCTTGAGTTGGTGAATATGTTAACTGTCAAAACTTGTGTCAAATTTGACACAAACTTTGGAATTTGTCAAATTTGACAGTTGTCATATTCATCATTGAAGCACCACTGTTGTTCTATTATAGCAATGACAGCTCCGATGATAAACCATTAAAGACACTCTTAGAAAATTATTTTGTGCCTAGTACAATTTATCCAATCCAAATCTAGATTTTTGTTATTTCTTTGTGACAGAAACATGAAATGTATGACCTCAGAAGGTCATCAATAAAATCTCACCCATCTTTTCTCGTAAACAAATGTAGCATATATTCACTAATGATCATTCTAATTGGGTTAATTCGTAAAAACAAAATATTCAATATTTGTTGTTTTTTAACTAATATATTCATTAATTTATTATGTACAACGCTAGAGATTCAAACAAATAATAGGATTAGGAGATGAATATCAAATTGAAATTTTAATAATGTAATATTATTATATTATTGTATCACCCCAGTGAAAGTCGTGTTCAAGCCGTATTGACGACGGATGATGAACTCCAAATATTGAGATGTTTTGGGAAGATGATTAAAAGTTACTTTTTGACCTTTTTTGACTTTCGGTTCCGATAGGTAGCTCAAATTTGGAGGCTCGAATTTGGCTCGAATTCGGAGAAGAAGAAGAAGAAAGAAGAAGAAGAACAGAAGGAGGAAGAGGAAGAGGAGGAGGATGAAGGAGGAGGACTAGAGGGGGCATAATCACAGGGAGAGGAAGAGGCGGAGGAGGAGGAGGAGGTGGAGGCGGAGGCGGGGCCGGAGGCGACGGCGGTGGTGTTGCGACGATCTCCTCTCCTCCTCTCTCTTTCTCCCTCTCTCCTCCTCTTTCTCTTCTCCTCTCTTCTTCCTCTGCTCTTCTCCTGTGTTCAACGAAGAAGAAGAAGAAAAGAAAGAAAGAAAAGGAAGAGAAAGAAAAGGTAGGAAAAAAAAAATCGAAACCTAAAACGACGTCGTTTTGGGTTTCGAGCCGAATTCGGGCCACTGAATTCGAGCTACGAGTCATTTTTCTTTGACTTTTTTGTGAGAGATGAAAATGGGTTAAAAGTCAGGAAGTGACTTTTAATCCACTTTTCAAAATAGCCTATAAGTTATAAAATTTTGTTAACAATAATTTTAAAGAAAAAAATTAGGTACATGTTTTTTTTAGGGCAAATTATAAACACTCCCTCGAGATTTGGTAAAAATACAGATTCCTCTGAGGTTTGAGAAATTACAAATTGTCTCCTGAGGGGCAAATTTTCATAACAAATTAGGAAAAATTATGGGAGAATCTGTATGAAAATAAAAACCTCAGAAGGCAATTTGTTATGAAAATATAAACCTCAGGAGGGCGGAATGTAATTTCTCAAACCTCAGAAAAAAAATTTATATTTTCACTAAAGCTCGAGGGGTATTTGTAATTTGCCCTTTTTTAATGAAAGTAGGTACTAACATAATAGAATATAAAACATAAAACTACAAAACTAATGGAATGGTAATTTTTAGTAAAGTAGTCTTTCTTACCTCTTTGTAAGAATAAAAAATAAGTTTGAAATAGTCTTTCTTATTTGATGAGGTTCATTAAAAGATATTTATTAACAAATTTAAAATAATAAATATTTTTAAAAGTGGATTAACTAATAGTATTCTTAAAATAAGTTTGACCCAGGAAAGTAGGAAGGACGGTTGATAGCTCCCTTCCACTGTCTTCAGTCCCTCACTACAATTTCGGATCATCTTCTCTCCTCATTCATTTCCTGTTCCTCCTTTTCCTTCTGTCTGGGAAACTGAACGAGAAGACTCAAATTTGAAGAAATTCTTGTGCATTTTTGTGTTTTCTGGACCCACACGACACCCACACCCACTCCCTTTACGCGTCTCTGTACTCGTGATTCGAAGACAATGCCATGGAAACTTCTTCTTCTTTTCATTGCCTGTCCTTTAACGAAGCAATAATTTTAATGTTTTGTTGACTTGTTCTTCGTAGTTTCCCTCTGTTACTTTTTTTTGGCTATATATATTTGAATTTGAATGAGCGGAGATTAACGGTCGAATAGAAAGGGAAAGGAGCTGATCTGGGAAAGACGAGTGATGGAGAGCTTTTTGAATGAAGAATTTGGGGCTGTGAAGCCGAAGCATTCGTCGGAGGAGGTGTTGCATAAATGGAGAGATCTCTGTGGAGTGGTGAAGAACCCCAAGCGCAGGTTCCGATTCACCGCCAATCTCTCCAAGCGTTACGAGGCTGCTGCCATGCGCCGCACGAATCAGGTATGCATTTATATACATACACAATGTGTTTGTATCTATGTTTGTGTGGTGTATGAATCTGCATTTGCCTCTATTCTTTTCTTTCCTTGTCTCTGTGTGTGTGTGTGTGTTTGTCATTGTATAAAAGAAACGCTAAGCACAAAAATACAATCAATTTTGGTTTCTGTCGCCTCTACCTCTTTTAATTAAATTTTATAGCAGAAAATCAAATAGATTTTCTTACAGTGATAGAAATTCAAAAAGACACGGACAATCAAAATCATCTTAAGAGCATAATCACGAGCATAATCACGATCGTAAGTAAGATTAATTAACATAATACAGGACAGGTGCCATATCATTAGTGGTTGCTTTAGAGCATCTCCAACGGTTGAACAAATTTTTCACCAAATTTGAGTAAAAAAAAGCCAATTTTCTCATTCTGATACCAACAGCTCCAACCGTTTACTGTAGCGTGCATCAAACAGAGAGGGTCGTCCGGGGGTCGACCGGCCGGTCAACTGGTGAGAGGAAATTTGACGTTTTTGCCTTCATTTCTGTTGCTTTGAAAAAAACTAAGGTGGTCGACCGGTGGTCAACCGGGTGGTCGACCCCTAGTGTAAAATTTTCACAAATTTCTGCTTTAAAGGGGTCAACGGCTATGCACAGTGAATTGGTGAAAGGGGCAAGCCGTTCTCAGTTTGGTAAAACGTTTGATGTTTTCTCAATTTGATACTGTTTTGGTGCAACCGTTGGAGCACAAAAAGTACCTTTTTTTCATCAAATTTGAATTTGATGTTGGATTTGGTGAACGGTTGGAGATGACCTTAGAGCACCACTTTTAGTGGTCTGTATCATTGCCCTTTTCTATTGTAATTTACAGATTTATAGGCAAACAAAACATGGGCTATTTTTTTCAAGTTTAATTGGGTACTTTGTGGATTCCAGTTATTGTATATGCACTTTCAGGCCAGAAAGTTTAATGCCTTCCTTACAATAACTGCTTTTTTAATTGGTGAACTTATGAGTTTATTTCAATTTTTTCTTCACCTGCATTCAAATTCTTTTTTCAAATGACAATTACAGTTATCTTATATTTCTTCACACACGAGTTGCTTGTGCTCAACTTCTAATCTATTCTATTATATAAAGCCCACATCTCAAAACCACAACCACATTATATTTTCTTCAAATATTTATCTTTTGCGTGTTAAGAGCTTGTTACTTTTGTATGTATTATATGACAAAAAGTGATAAAAGTGAGTTCTAATTTTGTGTGTTAAGAGCTTGTTACTTTTGTATGTATGACAAAAAGTGATAAAAGTGAGCTCTAATTTTGTGTGTTAAGAGCTTGTTACACTATGCTTGCAATTAAAACTCTCCTTCGTCTTTCGTGCTATAGGAGAAGTTGAGAATTGCAGTTCTGGTTTCCAAAGCTGCATTTCAGTTCATCCAAGGTGAGGCTATTCACACTTCTGAGTTATATTTTGTCATAATAAAAGATTTCTTGGATTGACTCTTGTCATGGTGTGTCTGCAGGTGTGCAACCGAGTGATTACGTTGTACCTGAGGAAGTTAAAGCAGCTGGTTTTAACATTTGTGCCGATGAACTGGGATCGGTTGTTGAAGGCCATGATCTAAAAAAGCTGAAATTTCATGGCGGTGTATCTGGTATTGCAGAAAAGCTCTCTGCATC